>NC_141689.1:1899702745-1900304709 GCF_964263255.1 Lissotriton vulgaris
ACAGTGTGTGTACACAATCAGGCTAGGCCATTCCAACTTGAACCTTCTTATTTACCCCGAATGGTCCTGATCCTAGGCATACAGCTGCAAGCCCTTTCCTTACAAATTGTCCTCTAGAAACTAATCGCGCCCAGATCGAATCAGCTAATGAGTTGGGGCATTTTAAAGCGGATAGCCCAAGCCTAAAGATCCTTTGCTGGAATATTGCTGGCCTCTCTAAGAAATTACCCTTGCCAGATTGGAGAAGCTTTATTGGAGGCTACACTACTTTCAAGAAACATGGAGTATGGTACCCCATCATAAAGTAAGATTTGCATCCTACTGCGTCCCAGCAGTACCATCACTTACAGGGAAGGGGTGTCCCTCCGGTGGCCTACTAATATGGATCAGCATCTCCTTAGACTGTACAATGAAACAGATCCAATGTATTTCTCCTGACCTTTTAAGATTAACAATTAGGGATAACCAAGGAGGCAGAATCTTGGAAATTTTTAACATCTATGTCCGAGGAACAAAAGGCGGAGCACAATCTCCTATAGTCGCATCCTTGGAAGCCAAACTTTCCAATTGTCCCCACAACTCGCACATCCTGGTAGCGGGAGACTTCAATTGCACCTTCGAACCTCTTGCTGGCGAGGATGTGCTAGACATTGAAGAGGACGATGCGAAGCAGGGAATCCCCCCGCTGAGCATTCTCCTGATGAAAAGGTGGACCCAATTGGCTGTTCAGCTGAACTCTCTAGCCGTAGAATATGGGCTATGGGCAACCAATGGTAGGTCACAGTCTGATTCAACAGGGGCACATACCTACAATAGGGTAGGTTGCTCCTCGCGAATCAACTACATCCTATTAAATTACAAACTGCGGCGGCATTTAATAGATATGGTGATAACACCGACTGTTGACAGTGACCATAACCCATTATGTTTAACTTTAATATCCTTATGGCTGCCCAATCCCAGATCTAGAGACACAGGAAACCCCAAGGTAAACAAGGAAAGAAATTCCCTCAAATTGTGGCAGATATTTGAAATGGCAATGAGTTGCTCTAGATGAGAAGAAAGTATATGGCATTAGAGAGACCCTGGTAGAGGCCTTAGGAGAAATGGGAGAGGCCTTTTTAGACTTAGATGTTATCGAACAGATTCCAAAAATATACGAAAAAACCATTAGTACCCTGGGAACTTTTTTCTGTTCAACTGCTGGAGCAGGGGTCCGCACATCGCGTAAGATGCCCAATGGTAACGACATGTTGTACATAAACAATTGTAGACGTCAAAAATCTGCCCTGGTTGTGGCTGTTAAAAGCAAGTCTCTCCCTATGATTCAGTCAGCAAGAAGGGACTATAAGGTGGCAGTGTTCAAAGATAAGAAAGAGTGGGAAGAGCAGCACTGGCAAGCCCTGAAAACAGCCAGTGTGGAGAAGTAAGCTAGTCGCTTTTGGAATTTGATTAGAACTAAGATGCGACCTGACTGCGAATTAATCACCAGTAATATCTTAAGCCAAACCTGGTGTGACCACTTCCTGAAACTCTATTCTAATCCAGAGGAAGTCCTGTGCGAAGGTCTAGCTACTGATTTTAGAATAAGCCTTGGGGAACCCAATAGAGAACCTCTCTCTGAACTAGAAGTGGAAACCGCAATTCGGCGCATAGTTCCAGCAAAGGCAGACAGAATCCCCTGGGATCTCCTTTGGGCAGACCCCGTAAAATGGGCGAAATTCATTACCATCCTAATTAAGGCCATCGATAACGGCTCCCTGATTCCAGACTCCTAGAAAGGAGTCGAGGTCGTCCCTTTTTTCAAAAAGGGGGCTAGGGACGACCCCGCTAATTATCGTCCAATAAGCCTGATCGACTCAGTCCAAAAGGTCAGGATCTTGGAATGGGCATACGAAAATAGGGTCCTCTCTGACTACCAAGCAGGCTTCAGGGCTGGCACCGGGACAATCAAGCAGGTGTTCAGGCTACTCCTCCTTTACTGGACGGTGGTCCAGATAGGCAAGGGCCGTCTTTTTCTCGCATTTATCGACTTAAAGACTGCCTTTGACCTGGTCCCTCGGGGTGCCTGTGGCAGGTGCTAGCTGAGCAGGGGGTCCCTAGGAACATCCTAAACATGCTGGTGCACCTCCATGAAGGCAATTATGCCCAAGTGAGATGGGGTTCCCAAGGGCAGAAAACCGCTAGAAAACCAGTGAACAGGGGCGTCCGCCAGGGTTGTGTTTTAGCTCCCACCCTACTCTCGTTGTACGTGAATGGGGTGGTCGAATATCTACAGCTAATACCATCTGACGCTCCAGCCCTGGTGGACCAAATAATTCCCACTCTCTTTTTCGCTGACGACACCCTCCTCATCTCAAAGACCCCGAGGGGCCTGCAGAGTCTTTTGGATAGCTTCCAGTATTTTTACACTAATAGAGGGCTTGTCATCAACTCTGAGAAAACAAAGTATTTAGTGCTGAATCCCCCTATAAATCTTTGGACCCCACCTGTATTATATTCTGTTCCATTAGAGAGGGTCACCACGTTTGATTATCTGGGTATTCGCATCTCTGATTCTATGCTCTGGAGTTCTCACATACAAAAAATGCTCTTGAATCATAAAAGGGTAGCGGGGCAATACTTAAAGAGCATCGCTCTTCAATAAGTAGACCTATTGCCCCCGCTATTGACATCTATAAGGCCAGAGGAGTGAGTTTGGCCGTTTATGGTGCCGAACTCTGGGGTTTTACCAATTCGGACCAAATTGTGAGATCAGAAAACAAATTTCTAAAAGAGCTCATGATGCTTCCCCAGAGGACACCCACCAAACCTTTACTGCAAGATCTAGGGTGCCACTCATTCAGAGATTTAGCAAGACTTCACCCCCTCCTGTTGTGGGCCTGCTTCTGGCGGACACCAGAACTGTCAAACTATGCAGCGGGGCTAAGCGAAATAATGAGTATGGATGGGTGGCTTGAAATCAAATGGCTAAAGGACCTAAAAATACTACTGTATGATCTTGACCTTAAAGAGGCATGGACAAACAGAACTGCCCCACCAAAGGCAGAACTCAAGAAGGCGTACTGGTCCTGGGTCAGCAACAAGGGTTTTCTTGACCCCAAGATCGGTAGGTTGACAGAGGAGTTTATGCAACATAAGCACTTTACTCGTTACGAACTATACCTAGATGTCGTACAAAAACCTTACGACAGAGCGCTGTCCTTTGAGTTCAGGGTAGGCTCACTCCTCACACGAGAGCTGACTGCACAATGGAAGGCTCCCTACCAAACACCAGCTTCCTGTCCGAAGTGTGAGGCTAACTCCGAGTCAATTGCGCATGTCATGTTCGTCTGTCCAGCCTACAAAGCGTCAAGGGAACATTGGCTCAAATCACTCTGTAGAGAGCTGGGCACTCGTAGTCACTCTGTGGTGCTGCACATTTTAAGATCTGATGCACGAGCCCTTTATGCGTGTGGTCTGGCCAAATTCCTGAGATGGGCATGGAATATTAGATCAAGAACCTTGAATGCTGATCTCTAAGCATCTTTTCTGCTATGTGTTTTTTGCCCTTTGCAAATTGCACTTTTCTCCATTTTTACGCTGAAAATGTTATTTTTTATTATTTATTATAAGCACTTCGATGAAATTTGTCAATCGGATGATTTGGGTACATCTATTACTCGCTAAAATGTATTCTGTTTTTAATAGTATAGCTTTTTTTATTCTGGTTCTACAGCTTTTAATATGTGTTTTATCGAAATAAAGCTATTAAGACTGACTGACTGACTGATTAGGAGGTTATGGTCTAATACGTTTAGGCGTATGAGGTTGGCCCCTAATGTATTTTACTCCTGATGGGATACTATGTATAACATGATTTTTTATTATTTAAAAAAATGTATTACTCATATGTCTGATCAGTGTAGAAATGGAGATATGAGATAGTTCTGCCTTAGTCTCTATGTGAGGTGAGGTGGGGCCCGGACTCTCCACTAGGGAGGCGATGGGGTCCATCACTGGCTCACTCTCAATAAGGTCAGCTGACTCTTTTCACCAAAGTCGCAGGTACTTATATGAGTTCTACCTCCAGAGATACCAATCCGAATTGGTAGTGCCCCGGGACTCTCGAGAACGCCCTGTTTGACTGATACTTAATCATTGGAATGAATTTGACAGGTCAATTCAAAAATAAAATAATTATACATTTAAATATAAAAAACACAAAATGAATAAAGAGAGGACAAAAAGATAGAACGAGGAGACAGGTATACTTTCAGTAGTATTTCGCACCATATTTAGATAAAGTAATATTTCTACTGCTGGGGGCCTCCTCTCATAGCCCAATTATCTCAAATACTCCAAAATGTTGTTCTCTTAGTGAGCTGCGTTGCCCTGTCCATTTTTGCTATTCTTGTAATCAAGTTTACCCATTCATATTCAAGGGGGGCATTTGGCAATATCCATTTTATACACAACTCTCTTTGCACCAGTAAAATTATGATAAAAATAAGCGCCTTATATGATTAAGACATACAGCCAGTAGATTCCTCCTCCGGTATTACCCCAAAAATAACCAAAGCAAGACTCACCTCCACTTCATTACCCACCAAATCTGACAGGGTTTTCCCCACTTTCTGCCAAAAGGGTTGAATGGAGGGACACCACCGGAACATATGTGTTTCATCAGCATTGATGTCCTCGCACGGATGTATGATGTTACCACGCATACTTTTACCACTTATGCATTTACAACGCGGTTTTTACAACGCATACCATTACAACGCATAGCGCTTTGGGGTGCTGGATAGTGAATAGTTTAATTTACTATTCCAACTCCAGTCCCCGTGGACACTAGGGAAGGTGTTGGATAGTAAATTAAACGTATTCCCTATCCTAGAGCGCCCCCCAGAGCAATGCGTGGTAATTGTTTGCGTTGTAAAAGCTGCGTTGTAATGGTAATGCATGGTAAAAGATTCGTTGTAAAGGTTGTATACCCCCCGCACTATTGGCACTTCCTCACCGTATGCAGACTCATCTTTGCCAATCTTCGAGGTGTCCAGTAACCCTTGTGGATGGTAAAAATATGTTTTTTCTTAAAGGTGCGGCTTTCACACAATACCACAAAAGAGCTATAGATACTTGCCATAGTTCTTCTAAATCGTATTCTGGCAGTTCGCTTCTCCAAGTTCCCGTATGCCATAAAAGTGATTCTTTTGGCGATTGGGCCAACAGCTAATACCATGCCGATACCTCTTTCTGTACCACAGGACGCAGGGCTATTTTGGCCTAGTTGAGTTTATTTTGCTTACCCTCTGTCTCAATGTCTCTGCCCAACTTAATAACTGACAAAACCTGAATCTGGAGACAGATCCTTCTCCTGGAAGGCTTGCCAAGTTTTTAATTCTGTTCCTTCCAACAGTTGGCCCCATCTGCTGATTCCCATTTCCCTTATCGAAGTTGCCAAAGAGTCTTGTAGGCAGGCTGGAGTTCCAGGAGATCTCCATATAGGGGCATAATGACTGTAATATGGGATCGGTAAAGTTACCCTGATTTGAAAACACAGTTTACAAGCCCACTGAAGAGTCTTTAATCTTATTTTTTTGAAATATTTTTTGGGTGTCTCCAAATTTGTAAAGAAAAAAGCTAAATTATTCAGGTGGGCCAGACGTCAGGACTCTGAACAAAGGTGAGAGATTAGGGGAATCTTTTAACACCTGCCTAAAAACTTTCAAGTGGAATGCTGTTCGGTATTGGAGAAGGTCTGGACCATTTTCTTTCTTTTCCCTGCATTTCTTCCATGCAATTCTAGGCCTTTTCTTCCCCCAGATGAAACTAGAAAAATACCTTGTACTTTTTTAATCCATTCCTTCTTGAATTCTAGTGGGATTGAATTAAAGATAAAAGTGTATTTGGGTAGAATGGACATATTTAACAGGTTTGATTTGCCTAGAAAATATAAAGGCAAGGTATTCCACTGCTGTAGTTGTTTCTTGATTTTTAAAGTGACCAAATCAAAATTCACTTTCGCTAGTAAGTCCAAATTTTGGACTATTTCAATCCCCAAATATCTAATCCACTTTTTGTTAAAGTTGCTCTAGAAACCTGTGTTCCACTGCACAATCTTGGTTTTAGATGGGTTAACGGCGTGGCCTGATATTTTACCAAAACTCTCTAGATTTTCCCAGATGGTAGAATTTACTGGCTGCGGGCGGCCTGTGAATATCATTAGATCATCAGCATGTAGCCCGATTTCCTTTTCCCACTAATTACAAGAGAATGGGAGAATAGATTTTCATGCTCTTAGCTTGATAGCGAGTGGCTCTCTATATAGGCTGAATAGGGGGAGGGAAAGTGGACACCCCTGTCTGGAGCCCCTTTTAATTTTAACTTGCTCAGATAAAATCTGGGCAGTAGGGTTTTTATACAGGGCCTTAAAATGCTGACTCAAAAACGTCCCCCATATCAAAACGCTGGATCACTTCATAGAGAAAGGGCCAGCTGACCCTGTCGAAGGCTTTTGCAGCATTTCAGGTTATCACAGTCAAAGGTTTATTATGTTCGTTTAGCTAGATCTATTGTGCCTTTTAGCTCATGGGTCAAGTCCTGTAAATACCTCCCCTTCATGAAGCCCTTCTGATTGTTTTGAATTATGGATCCCACCACCCGCTCCTACCTTTTAGTCATAATCTGCATATATAATTTGTAGTCACTATTAAGCAATGAAATTTGCCTATATGATTCACATGCATAACATGATTTGTGTTGCAGGATATAATGCTGAGTACAGTGTTTGCCAATATTTACTGGTTGTGTTCTACGTTTATTATTGGTTCTACATCTACTATTTTCACTTTGTGATGTTTCTGACAATGGCCCAATTGGTCCTGTCATGTGTACATAATCCCCTGTAAATATTGCCCAGTGCCAGTTGGCACAGTGTATATTGTGTGATTACTACTCTAATGTGTTCTGGATAACACAAAGGCTATTTGTATATATAACCTTGTGTGGAGTTACTTTTGTGGTGTGCCTAGTATGTTGTTGATGTGTGTATGTTTGTGCAAACGCTTTACACATTGCCTCTGGGATAAGCCTGACTCCTCGTGCCAAGCAACCAGGGGGGCGAGCAGGGGTTTTATTCAGTGTGTAACTCCCTTGCCCGGGTGGTGGTTTCTGTCTGGCTTTGGTGCAAGCCTTAGCCAACCAAAAACCCCATTTCTAACACATAGGAAAAGCCAATGCAAGGCACATGGAACACATCCTTGATGTAGAATAATATAATGCAGCACTTTGCACTAATGTGCCTTACTCTATACCTATGAGGCTATGCAAAGGCAGGCAGGGTGACTTCCTAAATAGTCCTGGTTTAGGAGGCTACCAGCTTTATGGTTTCTGCACCTGGAAATAACAAAAGGACATAGACGCACATGTAGGACAGAACAAACGTTTAGTAATAGTACTGATCGCAGTTGTAAGTCTATGGTGCTCCAGTTCGTGGTATAGAGACATTCGTGGCAAAATAACGATATAGTTATCACCACCTTAGCCCCTGGGTTCTTACTCACTAGGAGGAAGGAGGTGCTGTGGACTATATGTGATACAAGATAATCGTGATGATGAAAGTAAAAGGGAAGTAAACTTCCTGGTTACGATCAAGGTTTTGGTATGATCGCTTCAAACAATAAAATTAAAATTAAAATGTCTCACTTTTGTGGTGTCAGGGAAGTACACCATGGGTCACAGGAGGGGGGTGGGAACGTAATTGGCACACCCTGTGTGTGTGTGTCAAAAAAGGGGTAAGGAAAGACATACAATAAGTTTGTAACACAGCGTCGGTACTTAGCTTCGAGATGAAATGGCAGTTGAATTGCAGCTTCTGCTAACGCCCTCGACGCTCGGCACCCTCAGTGTACCTGCATCACCCTCAACTGGACCCCGAAGATGTGGACGCGGGGTCGGATCGAGTATGCTCGTTGTTAGGGAAACTGGGCGCGTCACCCTGCGCGCTCGCATTTGCGAAGGCGGAGATGACGTCCTACTGCGTTGCTATGGTGATGTGAAGCAATGCGGGAGAACGTAGTGCATTTGGTACGCTCTTGTCAGAATCTCACTTTGTGTAAATGCCATTATGAAGCGAAGTGAGAGTATGATATAAATGGACGATGCAAGTGAAATGCTCCCTGAATCACGTGCACTTAAGGCCGGAGGGCAAAAAGATGTGACAAACAAGTGCCACGTGAAATTGAGGACTCAGTTGGCAAGTAAGCTAATATAAGCCAAGATTAAAGAATAGTTAGTCAGTGCAAGAGGGCAAAAAAGGTTGTCACGGTGCCAGGTAACTCTCATTCACTTCCATACTAGGTGGAGAGCGTACAGGCTATTGTACCCATTATCTAGTGTGTAGAGGTGAGGCTGTGCATTAAGACTGTGAGGTGACATGTCATTCTAGCTGAAAGGTGGTACCGAGTTGGTGATAATGTCTGAGCTCACACAATGTTCACTTGATCACGGAATTCCAGGGGATGTCATCATTTAATCCAATGAGATGGGTCCCAAGTCTATATACACATCGTTGTTCTTTCTCAAAGAGGCGATTGCAGATGTTGTTGCCACTGTTCAGATGTTCAATGACCATTCATTGCATATCATTGGTTGTATGGTTGGTTTCCAGAAAATGTCTGCTCATTTTTGTTGTCGTTTTTTTGCACCTGATATTGGACCGGTGCTCACAATTTCTTTGTTTGACCTTCCTGCTGGTCATGCCCACATAGCGTAGGTCACATGGGCACGTAATAAGATATATCAAGTTTTTATGTGTTGCAGTTGGTGTGATCTCTTTGAGTCCAAGTTTTGCCTGGCTCGAGCTCAAGTGTTTTAGAGTGAGTAGTGAGATGGCAAACACTACAATTTGAGCAGGGAAAATGGCCAACCACTTTTGGTAGGCCCCATGAATCAGTGACTGATCTTACTGTGTATGGGGCAGCAGGTTTTTGGTCGTGTATGGACCGACGCATCTCTTAAGCTGCGCGCCTTCTTAGCGGAGAAAAGGGGTTTCTCCCAAGTTTGTTTGTACTGGACAGGATTTTCCAGTTTTTGTTGATCGATTTCTTCATGTAGTTAGACAAAGTGCTGTATGTAGTTACACATGTTAGTGGTATGTCTTTGGGGTCACTGACCTTATCCTCAAGGAGTGCCTCCCTTGGCTGGTTACGCGCTCTTTTGTAACGTTTGTCTACTATTGCTGCTGGGTAGCCTCTCGACTTCAGTTTGACTGAGAGGTCTGCAGATTGAGCCTTGAAATCCTGCAGGTCAGAGCAGTTGCGTCTTAACCGCAGGTACTGGTCATATGGGAGATTTTCTTTCAGTGGGCGGGGGTGGAAACTGGTAAATTCTAGGAGATTTTTTTTAGCGGTCGGTTTATGGAACGTTTTTGTTGTAAGTCTTGTTCCAGTGGCGCTGATCGTTACATCCAGAAAGTTTGCCTCTGTCTTGCTAGTTGCATGTGTGAATTTTAGATTTGGGTCAAGGGTGTTGATCCAGTTAAGAAAAGCCTGTAGCTGCTCATCATTGCTGGTCCATATTACCAGGATGTCGTCAATGTAGCGCTTCCAGACTTTGATGGACTCAGTGAAGGGGCTATTTGGTTGTAGGATGTATTTTGATTCAAAATCTGCCACGTACAGGCCCGCCACACTAGGGGCAAATGTACTGCCCATTGAAGTTCCATTGCATTGTAGGAAAAGGTTGCCTTTGTAAGAGAAAAAATTCTCTTTGAGTGCCAATGTTGCACAGTCCAGATGCAAATTCTTGGACGCCTGGAGATTCCATGGTATGGAGTCGAGAGCCGCCCCCAGGACCTTGATGGTATCATCCTGAGGGATACTGGTGTAAAGGCTCTCGATGTCAAGCGTCACAAGTGTTACTGTATTTTCTGTGAAATTGAGGTCTTGGAGCAACTGGAGAAGGCTTTTGGTGTCCTTAAGTAGGTCGGAGTACCTTGGACTCTCGGCTTGAGGTAGTGGTCACAGAAGTGCGATAGTGGCTCTAACAGGGAGCCAATGCCCGACACAATTGGTTGTCCTGGGGGGCATACGATTCTTGTGCGTTTTGGGTAGTGTGTAGAAGTAGGGGGTTACACTCTAATTGGTGCTGAGAAAGTCTGCCTCATTCTTGGAGATTTGCCCATCCTCTTCTGGCTTAATAGCTATGCTCTGATCGTTTTGTAGAGCCTACAAAACGATCAGAGCATAACTATTAAGCCAGCGGACAAGGATGGGGGCCTCGTGATACAAAACACAGTTGACTATGAAAGGGCTTGTCAAACCCTTCTGGATGACAAGAAAAACCACATCCCTCTGACAAGAGATCCAACAGAGGACATTCGAGCACAAATTACGAATCTTGTCAGGAGAGCAGAAGAGGATGGGCAAATCTCCAATAGTAGAAGCTGCAATTCAACTGCCAATTCATCTCAAAGCTAAGTACCGGCGCTGTGTTGCAGACTTATTGTATGTCTTTCTTTACCCCTTTTTTGACAAACGCGCAGGGTGTGCCAATTACGTTTCCACCCCCCTCCTGTGACCCATGGTGTACTTCCCTGACACCACAAAAGTGAGACATTTTAATTTTTTTGTTTGAAGCGGTCATACCATAACCTTGATCGTAACCAGGAAGTTTACTTCCCTTTTACTTTTACCATCACGATTATCTTGTATCACATATAGTACACAGCACCTCCTTCCTACTAGTGAGTAAGAACCCAGGGACTAAGGTGGTGATAACTATATCGTTATTTTGCCACGAATGTCTCTATACCACAAACTGGAGCACCATAGACTTACAACTGTGATCAGTACTATTACTAAACGTTTGTTCTGTCCTACATGTGCGTCTATGTCCTTTTGTTATTTCCAGGTTCAGAAACCATAAAGCTGTAAGCCCCCTAAACCAGGACTATTTAGGAAGCAAATCTTACTTCCTAATTTTTTGCACTTTTTCACCTTTTTTCTTATTTTCACTTTCACGTCCCTAGGTAAGGGTGGGCCTTAGCGCGTCTATACCGCCAGGGTTTAATACACCAATAAGTCCTGAAGAATGCCTGGTAACATTACACCGTTTCATGGCTGAAACATGTCGACTGATTTGTAAGGAAACTACCACTCAATTAATTGTGGACTCTTTTCCAAACACATAAATTTTAATAACCTGTCCTTAGTGATCAAAGAATAAAATTATTCTGACACACTACTGACTTTTTAAACCCTCACAACTCATTAGTCAAATTTACTTTGCACAACACGTCTGAATCTCACTATCCTGCTCCGCAGTAGATCTGGCGTTGTAGCACACCAAAGAGGCACTCGGTCTCTTTGGTGGGGCCCGATGATGAAACATTTCATCACCAGGTAGTGAGTGAGGGCGTTCCTTAACGTCCTGAGTGAGGCCATCAACCCCTTTCTTAGCTGCTCCTGACTATGGTCTGGTATAACCATTTGACACTCTTTTCTTGTTTACAGAATCACTAATACACCTAGAGCAGTAGCTGGCCATGCATGGTCACATCTTCTGGAGGGCAATTAGAAGACAATGCTTGTACCTTTTCAGAGTTTGGAATCATTACCTTTTCAGAGAAAATATGCCTAAAGAATTTAGGTCGATTTTTGTGAAATTTACACTTCTCACTATTTAGGGCCCCATCACGAGTTTGGCGGTGCTGCAACAGGTCTGTCCCACCATCGCACCACCAAAACCATGGTAAGGTCGACTGACAAATTAGGAGTTTCCTCTTCTCTGGCAAGCATTTTTTTTGCCATTCCCACAGCTGTGCCTCTAAAAACCGGCTCCACAATGGGGACGCCAAAAACAGTTCTCAGATGGCAAGGACTGAAAAGTCCATGCTGTGCAGAAACTGTTGTGCATGCACAGGGCACAGAGGCACCAAGGTTTACATGGAGGAGGAACACCCATAAAAACCCTGGTGGAGAGGAAATTCCTAAAAGCCTTAGTGGGACCACGTGGTCTCGCCAAGCATATGGATACCTTTTATATCTGACCAACCCACCAACGAAAAAGTAGTAATGCACCTACAGTTTTCTTCCGGTTCAAATTGATGGTAACCTATGTGTAGATCAAGGCAGGAGAAGACTTTGACACCATTCAAATGCATAATCATGTCTATAAAGTGTGAACCTGGATGTCTTTCTCTTTTGATTGCTTTGTTGGCCTGTTGCATATCAACACGAATGTGCACTGAACCTCCACTATCCGTTGTTGGCGCCACCACAATGGGTAAAACCAACAGTGATGGGCCAGTAGAGCACACAATGATGTCATGCTTAGGCAGTATTTCTAGTGCTTTCTTGACAGCTTCCAGTAAGTGAACAGCAATTTAGCTGTGTCACTATGCAAAAGGGAGAATATATTTGTGCATGTGAAGTTGTAGCTTTATTGTCCTAAGTTTCCTAAGTCCATGACACAATATTGGGAATTGGCTCAATATTTCAGAATGGGCATTCAAGTTGTAATTAATGGAGATCAGTCCCATGTCAGCAGCAGTATCAAAACTTAATAAGCATGCACTATACAAAGTACCTGGGAGGTTATGAATTGTCACTTTTACTGTCTTTTTCTTGTGCTGTTGGATGATGAATTTGATAACAATCAACATTGTTTCATTTCCACTTGCAGTAGTCGATGTTGCCAATCGGACTTGTGGGAATGGGTAGAGTAAATAATAAAGAACCTTCTGGAGTTCATCTTCTTGTCTCTTCATGATGCACTGAGTTTCTCTTTTGCTTTGCAAGCTGTCATGAAATGGTTTTCCTTCCCATAGCTTTTGCATATGTGCCCAATAGCATGAGATTTACCTTCATGTGGAGTGAAGGATCCACAGCGGGAACTCAATTTATTTTCCCTCTGAGACATCACTTGTGTGGGCTTCTGTCTTATCTTTCTGCTTACTTTTCATGCTCAATGCTGATTCATTTTGGGTTGTTCCAGCTTTCAGACTACCATTTTGTCTATCAGCATGTTCCTCTGCTCTTGTCAAGAGCACTATCTCAAAACTGAACATTTCTCTCAGCATGCATCGTCGGAATGAGTCCGAGATGCAACCATCAACAACTCTAAGACACATGACTTCTTTATCATTGAATTCATTGAACTTGCAGTGCCTTATAAGCATTTCAAGTCTCTTAACAGACCCATCCATTGTCTCACTTGATTCCTGTCTTGCTTGGTTGAAAGTGTGCCTTTCATCGTCGATATTTGTCATTAGATAGAACTTCGCCTCTAATGTCTTCTTGATTTGATGGCATGATATTTCACCAGCTTGCAATATTTTCTTTATCACCTCTTTTACTCCATCACCTATACGGATCTTACAGTAATTGAGATCATTTTGTCATCTGCTTCTTCTATAGCATCTTTGAAGTCATCAAACTTTTCAATCCAGGCAGTACATCTGGCACCAATATTCTGCTTTTTGTAGATATCAAAAGGAAGTGGTGGTTCAGGAATGCATCAGCACCATATTTGGTGCTCTTCTCCATAATTCCAGAGGCCTTTCGGTGTATTAGGTGCTTTGTACGCATTAGCGGCTCTACAGGGTTGGGTCGTGACACACAATTTGAGATCGTGTGGCACTTCGCTCCACATGACGGTAAGTAAGTTTGTACTTTCTATACCCAGTTGTCACTGTCTTTAGCATTTTCTTGTACCTGGTTGTTGCTGCTGTAAGCGGTTCTGCTTCGTATCAATGCTGCCTCTCTGTTATGCTGTGGTGCAGTATCTCTACTTTTAGCCTTACAAGCAGATTTTTGGCAGGCTTATTTATTGTGCTTCTCTTAGGGCCTTCACCTTTTTTGAGGACCTCGCAAAAGTTAGAATTACACTTTGACTTAAAATCTGCCAACTTAAATAGCACGTGGCATGCATGAACAGGTGATAATTGAAATAGCCTAGGGAGTGCAGTCTTGTATTTTTTGGGGGCCCGTATCCCCTTACTCCTCGCCAGTTGTGTCATCTTCACCAGCCTGGAAGCATGCAACAGATTATGCCACACAAGGAGCTTTAATTTGCAAGGCTTTATATTTCAGCATGAAACCTATATATATTAATATATATATATATATATTAATATATATATATATATTAATATATATATATATATATATATATATATATATATATATATATATATATATATATATATATATATATATATATATATATATATATATATATATATATATATATATATATATATATATATTACCTACTGGCGGTCGCCAGTAGGTAGTTATAGTTAGGACCTACTTTCCATCAGAAATCGCCAACATTCTATTTGGAATACCGTTGGCGTCGGTGGACGAATCTTCGCGATTTTCTCCAAGAAAATGACCTGCTTGGTTCCACTCCTTCCAAGAAAGTTTGGGGGTGATTCGTCAAGTGGGGGCTGAGAAAAAAGGGGGGTCCCAAAACATGTTTTCCCCATGCAATTTTCCATAGGGAACTTTAGCCACGGCTAAAGCCAGAACGGCTGAACGGAATTACACCAAATTTAGCAGAGAGGTAGAGTAGGGTTCGGAGATTGTGCTTTTTGTTAAATGGTGCAAATCTGTTCAGTAGTTCCTTAGAAAATTACAAGTAAAATCATAGCGATATCTAGAGACGGAGTAAAGCACGCGTACCGAAATCCATACAATAACGAGCACGAGCTGCATGCTGATTGGCTGTCAACTGTATTGGTCAAAAAAAGAGCTAAATTTCTGTGATAGCATGTAAAACTTTACGTTTTTTTGTGCACCAGTTGTACTCCCTACGCATGCGCAGCCTCGTTTCCAAGCCAACTTTTTTTTCTTTTTCTTCAAGTTCGCCAAGCAAACCTCTCCTCATTTCAGGTATTAAATTTGCTGCTTTCTTTTCGTGGGCCGTGTGTGTCATCCGCTGCTATACTTTTGTAATATATTAATAAATATATTATATCTATGTTTATTTCAAATGTAGTGTTGAGGGGCCAAACGTTTATTACATACTCCGTCTACCGCCATTTTAGTAGATTTCCTCTGTTATTTTTATTATACCTGTTACTTTCATTTTCCTGACACCACTGTGTTTGTACTTGGCCTCTGATCTTATGAGTTGGTCACACGTATACCTAAAAACTGATTTGAAGGACATAAGCCAGGGCCATTACAATGCATGTTCGTCAACACAAAGACATTATTAAGATTATGCGTTTATCATGCGTGGTAAATGCATACTAGTTGTAAATGCATGTGTGGTAAAGCCATATGCGTGCTAATGGCTTCGTGGTGACGATCACGTGTGGTTATAACCACGTTGTAAAGGCTGTTTCCCCCAAGACACTGCAGGAACCGGGTCTGGGCGCGGTGGACTCCAGGCCACCAGGCGGAGGGCACGCAGTCCCTGTCATACAATATAGAAATCTTTGTGGGGTGATTCTTTCCATGGTTTGAGGGGCGTCATTGAGGCCCACTCTTAATTTTTTAGGGTGGTAGGTTTGCATGGGAAAATGACGGTACACATTGTTTTGTATTAGTTGGATTTGTTTACCATTTTGTAGTGTACCCATAGAAAATATAAGTCAGTACTTCTCAATTTTACTCTTGAACATGTTACTATAGTAGTTGAACATTATAAATATTATTTTTATTGTGGACAGTCTACCTCCCCACATAAAAAAAGAAGTAAGTATTTTTTTTTAATTAACTTAATTAACTTTTATTAAACGAATAACTGTAAACTGTAAACGAAACTTAATGATAACTATATATAACTAGAATATTAACTTTAAAAAAAAACAATATTATAAACAAATTGTGAAATGGACTCCAAAGGACTTTGGATTGGTAATCTGCAAAATAAAAAAGAAAATTAGAGTTTAGAATTATGTAGATGTGAGTAAATGAGATGAAGCATTACAAGTCAAGGTAACGATTTTACGTGTGCAGTGTGCCTGGTACAATTTACTTCTGTTATAGTGCCGCGTTCAAGTGGTGTCTATATGGAAGTGTCTACTGCGTCACTGACACAAAAGTGTCACAACAGGATTGTAAATATGGTGATTTATTTCTTATGCCTTCTAATGAAGGCATTGTATATCTAGGCCTCTGTGCTTACCGTTGTTTAAACACTGTGGCCAAACACTATGGCCAGTGGAATTCACTACTTCGCTTTAGCTCTTGAATTTTTTGGGGGCCCGTATCCCCTTACTCCTTGCCAGTTGTATCATCTTCACCAACCTGGAAGCATGCAAAAGACCATGCCACACAAGGAGCTTTAATTTGCAAGGCTTTATATTTCAGAATGCAAGCTATATATATATATATTCACTGAAAAAACCATAGGTTTCACACCAGTTATAGTTAGGAATTAGCATTTAAAAAACCTATTAAATTCTCTGAAAAAAACAGAGAATTCACACCAGTTATAGTTAGCTGGAAATTTTACTGACATAAAACCATTGAAATTCCCACGTTATAGTTAGTTGGACTCACTATAACTTGCGCGCCTGCAATGCACAGCTGATGACATTACATATTACATCACTCATGACATGGTCAGTGACATCACTCATGACATCACTCATGACACCATCCTTGTGACAGAGTGACAGACCTCCTTTCAGTGTAATGTAACCCTTGAAACATATATTCAAAAATAGAAACTAACATTTTCAAAAAAATAGAGATACCCATACCAGTTACAACAACCAATTCAGTAATTCCACCATCTATATACACATCCACTCATTCACCAACAGTTCTATATAGTCACTCATACATATACTCACTCATCATATGTAGTGATACACCTATACATCCTGTTACAGACCCACAGTCATCCAAAAGTTACTCACACACATACTCACACATGCAAATAAACTATTGAACATCCATTTATTTGCATATACAACTATACATACACTACCACCTTACTTCTAAGGAAACTTACACATACTTACTCTCTTAAACAATCACTTATAGAAACACATACCTATTTAAACAGGAACTCTTACAATCTCTCACTCTCACATATACTCACTTATATACATCAATACTCACATATACTAGATTAAAACATATGTCGTTACTGATAAAGACACTGGTGAGACAGTCATTCACTCAGTAACACACACATATACACACTCATCCACCCATACAGTCCTGCACATATGCTGTCTTCAAAACACATACAGACAGTGAGTCAGTCATTGATGCATCTATGTGCTAAGTAATACCCCCACCAAACCATACAGACACTCATACTGATACTAAAAAAACATCAAATAACCCACATACACACACATGTAGCTATCCACCAACCCATGCAGCCACTTATACACAAAGTGAAACACTGATACATATATTTAAATATTTAAACATTACTCGCTAATACATGTATTCACTAAGATACACTTAATAAGCCAGTTAATCAATCATTTCTTTTAAAAAAAACATCCATTTAGACACTTATTTAAACATTTATTCTTCCATCGACCTTTACATATACATATATAAAACAAATTAATTTTTCAGAAAGACACACATTCACTGGATGGTGTCATCAGTGATGTCATGAGTGATGTCACTGACCATGTCATGAGTGATGTAATATGTGACGTCATCAGCAGTGCATTGCAGGCGCGCAAGTTATAGTGAGTCCAACTAACTATAACGTGGGAATTTCAATGGTTTTATGTCAGTAAAATTTCCAGGTAACTATAAGTGGTGTGAAACCTAGGGTTTTTTCAGTGAATTTAATAGGTTTTTTTAAATACTAATTCCTAACTATAACTGGTGTGAAACCTATGGTTTTTTCAGTGAATTCCAAAGGTTTTTTAAATGCTAATTCCTAACTTTAACTGGTGTGAAACCTATGGTTTTATCAGTGAATTTCATGGGTTTTTTAAATGCTAATTCCGAACTATATATAAGGCCCCAAACCTATGTTTTTTCTTTGAATTTCAAAATTTTGTTAATAGCAAATTTCTATATAAAATGTAATATTTTTGAAAATGAATGAATCCTATATTTTATTTGTATTTAAAACAATTTTTTTAATGTATAGTTTTTTTAAATTTTTTTTTGCCCTGGAGCGCTCCCGGGCACGCGCCCCGGTGAGCGCCCCGGAAAGCGTAGTCTTTTGAAGCGCCCCAGGGCGCGCTCCGGAGAGCGTCCCGTTAGCGCTATTGCCGCGAACGAAAACATCATTGTGACGTATCGCGTAGCCGCGTCCACGATACGAATGGCATAAGCGCACCCGGAAGCACTCGAGCGAATACAATCGCGCAACGTAAACATGTGACGCGCTTACGCGACGCGCCCAGGGGCGCGCCGCGTAAGCGCGTTGGTCATGTGACCTGAAAATAACACTTTTTATTGGTGCAGAACAGTTTTGGTTTCAAAATGATGAAATTCCTTGTCTTGTCAAATGATGAAAGACCCCACCTTTTTTCCTTATTCTGACTTTGTCCTTTGACTTAGGAAGACCTCTTTTGCAATCTTTGAAGTATATTTTGTACTTTGAAATGGCTTCAATAGCAGCAGCAGCTGGAGCATCTGCACCACCACCACCACCACAACCACCAAGAGGACCACATTGGTGGTCAACAAGAGGAGGAGGAGGAGGAGGAGGAGGAGGAGGAGGACGGGATGAGAATATGGCTGCAAGAACACAATACCCCATACCAGCCAAAACCACACATTGTATGGAAGTGTTTTTCGATCCCAGAGGGCAAGAAAAAAGTCAATGCGGCCAAGGTGACTTGCCTAATGTGTGGCATGGAACTTTCCAGGGGGAATCCTAATAAAAAATACTCTTTTGGAAACAACACAATGATTCGCCACATGCAGCGCAGGCATCCGATGAACTATTCTGCTGCTGAGATGAGGGAACAGGCCAGTAACCCTCCCCTATCTTCAGGCACCACCTCCAAAAGAAAGCAACCCAATCCATCGGGACCAGAGGCAAGGGAGACGATCCCTTGCATTCAGCCACGGTTTGCGAATTTCCGTATAACATGTATCCATTGTGGTAAGACCATCTCCTATGGTGAACTGAGTATAAAGCTTATTGTCCTTGCTGGGGACAACCACAAATGCCCCAAAAAAAACTAATTTTTTCTTATTTTTTTCTTTGCTCCAGTTGAGCCATTTTCAATTCCCTGTTTTTTCGTTTCTCCCCATAAAAATAACAAAAAAATATAAAATAGTTCATAAACGCCAAAAAAAGTACAAAATGTTCATAAAACACACAATAATAACTCTGTAATTCTTCTTTCCCCATGGGCCGCTCCCCGGTCCGCTCCCCTGGTGCGCGTACCGGGCGCTCTCCCAGCGCAAATCAAAAAAAAAAATCTTTTGCACCGCGGGGCCCTTTTATAGCCCCCACATCAAACCTAGGGGTCAGGGGGGATCTACCCTGCCCCCTTATGGTCATTTCCCCCTATGGCTGAGATACCCGCCACCCCCTCTCAACACAATCCCCAAAGAAGGGAAACTGGAAACGGTTCTTGAAGTTTTTGGAAGTGGGAGGGAGTGACCCTCCCGGCCGTATTTATTAAAACAAAAAATTAAAAACATTTAAACATTAATGTACAATTTCATACCACATTGCGATGTTTGGCTAACCTTAACAGATTCTCTAATACAGAGGTTCTCCTAGCCGAACTAACATCCTACAAAACATTTACTTGAAATATTGAAATTGTACATCCTAACGTTTAAGGGCCAACAGCAAGGTCGTAACCGGTGTCAAGATCCCTAACCAGACATACCCCCCCCACTTGGAGGGGCGACAGCACTGAGGCGTACTCAAGTGCAACTACTACCAATTTCCCTTGACTTGACGGGGGCACTTATCACCTCGACGCCAGTTAAAGGTCGTTCGAAGACTCGTGTGAGGTATCTAGAAGGTATCGTAGACCTCCCCCCAACCCCACACAACTTACCGCATCTGCCGTCGCAGATGTCACTGGCCCCGGGAAATTCCCCAGGAGGGGGCTGTAACCCCTCCTACACAGGAAGGGGCCTTGACCGCCTTTCCTCTTCTTTCGGCGACCCATCCTTAGAAGGGACCGCCTCCCCGTTGAGGGGCCAAAGGCCACCTCTCCCGAGCGCTCCCATCCGTGTTGGGTGACGCCCACTCATAGGGATCTTCCAATTAGTGCTCACCGATCATGACCTTACCGCCCGACCAAAAAATAAATACGACAAATGATAACTAACGAAACTACATTGGCCACTATGACCGAAAAAACCTGTTTATAAATGGACCTTACAACCGAAGTTCTTTAATCACAAACTTGTAAAATTAGACCAATCTTTATTACACATTCAATGTCAACACAACACTACAATAACCTGAAAACGAAATAGAATCATTGATCAAATTTATTAAAACAACTAGCTGTCCTCAGGGGCTGGTGGGTGGGTCAAAATTGGCTCTTCGTTCCGTCTCGAGCTCACGTGCAGCGAGGGGGTGCAGCTTCAGAGCACAGGAACAAGAGGATGTCTTCTGGTCTTGCGTCCCTTTTTATCCATCTTCAGGGCGGGCGTAAACCCGCCCCTGCCTGCCCCGAGGGCGTGGCCAGCCGCGTCAGTGTCTAGGCCAGCCCACTCTAGGGCGGGAAAAAGCGCGCCCCGGCTACGCCGCTTCGGGCATACCAGCCGAGACGCGCCTCCCGCCCAAAATGGCTTCCCGGGGGGATCGAGGCACTCTGCCATACGTTCGGGGGGACCGAGTGGTCGCCCCTTTCCATATGGCTGAGATACCCGCCACCCCCTCTCAACACAATCCCCAAAGAAGGGAAACTGGAAACGGTTCTTGAAGTTTTTGGAAGTGGGAGGGAGTGACCCTCCCGGCCGTATTTATTAAAACAAAAAATTAAAAACATTTAAACATTAATGTACAATTTCATACCACATTGCGATGTTTGGCTAACCTTAACAGATTCTCTAATACAGAGGTTCTCCTAGCCGAACTAACATCCTACAAAACATTTACTTGAAATATTGAAATTGTACATCCTAACGTTTAAGGGCCAACGGCAAGGTCGTAACCGGTGTCAAGATCCCTAACCAGACATACCCCCCCCACTTGGAGGGGCGACAGCACTGAGGCGTACTCAAGTGCAACTACTACCAATTTCCCTTGACTTGACGGGGGCACTTATCACCTCGACGCCAGTTAAAGGTCGTTCGAAGACTCGTGTGAGGTATCTAGAAGGTATCGTAGACCTCCCCCCAACCCCACACAACTTACCGCATCTGCCGTCGCAGATGTCACTGGCCCCGGGAAATTCCCCAGGAGGGGGCTGTAACCCCTCCTACACAGGAAGGGGCCTTGACCGCCTTTCCTCTTCTTTCGGCGACCCATCCTTAGAAGGGACCGCCTCCCCGTTGAGGGGCCAAAGGCCACCTCTCCCGAGCGCTCCCATCCGTGTTGGGTGACGCCCACTCATAGGGATCTTCCAATTAGTGCTCACCGATCATGACCTTACCGCCACAGGCCGGATAGTTGACCGGCTATCCGGACCCCCCACACAACTCCTACCTAAAGGTCATGCTTCAACGATTTCAACCATGCTAAGAAGTCACCTAAGAGTAACTCATTCCCCACCCAAGACAAATGCACACCATCCCCCAAATACATACTGTCATCATTAATACAGCTATGAGAAATAGAATGCAATGTCCGGGAACGGAACAACCTACTCACTTTATTGTTAAGCTTTCTAACAGAATGGTTCAAAGCAGGAATAGAGATAGCCCCCCGCCACACCTTTCGTGGAATCAAATGGGACCATGCAATCGTGCACCCCGGAACTCTCCTCGCCAACCAACTTACGGTGGAAAGCATTGCCTCCAGGAGTAGTCGTCTACCGATGGTGACTAAATCATTACCCCCAACATGCACTATAACTATAGACGGCGGTGACCTTGTCCGCCCTAACAAACCCTCGAAAAATGTTTGAAACTGGTCAATACAGAGACCGCCCCTTCCGTAGAAGGACATCCTGTACCCGTATTCCCCAGCTACGTGAATCATGTCACCTGCTTTGAATACGTCTGCGGCACGCCTCACGTATGAGTGGCCCACGACCCACACCTCCTTTTTCACAGCCGGTGATGTCAGACCGCTGGCCCGGTGTAGGGTCGACTGCATAGTCCGCCCCGCCTCGTAGGCTTGCGTAACTGAAAAAGTAAACAAAAACAAGAAGCGTGAGTACATTATTACAGATTCACAACATGTGCAACCGTACGTATCTTTTGTAACAATTGGAGGACCAACGCCCCACTCGTTTCACTTGCTCAACATTAAGACCCCTGGCTGTAGCTTCCGTAGCAGCCCCTATCCGAAAGGAATGGGTCCCAAATTCGCCCGGGTTCAAGCCCGCAGCGGCAATTGACATCGCAAGCACCCGCTGAAACTGAAATTTCGTCAGTGGGGTGGCGTCAGCGTGTCTTAACAAAGTCCCCCCCCATGATGCCACCCTTCGTGCTAGGTAATCCTCTAAACACTTTACCGGACATATGGAGGACCCAGGAATCCTGTGTATGATGACGCAGTCACCCATCCCATCTTGATCAGTCTTGGATTTTACAAAGGAGACAGTCATTGTTTCTCCCCTGATCTGAACGTGTTCCTGGCACAAACCCCCTGCCATATCCAGTTTGTTCCTTGCCACTAGTTCGCTTACCCGCATTGCTCCGTGAAATGCTAGCGTGAAAGCGGCTCGGAACAGCACCGCCTCAAACTGAGATGAACATGTGGCCGGGAGTGTGGCCAACAACTGGGACAATCTATCCAAACCTATCGGGCGCCTTTCATCTACTCTGCGACCCTCAAGGCGTTGCCACCCACGCAGCGCTTTCTGTACAACGAAAGACGCTGTTGGGTCCTGGATAGCGTGTGCTCTGGCAACAAAGGAAATGGCAGCACGATGCCTCTGGGCCGTAGCCACCGATCTCCCAGCCTTACGTAAGGACATCAGGAAATTCACTACCCATTCCTCGTGACCCCAAAGTCGCTCTCTATCATTCCCCAAGAAGGCTAAATAGGCCCGAAACGCCCCTTCGTATGCCTTCCTCGTCCTTGGTGCTAGACTCTCTCCCACGAGGTGACGAAGTTCAGGGCACCGAGAGACCAGAGAGCTTCGGGAAAGGGTGCCGGCTCTGGGTCCGCTGAGGGGAGGAAACCCGAAAAAGCCTGCATTTGAAAACGAGACAGTGCGTCAGCCGCCTGATTCATCACCCCCGGAACATGTTTTGCTCTGAATAGCACGTTCAATTGCATACATAGTAAAACAATTTCCTTAAGCAGTCTCAAAATCAGTTTACAACGTGCTGCCTGACTATTGATGCAATCGACCACGGTCATATTGTCAGACCAAAATATGACAGAGTGATCTTTGAACCCATCGGGCCATGTTCTCAAGGCCACCAAGATGGGAAACAGTTCCAGGAAAGCAATATTACTCGTCAGACCATTCTCATGCCACCATGTCGGCCATCTTTGTGCCGACCATTTTGTGCCGAAAATGGCGCCAAAACCTATGCTTCCTGCTGAATCTGTCCACAGCCCCAGCTCTTCAGAAGACACGGCTGGTTCATTCCAGACGATTCTACCATTGAAGTCCGCCAGAAATGCTAACCAGATACGCATGTCCTGGCGGATCTCGGCCGATAGTCTTGTGCGATGATGGCACTCTTTAAGGCCGACCATCGCTTGGGCAATTGAACGGGAAAAGGGGCGGGCCATTGGTATTACCCTCAGGGCAAAATTCAACTGTCCCACCAACTGCTGTAATTGTTGCAGCGTAACTTTTGAAGCATTTATACACACTTGCAGCGCAGCCCTGAACTTCAACACTTTCTCAGCTGGCAAACGGAAACACCCTTCAATGGAGTCCAACTCGATCCCCAGAAACTCGAGGCAAGTCGTAGGACCCACTGTTTTACCCGGCGCCAATGGCACACCGAACTCTTTCATTAACACACAAAATTCGGCCAAGGCCCGGCCACATTCAAGATCCCCGGCTGCCCCAAGAAACAGAAAATCATCAAGGTAGTGCATTACATCTTGGAAACCTGTTTTCTTTGTGAAGACCCATTGTAGAAAACTACTGAATTTCTCGAAATAAGCACAGGATATAGAGCACCCCATTGGCATACACCTATCCATGTAATAACAACCCTGAAACATGAATCCTAGGAGACGCTGGTCGTCTGGGTGTACCGGGAGCAGTCGAAACGCTGACTCGATATCTGACTTCGCCATCAGCGCCCCGGGCCCCAGGCGATTTAAAATGGCTACGGCCTCATCGAAGGATGCGTACCGCACCGAACACACTTCTGGATCAATTGCATCATTTACGGAAAGACCTCGTGGAGCTGATAAGTTATGAATCAGTCGGAACTCACCGGGGTCTTTCTTGGGGACTACCCCTAAGGGAGAACAAACAAAATTCTGGACCGGGGGTAAACTAAACGGGCCGGCGACCCGACCTCGAGTCACCTCTTTCCGGATCTTATCCTGTACTACGGTCGTATGCTGCAGGACGGAAAGTTGATTTTTACACTTTTCCATACCCTGAAAGTCCCCTACCGGGATGCGGAAACCATACGAAAAACCGTTCCGCAGCACCCCAGCAGAAGTACGATCCGGGTATTCACTGAGCCAGGGAATCATCGCCAGGGTATCAATTGGGGTAGGTAGAGGCGCCCCTCGGACTATATTAGACCTGTTTGGCGCCTCCTCTCCCCCCGTTATCACCCGTTTTGGCTCTGCACAAGGACTCAGGATGGGACGACCCACAACCACTACATTCATGTTTGAATTTACACGATCCCTGGGGTCTAGTACATTTACCTCTGTTGTAATTAAAGCAGAAACCCTTTTTCCCGGTATTGCCGGCAGGTTTCGAGTAATCGTCGGCACCCGTACCTGATCGAAAGGGCGTCCCCGCATATTGCCGGGAGGATTCGCCAACATTACTTCCCACCAACGGCATTTTCAACATTCCTGACTCCTTCATTTTATCCCAAGTCAAGGAATCATAACAATCCCAGGTTAAACTGTTATTATGCTCCTTTTCCTTTCTGAACAGATTATCGTAACAAAACCAATGATTACCCTGGTGCGATGTCGAGTACCCCATGATTCGTGATTGATAGATTGGGAACTCGGAAAGCAACTCAGGTCTACGTTCCCCCAAGATTGATGTAAAGATTCCCCAAGCATTGCCCCAATTGGCGATATTCTCATTCACTTTAAAGGCGGCCATTTTTGCACGCCAAACACTCGGATGCATGAGATCCTTCTGACTCTTCACATGCTCTACTTCATAATGATCAACAAGCAGTGAGAAAATGTTCACATACTCCCCCGCCCAAATCTTTTCCTTAATTGCCAAAGGAACATGTTGCCCCAACTTTTCTCTCCGAGAGGGTGTTGACTCATCCCTCGCGATCGGCAATGGCCGCTTACCTGCACCTGACGCTGCCTCTGCGGTCGCAATCGTCCCTGGTGTCTTGTCCCCTACTGCAGCCGGCACGGGCACCTTGGCTGCTTCCCGTTTCTCACGCAGTTGCTTTATCAGCGCCTGCGCATCGACAGCCGTGGCGCCCTCGTTACCTTTACCCAACCACGCTGCCAATTGTTCCGCCAGCTCGGGCGGCATATCATCCTCGGACACGGGGGTGACCACAACGGGAATTGGATTCCCCTCCTTCGGCACGGGAGTTGGAGCCTCGAGCGGGGCACTGGGACCCGGGATGTCTTCACCCGCTGCCCCCCTCCTGGGCCTCTTGTTTTTTCCTCCCGGGGCTGCTCCCGCCAAAGGACGTTTTGGACCCCCTTCCTCATTCTTGTCCACCCGCTTCTTTAGCTCGGACATCTCCTTCATGAGAACGCGCAGCATCTGGTCAGTAGTCATGCGCTTTCCCACCTTCTTCGACATTCTCCAACAAAGTAACTGTAAAACAAACAAGAACGATTAAAACGCTCAAAATTGGCTCTTCGTTCCGTCTCGAGCTCACGTGCAGCGAGGGGGTGCAGCTTCAGAGCACAGGAACAAGAGGATGTCTTCTGGTCTTGCGTCCCTTTTTATCCATCTTCAGGGCGGGCGTAAACCCGCCCCTGCCTGCCCCGAGGGCGTGGCCAGCCGCGTCAGTGTCTAGGCCAGCCCACTCTAGGGCGGGAAAAAGCGCGCCCCGGCTACGCCGCTTCGGGCATACCAGCCGAGACGCGCCTCCCGCCCAAAATGGCTTCCCGGGGGGATCGAGGCACTCTGCCATACGTTCGGGGGGACCGAGTGGTCGCCCCTTTCCATTTTTTTCCACCTCTTGTGTCTCTATCCTACCGAGGCACAAGATGGCGGCCGGTCCGGACTGTTTCGAATGTTTACAGACACCCGAGAGCCAATCAGCTTTCCGTGCGCACCTCGCGTGTCGCGCCCGCTGCGCTCCCCGGTGCGCGGCCATAGATATATATATTTTTTTGAACCTAAATTTCTCAAAATCCACTGGAGCACATATCTTGAGACATAGCAAAGACACATCGGGCTACCAGTCCCTACAATTTTGCCAAGTTTGGTGGAAATCCATTCAGCCGTATATATATATATATATATATATATATATATATATATATATATATATATATATATATATATATATATATATATATATATATATATATACACACACACACACACACACACATATATATATATATATATATATATATATATATATATATATATATATATTTGCACAATATTTCTCCCTTCGAGGGCGAAAACACGGAGTCGCTTTAAAACAAATCCAGCACTCCACTGCGTTTAAAGTTTCATGGTGATTTATTAATCCATGGGGTCAAAAAAACAACAGACACCAACGCGTTTCGACAGCGTCCGCTGTCTTGCTCACGGTCAGTTTGTGTGTGTGGCTCACATTGTTTTGAAAACTTTTCCAACCATTACAGGTACCGCCCATTGGGTGTGTATTTACAAGCATTGTGGGATTTGTAGTTTTTAACACAGTTAAGACATTTCTGCATTTGTAAGACCCAAATTATTTCAAATGGCAATTACATTTCTTAATATTTGTCAATCCCTTTATGACAATATTTCTCACAATATTATTTTAAACTAGAAGTCCTGCCCTCCAGTGGGCATATCAATCTGCCACAATTATCAGCATTGTGGGATTTGTAGTTGGAATATATTCCTTTATGCTGTGTTTCCTAGGTACCCGCGTGATATCATAGTTTATACATTGGAAAACCTTTGGTAATTCATTACAATTTCAACAAAAGTACTGCCCTCCGGTGGGCTAATTTCCTGGTATGCATTAGGTGAGCCCATGTGCCAAAGAGTGAGGGAAAGTGACGTGCAGGGATAAAAATTATAATAATAAGGTTCAGTGTGAGATTCAAAACAAGAATTTTAAAATTATGGATGAGCGAGAGAAGGCAAAACATTTGTAGCATAATGATTTACTTAAGAGTCCGCTATAAGTGAATATAAAGTTCTTCTGACTGGTTGAGGCCAAATGGGGTCATTGTTCTGAAGGACAAAATATGTCTGGATTCCTTGCGTCTCAGGAGTTTTTCCATGTGGCCTCCCCTGTCCGAGAGAGCCATTGTTTCCAGACCCCAGAAGCGTAATTGCTTCCAGTCTCCATTGTGTTGTGCCTCCATGTGCTTGGCAACAGCATTGCTTCTATCCTTGTGGATTGTCGCCCGCACATGTTCCAGAATTCTTTTCTTTAATTCGCAGATAGTGCTGCCGATATACCTCTTGTAAGAAAATACGACCCCTTTAAACCGCCAAAAGCGAATGCAGCAAGCTCCTCGTCGAGTATGACATCCTTGACATCACTGGACTTCAGTGAGGATGATTCAAACCTTGATCCACAACAGAAGATTTTTTTAGGAGATATGCGCCTGGTTCTATCACAAAGGCAGTGGGAACACAACCATGGGGCGCAAAGAAATCAACGTGGCAGAGCAAGAGGAAGAGGAAGAGCATGGCAACCCAGACCGAAATTTACAAGCCAACAACAAGAAGAAGCCGCAGGAGGAAACACATCCGAAAAATTGGGCACAGAAACAAGACTAATGAAGCAAAAGAAGGGGAAATAAATGAAGATCTGCAAATAGTTAATCTCTCGGGAAGATCTATCACAACAGCAGAGATATCATTACTTAAGAAGGGAATAAATTATTGCCCTACTCAACGGATGGATATGGCACAAACACGGATTGACCTGTACCTATACATACGCAAAATCAAATTGGCAAAATTCTTCGAGGAAAGAAAAAACAAGCCCAAAATACCGAAGACACAAACAAAACCGACCTCAACCTTGCAAGTAAAACAAGCAGAGGCATTTGTGACAGTATTAAATCTCAATGCAGAGGAGGGTCAGGAAATCAGTTTGGACAATGCCATAACCCAACTGGGAGCTGGAATAAGTAATCTAAAGCCTAATTCTAAATTTTATCCCCAGCTAGCACCTGGCAATAAGATAGATATCTTTCAGGAAGCAGTCATTCATGACTTGTATAAACTAACTAAAATCTTCGGAAAAGACAATCTATCTAAACAAGAAAGAGAAGCTCTAACATCCCTCAAAAATGACCAATCCTTTGAAATAAAAGCAGCGGATAAAGGAGGAAATATAGTCCTATGGAACAAAAGCTTATATGTGGAAGAAGCCATGGGACAATTGAACAACTCCACTTATTATGAAAATCTTAACTCAAATCCGCAAGATCAAATAAAAAGGGACTTGGACAAAAATCTAATTCAATGGGAGAATGAGGGCCTACTCGATGCTGATGAAAGAAAATATCTGACAGTAGATTTTCCGAGAACATCAACCCTGTACTTCCTGCCAAAGATACATAAGGATGCCACTAAACCGCCAGGGAGACCCATTGTGTCAGCTAATGGGTCCTTATTGGAACCATGGTCAAACTTTATTGACTATTTCTTGAGTCCGCATGTCAAAATGCTGCGATCATACATTCAGGACACAACCGATTTTCTCAGTGTTTTGGAACAATTGACTTGGCAACCTCATTACATCATGATCACCATGGATGTGATTGCCCTATATACCAATATAGACAACAACTTAGGGCTACAGGCATGTGACCACTTTCTCAAAGAACGGATCATCCATTATCAGAAGCACAACGAAATGCTCTTAACAATGATAAAATGTGTGCTAACAAACAACATCTTCATGTTTGGGGACAAACTGTACAGACAAAAGAACGGAGCCGCGATGGGCTTCTCCTTCAGCCCTAACTACGCCTCCTCTGCCATGGGGTGGTGGGAGGAGAAAACAGCCTGGCAGGATAAATATGAAACTTATACCAAGCATATCATCACATGGAAACGTTTCATCGACGACCTGTTCATCGTATGGGATGGAGGGGAAGAAAAATTCATGGAATATTTCACCATCCTCACCAACAGTACTTCCTGCATAAAGTTTACCCATACCATAAATCACAGTAGAGCTGTTTTTCTGGGTACGGAAGTATACATAAACAACAACCGGATACACACCACACTCCACCGCAAACAGACAGCAACAAATGCCACATTGGAAGCAACCAGCTTCCACCAGCAGTCTCTAATCTCAAGTATTCCATACGGTGAATTCCTCAGACTGAGAAGAATTTGCAGTGAAAATACGGAATGGCAGGACCAAAGTGCCAAATGCATAAACCGCTTCCAAAGGAGAAAATACAATAGAAAAATTGTACAAAGATGCTGGGAAAAGGCAAATAAAACTACGAGAACGGAGTGTCTACAAAAGAAACAAAAACAGGCAAACGTGGAGGAAGAACCCATCAGGCTAATACTTGATTACAGTTTGGAGGCAAAACAAATAAACCGTATACTGAGAAAGAACTGGAAAATCCTTCAATTGGATCAAACAATTGGTCACAAAGTTGGCAACCATCCAGTCATCACATACAGGAGGGCAAAAAATCTGCAGGACCTGCTGGTCCACAGCCATTTCCAAACAACCAAGAAAAAGACAAACTGGCTACAAACGCGGGGCTTCATCAAGTGCTACAATTGCAAGGTATGCGAGATTGCGAAACCTACTACAGAACTCACAATGCCAAATAAGAAAGTTTGGAAAATCCAAGAATGCATAACCTGCAATAGCAAGTACACTATCTATATGATTGAGTGCCCCTGCAACAAGAGGTATATCGGCAGCACTATCTGCGAATTAAAGAAAAGAATTCTGGAACATGTGTGGGCGACAATCCACAAGGATAGAAGCAATGCTGTTGCCAAGCACATGGAGGCACAACACAATGGAGACTGGAAGCAATTACGCTTCTGGGGTCTGGAAACAATGGCTCTCTCGGACAGGGGAGGCCACATGGAAAAACTCCTGAGACGCAAGGAATCCAGACATATTTTGTCCTTCAGAACAATGACCTCATTTGGCCTCAACCAGTCAGAAGAACTTTATATTCACTTATAGCGGACTCTTAAGTAAATCATTATGCTACAAATGTTTTGCCTTCTCTCGCTCATCCATAATTTTAAAATTCTTGTTTTGAATCTCACACTGAACCTTATTATTATAATTTTTATCCCTGCACGTCACTTTCCCTCACTCTTTGGCACATGGGCTCACCTAATGCATACCAGGAAATTAGCCCACCGGAGGGCAGTACTTTTGTTGAAATTGTAATGAATTACCAAAGGTTTTCCAATGTATAAACTATGATATCACGCGGGTACCTAGGAAACACAGCATAAAGGAATATAGGAATATATTCCAACTACAAATGCCCACAATGCTGATAATTGTGGCAGATTGATATGCCCACTGGAGGGCAGGACTTCTAGTTTAAAATAATATTGTGAGAAATATTGTCATAAAGGGATTGACAAATATTAAGAAATGTAATTGCCATTTGAAATAATTTGGGTCTTACAAATGCAGAAATGTCTTAACTGTGTTAAAAACTACAAATCCCACAATGCTTGTAAATACACACCCAATGGGCGGTACCTGTAATGGTTGGAAAAGTTTTCAAAACAATGTGAGCCACACACACAAACTGACCGTGAGCAAGACAGCGGACGCTGTCGAAACGCGTTGGTGTTTGTTGTTTTTTTGACCCCATGGATTAATAAATCACCATGAAACTTTAAACGCAGTGGAGTGCTGGATTTGTTTTAAAGCGACTCCGTGTTTTCGCCCTCGAAGGGAGAAATATTGTGCAAATATAGAGCAGTTGGGCTCAACTGCGGGAGTGACGCGACCACGATTGCAGCGCCGATTTGGGGAAGGAGAGAGCCATAAGGAAGTGATATATATATATATATATATATATATATATATATATATATATATATATATATATATATATATATATATATTACCTACTGGCGGTCGCCAGTAGGTATATATAGTTAGGATTTTTTCCCTATGGGATTTCTGAAAATTCTATGTCTAATAACTTTGGCGTTTGTGGACGGAATCGGCTGAAATTTTCAGGAAAATGGCACATTTTGTTTCTGAGCAGCTCCTGGAAATTTGGGGGGGTTTCGTCAAGGGGGGGCTGAGAAAAAAGGGGGGTCCCAAAACGCGTTTTTCCCATGTTAATTTCCATAGGGCGGTTGGACTCACTTTTAGCTCGAACGGCTGAATGGATTTGCACGAAACTTGGCAAAATTGTAGGGACTGTTAGGCCGATGTGACTTTGCTAGGTCTCAATATATGTGCTCCAGTGGATTTTGAGAAATTAACGTTTAAATCAAGATATATATCTGTAACAGCGCTCCGGGCAGCGATCTGGTTCGCGTACTTTTCGCGTAACGGAACTTTGCACACGGAAAGCTGATTGGCTCTTCGGTGTCTGTCAACATTCTAAACAGTCCGGTGCGGCCGCCATCTTGTCTCTCGGTAGGATCGAGAGATAAGAGGAGGCCAAAACAAAGGGGGAAATTTCCATAAGGGGGCATAGTAGATCCTCCCTGACCCCCTAGGTTTTATGTGGAGGTTTTAAAAGGGCCCAGCAGGGTTCAAAAAAAATTTTTCTTTTTTTTTTTTTCGCGATGAGCGCCTAGTACGCGAACCGGAAAGCGTTCTAGGCAGCGTACTATAAGGATAATAGAATGATATACTTTTCAAAGACTAAATGTTAATTGTTTGTTGTTTTGTTTGTTGTTTTTTTTTTTTTTTTTGTCTTGTTTTTTTATTTTTTTTTTTAATTTTTATTATTTTTCATAATTTATTAAACTTTCTAACATTTCAGTGTCTGAAATGTCATTATTTTCTTGAAATATTGTTTGCAAGCTGTGAGGTTGTAAAATGTCCTCATTTGCAAGGAGGGCATCTACTGCTTGGACACATTGCAGCAGTTCATTATCCATGCTTTGATCCATAAATTCCATGTCAATTGGATCAATTAATTCTTGGCTGCTCTCTTGCAGGTCCTTTTCAAAAGAAACTTGGTTTTCGCCTTCCATTTTGCCTGAAATTTGGATTAAAACAATATATATTAGTAGAGATAGGGCACTGTTGGGATTAATTTTAGATAGTCATTTTTTATCAGTGAATTTATCTTTTGGCAGTGTATAGTATCAGAGTGGAAATAGGACTATAAAAAAGTGTATGTGATTTAACCAAGACAAGTCTAACTCCATTCATAACTATAACAGAGAAGTCTATCTAAATACATTACTAGTACAGAGGGATAGTGTATATCTAGCAGAAAAAGTCTACTATATTAAGTTATAGTGTATAATATACTTCAGTTTTAAAAATAACAACTTACCTTTACAAAGAAGTTGAAGAGTTTAGTGATAATTCAATTGTAATGTACAACAAGAAGTAGCAGTCAAAATGGCTGTGCTTCCTTCTCTTCCTTTATATATATTCAAGTATATAACCAATCAAATGTCAGGTAATAAAAGTAGAAAATGAAAGTAACATTTTCATTGGTTGTCAATTCCAACACTTCAGATGTGTTTTGTGAAGTAATTTACCTCACGGTACTTGGAGAGGTCTACAGGCTAAATGGCTAAATTAAATTTCAATCAAATTTGTGAGAATGAAAGGGATTGTTATGTAGTATGAGCTAATTTGTATTTGGTGAGAGTGTCTCCAGTCGTTTTTCTATAAATTACCTTCCCACCTTTTTTTTGGACCGCTTCCCGGAAAGCGGTCCGGTCCGCGAACTAGGAGCGTAACGGGAGTCCACCATTTTGTGTTTCGGTCGAATCAAGGTATAAAATGGAGGGTAAATAATGTTCTGAATGGGTAGAAGGGGGCATGGTACAAGTAGTTTGCCCCCCTACGTTTTCTGAGGGTGGCTGAGGAGGACTATATGTGCGAAGAAAAAACTTTTTTTTTAAATTTTGCGCGGTTTGCTTCCAGTTCGCGTACCGGATAGCGCTCTTTGAGCGTAGTTTGTTGAAAATTACAGAAAAAAGTTAGAAAAAAAATAATAAAAGTGTGTGATCAGATGAAGGGTAGCTCTGAGAAGAGCTTTTGGGTTTATGGTACATTTAGGTACTTATAAGTAGGTACCAATGCACAGTCTTAAATTCAGAATGAAAATTCTGTTGCCCTCATCTGAGAAGTGAACTCCATCTCCTCTGTAGATATCTTGCATGTAGTAACGCAAGTTATTGTTGTACAGAGAGCCCATTCCATGGTCTCTCATGAAAGCTGAAACAGATTTGTTTACATGCTTCCTCGCTTTCTCAATTTGTGGAGAAAATTGGTTGGACCACCTCCATTTCTGTCTTTGGCATATATTGGAATATACCAAAGCAGTTTGAGGAAAAAGTGCCATTAATTGCTCCAAGGTGTCCTTTAAAAGCATTTCCAGACCTACCCCTGTCAAAGTGCCCAAATCATTACCTCCACAGTGCACTATTAACAGGTCAGGTTTTGGCAAATGCATAAAGGTTTTCACCAATGGTATCAATTGGTGACATTTTAATCCTCTTTGGCCCAACCACTTAATTTCCACATCCTGTAAATTGAGGTTGTGTAAATTTCTGTTCTCAGCATACCTTTGAGCCCAGTGGATGTAACTATGTCCAACAATCCAGACCTTAAACATGGTGGGAGAAGGTTGTTCTGCAGTCAGATGAAGTGTGGTAATGAAAGGGCAGTTGAAACAGTAGGAGTTTGTAAAGAAAAAAAACTGTGGATTTCCAATGCTAATGAATCATTAGCAGTGATTGGTGCATTTCCATTTCTGAAAACAGAAAGTTAGGGTGCATGGATGTGTTCTTTGAAAGATGTAATTTGAATGGTCAAGGAAGAAACATTTAATGAAAGATTGCACTGGATACGCAGGTGCACTGAGAGTTCAGAGTTCAATTGAAACATTGTTGTGTGAATTTGCAAACATGAGAGGTCTTCCAGGAGGTGGTTGCTATGGAAAAAAGGCAGAGAGGGCAGAGGGGGGAAGGGTTTTGATTTGAAAAAAGTGAGGGAAGAGTTATGATTGGCTAATATGAGAGATATGTGAAATGAATATCTGTTTTTCTGTGCTTTCAATAGCTGCAGCCTCTGGAGTGCATCGTTTTTCTTCTGCTGAAGACAATTTGGTGTATTTCTGAGACTGTTTTCAAAACTTAAAAAGTATTTGCTAAGGTGAGAAAAGATTTATTTATTTTAGAGAGAGAATAGTATGAATTAAGGAGAAAATGATGAAGAAAGCTGTGTTTTTAAACTGTGGCTTTGTCTGTAGTGATATAGAAATAGATTTTGTTACTTTGAGAAATTGTAATTGCATATTCGGTGTAGCATTCTGGCATGCAGTAACACAAGTTATTGTGGTACATGGAGCCCATTCCATGGTCTGTTATGTAAGCTGAAACAGATATGTTGTTTTTAAAAACGAATTTAGAAATCAATTACATTTCTGGATATGTACTGCTAGAGCTTCATAGGTTGTTTTGGGTCATATTTATAAGGCATTTGAGTGTCTATTATGCTATTTTACGTTCTTCATGGTGCAAATTTCTTGTAAATACGCTGCCACTTGTGCTTTGCAAATTTAGATTTTGATTATGGGAGTTACATAGCCATGTTAATAATGTCCAAACAATGGTGGTAGGGCATTCAAGAAAACGCTTTCCTGTGTCTCTAGGACATTTTCAGTCCTTTCCTCTTGAAAACAGGTATACAATTGATTTATATGCTGTGTTTAAAAACGAATTTTGAAATCAATTACATTTCTGGATATGTACTGCTAGAGCTTCATAGGTTGTTTGGGGTCATATTTAGAATGCATTTTAGTGTCTTTGATGTTATGTTTACCTTTTTAAATGGAAAGTGTTCTTCATGGGGCAAGTGTCTTGTAAATACGCTCCCACTTGCGCTTGGCAAATTTAGATTTTGATTATGGGAGTTACCTAGCCATGTTAATAGTGTCCCAAAAATGGTGCTAGGGCATTCCAGAAAACACTTTCATGTGTCTGAAGGACATTTTCAGTCATTTCTTCATGAATGCAGGTATACAATTAATTTATATGCTGTGTTTAAAAACGAATTTTGAAATCAATTACATTTCTGGATATGTACTGTTAGAGCTTCATAGGTTGTTTTGGGCCATATTTATAAGGCATTTGAGTGTCTTTGATGTTATGTTTTCCTTTTAAAATGGATAGGGTTCCTCATGGGTCCCTGAGCAGTTCATAGCCATGTTATTTAATGGGAAGTGGATAACATGGCTAAGAGCATTTGCTGGAAAATGCATGAATATCGCTGACTGTTCAGCGATATTCATGCATTGCGGCCGTTTTTTTTTGCATTTGCGAGCAGTTCTTAGCCATGTTATCCAATGGAAGGTGGATAACATGGCTAAGAGCATTTGCTGGAAAATGCTTGAATATCGCTGACTGTTCAGCGATATTCATGCATTGCGGCCGTTTTTTTATGCATTTGCAAGCAGTTCTTAGCCATGTTATCCAATGGAAGGTGGATAACATGGCTAAGAGCATTTGCTGGAAAATGCATGAATATCGCTGACTTTTCAGCGATATTCTTGCATTGTGGTTTACCTTTTTAAATGGAAAGTGTTCTTCATGGGGCAAGTGTCTTGTAAATACGCTCCCACTTGCGCTGGGCAAATTTAGATTTTGATTATGGGAGTTACCTAGCCATGTTAATAGTGTCCCAAAAATGGTGCTAGGGCATTCCAGAAAACACTTTCATGTGTCTCAAGGACATTTTCAGTCATTTCTTCATGAATGCAGGTATACAATTGATTTATATGCTGTGTTTAAAAACGAATTTTGAAATCAATTACATTTCTGGATATGTACTGTTAGAGCTTCATAGGTTGTTTTGGGCCATATTTATAAGGCATTTGAGTGTCTTTGATGTTATGTTTTCCTTTTAAAATGGATAGGGTTCCTCATGGGGCCCTGAGCAGTTCATAGCCATGTTATTTAATGGGAAGTGGATAACATGGCTAAGAGCATTTGCTGGAAAATGCATGAATATCGCTGACTGTTCAGCGATATTCATGCATTGCGGCCGTTTTTTTTTGCATTTGCGAGCAGTTCTTAGCCATGTTATCCAATGGAAGGTGGATAACATGGCTAAGAGCATTTGCTGGAAAATGCATGAATATCGCTGACTGTTCAGCGATATTCATGCATTGCGGCCGTTTTTTTTTTGCATTTGCGAGCAGTTCTTAGCCATGTTATCCAATGGAAGGTGGATAACATGGCTAAGAGCATTTGCTGGAAAATGCATGAATATCGCTGACTTTTCAGCGATATTCTTGCATTGTGGCCGTTTTTTTTTGCATTTGCGAGCAGTTCTTAGCCATGTTATTCAATGGAAGGTGGATAACATGGCTAAGAGCATTTGCTGGATAATGCATGAATATCGCTGACTTTTCAGCGATATTCATGCATTGCGGCCGTTTTTTATCGCATTTGTGATAAACCTTGCTAATAGCAATGTTTATCTGGGCCTAAACAAACCTTTAGATAAGCTACATCTTATCGTCATCCTGAATTAATCATTTAAAATATTAGGGAGAGATTTATGATTGTTCTATGCCTGTTTTGTACCATTGAGTGTCATTTTTGTGATGCAGTGCTGGTGCAAAAGATTTGCTATGTTAAATAATTAGTAGGGCATTAAGTTTTAGATGACTGTTATTCATTTACTGTTTGGTAATAGTGGTTAATAACATTTTTTAATACATTTTTCCACAGATTCAACTGCAGATTCTTTCATAGTTTGGAAAATGCCTACAAAAAATAGAAATAAAAAGGCGAGAAAACGTCAAAGACAGCAGGATGATGTTTTATTGCAGCAGTCCTCTTCCCCAAATACTTGTCAAAACACCAAGAAAGGTCCGGGTAAGAGCACGAAATCATTCTTAAGAAATATTTGTCATAAAAAAAGTATTTCTCCAAAAAATGTTTCAGTCCTCAAAAAGAAAAGCAATTTAAATGGAAAGGAGAGACCCATCAAAAATGTTACTGGTAGAGGAAGAGATAACTCTGTGCATGATAGTAGAAGGAAACAACAGTTTAGGGACATTCGACATCGAATGTTCCGTAATAGGATAATAGTTAATTTATTGAAAAATATTAAAAAAAAGGCCAACAGAAAGCGGCATTTTATAAGAAGAAGAAAAATGTAGAGAAAATTATTGATCATGCTTTTGAAATTAAGCGAAAGTTGTTTATTTTGGTAATCAATAGAATTAGGAAACTAAGCAAGGTAATTTCTGATTTCAAAACTAAAAGTAGATGGAAGAGAGTAGTAAATCGTACTAACTTTTGTGAAGTTTTTTCCGGAGAATGGATGCATAGTTCTAGTTGTGAGGCATTTTTTAATGAGGAGAGTTATTTTCAGGATAATGATTTGGTGTTTGCAGTTGACACCAGTGGTCGAGCTTATAAAGTGAAGGATGGTTGTCCAGTTGAAAAAGAACAACTTGTGACAACAGAGACAGAAGAGGCGCTAAGTGATGAGGTTTTAGGAAGACGTCCTAAGGGTCCTGTGTACATTTGGAAGTGTAGTTCTATTTGCAGTGTGCGACAGGTTTCCATCAATTTGCTTTGTGATTTTATACGGACATTTAATAAGAAAAGTTTGAAGCAGAAAATGAAGTTGTTGCAAGATTTAGATCCTTGCAGAGTGAGACAAATGACAGGTTTGCGTGGTCATTCACTGGCTTGTCTTTCCAGGAGAGTATGCCAGAGTGTTTTTCATCATTTCAGGATGCTAGCAGTGCATCATAATAAAGTGAGAAAATTAGTGAGAATGTTGTATTATGCTAAGAGTCCAGCAATTATGCTTAAACAATTATGTGCTGCTCTTTTGCATGGTTCTGAAATAGATGTGAAGAATATTTGTGAAGAAATTGACTTTTGTTACTTTGGTAGTAGAGATGAGAATGTTCAAATTGACCCAGAAGTAGAGGGTTATGTTGAAGATAATATACAGGTTTCTAGTTCAGATAATTTTCAGAAGGAAATTTCCACGTTTCAGATGAAATCAAGTGAGAGGCCTAATTTCACTTGTGTATGTTGTCGACGCACTTATTATAAGAATCAGACTAAGTTAGTGGATTTATATGCAAAAACTGAAAGGGAAAATAATAGTGAATGGAAGGATTTTGCCACATACTTGATGGTAGAAAATTGTTTTGATTTGGGAGTGGATCAACGTGTGTGTACTTATTGTTGTAATAAATTAAATCAAAACCAGATGCCTGCTAGGGCAGTTCATAATAATCTGGAATTGGTTGAGATACCTTCAGAATTGAAGGATTTAAATACTTATGAATCTATTTTGATTCAAAGTATCCATCCCTTTCAGGCTATTGTAAGAATGGAGCCCAAGACAGGGAAGTTGCCTCCAGCAGATTTACAGAGAGGATTAAAGGGAAGAGTTGTTTATTTGCCTCTAGATTTGAACAAAAACATTAACACAATTGGAGTTGAGAAAGTGGAAGAGGAACCTCTGGTTATCTTGGTTAATGGGGTTCCGACAAAGAATAAGAAAATATGGCAAGATTTAGTGGATGTTAGGAAAGTGAAAAATGCAACTTTGTATTTGAAGAAAAATAATAAGTACTATAAGAATGTATATGTTGCAGAAGAGGAAGTAAGTGATGAAGAGGATAGCGTTTTGTGTGCTGGCCAAATTGAGAAAGTAGAGGTGTCTAATAGTGAAGAAATATATGAACATTATAGTGTTCATCCTTTGCATTCCAAGGAAGTCATGGGGAATGCTATTGAGTTGTTTCAAATGAAACAAGCCAAAGGGAGTCCCATTAGTGTTTGGGAGGAAAGTTTGGAAGCTCGGTGTTTCCCACAGCTATTTCCCACAGGTCAAGGAGGAAGATATGATGAGCGACCTCGTCAAATTCCTGCGTCTGAATACCGGACTTTACGATTGTATGCAGAAGATGCTAGGTTTCGTCAATGCATTCCCTATTTGTTTCATCTCCTGTTTGAAAGCGATCTGTCTGGACTGTCATATGCAGTGAACCACATCTTAAAAAGTGGTACACAGATGCGAAACATCTCGGCAAGTGACTTTATGCATAAAGTCAATGTCCAAGACAGTATTTTGGATTCTCACTTAATTAATCTCATGGCGTGTCAGCGTGGTACTAATGAGTACTGGTACCGTCGTCATGGTGATTTAAAATGTATGTTGAGGAACTTAGGAACTCCGACATGGTTCCTCACTCTGAGCTGTGCCGAGTATGGCTGGGAAGACTTACTTGAATTTCTACGAGAGGCAAATGGAAATATTGAAAACATTGAATTCAAGACACCTGGAGAACTGTGTTCTTTGGATCCAGTGAATGTATGCAGGTACTTCAATCATAGATTTGAAGCTATGATGTCTTTCATCACAAATAAAAAGAATCCACCTCTTGGAGAGGTGTTGGATTTCTTCTGGAGAAAGGAGTACCAAGCAAGAGGTGCCCCTCATATACATATGTTGTTGTGGATCAAGGATGCACCTAAATTTGGAACAGATCCGGATGACTTAGTGATGAATTTCATAGAACAGTATTCTACGTGTGCTGTTCCAAACGCAACGGAGAAGAAAAGCCTAAGAGAACAAGTTCTACGTTTCCAAAGCCATCGTTGTGGAAAGTACTGTCGTCATAAATTCAGAAACAAGGACAAGTTCTACACCAAATGTCGTTTCAACTTTCCACGACCGGTGATTTCTAAAGGAAGAGTGAACAGTTTGATGTCCTCGCTGCGACATAATGTGACGAGGAAATCACCCAAGAATACATACAATTTGAAAAAGAACGAAGAGTCCAAGTACATCAATGACTACAACCCAGTGATTTTGTCCATGTGGAATGCTAACATGGATATACAGTTTGTGGCTGACAACTGTATGGCTGTGGCTCGGTATGTGACATCTTACATCACCAAAAAAGAAAAGACAGAACTGAAGGATATGTGGGAGGACATTTCCCATGAAAAGAGCCTCAGCAAGAAGTTGTACAGTTTCAGTCTGAAGATGTTGTCGCATCGAGAAATCGGAGCTTACGAATGTTCTGACCGCTTGTCTTCAGCAAGTCTCTATGCCAAATCCAGGAGTATCGTTTGGGCAAGTCTTGGTCTTGCTGCAACGCGAAATCGAGTTCTAAAACCTGTCCGGGAAATTGAGTATTTGGCGGAAAAGGAGCCAAACAGTACCGACATTTTGAAGACCAACATGTTGGATACATATTATCCAAATCGAAGCAGTCACCTTGAGAATGTTTGTCTATATGAGGTTCTACAAAATTATATATTCAAGAGGAACATCAAAGAAGATATTGAGAAAGGAGTGTATGCTGTAATTGGAAGTGAGGGATGTCTGGTCAAGCAAAGAAAATGCCAATTAGTAAACCATCGAAAATTGAGTGGCGAATCTCCAGAAAAAAAGGAGTTTTTCTATTTAGCACTTTTGCAACTTTTCAAGCCTTGGCGTGCAGAAGAGGAACTGCTTGGAGATTTCCTCTGTTACGAAGACTCTTTCAATGCAGCCAAGGAGTCCATAGAATGTCCTGCTTTTCCTAAATATCAAGAAATGCTTACTTTGGAAATTGAGCAGGAAGCAACGATTGCAGCCGAGATTGCCAGAGACAGTTCTCAGGACAGTCAGAGTTCTGTTTCATTGAGTCAAGATCCACTTGGAGGACCTATTATCGAAAATGAAGCTGCCACTGCTATGAATGAAGTAGAAAGAGCCATGGCACATGCTCAGGAGGATTCAGTTAACTTAGAAGACTTGGAAAAACAACTCAACGTTGAGCAGAGGAAAATATATGATGAAGTTACCAAGGAAATTGAGCACGGATTAAGTCATGAGAAGAACGAGTGCTCATGTACATCGTTGAAGCCTGTCCGACTGTACGTGAGTGGAGAAGCGGGAACTGGAAAAAGTTTCCTCATTAAAGCAATTTCTTGTTATTTGCAGGAAAGGACTGAGTCATCGTTGTCTTGTGTTGTCACCGCTCCTACTGGACTGGCAGCACATAACATTAAAGGTATTACTTTGCATCGTCTACTGATGCTGCCGGTGGAGCATGACAACAAATTACAATACAAGTTATCTGGGGATGCTTGCTGTGAAGTTTCAAGAGTCTTGAGGAAAATGAAACTACTTATCATTGACGAAGTAAGCATGGTTTCCAATGTCATGCTTGCCTTTGTGCATTTGAGAATGCAAGAAGTACTTAAAACTGAATATGATGTGTTATTTGGTGGCAAACATATCATTGTGTTCGGAGATCTTCTGCAGCTGACACCAGTAAAAGGTCAACCTGTGTTCAAAATACTCACGCATGAAGATACCAGGAAGTGCCTAGGGAGCATTGGCAACGTCAATATATGGTTAAACTTCAATTATGCTGAACTGCATGAAAATATGCGTCAGGCAAAGGATGAAGATTACAAGAATATTCTACAAGATATTAGAATTGGAAAAGTGACCGAGCATGGGAAAGAAGCTTTAAATGCACGATTACTGACAAATTTATATCCCAAACAAGAGATTGTGCCTGAGAATATTTTTCAGAAAATTACTGAAAAGAAATCCGGGATATGTTTGATGCCAACTCTTGCAGAATGTGCCATTTTCAACAACAAAATGTTGAATTTAGAAAAGCAAGAGATTGTGAAACTTGAAGCTATCGACAAATTAGAGCATATGGGATCAACAATTATTTTGTCAGACAATTTGAAATCAAAATTGGATTCATTAGAGAAGACTATATCTAAAACAGCGGGTTTTGAAAAGACTTTGAATGTGTGTTTAAATTGCCGAATCATTTTGAGAAGGAATTTACATGTAGAAAGAGGTCTGGTAAATGGATCAATGGGTAATGTTGTTGATTTTGAGAAATACAGAAATAGAGATGGAATAGAATTTTTAAGAATTAAATTTGATGGCATTGAGGAAGTACAGCAAATTGGTCGTTGTTCTGCTAGGTTTTTGCTTGTTAAAGACTTATATGTTCGCCGTAAACAGTTTCCTGTTTGCTTGGCATATGCGGTGACAATCCATAAATCGCAAGGTTTAAGTGTAGACTGTGCATTGGTGAATATTGGCAGTTCTGTGTTCAAGGAGGGTATGGCATATGTGGCATTGTCACGAGTTAGAACTTTATCGGGATTGTACTTGATTGACTGTGATGTCACAAACATTTGTGCGGATCTAGATTGTGTTAAGGAATACAATAGGTTAAGAAGAGAGTATGCGCCACATTTGCCTCAATATCCTTTGTTTGAGAAACGTGTGGTAGGCCGGAAACGTAGAAATATCAGTAATAGTAGGGAGGTTGTTGCAAAAAGACTAAAAGTCAATGAACCGAAAATTGTTAGCAGAAAGAAAGTGGATTCTGTTGAAGATGTTGTCGGTTTTCAATTTGAAAACAGTTCTGGTGTCAACTGCTATGCAAATGTAGTGGTTAATGTTCTCTTTTCACTAGAGAGTTTAAGAGAACAGATTCTGTTGAATTCAGAACAAATTTTATGCTGTTTGTTGAATTCTGTTTTCGAGAAATGTAGCACTGATCGAACAAAAGTAGAAAGTGTGTCTGAAGTTCGTTATCTGTTAGATGAATGTTCAGGTCAAACAGACTTCTCTGAAAATAATCAGCAAGATTGTCAGGAGTTTTTAATGTATATGCTTGATGTATTGCAAGATGAGGGTGTAGATGTAGATCACCTGTTTGGGCTTTCTTATCAATGGCAGCATGACTGCGAGAACTGTATGGTATCAAGTACTACTAGTGTAGACTCAGAAAGATTTATATATTTAACTTTGCCAGACAGTAAATCAGTGTCCTTTAATAAGCTAGTAAATGCAGCGGATCACAACATGGAGTGTAGCCAATGTAAATGTGATATGATGTCAACATTATTTATACGTAGATATGGCCAGTATGTCATTTTAATGATCCAACGATGTAGGCCTGATGGATCAAAATTGTCAACTTTAATAAAAAATTTTGTGGCTTCTCAGCTGTCAATATCAGGGAGGACTTTTGTAACTGTAGCAATTATCTATCACAATGGTCCATCAACAACATCAGGACATTATACAGCTTACTTAAAGTCTGGAAACGGCTGGTCATTCTGTAATGATTCCGCTGTAACTTTAAAAAAAAAATTGACGTTTGACCTTAAAAATTCTTACCTGGTGTTTTTAAAACCAAAATTTTAAGTAGAGGGAATGTAAGTCTGCAATGCTGTCTAGATTAAAAATCCAACTATATAAACTTGATGCAAGTAAGTCTGCTTCATAGTAAGCAGTATCAGTGTCATAGGAAAAGGAGAACATGAGTGACAAAGAAGAGTAAGTTATTAGTAGTCCAGGATTGTGAAAATAATCTCAAATGTTTTCTTTTTGAAAGTTGCAAAAATAGAAAATGTCGGGATTTGATTGGAAGAATAACAAGACTTGCGAATCGCGGCAACATGATTTGGCCTAGTGGAAACATGTGATAGAATGAGAGTCTTTTTTTCTATGTAACATATTTTTCGTATCGATGGAGGTTTTCTTTCAGAAAGTGGCGGGCTGAAAATATTTATAGCACAACAGAGTGGACGCTGTACATAGGAGATCCTTCGACTTTATTGAAAGTAAGTTAATTTTAAGGAGTTTTGAAATCAGATTTCTTAGCTTGTATGGGTTTTTTAAACACAGTCATTTTGATTGTGTTTTTTTTTCCCCGCTGTTACATGATGAATACCTTCAAGTCACTGATTTAAGTGAAATTTGATACATTCTGAGAACAGTAAAAATAAACAATTTAACATGTATAATTAATGTTATGCTTTTTGTACTTATGATATACATTTAGAAATGTGAGGTAGATATGGAGAAGCTGAGTCTTCTGTAAGTGTCAATTTTAATGCTTACAGTGCTGTACTTCTGGGTACTGTTTTTTAAAAAAAAAAAGAAATAGGCCTCACCACAAAGAAAGCTCTTGAAAGCACACATCTTATTTGCATCCTATAACAATCATTTAAAATGTTTGACACAATTTTATGATGGTTTTACATCTCTTTTGCGCTGTTATTGCATCACTATTGTGAGACATAAGCAATGCAAAAGAAGCATCATGTTTCAAAATAGGCCTCATTTGTGAGCAGTTCTTAGCCATGTTCTCTTGTAATTTCTCCTTTTTTTAAAAAAAAAAAATTGGGGTTAGCTCCCGGTTCGCGTACCGGAGAGCTAACCGGAAAGCGAACTAAAAAAAAACAGCTTGCCAGAGTGTTACACTTTCTAGCAATTTTTGTAAAAAGGGGAGGTAGTTCTGAAAAGAACTTTTCTTTTTTTTTTTTTTTTTTTACTTTTTTGAACATTATTTCATTTTTTTGGATTTTTTGAACACTTTTTTGTTTTTTTTGTTGTTTTTTTAAAGGGAATGAACAGAAAGAGGTATTGAAAATGGCTCAACAGGAGCAAAAAAAAAAATTAAAAATTCTTGCGTTTGGAACATTGGTGTTTCTCGAAAGCCAGATTAATCAATTTCACACTCATGTTAGCGCATGAAATTAGTGTTCCACAATACAAGCATGTCAGCTTTAGATGCACAAAATTTTTTTGTATGTTGGGCACTGTTTCGTTCGCCTCGGCCACTGACAGAGACAGATCAGAAGAGGTTGAAGGCACCGAAGTTGGGGGGTTTTGTTGCAGTTCACGCATCTCTCCACGACTGTAGTTCATTGGATGCCACCTCTGCATATGTCGGTGCATTGTGTGATTTCCAAAGCTGTATTTTTTGTTTGTTCCTCTGGATAATTTTTTTTTGCAGATAAGGCACTTAGCATATCGTGCATTGACTTTTTTTTCTTCAGAAGGAATGCTAAAAAATTGCCATATAAAGCTTTCTTTCCGATGAGATACCCGGGGTAACTCTTGGACAAATTGTGGTCCCTCTTCTTCCTCTCCATCTTCTTCTTCCTCTTCCTCCTCTATGTTTCCAATAAATTGTGGAGTGGGTCCTCTCTTCCTATTAGGAGATGGGGGTGGTGGTGGTGGGGGTGCAGAAGCTGAAGCTACTATTGAAGCCATCTCAGAAAAAAATCAGGTCTTCCTTTCACAAAGTTGAAAGTCAGAGTGAGAAAAAAGGTGGGGGCTTTCATCATTTGGGAAAAGAAATAGTTCTAAACCAATGAAAAGTGTTATTTTTAGGTCACATGACCTAGTTTTACATCATTAGGAAACCGAAAGTGAAAGAACCAATGAAAACTTTAATAAACAAGTCACATGACCTGTTCCGCTCATGTTACGCGGAGCGCGCCGCGCCTCGGATCGCTTCCGGTTCGCGGTCTGGAGCACTTCCGGGAGCGCTAACGCGGCGCGTCATAAGACGCATTACGCGACAACGTGATATTTCGCGCTTCCGCGACGCGTCACAGTTGCGCTAACGAAACGTTTACCGGTTCGCGTACTAGATCGCGGCATCAAGATGAGCTAACGGAAAGCTTCCCGGTTCGCTTACCGGAAGCGGAGAAAAAAAATATAAAAAAAAAATCTAAAATATATTTTTGGATTTAAAGAAGAATACATTTTACAGCTACAAATGTTAGCTTTTAAAAAACCAATGAAATTCACAGAAAAAACCATAGGTTAAAAACCATATATAGTTAGGAATTTGCATTTACAAAACCTTGAAAATTCACTGAAAAAACCATAGGTTATAAACCATATATAGTTAGGGATTAGCATTTACAAAACCTTATTTTACTCGCATAAAACCATTGAAATTCCATATATAGTTAGATGCGCTAACTATATATCGCGCACCCGCAATCCACTGCTGATGATGTCACATATTACATCATTCATGACATGGTCAGTGACATCACTGATGACATCACTGATGACATCTCAAATGATATCACTGATAACATCACTGATGACATCTCATTTGACATTACTGATCACATCAATGATGACATCATTCATGTGATAATACGATTAACCTCTTCAGACTCTAATATAACCTTAGATACACTCAGAGTAAACAGACACTCACAGACTGTCACTCATCCATGGAATTACTCACACACCTAGTCAGTCATGCAAAGAATCAATCACACCTCCATTTGCTCAACTATACAGTTATACACACCTTACTTATTCAAACATATTCTAACACATATTTACTCTCTTATACAATCACTGATACAAGTTTTCAATGATCCATGCAGCCACTCACACATTCACTGGCTCTTATGCACAGTAATTTATATATGTCAACTCTCACATGTACTGTGTTTTACATATGTACTTACTTTGACATGTAGCACTGAGATATCCATTCACTCACCAATACACTCATACACAGTCAACCACCCATACAGCTGTTTCCACATGCAGTTTTGAACCCATAGATCTAGTGAATCAACTGTTCACACATGTATGCACAGAGTCACACACCTCCCAGCCACCCCCACACACACACTCACTCTCCCATACAAATACTTGGACAACCAATCAATAACCCATATAGTTACTCATATATCTACTGATCAACACATGCAGCAGTTCATAGAACAACAGATATAATGATGCACAAATTAAGACAGTTTAGTCACTAACCCATGCATTCAGTGAGACACATTTAATCACTCTCTCATAGAGTCAGTCATGCACCTACTAAATCCTTCATCCAGACACTTATACATCCACTCATTCTTCAATATGTAAGACATATTTTAACTTTACAGAATCATACAGTCACTGGATGATGTCATCAGTGATGTCATCAGTGATGTCACTGACCATGTCATGAATGATGTAATATGTGACATCATCAGCAGTGGATTGCGGGTGCGCGATATATAGTTAGCGCATCTAACTATATATGGAATTTCAATGGTTTTATGCGAGTAAAATAAGGTTTTGTAAATGCTAATCCCTAACTATATATGGTCTATAACCTATGGTTTTTTCTGTGAATATATATATATATATATATATATATATATATATATATATATATATATATATATCACTTCCTAATATATATATACATATATATATATATATATTTATATATATATATATATATTACCTACTGGCGGTCGCCAGTAGGTAGTTATAGTTAGGATTTTTTTCAATGTTAAATTCTCAAAATTCTATTTGGAATAACTTTGGCACCGGTTGACGAATCTGCCTGAAAATTTCCTGAAAATGGCCTCGTCGAGCTCCGGTTCTTCCTTGAAAGTTTGGGGGGGATACGTCAAGCGGGGGCCGAGATAAAAGGGGGGTCCCAAAACGCATTTTCCCCATGTTAATTTCCATAGGGCGGTCGATTTCACTTTTAGCTCGAACGGCTGAATGGATATACAGCAAACTTGGCAAAATTGTAGGGACTGGTAGCCCGATGTGCCTTTGCTGTGTCTCAAGATATGTGTTCCAGTGGATTTTGAGTAATTTAGGTTCAAAAAAATATATATTTCTATAGGCGCTCTCCGGTGCGCGCACCGGAAAGCGCTCCAGTCGCGCCACGCGACTTGCGCGCAGAAAGCTGATTGGCTCTTGGGTGTCTGTAAACATTCTAAACAGTCTGGAGCGGCCGCCATATTGTGTCTCGGTAAAATCGAGACACAAGGGGTTTAAAAAAAAAGGGGCAAATGACCATAAGGGGGAAGAGTAGACCCCCTCTGACCCCCTAGTTTTGATGTGGGGGCCATAAAAGGGTCCCGCGGGTAAAAAAAATAAATAAAAAAAAAATCGATTTCCGCGGGGGTGCACCCTGTACGCGTACCGGGGAGCTTACTGGGGAGCGTACGATGGAGATAAAAAATGACAGATTTTTTTTCACAAAAAAAATTGCATTTTTTTATAAATTAGAGGTAGTTCTGAAAAGAACTTTTTTTTTTGATTTTATTGTTTTATATATTTTTTTTTTTAGACTTTTTAAAGCAATTTTATAATTTTTTTGGATTTTTGTCAAGGGAAAAACAAAAAACAGGGATTCCAAAACGGCTCAACAGGAGCAAAAAAATGTGAAAATTTAGGGACTGTCAGGGCAGCGGTTTCTTTAGGGCAATGAGTTCAACACTCTGCTCCCCATAGCAGAGCAGTTCGTCACACTCCGTGCACAGAAATTTGATGCCTGCAAACTCTGGCTGTATGTTAGGGACCATTCTTCTACGGGATGGTCCCGAAGGTCCCGAAGGTGTTGCTCCACCAGTGGAGGTGCTGCCGCCATCTGTGGGTAATTTCCGTGCCAGGTCTCTGACACTCTCCCTCGCAAAGTTGTTTGGGTGTCTTCTTTTGACATGCCTGATTAAATTGGCATTTCCAAAACTATATTTTTTCAGAGGATTGCCTCTGGATAAAGTACTACCACATATTTTGCAGGTTACTTTTGGAGCGTTAACTTTTTTTTCTCCTTCAGGGATGTTATAAAATTTCCAGATGAAATGGATTTTTTTCTTCTGCCTAGGAGGGTCTTCATCTAAAAATGCCTCTGAATCACTGCTGGATGACTCTCTTGCAGCCATTGCTGTAGATCAGGAAAGTAGGAGATGAAGATAGTACACAGAACAGCTCTTGCTCTCTCCAAGTACAAAGCAATAGTGAAGGAAATGGGTGGGGATTTCATTCTTTGTAAAAAAAACTGTTAGCAACCAATGAAAAGTGTTATTTTAGGGTCACATGACCCAACGCGCTTACGCAGCGCGCTCCGGAGCACTTCCGGGTGCGTTTACGCGGCGCGATCGTAGGCGCTTCCGGGGCGCAAACGTGGCGCGATCGTAGGCGCTTCTGCGTGCGTTTACGCGGCGTGAACGTAGGCGCTTCCGAGGGCACTTACGTTGCGCGCCAAAGTGACGTCATCAAACTTTTACAGAAATACATAATCATTTTCCTTATAAAAAAAAACGGATTTTATTTGTATGGTACGAAATGTTTTGCATTATTATTAACTTTTCATTCATATTTTTTTTCACGAACGACAGTAGCGCTCTGGGTGCGCTTTCAGGTGAGCTCACCGGAAAGCTTACCGAAGAGCTTAGCTGAAAGCTTCCCGGAGCGCGCACCCAGAGCGCAAAAGAAAAAAAATATATAAAAAAAATGAATACTTAAAAAAAAACAGCAAATTGTAAAAAAAAAAAAAGTTAGAAACTCGATATAGAAAGGAATTAGCATTTAAAAAACCTATGAAATTCACTGAAAAAACCATAGGTTTAACACCAGTTATAGTTAGTCGGAAATTTTACTGACATAAAACCATTGAAATTCCCACGTTATAGTTAGTTGGACTCACTATAACTTGCATGTGTAATGCACTGCTGATGACATCACATATTACATCACTCATGACATGGTCAGTGACATCACTCATGACATCACTGATGACAGAGAGACTGACCTACTTTCACTCGCTAATATATGTATTCACTAAGATACACTTAATAAGGCAGATATCCAATTATTTTTTTTAAAAAAAACATCCATTAAGACAATAATTTAAACAAATATTCTTCCATCGACCTTAACATACATATATAAAACATATTTATTTATCTGAAAGACACACATTCACTGGATGGTGTCATCAGTGCATTACACGTGCAAGTTATAGTGAATCCAACTAACTATAACGTGGGAATTTCAATGGTTTTATGTCAGTAAAATTTCCAGCTAACTATAACTGGTGTTAAACCTATGGTTTTTTCAGTGAATTTGATAGGTTTTTTAAATGCTAATTCCTAACTATAACTGGTGTGAAACCTATGGTTTTTTCAGTGAATATATATATATATATATAAATATATATAAATATATATATATATATATATATGTATATATATATATATATATATATATATATATATATATTATATATATATATATATATATATATACATATATATATATATATATATATATTACCTACTGGCTATCGCCAGTAGGTATATATAGTTAGGATTAATTCCCTATGGGATTTTTGAAAATTCTATGTCTAATAACTTTGGCGTTTGTGGACGGAATCGGCTGAAATTTTCAGGAAAATGGCACACTTTGTTTCTGAGCAGCCCCTAAAAATTTGGTGGGGTTTCGTCAAGGGGGGGCCGAAAAAAGGGGGGTCCCAAAAAGCGTTTTTCCCATTCATTTTTCCATAGGGCGGTTGGACTCACTTTTAGCTCGAACGGCTGAATGGATTTGCACGAAACTTGGCAAAATTGTAGGGACTGTTAGCCCGATGTGCCTTTGCTAGGTCTCAATATATGTGCTTCAGTGGATTTTGAGAAATTAACGTTTAAATCAAGATATATATCTGTAACAGCGCTCCGGGCAGCGATCCGGTCCGCTTACTTTTCGCGTTTCGGAACTTTGCGCGCAGAAAGCTGATTGGCTCTCCGGTGTCTGTCAACATTCTAAACAGTCCGGAGCGGCCGCCATCTTGTCTCTCGGAAGGATCGAGAGAGAAGAAGAGGTGAAAAACGAAGGGGGAATTTAATGAAAGGGGGCAAGGTATCCCCCTCTTGACCCCCTAGGAATGTTGTTGGGGTTATTAAAGGGTCCCGTGGGGAAAAGAAAAAAAAAATGATTTTTCACGGTAGAAGCGCTTCACGGGCCGCGAACTGGGCCGCAAACTGGTAGCGAAACGGGAATTCGCCATTTTGTGCTTCGTTAATTACATTACTAGGTATAAGGGGGTGCGGGAGACGTATCCTAATCCCCTATGTTTCCTGAGGGTGGCTGAGGAGGCTGATATATGTTGATACATCTCTTCCAGCGGCTGTGCGTGAGCTTTTTTTTTTTTGCTGCGTGACAGTCCGGAGCGGCCGCCATCTTGTCTCTCGGTAGGATCGAGAGAGAAGAAGAGGTGAAAAACGAAGGGGGAATTTAATGAAAGGGGGCAAGGTATCACCCTCTTGACCCCCTAGGAATGTTGTTGGGGTTATTAAAGGGTCCCGTGGGGAAAGAAAAAAAAAAATGATTTTTCACGGTAGAAGCGCTTCACGGGCCGCGAACTGGGCCGCAAACTGGTAGCGAAACGGGAATTCGCCATTTTGTGCTTCGTTAATTAAATTACTAGGTATAAGGGGGTGCGGGAGACGTATCCTAATCCCCTATGTTTCCTGAGGGTGGCTGAGGAGGCTGATATATGTTGATACATCTCTTCCAGCGGCTGCGCCATCTTGCCTTTTTTCCAATGCCACAATTTTGTCGTGCACGGCAGCCATTTTAGTTGCCAGGCTGGTCCCAGGCTATCACCTACCCCTGCGGATGTAGTTTATGGCCCCAGCTGTAGAGAATTCAGACATGCCAACCCTCCCGATTCAGGCGTGTGACTACTGATTTCAGTGCTAGTCTCCCGCCTCCCGATTTCTGCAAGCAAAAACCCGGGGGCATATTACGAACAACTAGCGATAATTTTTGTCTCTAACTTGTTTAGAGACAAAAATTATCGCCGCACATCGGCGATTTTTATCGCAGATAAACCTTGCTATTATCGCAGAAAAGTCAGCGATATTCATGTATTATCGAGCAAATGCTCTTAGCCATGTTATCCACCTCCCATTGGATAACATGGCTAAGAACTGCTCAGGGCAGGTGTTAGATTTTGGAGATATTCGCGCTTAGCGCGAATATCTCCAAAAGTTGGTAATAGGAGATAGCGATGTTAGGGACTGTTTCCAGTCGCTAACATCTTGGCACGCCACTTTGCATGTCATTAGTGATAAGTATCACTGACATGCAAAGCGGGGCCCAAGATGGTCGCTATCTCCTTTTAGCTGTCACTAACTGGTGTTAGCGACAGCTTGGTAATAGGGAGATAATTTTATCTCCGCTTTCATGGCTTTTAAAGCCAAAAAAGCGGAGATAAACCCCCTTGATAATATGCCCCACGATTCCTTGGGGGTTTCAGCTGACAGGGCTTGGTATTGTGTTACATGGTAATTTTTCCAGGAAACATCAGAGGGTCGATGCAGGGGTTCTAGAAGAGGTGATAAACCATTTAAGCCTCATGAACAAGCGCATGGTCTTTTAAAGATTTGTGAAGTACTCGGGGCGGCGGTGTGTGTGTGCTCTCTTTCAGGAGCGGGCGGGGGGCACTGCCAGCAACTTGCCAGGTCAGGTAGTGTTCAACACGTGCATCACCGTTTCTCTGCCTGCTATTGCGCTCCATGCTTCGGAAAGGTAAGAAAAAGAACGTGCATTTGAGTTTGAAATGTCCGATCCTGCAGCAGCACACTTCCAAAGCCCACACATGACAATAACCCGATTCAAGGCCCTATTCACCCGTTTTAAAAAAAATAGATAACACTCCGACAAAGTAAGATTATAAAACTTTATTAACTTTTAACTATAATGAACGGAACAAAAACTAAAAACATTTAAACATTTTTCAACTCAAAAAGCAACAATGGTTAGAAGCTGTCTTTTGTGCGAATAGTCCCAAGGCAGCACAACGTGCAGAGTTCTGGACAGCACCCAGGTGATGTCGCCTGGGTGCCGCACTGGTTTTGGGATCCTACAATGCAGCACAGAAAAACAGCGTGGGGCGTCCCGGGTGGTGCGGGGGGAGGCCTCGTCAGTAGCGGTCTGTTGTGCGAATAGTCGCAAGGCAGCAGAACGCGTTGAGATGTTGATGGGACTGTGTCCAGTGTCCCATGGCTGACACAACATGTACGACAGGCACCCAGGTGATGTCCAGTAAACTGCCGCACTGGTTTTGGTATCCTACAATGCTGCTCCGAAAATTGGCGTGCGGCGCCCCGGGGGGGGGGGGGGCGTGGGGGAGGCGGCGTGAACGGGCCTCCCCAGGTGGCGGCCATCTAGCTGAGTTGCGCCCGCTCTTGCGGCTACAGCGTCTCGCTCACCATGTTGTTGAGTTGCTCCCACTCTTGCAGTGCAGCGATAGGCGGCTGCCACATGGCTCTTAAAATGGCGGACGGCTCCTCGGTTTTGGGCCTGGTCCACTGAAATGGCCCTGGGACACCTTGGAACTCGGACGCTTGCCTGCTAGGGCTTGGGCTCCATTCTCGAAAAGCGTCCCCTCAGCCGTGAAGATTCTACAAAAGTCTTGGGGGCCCCCGACTCCCGCAGGCTTCCGGTGGGGAGCGGCTGCCATGATTGCTCGCGGAATGACCACGACGGAGCCACGAGATGGTGGTGCTCTCATGCTGACGCCAGCTTCAGTCTGAATGATACAGAAACAAGGTGGGGCTTTCATCGTTTGGGAAAAAAAAATGTTCTAAACCAATGAAAAGTGTTATTTTTAGGTCATATGACCAAGCCTTCCATCTTTAGGAAACCAAAAGTAAAATGAACCAATGAAAAGTTTTATAAACAAGTCACATGACCTGTTATGCGGCATAGGGCTACAAAAAGCGTAGAAAATCCGTTGGCACGTGAGGCGGCGTCAGTAGCGGACCGATGTGCGAATAGGCCGAAGGCAGCACAACGCGCCGAGATTCGGATGGCACCGAGGTGGTGTCCAGCAAATTGCCGCACTGGTGTGGCCATCCTACAATGCTGCGCCGAAAGACGGCGTGTCCAGCTGAGTTTCTCCCGCTCTTGCGGTACAGTGACTCGAACGCGCCGAGATCCGGATGGCACCGAGGTTGTGTCCAGCAAATTGCCGCACTGGTGTGGCCATCCTACAATGCTGCGCCGAAAGACGGCGTGTCCAGCTGAGTTGCGGTCACTGTTGTGGTACAGTGACTCGAACGCGCCGAGATCCGGATGGCACCGAGGTGGTGTCCAGCAAATTTCCGCACTGGTGTGGCCATCCTACAATGATGCGCCGAAAGACGGCGTGTCCAGCTGAGTTGCGGTCACTGTTGCGGTACAGTGACTCGAACGCGCCGAGATCCGGATGGCACCGAGGTGGTGTCCAGCAAATTGCCGCACTGGTGTGGCCATCCTACAATGCTGCGCCGAAATATGGCGTGTCCAGCTGAGTTGCGGTCACTCTTGCGGTACAGTGAGTCGAACGCGCCGAGATCTGGATGGCCCCGATATTGTGTCCAGCAAGTTGCCGCACTGGTGTGGCCATCCTACAATGCTGCACCGAAAGTCGGCGTGGGGTGCCCCGTTGGCTTATGAGGTGATGTCAGTAGTGGACCGATGTGTTAATAGGTCGGAACCAGCACAAGGCGCCAAGATCCGAATGGCAAGTCCTGGATGTTGAGTGCCTCAGTTGAGAGTTCTGAGCAGTGCTTGTAAGACTGTCTGAAGCTTATTTGCACCTGCTGCAGCTTCACTATTGCCCTGGTGTGGCCAAAGGTGGCACATGACATAGGCGGCCGGCTCCCGAGGTCCGGCGGAACTTTTTTCCTTTTCCTTTCTGATTCTTTTCCTACAATCCGTTTCATCTGAAGACACAACCAGGTCCCTGAATGTGTGCAGGGGGACGCTATTGATTGAATGAAAATGGCGGCTTGACACAAAGCTGACTCAAGCGTTACTGTTGATGCTATACAGACAAAAATTGGTTTTCAGTTTGTACATTCTTCAGGCTTTTTTTTTCCATCCAAGTCTGATTGAGAGTTTGTAGAAAAATGGCTTCAGATTTTCCACATACTACTCTTCAACATTCTTCCTAAATGTAACAATGTGAAACTCACTAGGAGAACGGCTGTTTCTGTTTCCTTTCAAAATGCTGCCAACAATATTTTCTGAATGGAAGACACCATCTTGTAGCATAAAGGGCCGAAAGGGGTTCTGGTCTGGCCGATGTTTGGTGGAGACATTTTGACTATATGTTGGACCTGCCCGGCCTCGCCCAAAATGGCGCCGGTATAAATGGGACTCGTAACTCCTTGCCCGCAAATGTATATCTAGAAAATGTTATTGTAAGTGGCCCTGTCGTATTTTAATTACAAAATGTACGTCCACCGATTCCGCAACTGTTAGACACCTTTGTTCTTGCAACCTAATGGCCCGCTCGTTACGTTCTTCTACAGTGTAAATGTCTCCTCATCATATACGATTTCAGTTTGCTCCGTGGCCGGCCCACGTGGTTATAGGCCCGTATTTGTATACTGACATTTTCACAATAAAGGTTTTTAAAACAAAACATGGTAGTAGTATTTACATTGGTAAAGTTTTTACTTTTAGTCACTGTTTTCGAATCAGTAAAGGCAAGTGAAATAAAGCAGTCCAATTACATGACGGATAAAAGGTATAATATGTAGGAACGCAGTAAAGATAAATGGTCAAGGGCAGTTGTGTTTTCCACTACTGCAACATAAAGTGATCGATAAGAATCTGATAATCAGGCGTATCGGCGACTAAGACAGCAGGCCGAGTCTCTTTTACTCAACGGCTCCGTCATGGAACGAAGAAACGCCCTTTTTCTCGAAAAAGGAATATATTTTACTTGCAGGACAGTTGTAAATTTTCCGGGAAAGTACATTAGCCTGGAATATTATAACATATATGTTTTAAAAAAAAAAGTTTGAAATCAATAAAAAGCGTATTTTTTAGGTCATATGACCAAGCTTTTCATTATTAAAATAACAAAAGTAAAATGAACCAATAAAAAGTTTTATTAACAAGTCACATGACCTGTTATGCTTACGTTACGCGCTGCGCGCCGCGCCCCGGATCACTTCCGGGTGCCCTAACGCGGCGTGTCATATAACACATTACGCGACAACGTAGGTCAAGAATATAGTCAAAATGTCTCCACCAACCAGCGTTCGGAACACAACCCCTTTCAGCAGTCCAAAAAGTTCTGTTAAATGACAACAGAGGGGACAGGCAACAAGAACCATCAGTCAAAGAGGGGAGGGCAAGTTCTTCTCTACCGGGTCATGTTGGGGCGCTACCGGAACTGATCGAATTGGTAGTCTACAGTGTTTCTGGATGTTTCAGACTAAAGCTGGCGTCAGCATGAGATCACTACCATCTCGTAGCTCCGTCGTGGCCATTCCACGAGCAGACATGGCAGCCGCTCCCCACCAGAAGCCTGTGGGAGTCGGGGGCCCCCAAGACTTTTGTAGAATCTTCACGGCTGAGGGGACGCTTTCGAGAATGGGACCCAAGCCCTATCAGGGAAGCAACCGAGTTCCAAGGTGTCCCAGGGCCATTTTAGTGGACCACGCCCAAATCTGAAGAGCCGGCCGCCATTTTGAGAGTCCTGTGGCAGTCGCCTATCGCTGCACCGCAAGAGTGGGCGCAACTCAACTACATGGTGAGCGAGACGCTGTAGTCGCAAGAGCGGGCGGTAAACAGCTGAATGGCGGAAGAGGCACAGTGTAGCAAAAGCGGGCGGAATGGCAACTAAAACGGTAAAGGGGCGCCCCACTACAGCGTGTCTTCAGGTCAAACGGATTGTGGGACAAAGTCCAGAATAGAAGAGTCATCAAAAGGCAAAAAGTTCCGCCGGACCCCGGGAGCCGGCCGCCTATGTCGGGGGCGATCTCAGGCTACACCATTGCTATAAGACTTGGGGAGGGGGTCGGAGCCAAGCGTCTTCTCCGAGTCCTTGCCATCACACCGTCCCTCGGGGGCCTCCGTCAAGCGGTTTAGGGAGGTACCATATAACATTGTTTTCAAATGCAGTCAGGTCCACAAACGACCCTCACTTACTTTGAGAATAGTGAAGCTGCAGTAGGTGGAAATAAGCTTCAGACAGTGTTACAAGCGCTGCTCAGAACTCTGAACTATGGCACCCAACATCCAGGACTTGCCATCCGGATCTTGGCGCCTTGTGCTGCTTCCGACCTATTCACACATCGGTCCACTACTGACATCATCTCATAAACCAACGTAATGTAAATAGTTATTTAATAAAATGTTTTACCCTGTTACTTTGCTGGTGTGTTGTCTATATTTTTAATATTTGCATAGGGTTTGTCGTTATTTTGGGCGGGGTGAATCAAAATGGCGGCTTGACACAAAGCGGACTCAAGCGTTGCTGTTGATGCTATACAGACAAAAATTGGTTTTCAGTTTGTACATTCTTCAGGATTTTTTTTTCCATCCAAGGCTGATTGAGAGTTTGTAGAAAAATGGCTTCAGATTTTCCACATACTACTCTTCAACATTCTTCCTAAATGTAACAATGTGAGACTCACTAGGAGAACGGCTGTTTATCTTTCCTTTCAAAATGCTGCCAACAATATTTTCTGAATGGAAGACACCATCTTGTAGCATAAAGGGCCGAAAGGGGTTCTGGTCTGGCCGATGGTTGGTGGAGACATTTTGACTATATCTTGGACCTGCCCGGCCTCGCCCAAAATGGCGCCGGTATAAATGGGACTCGTAACTCCTTGTTGTGTACTGGTTGAACAACCTTGATATCACGAGATATGAATGCAGTTTTGATGCTCATGGCGGGCGGGGACGAGAATTGATTGAATATTTCGACATCCCTATTGATATTAAGTTCTGATGTGTTATTGATTACTGTACTATTGAAAGTTCGAATTAACGTCACCCATGGTACTTGCACGCAAATGTATATCTAGATAACTTTTTTGTAAGTGGCCCTGTCGTATTTTAATTACAAAATGTACGTCCACCGATTCCGCAACTGTTAGACACCTTAGTTCTTGCAACCTAATGGCTCGCTCGTTACGTTCCTCTATAATGTAAATGTCTCCTCATCATATACGATTTCAGTTTGCTTCGTGGCCGGCCCACGTGGTTATAGGCCCGTATTTGTATACTGACATTTTCACAATAAAGGTTTTTAAAACAAAACATGGTAGTAGTATTTACATTGGTAAAGTTTTTACTTTTAGTCACTGTTTTCGAATCAGTAAAAGGCAAGTGAAATAAAGCAGTCCAATTACATGACGGATAAAAGGTATAATATGTAGGAACGCAGTAAAGATAAATGGTCAAGGGCAGTTGTGTTTTCCACTCCTGCAACATAAAGTGATCGATAAGAATCTGATAATCAGGCGTATCGGCGACTAAGACAGCAGGCCGAGTCTCTTTTACTCAACGGCTCCGTCATGGAACGAAGAAACGCCCTTTTTCTCGAAAAAGGAATATATTTTACTTGCAGGACAGTTGTAAATTTTCCGGGAAAGTACATTAGCCTGGAATATTATAACATATATGTTTTAAAAAAAAAAGTTTGAAATCAATAAAAAGCGTATTTTTTAGGTCATATGACCAAGCTTTTCATTATTAAAATAACAAAAGTAAAATGAACCAATAAAAAGTTTTATTAACAAGTCACATGACCTGTTATGCTTACGTTACGCGCTGCGCGCCGCGCCCCGGATCACTTCCGGGTGCGCTAATGCGGCGTGTCATATAACACATTACGCGACAACGTAGGTCAAGAATATAGTCAAAATGTCTCCACCAACCAGCGTTCGGAACACAACCCCTTTCAGCAGTCCAAAAAGTTCTGTTAAATGACAACAGAGGGGACAGGCAAGAAGAACCATCAGTCAAAGAGGGGAGGGCAAGTTCTTCTCTACCGGGTCATGTTGGGGCGCTACCGGAACTGATCGAATTGGTAGTCTACAGTGTTTCTGGATGTTTCAGACTAAAGCTGGCGTCAGCATGAGATCACTACCATCTCGTAGCTCCGTCGTGGCCATTCCACGAGCAGACATGGCAGCCGCTCCCCACCAGAAGCCTGTGGGAGTCGGGGGCCCCCAAGACTTTTGTAGAATCTTCACGGCTGAGGGGACGCTTTCGAGAATGGGACCCAAGCCCTATCAGGGAAGCGTCCGAGTTCCAAGGTGTCCCAGGGCCATTTTAGTGGACCACGCCCAAATCTGAAGAGCCGGCCGCCATTTTGAGAGTCCTGTGGCAGTCGCCTATCGCTGCACCGCAAGAGTGGGCGCAACTCAACTACATGGTGAGCGAGACGCTGTAGTCGCAAGAGCGGGCGGTAAACAGCTGAATGGCGGAAGAGGCACAGTGTAGCAAAAGCGGGCGGAATGGCAACTAAAACGGTAAAGGGGCGCCCCACTACAGCGTGTCTTCAGGTCAAACGGATTGTGGGACAAAGTCCAGAATAGAAGAGTCATCAAAAGGCAAAAAGTTCCGCCGGACCCCGGGAGCCGGCCGCCTATGTCGGGGGCGATCTCAGGCTACACCATTGCTATAAGACTTGGGGAGGGGGTCGGAGCCAAGCGTCTTCTCCGAGTCCGTGCCATCACACCGTCCCTCGGGGGCCTCCGTCAAGCGGTTTAGGGAGGTACCATATAACATTGTTTTCAAATGCAGTCAGGTCCACAAACGACCCTCACTTACTTTGAGAATAGTGAAGCTGCAGTAGGTGGAAATAAGCTTCAGACAGTGTTACAAGCGCTGCTCAGAACTCTGAACTATGGCACCCAACATCCAGGACTTGCCATCCGGATCTTGGCGCCTTGTGCTGCTTCCGACCTATTCACACATCGGTCCACTACTGACATCATCTCATAAACCAACGTAATGTAAATAGTTATTTAATAAAATGTTTTACCCTGTTACTTTGCTGGTGTGTTGTCTATATTTTTAATATTTGCATAGGGTTTGTCGTTATTTTGGGCGGGGTGGGTGACGGAGCCGAGCTGTCTTGCAGCCCTCATGGTGTGGAGCTCAGTTCATCTCACTATTTTCGTATTTCTCATGAAGGGTTGTTCCTAATATTTCTATTTTAGCGAGGTCAAAAAGAGATCCAATTAGTGGCCTACTGATTTTGCTCGCTTACTTTTATTTTTTTACACAATTTTTCACGATTTTTCACTATCTGCAAAGACTAAACAGAGTATTGCAACTTTGTGCTTGTTTGTAAATAGAGAATGAACCAAAGAGAATCAATTGTAAAATAGTAAATGCTTGGATAACACTCAATCAAATGGAGAGACAAGCAGGCACGACGGATTACAACGGGGGTAAAGGCCTGCGTTAACTACTCTTCACTATCTGCAAAGAGAGAGTACTACTAAGAGAAAAGAGGGGGGGGGGCAGCGTTCAAAGCACATCAGCGTGCATAAACAGGAAAAAGTTTTTACCTATCACGTACTTGACGTTTGACAGCTTTTGATATTTGCTATTAAAATACCAATGAAATTCACTGAAAAAACAATAGGTTATAGGCCATATATAGTTAGGAATTTGCATTTACAAAACCTTGGAAATTCACTGAAAAAACCATTGGTTATAGACCATATATAGTTAGGGATTAGCCTTTACAAAACCTTATTTTACTCACACAAAACCATTGAAATTTCATATATAGTTAGTTCCACTAACTATATATCGCGCACCCGCAATCCACTGCTGATGATGTCACATATTACATCATTCATGACATGGTTAGTGACATCACTGATGACATCACTGATGACATCTCAAATGACATCACTGATGACATCTCAAATGACATCACTGATGACATCTCAAATGACATCACTGATAAAATCACTGATAACATCTCATTTGACATGACTGATCACATCACTGATGATATCATTCATGTGATAATACCATGAACCTCTTCAGACTCTAATATAACCTTAGATACAATCAGTGTAAACAGACAGTCACAGACTGTCACTCATCCATTGAGTTACTCACACACCTAGTCAGTTATGCAAAAAATCAATCACACCTCTATTTTCTCAACTATACAGTTATACACACCTTACTTATTCAAACATATACTAACACATATTTACTTTACTCTCTTATACAATCCCTGATACATGTTCACAATGATCCATACAGCCACTCACACATTCACTGGCTCTTATGCACAGTTATTTATATATGTCAACTCTCACATGTACTGTGTTTTACATATGTACTTACTTTGACATGTAGCACTGAGATATCCATTCACTCACTAATACACTCATGCACACAGTCAACCGCCCATACAGCTGTTTCCACATGCACTTTTGAACCCATACATATAGTGAATCAACTACTCACACATCTATGTACAGAGTCACACACCTCCCAGCCACCCATACACACACACTCAGTTTCCCATACAAATACTTGGACAACCAATGAATAACCCATACAGTTACTCATATAGCTACTGATCAACATATGCAGCAGTTTGTAGAACAACAGATATAATGATGCACAAATTAAAACAGTTTAGTCACTAACCCATGCACTCAGTGAGACACATTTAATCACTCACTCATACAGTCAGTCATGCACCTACTAAATTCTTCATCCAGACACTTATACATCCACTCATTCTTCAATATGTGAAACATATTTAAACTTTACAGACACATAAAATCACTGGATTCTCTGCATGACTGACTAGGTGTGTGAGTAACTCCATGGATGAGTGACAGTCTGTGAGTGTCTGTTTACACTGATTGTATCTAAGGTTATATTAGAGTCTGAAGAGGTTCATCGTATTATCACATGAATGATACCATCAGTGATGTTATCAGTCATGTCAAATGAGATGTTTTCAGTGATGTCATCAGTGATGTCATTTGAGATGTCATCAGTGATGTCATCAGTGATGTCACTGACCATGTCATGAATGATGTAATATGTGACATCATCAGCAGTGGATTGCGGGTGCGCGATATATAGTTAGCGCTTCTAACTATATATGGAATTTCAATGGTTTTATGCGAGTAAAATAAGGTTTTGTAAATGCTAATTCCTAACTATATATGGCCTATAACCTATGGTTTTTTCATTGAATTTTCAAGGTTTTATAAATGCAAATTCCTAACTATATATCCACTATAACCTATGGTTTTTTCTGTGAATTTCATTGGTTTTTTAATAGCAAATATGAAAAGCTTTAAAATGTCAAGTAAGTGATAGATAAAAACATTTTCGTATTTATGCACGCTGATGTGCTTTGAACGCTGCACCCCCCCCCCTCCCCTCTTTTGCCTTAGTAGTATTCTCTCTTTGCAGATACTGAAGGGTAGTTAACGCAGGCCTTTACCCCCGTTGTAATCCGTCGTGCCTCCTTGTCTCTCCATTTGATTGATTGTTGTCCAAGCATTTACTGTTTTAGAATTGGTTCTCTTTGGATCATTCTCTATTTACAAACAAGCACAAAGTCGCAATACTCTGTTTAGTCTTTGCAGATAGTGAAAAATCGTGTAAAAAAATAAAAGTAATCGAGCAAAATCAGTAGGCCACTAATTGGATCTCTTTTTGACCTCGCTAAAATAGAAATATTAGGAACAACCCTTCTTGAGAAATACGAAAATAGTGAGATGAACTGAGCTCCACACCATGAGGGCTGCAAGACAGCTCGGCTCCATCACCCATCCCGCACAAAATAACGACAAACCCTATGCAAATATTAAAAATATAGACAACACACCAGCAAAGAAACAGGGTAAAACATTTTATTAAAAAACTATTTACATAACGTTGGTTTATAAGATGATGTCAGTAGTGGACCGATGTGTGAATAGATCGAAAACAGCACAAGGCTCCAAGATCCGGATAGCAAGCTCCTGGATGTTGGGTGCCATAGTTTAGAGTTCTGAATTTCAGCCTTTTTCAATGCCTGTGCTTTGTTGAATCAAAATGGCGGCTTGACACAAAGCTGACTCAAGCGTTGTTACTGATGCTATGCAGACCAAAACTGGTTTTCAGTTTGTACATTTTTCTAGATTTTTCAATCCAAGTTTGGTTGACTTTGTAGAACGATGGCTTCAGATTTTCAACATACGGTGTGGTGGCGCTGACTGGGAGGGGGCGCTTCGCTCCTGCCCCCTCCCCAAGTAAGATTTTCATACGTGAAAGTACGTTAACGGTTTTGGTCCCTGAGATGCTTCGATGTCACTACCATTCTCAAATAGCATAAGTTCTGGATGTTGGGTGCCATAGTTAAGAGTTCTGAGCAGTGCTTGTAACACTGTCTGAAGCTTATTTCCACCTACTGCAGCTTCACTATTCTCAAAGTAAGTGAGTGTCGTTTGTGGACCTGACTGCATTAGAAAACAATGTGATATGTTACCTTCCTAAACAGCTTGACGGAGGCCCCTGAGGGGCGGTGTGATGGCCATGGACTCGGAGAAGACGCTTTGCTCCGACACCCTCCCCAAGTCTTATAGCACTGGTGTAGCCTGAGATTGCCCCCGACATAGGCGGCCGGCTCCCGGGGTCCGGCGGAACTTTTTGCCTTTTGATGACTCTTCAATTCTGGACCTTGTCCCACAATCCGTTTGACCTGAAGACAAGCTGTAGTGGGGCGCCCCTTTATCGTTTTAGTTGCCATTCCGCCCGCTTTTGCTACACTGTGCCTCTTCCGCCATTCAGCTGTTTACCGCCCGCTCTTGCGACTACAGCGTCTCGCTCACCATGTAGTTGAGATGCGCCCGCTCTTGCGGTGCAGCGATAGGCGGCTGCCACAGGACTCTCAAAATGGCGGCCGGCTCTTCGGTTTTGGGCCTGGTCCACTAAAATGGCCCTGGGACACCTTGGAACTCGGACGCTTGTCTGCTAGGGCTTGGGTCCCATTCTCGAAAAGCGTCCCCTCAGCCGTGAAGATTCTACAAAAGTCTTGGGGGCCTCCGACTCCCGCAGGCTTCTGGTGGGGAGCGGCTGCCATGATTGCTCGTGGAATGGCCACGACGGAGCTACGAGATGGTAGTGGTCTCATGCTGACGCCAGCTTTAGTCTGAAACATCCAGAAACACTGTAGACTACCAATTCGATCAGTTCCGGTAGCGCCCCAACATGACCCGGAAGAGAAGAACTTGCCCTCCCCTCTTTGACTGATGGTTCTTGTTGCCTGTCCCCTCTGTTGTCATTTAACAGAACTTTTTGGACTGCTGAAAGGGGTTGTGTTCTGAACGCTGGTTGGTGGAGACATTTAGACTATATTCTTGACCTACGTTGTCGCGTAATGCGTTTTATGACACGCCGCGTTAGCGCACCCGGAAGTGATCCGAGGCGCGGCGCGCAGCGCGTAACGTAAGCATACCAGGTCATGTGACTTGTTAATAAAACTTTTCATTGGTTCATTTTACTTTTGTTAATTTAATGATGAAAAGCTTGGTCATATGACCTAAAAATTACGCTTTTTATTATTTTCGAACAATATTTTTTTTTCAAACATATGTTATAATATTCCAGGCTAATGTACTTTCCCGGAAAATTTACAACTGTCTTGCAAGTAAAATATATTCCTTTTTCGAGAAAAAGGGCGTTTCTTCCTTCCATGACGGAGCCGTTGAGTAAAAGAGATTCGGCCTGCTGTCTTAGTCGCCGATACGCCTGATTATCAGATTCTTATCGATCACTTTATGTTGCAGACATGAAAAACACAACTGCCCTTGACCATTTATCTTTACTGCGTTCCTACATATTATACCTTTTATCCGTCATGTAATTGGACTGCTTTATTTCACTTGCCTTTTACTGATTCGAAAACAGTCACTAAAAGTAAAAACTTTACAAATGAAAATACTACTACCGTGTTTTGTTTTAAAAACCTTTATTGTGAAAATGTCAGTATACAAATACGGGCCTATAACCACGTGGGCCGGCCACGGAGCAAACTGAAATCGTATATGATGAGGAGACATTTACACTGTAGAAGAACGTAACGAGCGGGCCATTAGGTGACAAGAACAAAGGTGTCTAACAGTTGCGGAATCGGTGGACGTACATTTTGTAATTAAAATACGACAGGGCCACTTACAATAACATTTTCTAGATATACATTTGCGGGCAAAGAGTTACGAGTCCCATTTATACCGGCGCCATTTTGGGCGAGGCCGGGCAGGTCCAAGATATAGTCAAAATGTCTCCACCAACCATCGGCCAGACCAGAACCCCTTTCGGCCCTTTATGTTACAAGATGGTGTCTTCCATTCAGAAAATATTGGTGGCAGCATTTTGAAAGGAAACAGAAACAGCCGTTCTCCTAGTGAGTTTCACATTGTTACATTTAGGAAGAATGTTGAAGAGTAGTATGTGGAAAATCTGAAGCCATTTTTCTACAAACTCTCAATCAGACTTGGATGGAAAAAAAAAACCAGAAGAATGTACAAACTGAAAACCAATTTTTGTCTGTATAGCACCAACAGTAACGCTTGAGTCAGCTTTGTGTCAAGCCGCTATTTTCATTCAATCAATAGCGTCCCCCTGCACACATTCAGGGACCTGGTCGTGTCTTCAGATGAAACGCATTGTAGGAAAAGAAGCAGAAAGGAAAAGGAAAAAAGTTCCGCCGGACCTAGTGAAGCTGCAGCAGGTGCAAATAAGCTTCAGACAGTCTTACAAGAACTGCTCAGAACTCTCAACTGAGGCACTCAACATCCAGGACTTGCCATTCGGATCTTGGCGCCTTGTATTTTTGTTTTGTTTTTGATGGAGGGGAAACAACAAAAAACAGGCATTGAAAAAGGCTCAACAGTGCAGGGCGCCTTGTGCTGGTTCCGACCTATTCACACATCGGTCCACTACTGACATCACCTCATAAACCAACGGGGCACCCCACGCCGACTTTCGGCGCAGCATTGTAGGATGGCCACACCAGTGCGGCAATTTGCTGGACACCACCTCGGTGCCATCCAGATCTCGGCGCGTTCATTCAATCAATAGCGTCCCCCTGCACACATTCAGGGACCTGGTCGTGTCTTCAGATGAAACGCATTGTAGGAAAAGAAGCAGAAAGGAAAAGGCAAAAAGTTCCGCCGGACCTAGTGAAGCTGCAGCAGGTGCAAATAAGCTTCAGACAGTCTTACAAGCACTGCTCAGAAATCTCAACTGAGGCACTCAACATCCAGGACTTGCCATTCGGATCTTGGTGCCTTGTGCTGGTTCCGACCTATTCACACATCGGTCCACTACTGACATCACCTCATAAGCCAACGGGGCACCCCACGCCGACTTTCGGCGCAGCATTGTAGGATGGCCACACCAGTGCGGCAACTTGCTGGACACAACATCGGGGCCATCCAGATCTCGGCGCGTTCAACTCACTGTACCGCAACAGTGACCGCAACTCAGCTGGACACGCCGTCTTTCGGCGCAGCATTGTAGGATGCCACACCAGTGCGGCAATTTGCTGGACACCACCTCGGTGCCATCCGGATCTCGGCGCGTTCGAGTCACTGTACCGCAACAGTGACCGCAATTCAGCTGGACACGCCGTCTTTCGGCGCAGCATTGTAGGATGGCCACACCAGTGCGGCAATTTGCTGGACACCACCTCGGTGCCATCCGGATCTCGGCGCGTTCGAGTCACTGTACCGCAACAGTGACCGCAATTCAGCTGGACACGCCGTCTTTCGGCGCAGCATTGTAGGATGGCCACACCAGTGCGGCAATTAGCTGGACACCACCTCGGTACCATCCGGATCTCGGCCCGTTGTGCTGCCTTCGGCCTATTCGCACATCGGTCCGCTACTGACGCCGCCTCACGTGCCAACGGATTTTCTACGCTTTTTGTAGCCCTATGCCGCATAACAGGTCATGTGACTTGTTTATAAAACTTTTCATTGGTTCATTTTACTTTTGGTTTCCTAAAGATGGAAGGCTTGGTCATATGACCTAAAAATAACACTTTTCATTGGTTTAGAACATTTTTTTTTCCCAAACGATGAAAGCCCCACCTTGTTTCTGGATCATTCAGACTGAAGCTGGCGTCAGCATGAGAGCACCACCATCTCGTGGCTCCGTCGTGGTCATTCCGCGAGCAATCATGGCAGCCGCTCCCCACCGGAAGCCTGCGGGAGTCGGGGGCCCCCAAGACTATTATACAATCTTCACGGCTGAGGGGACGCTTTTCGAGAATGGAACCCAAGCCCTAGCAGGCAAGCGTCCGAGTTCCAAAGTGTCCCAGGACCATTTCAGTGGACCAGGCCTAAAACCGAGGAGCTGTCCGCCATTTTAAGAGCCATGTGGCAGCCGCCTATCGCTGCACTGCAAGAGTGGGAGCAACTCAACAACATGGTGAGTGAGACGCTGTGGCCGCAAGAGCGAGCGCAACTCAGCTAGATGGCCGCCACCTGGGGAGGCCCGTTCACGCCGGCTCCCCCACGCCCCCCCCCCGGGCCGCCGCACGCCAATTTTCGGAGCAGCATTGTAGGATACCAAAACCAGTGCGGCAGTTTACTGGACATCACCTGGGTGCCTGTCGTACATGTTGTGTCAGCCATGTGACACTGGACACAGACCGCTACTGACGAGGCCTCCCCCCGCACCACCCGGGACGCCCCACGCTGTTTTTCTGTGCTGCATTGTAGGATCCCTAAACCAGTGCGGCACCCAGGCGACATCACCTGGGTGCCGTCCAGAACTCTGCACGTTGTGCTGCCTTGGGACTATTCGCACAACAGACCGCTACTGACGAGGCCTCCCCCCGCCCCACCCGGGACGCCCCACGCCAATTTTCGGAGCAGCATTGTAGGATCCCTAAACCAGTGCGGCACCCAGGCGACATCACCTGGGTGCCGTCCAGAACTCTGCACGTTGTGCTGCCTTGGGACTATTCGCACAAAAGACAGCTTCTAACCATTGTTGCTTTTTGTATTGAGAAATGTTTAAATGTTTTTAGTTTTTGTTCCGTTAGTTAAAGTTAGTAGTTAATAAAGTTTTATAACCTTATTTTGTTGGAGTGTTATCTATTTTTTTAAAAACGGGTGAATGGGGCCTTGAATCGGGTTATTGTCATGTGTGGGCTTTGGAAGTGTGCTGCTGCAGGATCGGACATTTCAAACTCAAATGCACGTTCTTTTTCTTACCTTTCCGAAGCATGGAGCGCAATAGCAGGCAGAGAAAGGGTGATGCACGTGTTGAACACTACCTGACCTGGCAAGTTGCTGGCAGTGCCCCCCCGCCCGCTCCTGAAAGAGGGCACACACACACCGCCGCCCCGAGTACTTCACAAATCTTTAAAAGACCATGCGCTTGTTCATGAGGCTTAAATGGTTTATCACCTCTTCTAGAACCCCTGCATCGACCCTCTGACGTTTCATGGAAAAATTACCATGTAACACAATACCAAGCCCGGTCAGCTGAAACCCCCAAGGAATCGTGGGGCATATTATCAAGGGGGTTTATCTCCGCTTTTTTGGCTTTAAAAACCATGAAAGCGGAGATAAAATTATTTCCCTATTATCAAGCTGTCGCTAACACCAGTTAGTGACAGCTAAAAGGAGATAGCGACCATCTTGGGCCCCGCTTTGCATGTCAGTGATACTTATCACTAATGACATGCAAAGTGGCGTGCCAAGATGTTAGCGACTGGAAACAGTCCCTAACATCGCTACCTTCTATTACCAACTTTTGGAGATATTCGCGCTAAGCGCGAATATCTCCAAAATCTAACACCTGCCCTGAGCAGTTCTTAGCCATGTTATCCAATGGGAGGTGGATAACATGGCTAAGAGCATTAGGTCGATAATACATGAATATCGCTGACTTTTCTGCGATAATAGCAAGGTTTATCTGCGATAAAAATCGCCGATGTGCGGCGATAATTTTTGTCTCTAAACAAGTTAGAGACAAAAATTATCGCTAGTTGTTCGTAATATGCCCCCGGGTTTTTGCTTGCAGAAATCGGGAGGCGGGAGACTAGCACTGAAATCAGTACTCACACGCCTGAATCAGGAGGATTGGCATGTCTGAATTCTCTACAGCTGGGGCCATAAACTACATCCGCAGGGTTAGGTGATAGCCTGGGACCAGCATGGCATCTAAAATGGCTGCAGTGCACGACAAAATTGTGGCATTCGAAAAAAGGCAAGATGGCGCAGCCGCTGGAAGAGATGTATCAACATATATCAGCCTCCTCAGCCACCCTCAGGAAACATAGGGGATTAGGATACGTCTCCCGCACCCCCTTATACCTAGTACTTTAATTAACGAAGCACAAAATGGCGAATTCCCGTTTCGCTACCAGTTTGCGGCCCAGTTCGCGGCCCGTGAAGCGCTTCTACCGTGAAAAATCATTTTTTTTTTATTTTCCCCACGGGACCCTTTAATAACCCCAACAACATTCCTAGGGGGTCAAGAGGGGGATACCTTGCCCCCTTTCATTAAATTCCCCCTTAGTTTTTCACCTTTTCTTCTCTCTCGATCCTACCGAGAGACAAGATGGCGGCCGCTCCGGACTGTCACGCAGCAAAAAAAAAAAAAAAGCTCACGCACAGCCGCTGGAAGAGATGTATCAACATATATCAGCCTCCTCACCCACCCTCAGGAAACATAGGGGATTAGGATACGTCTCCCGCACCCACTTATAACTAGTAATTTAATTTACGAAGCACAAAATGGCGAATTCCCGTTTCGCTACCAGTTCGCGGCCGCGCTTCTACCGTGAAAAATCATTTTTTTTTTATTTTCCCCACGGGACCCTTTAATAACCCCAACAACATTCCTAGGGGGTCAAGAGGGGGATACCTTGCCCCCTTTCATTAAATTCCCCCTTCGTTTTCCACCTCTTCTTCTCTCTCGATCCTACCGAGAGACAAGATGGCGTCCGCTCCGGACTGTTTAGAATGTTGACAGACACCGGAGAGCCAATCAGCTTTCTGCGCGCAAAGTTCCGATAAGCGAAAAGTAAGCGGACCGGATCGCTGCCCAGAGCGCTGTTACAGATATATATCTTGGTTTGAACGTTAATTTCTCAAAAACTACTGGAGCACATATATTGAGACCTAGCAAAGGCACATCGGGCTAACAGTCCCTACAATTTTGCCAAGTTTCGTGCAAATCCATTCAGCCGTTCGAGCTAAAAGTGAGTCCAACCGCCCTATGGAAAACTCAATGCAAAAAACGCGTTTTGGGACCCCCCTTTTTTCTCAGCCCCCCCTTGACGAAACCCCACCAAATTTTCAGGGGCTGCTCAGAAACAAAATGTGACATTTTCCTGAAAATTTCAGCCGATTCCGTCCACAAACGCCAAAGTTATTAGACATAGAATTTTCAAAAGTCCCATAGAGAAAAAATTCTAACTATATATACCTACTGGCGATAGCCAGTAGGTAATATATATATATATATATTACCTACTGGCGGTTGCCGGTAGGTATATATAGTTAGGATTTTTTTGATTAGGGATTTCTGAAAATTCTATGTTGAATAAATTTGGCGTTGATGGACGGAATTGGCTGAAATTTTCAGGAAAATGGCACATTTTGTGTCTGAGCGTCCCCTGAAAGTTTTGGGGGGTTTCGTCAAGCGGGGGCCGAGACAAAAGGGGGGTCCCAAAACGTGTTTTTAACATTGAGCTTTCCATAGGGCGGTTGGACTCACTTTTAGCTCGAACGGCTGAATGGATTTCTATGAAACTTGGCAAAATTGTAGAGACTGTTTGCCCGATGTGCCTTTGCTAGGTGTCAAGATATGTGCTCCAGTGGATTTTGAGAAATTAATGTTAAAAAAAATATATATATCTGTGACAGCGTCCCGGTTAGCACCCCGGTTCGCGTACCAGACGCGTTACGGAACTTCGCGAGGAGAAGCGGATTGGCTGTCCGGTGACTCTCAACATTCTAAACAGTCCGGAGCGACCGCCATCTTGTCTCTCGGTAGGATCGAGAGACAAGATGTGGAAATAAACGAAGGGGGAAATGAATGAAAGGGGCAAGGTAGACCACTCCTGACCCCCTAGGATTGATGTGGGGGCTATTAAAGGGCCCCGCGGGGCAAAAAAATAGAATACATTTTTTTTCGATTTTTCGCGGTGGAAGCGCTACCCGGTACGCGAACCGGGTAGCTCACCGGTGGCGTACCGGGAGTCCGCCATCTTGTGTTTCGGACGAATTTAGTCACAAGATGGAGGATAAACAATGTTGGGAATGGGTATAATGGGGCACGGGAGATATATCCTGACCCCCTAGGTTTTCTGAGGGTGGCTGAGGAGGCCCATATATGTAAAAGAATCCGGGTAGCGTTCCGGAAAGCGTAACAAGGGGAAAACCAAGGGAAATAGTAAAATAATATTTTAGAGTGCTTTGAGGTAGGGTAGCTCTGAATAGAGCTGTTGTGTTGTGTGGGTGATGTAAGTACCAACATGTAGGTACCAATGAAGAGTCTAAAATTCAATGTACACCGTCTGTCACGACTCTCGTCGCCTCAGGATCAGGGTGATGCTGAAAGGGGTCCACCTCCTGATTTCTCCACACTCTGACTGTACAGAAAACACAGAGCGTAGAGGTAATCAAGCAAGGGATAAATCAGGGAAGGTAAGGAAAGGGACTGGAACGGATGGGACAGCTGAAATGACAAGAAGAAAAGAATTATCACATCAGTTCTAACTACTCTCATTCAATTCTCGCTATTGAAACAATACATACCAAATAAATCAGGAGGGGACCTCTGCCTCTCTATACCATAGATACTTCTCTATAGACCAGTGCCGCCTGCAAGAAAACCACTGATTACCAATAGTCCGAACACACCTCAGAATACATCAATGATGACATAATACCACACACATACCCATCTTAATCTTCCCTGGAATTGATAAAAAGTTCTCTCCAGTAACCCAGCGAAGTAATATGTAGAAATGGAAACCTCAGTTCCAAAACAATAAAGTGAAATGGCTTCTAGATAGTCTTGCAAACGAAACACGTTCCTTACGATCAAAAATGTAGCACACAAAAGAGTATTCCTAGTTGGGCCCAACTAATTAGGGAACACTAACAAAAATAGAAACGAACAAAAAAGATTCCTCCGTAGAGGCCTACCAGTTCGTAACCGATAGATACACCAGTCAGAGTTCTTTGGTTGCAAGCCTTCTCGATAATTCTCCAGTGGCCGTTCTTCCTCGCAATGTTCGCTCGTGGAAAGAAGCAAACCCTAACCAGTTTCTGTCATGCAAAATCCCAAAGTACTCAAATCCAATCGGTTCCTGGAAAACAAAGCTCCAACCACGGTACACCTTCCCTCGCGGCAGCCGCACACGAACGGGTAAGGCTAGGACACGGAAACGCCCTCTGTAGTTCTTGCTCGCAAACCCAAGTTCTCCACCGCTACTCATTTCCTTTTCCGCGGCAGCTGCTCACGGAAAGAGAACGGCAACTCCAAATATTCCAAAGTCTTTGATCCTGGATAGTAGTTCCCAAAACGAAGAACTCGACACCAACACTCGCAGGTTCAAAAGAGTAATCACTTATGAAGCCCCCTAGTGGACATCCTGAATATATAGAATCAGTTCTCCACCCATTTTAGCATTATGGGAGTTGTAGTTCTGTAGGCGCAAATACGCAAACCCTGACACCGTCTCCTCAGTAGATATTTTGTATGTTCTAATATGGGTTATTTAAATGTAAATGTGTGGAAAAGCCCTTCATGCTTTAAAGCAATTGTATTTTTGAACTGATTGTTCTTTCCTCTTAGTCCTCCTCTTTGTTTTTTTCCCCCACACTCTTCTTCAGCATGATAGTTGATAAATTTGTTCCCTCAAAAAAATTATATACATAAAAAAATTATATTAAATACATATAAAATATATTTTTCCTTTAAAAGAAGAATACATTTTACAGCTTTTGATATTTGCTATTAAAAAACCATTGAAATTCACTGAAAAAACCATAGGTTATAGACCATATATAGTTAGGAATTAGCATTTACAAAACCTTGAAAATTCACTGAAAAAACCATAGGTTATAGACCATATATAGTTCGGAATTAACATTTACAAAACCTTATTTTACTCACACAAAACCATTGAAATTCGCATATATAGTTAGTTGCATTAACTAAATATCGCGCACCCGCAATCCACTGCTGATCATGTCACATATTACATCATTCATGACATGGTCAGTGACATCACTGATGACATCACTGATGACATCTCAAATGACATCACTGATGACATCACTGATGACATCTCAAATGACATCACTGATGACATCACTGATGACATCTCAAATGACATCACTGATGACATCTCATTTGACATTACTGATCACATCACTGATGACATCATTCATGTGATAATACGATGAACCTCTTCAGACTCTAATATAACCTTAGATACACTCAGTGTAAACAGACACTCACAGACTGTCACTCATCCATGGAGTTACTCACACACCTAGTCAGTCATGCAAAGAATCAATCACACCTCCATTTCCTCAACTATACAGTTATACACACCTTACTTATTCAAACATATACTAACACATATTTACTATCTTATACAATCCCTGATACAAGTTCACAATGATCCATACAGCCACTCACACATTCACTGGCTCTTATGCACAGTTATTTATATATGTCAACTCTCACATGTACTGTGTTTTACATATGTACTTACTTTGACATGTAGCACTGAGATATCCATTCACTCACCAATACACTCATGCACAGAGTCAACCGCCCATACAGCTGTTTCCACATGCACTTTTAAACCCATACATCTAGTGAATCAACTGCTCACACATCTATGCACAGAGTCATACACCTCCCAGCCACCCACACACACACTCAGTCTCCCATACAAATACTTGGGCAACCAATCAATAACCCATATAGTTACTCATATAGCTACTGATCAACACATGCAGCAGTTTATAGAACAACAGACATAATGATGCACAAATTAAGACAGTTTAGTCACTAACCCATGCACTCAGTGAGACACATTTAATCACTCACTCATACAGTCAGTCATGCACCTACTAAATCCTTCATCCAGACATTTATACATCCACTCATTCTTCAATATGTAAGACATATTTTAACTTTACAGAAACATACAGTCACTGGATGTTGTCATCAGTGATGTCATCAGTGATGTCATTTGAGATGTCATCAGTGATGTCATCAGTGATGTCACTGACCATGTCATGAATGATGTAATATGTGACATGATCAGCAGTGGATTGCGGGTGCGCGATATATAGTTAGTGCAACTAACTATATATGCGAATTTCAATGGTTTTGTGTGAGTAAAATAAGGTTTTGTAAATGCTAATTCCGAACTATATATGGTCTATAACCTATGGTTTTTTCAGTGAATTTTCAAGGTTTTGTAAATGCTAATTCCTACCTATATATGGTCTACAACCTATGGTTTTTTCAGTGAATATATATATATATATATATATATATATATATATATATATATATATATATATATATATATATATATATATATATATATATATATATATATATATATATATATATATATATATATGTATATATATATATATATATTCACTGAAAAAACCATAGGTTTGACACCAGTTATAGTTAGCTGGAAATTTTACTGACATAAAACCATTGAAATTCCCACGTTATAGTTAGTTGAACTCACTATGACTTGCGCGCCTGCAATGCACTGCTGATGACGTAACATATTACATCACTCATGACATGGTCAGTGACATCACTCATGACATCACTGATGACACCATCCAGTGAATGTGTGTCTTTCTAAAAAATAAATATGTATTATATATGTATATGTAAAGGTTGATTGAAGAATAAATGTTTAAATAAGTGTCTTAATGGATGTTTTTTTTAAAAAAAAATGATTGGTTAACTGGCTTATTAAGTGTATCTTAGTGAATACACATATTAGCGAGTAACTTTTAAATATTGAAATATATGTATCAGTGTTTCACTTTGTGTATAAGTGGCTGCATGGGTTGGTGACTGACTCACTGTTTGTATGCGTTTTGAATACAGCATATGTGCAGGACTGTATCCTGGATGAGTGTGTATATGTGTGTGTTTGAATGGCTGTCTCACTAGTGTCTTTATCAGTAACAAGATATGTTTTAATCTAGTATATGTGAGTATTGATGTATATAAGTGAGTATATGTGAGAGTGAGAGATTGTAAGAGTTCCTGTTTAAATAAGTATGTGTTTCTATAAGTGATTGTTTAAGAGAGGAAGTATGTGTAAGTTTCCTTAGAAGTAAGGTGGTAGTGTGTGTAAAGTTGAATATGCAAATAAATGGATGTTCAATACTTTATTTGCATGTGTGAGTAACTTTTGGATGACTGTCAATGTGTAACAGGATGTATAGGTGTATCACTACATATGATGAGTGAGTATATGTATGAGTGACTATATAGAAGTGTTGGTGAATGAGTAGATGTGTATATAGATGGTGGAATTACTGAATTGGTTGTTGTAACTGGTATGGGTATCTCCATTTTTTTGAAAATGTTAGTTTCTATTTTTCAATATATGTTTCAAGGGTCACTCTGTCACAAGGATGGTGTCATCAGTGATGTCATGAGTGATGTCACTGACCATGTCAAGAGTGATATGTGACGTCATCAGCAGTGCATTGCAGGCGCTCAAGTTATAGTGAGTCCAACTAACTATAACGTGGGAATTTCAATGGTTTTATGTCAGTAAAATTTCCAGCTAGCTATAACTGGTGTCAAACCTATGTTTTTTTCAGTGAATTTAATAGGTTTTTTAAATGCTAATTCCTAAATATAACTGGTGTGAAACCTATGGTTTTTTCAGTGAATTTCATAGGTTTTTTAAATGCTTATTCCTTTCTATATCGAGTTTGTAACCTACAATTTTTTTTTAATATGCTGTTTTGTGTGAGTATTAATTAGTATTATTTTTTTTTAAATTAATATATATATATATATATTTTTTTTACTAGTTTTTCTTGGGGCGCTCTGGGTCCGCGCACCTGTAAGCTCTCCGGAGAGCGCACCCAGAGCGCTACTTGCGTTCGTGTAAATAAATATGAATAAAAAGTAAATAATAACGCAAGACATTTTGTACCATACATATAAAAGCAGTTTGTTTTAATTTTGGAAATGAAAATAATTTTGCATTTCCGTGAAACTATCAAAACGTCACTTCGGCGCGCCGCGTAAGCACCCCAGGACGCGCCTATGTTTGCACCGCGTATGCGCCCCCGGAAGCGCCTATGTTCGCGCCGCGTATGCGCCCCCGGAAGCATCGCGTCCAATCATTTGAACTTAAAATAACACTTTTCATTGGTTGCTAACAGTTTTTTTTACAAAGAATGAAATCCCCACCCATTTCCTTCACTTCTTCTTTCACTTTTGTGACTGAAAGACCTGCCTTTTCTCTATTCGATCTTGCTTGGTTAATCATGGCTGCCATACCATCCAGCAGTGAAGATGAGCCTGAATTCATCGATGAAGAGCCTCCTCAGCCAAAGGTGAAAGAGCATTACATCTGATAATTTTTTTCCATACCAGATGACCAGAAAAAGGTGAATGCTCCAAACGTGGAGTGCAGGATCTGCCATTCAGTCCTGTCACCAAAAAAAATATTCTTTTGGAAACTCCACAATGCTTCGATGCTTCGCCATGTGGAGAGGAAGCACCCCCAGAATTTTGCCCAGGAAAGTTTCAGGGCTCTGGCACAAGAGGTTCCCAGTGATGGGGCCTCTACATCCACCGGAGGTGCAACTACGTCTGTGAGGGGGCGATCGCAGGAGCTGGTTCCAAACATTCAGCCTGCATTTTACAAAGGTGTCCTGAAATGCAGATACTGCGATCAACTGCTTACCTTTGTGGAGCAAAGTGTCCTGCTCATGGTTCGAGCATTGGAGAACCATCGCTGCCATTCCCAGCCCTAATTTTTTTTGTTTTTTTTGCTCCTGTTGAGCAGTTTCCCTTCCCTGTTTTTGTTTCTGTTCTAAAAAAAGAAAAAAGAAGAAAAAAAAAGATCTTTTCAGAACTACCTCCAATTCTCATCAAAGAGCTATATTCTTAAAAAAATGAAAAAGAGTAAGTGTAGTGGAGTGCATTGATAATGGAAAGGAAAATGAGTAAGAAAGAACAGAAAGGTATGAGAGGAGAATGGAAAGGGGCGACCACTCGGTCCCCCACGAACGTATGGTTGGGTGCCCCGATCCTCCCGGGAAACCATTTTGGGCGGGGGGCGTGTCTCGGCTGGTATGCCTGAAGCGGCGTAGCCGGGGCGCGCCTTTTCCCACCCAAGAGGGGTTGTCCTAGACACCTACATCGATGGCCACGCCCAGTGGGCGTACCGGCAGAGGGTACACGCCCTCCCGAAGAATAATAAAGAGAGCGGGAATCCGAAGAAGCGTCCTCTTGTTCCTGTGCTTGGAAGCTGCACCCACTCGTTGCACGTGAGCCCTCGACGGAACAAGGAGTAATTTTTGAGAACTTGTAATTCTTGTGTTTCTCTTTCAGTGACTTTACAGAGAAGAGTCCCGGACCGTCTTGATCGACCCAGAGTAGATAATCGAACCATGTCTGGCAAGAAGGCAGGAAAGGGTTCCGAGACAGACCAGGTGCTTCGCATGTTGGTGAACAGAATGACGAGAATAGAATGAAGCATCGGTCAAGTTCCAGCGCTTGGTCGTGATATGGCGGGCATTAAGAAGCAACTGGCCGCAATGAACAAGCCTGGTAACCCGAAGAAGGTAATGGGCCCGGCATTGCCGGGAGTCGTCCCCGAGGGTAGAGGGAAACGGGTCAAGAGGAGGGCGGCGGCAGGGGAGGTTCCGGTCCCTGAGGTACCCCCGGTCAGCCCTGCCAGACCAGCTGATGCCCCAGTACCAACCCCAGACGCGGGTCAACCGATTCCGGTTGTGATTACGCCCGCCAACGACGAGGACATGCCTCCCGAATTGGCCACCCAGTTGGCCGCATGGCTCAACAAAAAGGCAGGGGGTGCTACGACGCCCGGAGACGCGGCCGAAGAGGCCAAGTTACTAATCCAGCAGTTGCGGCAGTCGCGAGATGCCGCGAAGGCGAATCTCCCTCTTGTCTCCCCACAGGTGACCCCGGAAGGACCGGCAAGTGGCATCGAGAAAACGGCGGGAAAAACGACCGAACCGGGTAAGCTCGCTTTGCCAGTGGCGGGGGAGGGCTCATTGCCCTCAAGACGGGAGAGAGTGATTCAACATATCCCGTTGGCCACGAAAGAATTGATATGGGCAGACAAGTATGTTAATATGTTTTCGTTGTTGACTGACCATCGCGAGATGGAGTATGCAAAGACACAGAAAGATTTGTGGCACCCGAGTGTCTGGCGAGCCAAAATGGCGGGATTCAGGGTGGATGAGACGATAACAAATTGGGCCAAGGCCTTTTCAATGTTTACTGCGATTATTGGCGAGCGTAAGCCCGAGGTATTGCCCGAATTGTCTTGTTGTCAGGCACGTATAATGGATTTTTATGAAACGTATGAGGGGAATGAATGGATGGGTTACGACATGAAATTCCGTAAAGCGAAAGAGTATGATTCATCTCTGACATGGGATTGCCTTGACTCGATTTCTTGGCAGAAGCAGCTCCTGCCTGGCGCAGCGAGGACGTCCTCGCCAGGTGGGAATGGGTCGGGGTTTTCCCGCCAGCAGCCTGCGGTGCCCTTTCGAGCAGGCGCCGGTGGCGATCACCAGCCGAGAACCGGCGGGAATGGTGGAAAGCGGGGGGTCTGTTGGGGCTTCAATAGAGGCAACTGTACCAGACCGCAAGGGGCATGTAAGTTCAAACATGCGTGTGCGGGTTGTGGGAATTCCTCGCACCCGGAGAGTTCATGCAGGTCAAAAAATAGCGGGTCGGGAGGTAGAGGTGGGTCCAAACAAGACTGAGGGGGATCGTTGTGTACAATTGCCCACTCCCGTTGATCTCATGGCTATGACTCCCTGGTTAAACAAATACCCTGATTATGTCTCTGCTGGGGTGTTGAGGTAGGGATTCTTATATGGCTTCCACATCCCGGCGGGGGATTTTCGTGGGGAACCTTTTTGTAAAAACCAGCTCTCGGCACAACATAATCTAGGTGTGGTGGAGAGGAAAATCGTTAAAGAGGTGACCCTAGGCCGAATCGCTGGCCCATTTCAGCACCCGCCAGTAGCAAATTTCATCTGTTCCCCATTAGGGGTGGTCCCCAAAAAAGACCCGGGGGAATTTAGGCTGATCCATAATCTGTCTGCTCCAAGGGGTTTCTCAGTAAACGATGCTATTGACCCGGAAGTCTGTTCGGTGCGGTACGCATCATTCGATGATGCCGTCACCATGTTAAATCGCCTGGGCCCCGGGGCGCTGATGGCGAAATCAGATATCGAATCAGCGTTCCGGTTGCTCCCGGTACACCCACAGGATCAGCGTTTGCTAGGTTTTGCGTTCCAAGGACGTTATTACATGGATAAATGCATGCCGATGGGTTGCTCCGTTTCTTGTGCCTATTTTGAAACATTCAGCTGTTTTTTAGAGTGGGCATTCACCGAGGCCACAGGGCATAGGCATGTTATGCATTACCTAGATGACTTTCTGTTCTTGGGAGCAGCCGGCGACACGGAATGTGCGCAGGCGCTACAGAACTTTTGCACCCTCATGGGGGAGTTTGGAGTGCCATTGGCACCAGGTAAGACGGTCGGACCATCTACTTCACTCGAGTTTCTGGGAATTGAGCTCGATTCTGTGGAGGGATGTTTCCGTTTGCCAGTGGGAAAGGTAGCTAAATTTAGGGCTTCCCTGGAACTGTGCCTTAGTAAGGAGAAGGTGACCCTGCACCAGCTACAGCAGGCAGTGGGTCAGCTTAACTTTGCCTTGAAAGTGATACCAATGGCCCGCCCTTTTTCACGCTCTATTGCACAAGCTATGGTTGGTCTCAAGGAAGGACACCACCGCACAAGACTGTCTGCAGAGGTTTGCCAGGATATGCGCATCTGGTTGGCATTTCTGGCGGACTTCAACGGTCGAGTAGTGTGGAACAAGCCGCCAGCGTCTTCGGACGAGCTGGGTTTGTGAACTGACTCGGCGGGGAGCGTGGAATTCAGCGCCATCTTTGGTAATCAATGGTCGGCGCAAACATGGCCGACGTGGTGGCACACCAGCGGTCTCACAGGTAACATAGGGTTCCTCAGCTATTCCCTATTTTTGTTGCTCTGATGGCATGGCCGGACGAGTTCAGAGACCGCTCTGTGGTATTTTGGTCTGACAATATGACTGTTGTCGAATGCATTAACAATCAGGCAGCACGCTGCAAATGGATCTTGAGATTGTTGAAGGAAGTTGTGCTGCTTTGCATGAGACTGAATGTACAGTTCAGGGCAAAACATGTGCTGGGTGTACTGAATCATGCGGCTGATGCACTCTCTCGTTCACATATGCAGGCGTTCAGGGGTTACCTACCTACTGCGGACCTAGCGGCGGCACCATTCCCCGAAGCACTCTGGCTAATCGGTGCCCCGGATTACAAGACCTCGTGGCAGCAAGCTTAGCCCCCAGGATGGGGAAGGCATACGAAGGAGCGCTTCGTTCCTATTGTGCATTTTTGGGTCCGACAGGGAATCAGAACTGGGGTCAGGAGGATTCCTTTCTAGGGTTCCTGGTAGCACTGCACAGGGAAGGCCGATCAGCGGCAACGGCCAATAGGCATAGGGCGGCCATTTCATTCATGGCGCAGGTGCATGGCATAAAAGACCCAACGGGTTTCCTTTTTTGTGAAGAAAGCCCTTCGTGGCTGGCAGCGCCTCGAGGGTCGTAAGCAAGACGAGAGGCGCCCGATTGGCTTAGAAAGGTTGTCCCTACTCATGGCGAAACTAGTCACAACATGTTCCTCCCAATTCGAAGCAGTTCTGTTCCGGGAAGCTTTCGCATTAGCGTTCCATGGGGCTATACGGGTGGGCGAACTGGTCGCAAGGAATAAGAAAGATGTGGAGGGAGGCTTGTGCAGGGATCACATCCTAATTAGGGGTGATTCGATGTTAGTCATGAAAGCTAGGTCCAAAACTGACCAGGGAGCTATGGGAAACAGTGTTGTTGTCCAGGGCATGCGAGGGTCCCCCACGTGCCCGATAAGGTGCATTGAGGACGGATACATGGAGGGGAGTTTGCTGAGGCACATCGATGCCACCCCACTGACGAGGTTTCAGTTCCAGAGGGTGCTAGCACTGACAATCGCGGCGGCGGGCATGGACCCGAGCGATTTTGGGACCCACTACTTTAGGGTAGGGGCTGCTACTGAGGCTACAGCCAGGGATCAGAGTGCGGAAGAGGTGAAACAGTTAGGACGATTGTCCTCAAATTGTTTTAAAAGGTATGTGCGATTGCACATGTTGTGAAGTCAAGTTACATGCACTCACGCTTCTTGTCTTCTGTTTGATTTACAGTTTCGCGAGCATATCATGCGGGGCGGAATTTGCAGTCGACCCAGCACCAGGGGACCAGCGGTCACGGATCGCCTGCTGAGGAGAGAGTGGTGTGGGTCGTGGGCCACTCATACGTGAGGCGGGCCGGGGACGTATTCAAAACAGGTGACGTGACTCACGCAGCTGGGGAATACGGGTACAGAGTGGCCTTCCACGGAAGGGGCGGGCTCTGTATTGACCAGTTCGAATCTTTTGTTGAGGGTCTCTTAGGGCAGCAGAGGTCAACGCCTTCTGTAATCATAGTACACCTGGGCGGCAATGACTTGGTGACACTTGGTAGGCGAGTATTACTCGAGCGAGTTTTGTCTGCTGTTAGCTGGCTGGCGAAAAGAATCCCGGGTGCACGATTGCCTGGTCCCACATGATTCCCAGACGGGTTTGGCAGGGGGGCCTTTCAGTGTCAGCTTTGAACCATTCGGTGAAGAAGGTTAACAACAAAATTGGTAGATTGTTTCGCTCTGCGCAGTTGCATAGCATTCCGCATGGGTGTATTCGGGGTGATCACGTGTATCTCAATGATGGGGTTCACCTGTCCCGGGAGGGGAATGTCCTACTCATAGGAGACTTCATAGCATGGCTAAGGGGTTTGAGGAAGCATGACCTTTAGGAGGAGTTTGTGGGGGGGCCGGATAGCCGGTCAACTATCCGGCCTGTGGCGGTAAGGTCATGATCGGTGAGCAGTAATTTCAAGGTCCCTAGAGGGGGCGCCACCCACTATGGATGGGAGCGCCCGGGGGGAGGCGGCCATTGGCCCCTCCCACTGGGAGGCGGCACCCACTAAGGATGGGTCGCCTAAGGGGAGACGGCCATAGGCCCCTTCCAGGGGAGGAGGCGGCTATATGCCCCTCCTACGAATTTCCCGGGGCCCGGATATCCGCGACGGCGGATGTGAGAGAGAGTGTGGGGTGGGGGGGGGACTCCACGCTGTCCTTCCTACAGATACCTCACACGGGTGCTCGGATGACCTTTAAGCTGGCGTCGAGCTGAAATGGGGGCCCCCAACAAGACAAGGGAAATTGGATTTGGCACGGAGGGTACAGTCCTCTGCGCGGCCGCCACTCACACCGTGAGGGCGAGAGTTTTGGTAGTAGGGATCTGACACTGGTTGTGACCTTGCCGTTGGCCCTTAATGCAATTATGTACAATTTTTATTTAGAATGTATGCATTTGCAGGATGTTAGACTCGGCTAGGAAACCTTTGTATTAGAGTTTTGTTAAGGTTAGCCAATGAACATGTCTTCATCGAAATGTAATAAATGAAAATTGTACATGATATGAAACTTTTATTTAATGTTTTAATTTTGTTTCATATTTTAATAAATACGGCCGGGAGGGTGACTCCCTCCCGCCTTCCAAAAGTTCAGAACTGCGTCCTTCTTCCCATCCTTGGGGATTGTGTTGGGAGGGGGTGACGGGCATCCCGGCCATAAGGAAGTGAAGTAGGGGGACTGAAAGAAGGTGAGTGTTGGGAAGGAAAGTAAGGAGAAGTTGAGTGAACATGGGGAATGTGGATATTCAAAGAAAATGTTGAAAAGGAACGGGGTGTGGAAGGGTGAGAAAAGATGCATTGCTGGAGTTGCATCATTTTTGTGACACACTCCAGCAATGCATCACTTTTGTGCTTACAGATACGTCTGAAATACTGACGTATCTGTAAGTACTTGCGACATAATACGTCATATATTTAATATGACGCATGACTAGAAGACTGAAGGCCTCATTTATGAGGCCATGCGTCACTTTAATGCCACCGGTGCGTCACTTTTTGTGACGCACCAGTGCTGTAAAAAATGCACCTTATTCCGTCATATTTACAAAGTGACGCATCTAGGTAAATGCGTCACTTTGTAAGCCCCTGCACCACATTATACCTATGTCAGGTGTATTGTATGCAAAAGGGGCGTATTGACGCAAGAAAGGGTCGGGGAGGTGACGCAGTGAAATCTATGAGATATCACTGCGTCACTTTTATGACGCTGTTGCGTCCAAATCTTACGCCTGTTTCACAGCAGGCGTAAGACTGATGCAGGCCCACCCCTCTGTAGTTTTATTTTGAAGTATGTGGGGGGTTATGGTCCTCTTCCCCTCAGTCTCCCGAGCACCAGGGAACGCCACCCCTCTGTGGTTTTATTTTGAAGTATGCGGGGGGGGGGTTACGGTCCTCTCTCCCCTCAGTTTCAGGGACCGTCACCCCAGGCTTTTTTTTTAAATTAAACATTTTAAAGTGTTTTTCAGCTCTCCCTCTCGCTCTCCCCATGCACGTTGCGGGGACAGCCACCTTCCTGGGGCAGTAATATGTAAAATGACCTTCCAGGCCCGGGTACCTGGACTCCCCGGTGTTTTTTTAAAGTTTGGAGGGGGTCGCACTTCCCCCCCCCGGAACCCTTGGTGGCCCTGGGGTCTACCAAAGCATCTCCCAGGGTCTGTTCTTGCAGTGTCTCGGGGTGCGTACTTCCGGGACACTGCTGTTTGGTATGGTAGGACAGTACCGTTGCCGCTTTTACTTTACCATAGGAAACCGTTTTCCTATTTGAAAAAGAGAGCAAGTTAATCTGTTCTCTCTTTCAAGAAAGCAGATTGTTTTTCGAAAGAGAGAGTAGTATATAAGGTGATGTCTCTGATAAAGCAATGCGGGCTCACAAAAGACGCAGGGAGCCGTTTGCGATCGTGGGGGCATTGGGGCTAAAAAAAAAAAGTTATTTTAAGGAACTAAGTTTATTGGTCAAAAAAAGAGCTATATTTCTGTGATAGTATGTAAAACTTTACGGGTTTTTTGTGCACCAGTTGTACTCTCTACGCATGCGCAGCCTCGTTTCCAAGCCCACTTTTTTTCTTTTTCTTCAAGTTTGTCAAGCAAACCTCTCCTCATTTCAGGTAATAAATTTGCTGCTTTCTTTTCGCGGGCCGTGTGTGTCATCCGCTGCTATACTTTTGTAATATATTAATAAACATATTGTATCTATGTTTATTTCAAATGTAGTGTTGAGGGGCCAAACGTTTATTGCATACTCCGTCTACCGCCATTTTAGTAGTTTTCCTCCGTTATTTTTATTATACCTGTTACTTTCATTTTACTCTCTGCTTATCTTCTCTAAGATCCATGAGATTTCCTGGCACAGACACCACAGTGTTTGTACTTGCCCTTTATCTTATGAGTTGGTCACACGTATACCTAAAAACTGATTTGAAGGACGTGAGCCAGAGCCATTACAACGCATGTTCGTCAACACAAAGACATTATTAAGATTATGCATTTATCATGCGTGGTAAATGCATACTAGTTGTAAAAGCATGTGTGGTAAAGCCATATGGGTGCTAATTGCTTCGTGGTGATGATCACGCGTGGTTATGACCGCGTTGTAATGGCTGTTTCCCCCCAAGACACTGCAGGAACCGGGGCTGGGCGTGGTGGACTCCAGACAAAAGAGGTTTGTAAATGTGGTACACATTGTTTCGTATTAGTTTGATTTGTTTACCATGTTGTAGTGTACCCATAGAAAATATAAGTCAGTACTTTTCAATCTTACTCTTGAACATGTTACTATGGTAGTTGAACATTATAAATAGTATTTTTATTGTGGACAGTATACCTCCCCACAATAAAAAGAAGTATGTAGTTTTTTTAATTAACTTTTATTAAAGGAATAACTATAAACGAAACTTAATGGTAACTATATTATAAAGAACTAGAAAAATAACTTTAAAAAAACTATATTTTAAACAAATTGTGAAATGGACTCCAAAGGACTTTGGATTGGTATTCTGCAAAATAAAAAAGAAAATTAGAGTTTAGAATTATGTAGATGTGAGAAAATGAGATGAAGCATTACAAGTCAAGGTAACAGTACGATTTTATGTGTGCAGTGTGCCTGGTACATTTTACTTCTGCTATAGTGCCGCGTTCCAGTGGGGTCTATATGGAAGTGTCTACTGCGTCACTGACACAAAAGTGGCACAACTGGATTGTAAATATGCAGACTTATTTCTAATGCATTCTTATGAAGGCATTTTATATATAGGCCTCTGTGCTTACCGTTGTATAAATACTGGTGCCAAACCCCGCGGCCAGTGGAAGTCACAACTTGAAAACACATTTTCTCCTACAGGTCAAAGTAGATAGCATTTTCTATAAGTTTAAAACAGATAGAGAAATGATATCACAGAGAGTGAGAGAGAGAAAGAGAGAGAGAAAATAAGATTAAAATTGTCTCGCAGAGTATGGAGTTGAGACTTTTTTCTTGAAAAGTTAGACGTAGATTTACAAGCTGCTTGCGTCACTTTTCCTATGTTAAAAGTGACACAAAAGTGGTGTAATAAATTTGTAGATCTGTTTGTCAGACTGTTGTAACCTATCTGTTGTCACTGCTGGGGGGTAATTATATATTTCACACAGTGAAGCTGGTGCACACAGTACCCACTCACTTCTTTCATAGATAATTTGTTGTTTCTGAAGCAAAATTCTTTGTCACCTAGTGTCATTGGCGTTATTGAAAGATGGTGCTCTACGTGTGGAAGAAGCCTTCACTGTAATCAAGAGAGTTAATCATTTCAATTCAGATATGTTGTATACAGCAGAGTGGAGATAGCAGCGTCCAAATCTTTAAAAAAGAAAGAGAAATGATGTGAGAGAGTAAGAAAGAGAAAGGGAAAAAGGACATTAAAACGTGGCAGAGACACTAACGATAGGGGAGGGGTACGTGAAGCCAGAGGCGCAATCACTGTGAAAAATATGGGGGGTGGGGAGGGTAGAACATTTTTGGGGTGGGGGCTTTACTTCAAGCAAAAAGAAGAGAGGAGCTGCAGTGGTGTAAGGGGGGATTATCAAAGCCTTATTAACAAGCACAATGTCTTTAAAAGATCTGTGATGTACTCGGGTGCGACTGTGTGTGGGCCCAGGAAGCTATCTCATCCTAGCTGAAGCCCTGTTAGCTCAATGTTTTTTTGTGCCTACTGCATACTACATATTCTCTCCTTTGACAGATAAATTGTCGTTGTTTCAGAAACAAGCTTCTTTGCTCACCTTGTGCTATTGCTGTTGTCCGTGTTACATAATCCATCCTGAAGCTGTACATCTAAAATATATTAAAAGAAAGATGTTATGATTGGTAATTCTTGCTATAATAATTTGGAGTTAGATAATATCGCGGTTTTATAGACGTTGATTGTCAGATTTCTACGAACTGTTTGTATTGTGAATATTTTCCGGACATTTCAGCGATTATAAAAACATTACTGCTATTGGGGAAAAAAATTAAAAATGTAAATTAATACAATATGTAGGAGTGCGTTTGTGTAATATACTAAGTTGTATTTTTGTATGTAGTGAGCTACAACCCTTTGACTTCTTCTGATGCATACTCAAGCCTCACTGCTCACCTTTTCGTGGAAAAGACACATTCTGCATGATGTAATCCCGATCTCCAATAAAGAAGTCTCATATATGGTGCCGAGTCTTGATATCTCTATGGGTTACAACATACTTGTGCTCCTATTATCATCATTGCATGTTCTTCACCCGCTCAGTGCTTCGGGCACCACTAACTCAGTGACCGAAAGGCCACGGATGTGGTAGTGTGCCCCTTGTTCGGTGCTTTGGGAACAACTCTAGAATGGCGTACAACACATGTGCTCCATCTTTTTTATAAATAGGGTCACGTGTGTAGTGACGGATACGCTGAATGGGTGTGGTGTGGGTGTATACCAGTCATGAGGGAGTGTGTGTGTCGATCCGACAACTAGACCTGCAACTAAGAAATCACTACAATGGAAATTTGGGCTTTATAGTGTTGTTGTGTTTTCCTGGTAGCGTAAGAGTGGCTTTCTTTTTTGTATGTGATGTTACAATACAGTCACCATGTATGTAGCCTATTTTGTGACATATTTTATTCTATAATGCTTTTCAAAAACTAGTAGTGGTAGCGTGCTTTTAAATTAAACTGTGATGTCTGCTTACAAGTTTGTTGCAAAAACAACAGGTGATGGACTGAATGAGGATCAATGTCACACATTCAACCCAGTCAAAAGATCTGGGTCCTAATCCATCGTTTTTTTGCACTCCACACCACCCTGGGTTAGACAATGGCGATATGCAAATCAGCTCTGACCCTGTGCCCCATGGGAACAGTCCAGTCCGAACTACAAAAGCCATGTCCTTCCCAGAACGGAATCAAGCATCCGAGGACCGGACCGGTTTCGAGGTAACACCTCTCATCAGCCCGGCTAGCTTGACTCCAGTGGTGTGGAGTGCCTGGGACCCACGTCTGGGCATCCCCAGTACACTTATAGCGAGTTTGCAAAAACAACAGGTGATGGACTGAATGAGGATCAATGTCACACATTCAACCCAGTCAAAAGATCTGGGTCCTAATCCATCGTTTTTTTGCACTCCACACCACCCTGGGTTAGACAATGGCGATATGCAAATCAGCTCTGACCCTGTGCCCCATGGGAACAGTCCAGTCCGAACTACAAAAGCCATGTCCTTCCCAGAACGGAATCAAGCATCCGAGGACCGGACCGGTTTCGAGGTAACACCTCTCATCAGCCCGGCTAGCTTGACTCCAGTGGTGTGGAGTGCCTGGGACCCACGTCTGGGCATCCCCAGTACACTTATAGCGAGTTTGCAAAAACAACAGGTGATGGACTGAATGAGGATCAATGTCACACATTCAACCCAGTCAAAAGATCTGGGTCCTAATCCATCGTTTTTTTGCACTCCACACCACCCTGGGTTAGACAATGGCGATATGCAAATCAGCTCTGACCCTGTGCCCCATGGGAACAGTCCAGTCCGAACTACAAAAGCCATGTCCTTCCCAGAACGGAATCAAGCATCCGAGGACCGGACCGGTTTCGAGGTAACACCTCTCATCAGCCCGGCTAGCTTGACTCCAGTGGTGTGGAGTGCCTGGGACCCACGTCTGGGCATTCCCAGTACACTTATAGCGAGTTTGCAAAAACAACAGGTGATGGACTGAATGAGGATCAATGTCACACATTCAACCCAGTCAAAAGATCTGGGTCCTAATCCATCGTTTTTTTGCACTCCACACCACCCTGGGTTAGACAATGGCGATATGCAAATCAGCTCTGACCCTGTGCCCCATGGGAACAGTCCAGTCCGAACTACAAAAGCCATGTCCTTCCCAGAACGGAATCAAGCATCCGAGGACCGGACCGGTTTCGAGGTAACACCTCTCATCAGCCCGGCTAGCTTGACTCCAGTGGTGTGGAGTGCCTGGGACCCACGTCTGGGCATCCCCAGTACACTTATAGCGAGTTTGCAAAAACAACAGGTGATGGACTGAATGAGGATCAATGTCACACATTCAACCCAGTCAAAAGATCTGGGTCCTAATCCATCGTTTTTTTGCACTCCACACCACCCTGGGTTAGACAATGGCGATATGCAAATCAGCTCTGACCCTGTGCCCCATGGGAACAGTCCAGTCCGAACTACAAAAGCCATGTCCTTCCCAGAACGGAATCAAGCATCCGAGGACCGGACCGGTTTCGAGGTAACACCTCTCATCAGCCCGGCTAGCTTGACTCCAGTGGTGTGGAGTGCCTGGGACCCACGTCTGGGCATCCCCAGTACACTTATAGCGAGTTTGCAAAAACAACAGGTGATGGACTGAATGAGGATCAATGTCACACATTCAACCCAGTCAAAAGATCTGGGTCCTAATCCATCGTTTTTTTGCACTCCACACCACCCTGGGTTAGACAATGGCGATATGCAAATCAGCTCTGACCCTGTGCCCCATGGGAACAGTCCAGTCCGAACTACAAAAGCCATGTCCTTCCCAGAACGGAATCAAGCATCCGAGGACCGGACCGGTTTCGAGGTAACACCTCTCATCAGCCCGGCTAGCTTGACTCCAGTGGTGTGGAGTGCCTGGGACCCACGTCTGGGCATCCCCAGTACACTTATAGCGAGTTTGCAAAAACAACAGGTGATGGACTGAATGAGGATCAATGTCACACATTCAACCCAGTCAAAAGATCTGGGTCCTAATCCATCGTTTTTTTGCACTCCACACCACCCTGGGTTAGACAATGGCGATATGCAAATCAGCTCTGACCCTGTGCCCCATGGGAACAGTCCAGTCCGAACTACAAAAGCCATGTCCTTCCCAGAACGGAATCAAGCATCCGAGGACCGGACCGGTTTCGAGGTAACACCTCTCATCAGCCCGGCTAGCTTGACTCCAGTGGTGTGGAGTGCCTGGGACCCACGTCTGGGCATCCCCAGTACACTTATAGCGAGTTTGCAAAAACAACAGGTGATGGACAGAATGAGGATCAATGTCACACATTCAACCCAGTCAAAAGATCTGGGTCCTAATCCATCGTTTTTTTGCTCTCCACACCACCCTGGGTTAGACAATGGCGATATGCAAATCAGCTCTGACCCTGTGCCCCATGGGAACAGTCCAGTCCGAACTACAAAAGCCATGTCCTTCCCAGAACGGAATCAAGCATCCGAGGACCGGACCGGTTTCGAGGTAACACCTCTCATCAGCCCGGCTAGCTTGACTCCAGTGGTGTGGAGTGCCTGGGACCCACGTCTGGGCATCCCCAGTACACTTATAGCGAGTTTGCAAAAACAACAGGTGATGGACTGAATGAGGATCAATGTCACACATTCAACCCAGTCAAAAGATCTGGGTCCTAATCCATCGTTTTTTTGCACTCCACACCACCCTGGGTTAGACAATGGCGATATGCAAATCAGCTCTGACCCTGTGCCCCATGGGAACAGTCCAGTCCGAACTACAAAAGCCATGTCCTTCCCAGAACGGAATCAAGCATCCGAGGACCGGACCGGTTTCGAGGTAACACCTCTCATCAGCCCGGCTAGCTTGACTCCAGTGGTGTGGAGTGCCTGGGACCCACGTCTGGGCATCCCCAGTACACTTATAGTGAGTTTGCAAAAACAACAGGTGATGGACTGAATGAGGATCAATGTCACACATTCAACCCAGTCAAAAGATCTGGGTCCTAATCCATCGTTTTTTTGCACTCCACACCACCCTGGGTTAGACAATGGCGATATGCAAATCAGCTCTGACCCTGTGCCCCATGGGAACAGTCCAGTCCGAACTACAAAAGCCATGTCCTTCCCAGAACGGAATCAAGCATCCGAGGACCGGACCGGTTTCGAGGTAACACCTCTCATCAGCCCGGCTAGCTTGACTCCAGTGGTGTGGAGTGCCTGGGACCCACGTCTGGGCATCCCCAGTACACTTATAGCGAGTTTGCAAAAACAACAGGTGATGGACTGAATGAGGATCAATGTCACACATTCAACCCAGTCAAAAGATCTGGGTCCTAATCCATCGTTTTTTTGCGTTGTTTGTTGTTTTTTGTAATTTTCTCCCTGAGTGTACTGGGGTAGCTCAGACGTGGGTCCCAGAGCCTCCACACCACTGGAGTCAAGCTAGCCGGGCTGATGAGAGGTGTTACCTCGAAACCGGTCCGGTCCTCGGATGCTTGATTCCGGTCTGGGAAAGATATGGCTGTTGTAGTTCGGACTGGACTGTTCCCATGGGGCACAGGGTCAGAGCTGATTTTCATAAAGCCATTATCTGACCCAGGGTGGTGTGGGGTGCAAAAAACGATGGATTTAGGCCCAGATCCTTGTACTGGGGTGAATGTAAGACATTGATCTACATTCTGTCCATCAATTTGTTTTTTGTAATTTTCTCCCTGAGTGTACTGGGGTAGCTCAGACGTGGGTCCCAGAGCCTCCACACCACTGGAGTCAAGCTAGCCGGGCTGATGAGAGGTGTTACCTCGAAACCGGTCCGGTCCTCGGATGCTTGATTCCGGTCTGGGAAAGATATGGCTGTTGTAGTTCGGACTGGACTGTTCCCATGGGGCACAGGGTCAGAGCTGATTTTCATAAAGCCATTATCTGACCCAGGGTGGTGTGGGGTGCAAAAAACGATGGATTTAGGCCCAGATCCTTGTACTGGGGTGAATGTAAGACATTGATCTACATTCTGTCCATCAAATTGTTTTTTGTAATTTTCTCCCTGAGTGTACTGGGGTAGCTCAGACGTGGGTCCCAGAGCCTCCACACCACTGGAGTCAAGCTAGCCGGGCTGATGAGAGGTGTTACCTCGAAACCGGTCCGGTCCTCGGATGCTTGATTCCGGTCTGGGAAAGATATGGCTGTTGTAGTTCGGACTGGACTGTTCCCATGGGGCACAGGGTCAGAGCTGATTTTCATAAAGCCATTATCTGACCCAGGGTGGTGTGGGGTGCAAAAAACGATGGATTTAGGCCCAGATCCTTGTACTGGGGTGAATGTAAGACATTGATCTACATTCTGTCCATCAAATTGTTTTTTGTAATTTTCTCTCTACAAGTTTGTTGAGTATGGAAGTATTTTTTTTTCTATTTTCTATTCTATTATAATTGTTCTGACTTTTCTCCTTTAGCGTGCAGTACTATATTATTTTATGAAATGTATAAGTGTTGAAATCATCTTCGAAAGTAGAATGGAAGCATGGAAGCTGCTATTTGTGACGAAAAGCAATGAAGGTTCTCGCAGGAAGTAGGGAGGCAGCTGGGACCGAGGAGGTCTTGGGGTCTTCCCACAGTCAGCAACGTTACATTTGAGCCCCGGGGGATGGGGCCATTGGGCATTATGAAAAATAAGGGATAAAGGCTATTTTTTTATGGTTGATTTATGGTACGCGTACCAAGCACATATGTACGACGTACAGTGCGAAGTTGTCCCATAAGCGTACTGAAGGAAGAAAAAGAAAACTATTTTTCAGATATTTATGAAGTGTATGTGTTTAGATGTTGGGTGGCTCTAAAAAGAGCCCTTGTATTTATTGGGCGATTTTAGTATGTACAAGTGAGTACCAATGCAGAGTCTAAAGTTCAAGAGGAATACTCTGTTTCCCTCATTTTTAAAATTTAAACCGTCTCTCCTATAGATGCCATCCATATTGAAACGTAGATAGTCTCGGAGAAAGGCAGAAACAGATTTATTCACATGTTTCCTAGCTTTTTCAATCTGTGGACAATAGTGGTTGGACCATTTCCATGTCTGCCTTTGGCATATATTGGAATATACAAAGGCAGTTTTAGGGAACAGTGTAATCAATTGTTGAAAGGTGTCCTTCATAAGCATTTCCAGACCTACCCCAGTCAAAGTGCCTAGGTGATTGCCACCACAGTGCACAATTATGAGGTCAGGGTGTTGGAGATGTAAAAAAGATTTCACCAATGGCATCAATTGATGCCACTTTAATCCTTTCTGTCCAATCCATTTAATGTCTACAATTTGGTAAACGTAGGTCTTTGTGAATTATTTTCCATTGTGCTCACCTTTGGCTCCAGAAAATATAGCTGTGTCCTACAATCCACACTGTAAACATCTTGAAGAGAGATCTGGATGCACTCTGAAAGTCTCTGTAAATGAAATGGCAGTTTGAAAAGTAGAATTTTTCTAAAATTATGGACAACATGCAGTTCTGAAAAAAGAAAAGAAATGATTTGTTGTTCAACAATATTGTACACTAAGCTAGGATGCATGTTTCTGTTTTTTAAAAGCCCGATTTATATTGGTTAAGAAAATCTGATAGAAAAGAACGTTACATAAGATAAGTTGGTATATTGTCAAGTGAAGCACACTCGCTGTTTCAATTTGCAACAATGTATGATGAAGTTTTCACCTGTGTGCTGAGTTAGATGTTTTCTGATGTGTTTCTATGGTGACTGACAGATTGTGGACTGGGGTAAGGGTTGAAAGTTTTGTCAGTTGGAAAGGATGCAAAAGTTCAAGAAATATAAAAGTTTGTTTCGTTTTGATTTAATGTGGGTATAAATGTGATTTTTTTATTTATTTGTATATATGTGTAGATTGACAGGAAAAGTTTGCTATTTGCTAAAGGACTTCCTGTTTTGGATGGGTTTTGTTGAGCCTTTGATGGCCGCGGGGACGACCACCTAACAGGGCCAGATCCTGTAGTGTTATGGGTTGCCTATCCCTGGGACAATACTGTTTGCTATGGTAGGGCGAAAGTTCTCTTTCAAGTAGGAAAGCAGCTTGCTTTTCATCTGAGAATGCTGGCTCACGAAGGACGCAGGTAGTCAGCTGGGACCGTGGGGGTTTTGGGGTCTCCCCACGGTGCTGAATGTTATATTTGAATAATTAAACAACAGGGGGTGGTGATGGACAGAGTTTCTGAATTAACCAGAATAATTTCACCCAGTCAAGAGATCAGGGCTTAATCCCACACCATTGTTTAGCTCACTGCACCATCCCAGCTCAGAACCTGGCTATATGCAAATTAGTCTGTCCCTGGCCCAGTGTATCATGGGAACAGGGCAAACCAAACTACCAAGCCAATTCTTTCACTGGGAAGGAAACAAGCTACCGGGGTCCGGTTTCTGGCATTTCAGCCATCTTCGGCCCCGCTTGCTTGAATCCTGATGGTGCAATGAGCAAGGGACTCACGTCTGAGTATACCCTTCCACGCTTAGGGTGGACAAAATAATTAAACAACAGGGGGTGGCGATGGACAGAGTTTCTTAATTAAGCAGAATACTCTCACCCAGTCAAGAGATCAGGGCTTAATCCAACACCGTTTTTTAGCTCAATGCACCATCCCAGGTCAGAACCTGGCTATATGCAAATTAGTCTGTCCCTGGCCCAGTGTATCATGGGAACAGGACAAACCAAACTACCAAGACAATTCTTTAACTTTCAGCCGTCTTCGGCCCGGCTTGCTTGCTCAGACGTGAGTCCCAAGCTCATTGCACCATCAGGATTCAAGCAAGCCGGGCCGCAGACGGCTGAAATGCCAGAAACCGGTCCCCGGTAGCTTGTTTCCTTCCCAGTGAAAGAATTGGCTTGGTAGTTTGGTTTGCTAGTATTCTTTTTTTGTTCTTATTGTTGCGAGTCTTTTTACATATTCGTTCTTTTTTCTTTAGAGTCTTTCTTTGTCTTATTATAGTGCTCCCTCTGTCTTCTTAGTTTCTTTTTTCTTCCCATACTCTTTCTTCTGTCCTCATATTTCCATCTTTCTCTTCATAGTCTCCCTTACCTATTGATACTTTCCAGTTTATTCATACTTCCTTTATCCCGTTATATTGCAGTGTCTGTTTATTCTCCCCTTTTTCGTTATATTTTTCCTTGTTTCATACTTCTTCCTCTCTTGTTGTAAGTACTTTTATTTTTATAGTCTCACGTTTGCCGTCATAATCGTCCCTCTGTTCTTATAAGTAATAATATAGAATATTTCATATATTTATTTTTGTAATATTATGTATATTTTTTTAATAGATTCTGTTTATTAATACTGAAAAAACTGTATCATGCCAACCAAATTTCAAAAGAAGAAACACCGAAAGAAAGGTGTTTATTTGAAGAGAAGTCATCCACAAACTTTACATGAAAAAACATGTGTTAAGAAAAAGAAAAAAGTCCTGGTAAGAGAAGGAATGCGTTTCTGAGGAAAATAGTAAAGAGTAAGTGTAGTGTGCACAAAGGAAAGAATGGTATTAGTGTGTCTGCAACGAAAAAGAAAAAGAAGAATAAAGAGAACAGTCATGGAAAGTCAAATTGAGAAAAAATAGTGTATAGTAAATGGAGGAACACTGAATTCATTGAAATTCAGAAAAAAAATGTTTTTTAATAGAGCTCTGTTAAATTTATTTAAAGAAATTAAGGGATGTAAAAAAACGTTTTTCATAAGAAGAAGAAAGGTATAGAAAATGTAGTTGAGAAAGCTTTTGAATTTAAAGCAAAATTATTCATTTTAGTAATCAATAGAATTCAATCACTAGATAAACCAATCCATTTAATGAAGGCCAAAAATAAGTGGGGAAGAGTAATTAACAGAAGTATTTTTTGTGATTTTTTTAAAATGAATGGAAACATAGTTCAAGTTCCGAGCCTTTTTTTAATGAAGAAAGTCATCTTCAGAGTAATGATTTGTTGCATGCAGTTGACACTAGTGGTCGTGCTTATGAGGTTAGAACTGGTTGTCCTATTGAGAAAGAGAAAATTGTTCCTAGAAATAAAGAAGAGGTGTTAGCTGATGAAGTTTTAGGGAGACGTGCTAAAGCTCCAGTGTACACTTAGAATTGTAGTAGTATTTGTAGTGTACGGCAAGAATCTATTACGTTTTTACACAATTTCTTACGTAACTATACAAAGAAAAGTGTGAAACAAAAAAATAAGATGTTGCAAGGACTAGACCCTTGCATAGTAAGAGAAAATACTGGTTTGAAAAGGTCATTCTCTGGCTTGTGTTTCTAAAAAAATATGTTGAGCTTTTTTCACTATTTCAGGATGTTAGCAGTACATCATTCTGAAATGAGGAAATTAGTCAGAAAATGCAAAAAGTCCAGCACTAATGTTAAAAAGTTGAACAGTGCATCTTTGTATTGACCTGTATCAAATGTAAAGAGCGTTTGTGATGAGATTGAGGTCGGATATTTTGGTCCTGAGGAAGACAGTGCAGAAATTGAGATATTAATAGAAGGAAATGTAGAAGAGAATGTACAACATTTTAGTACGGATAATTTTGAGCAAGAAATTACAAAGTATAAGGTGATTTCAGGTGAATGGCAAAATTATTGTTGTGTCAGTTGTCGACGAACTCATTATAAAAATCAGACCAGGAGTGTTGATTTGTATTTAAAGAGTGAAAAGGGAAATAATACTGAGTGGAAGGATTTTGCAACTTATTTGTTGGTAGAGAATTGTTTTAATTTGGGTTCTGATCAGCGTATTTGTAAATACTGTTATAACAAATTAGACGAGAACAAAATCCCTGCTAGAGCTGTGCATAATAATCTTGAGTTGGTAAATATTCCTTCTGAACTGATGGATTTAAATACCAATGGGTCTATTCTTATTCAATGTGTGCATCCATTTCAGGCTATTGTTCGTATGGAGCCTAAGACAGGAAAATTGCCTCCTTCTGATTTACAGAGGGGATTAAAGGGAAGAGTTGTATATTTGCCTCTAGATTTAAAGAAAAATATTGAAACAATTGGTGTAGAAAATTTAGAGGATGAGCCTTTAGTTATTCTTGTTAATGGCGTTCCTACTAAGAGTAAGAAAATCTGGCAAGAATTAGTGGATGGAAAGAAAGTGAAAAAGGCAACGTTGTATCTGGTAAAAAATAATGAATATTACAGAAATGTGTATGTGAGAGAAGAATAAATAACTGTAGAAGAAGATAGTGACTTGCCATCTGGACAAATTGAAAAAGTGGATGTGTCCTGAACTGAAGAAATCTTCGAACATTACAGTGTTCATCCACTGCATTCTAAAGAAGTGATGGGGAAAACTATGGAGTTATTCCAAATGAAAGAAGCAAAAGGTAGTCCCATTTGTGTATGGGAAAAAAGCTTGGAAGCTCGTTGTTTCCCTCTATTGTTTCCCAGAGGAAAAGGAGGACGATATCATGATCGACCTGAGCAGATTCCTGCATCTGAATATCGGACATCAAGATTATATGCAGAAGATCCAAGATTTCGACAATGTATTCCGTATTTGTTTCATCTTCTGTTAGAGAGTGAATTGTCTGGACTTTCTTATGCAATAAACCATATATTGAAAACAGGTTTTCATTTGCAAAATGTTTCGGCAAAGGAATTTATGGCTAAAGTAGTGCACAAAGATAATGTTTTGGAATCTCAGCTAATTAATCTCATGGCGTTTCAGCGTGGTACTAATGAGTACTGGTACCGTCGTCATGGAGAACTCAAATGTAGGCTAAGGAACTTAGGAACTCCTACATGGTTCCTTACTCTAAGCTGTGCTGAATATGCTTGGGATGATTTAGTTCAATTTCTTCGAGAGGCAAATCGAAATATACTAAATATTGAATACAAGACACCTGGAGAATTGTGCTCTTTGGATCCAGTTAATGTATGCAGGTATTTCAATCATAGATTACATTTGGTACAGATTCAGATGATACTGTGTTGTCTTTTATTGAAGAATATGCAACATGTGATATACCCAAAAGTACACAAGATAAGGACTCAAGTGTTACGATTCCAAAGCCATAATTGTGGGAAATACTGTCATCGAAAGTACAAATCTAAGGACAAATTCTACACCAAATGTCGTTTTGCATTTCCACATCCAGTAATATCGAAAGGAAGAGTGAACAGTTTTATGTCATCTTTGCGACATACTATCACAAGAAAATCTCTAAAAAATACCTACCACTTAAGAAGAAATGAAGAGTCAAAATACATAAATGACTACAACCCAGTTATATTGTCCATGTGGAATGCTAACATGGATATTCAATATGTTGCAGACAATTCTATTGCTGTTGCTCGATATGTAAAATCGTACATAACAAAATCAGAAAAGACGGAATTGAAGGAAATGTGGGAAGAGATATCCCACGAGAAGAGTCTAAGTAAGAAATTATATACTTACATTATGAAGATGTTATCTCATCCAGAATTTGGAGTGTATGAATGCTCGGATCGCTTATTATCTGCACGACTATACTCCAAATCAAGAAGAATCATTTGGGTGAGTCTAGGTCTTGCTGTAACACGTAACTGAGTTCTTAAATCTGCACAAGAAATTAAATATTTAGCTGAAAAAGAACCAAAAAGTACAGATATTGTAAAAACAAATATGTTGGATACATATTATCCAAATAGAAGTCATCATCTTGAGAACATTTGTCTCTATGAAGTGCTGCAAAACTATATTTTTAAACGGAATATTACAGAAAACATCAATAATGGTATATATGCTGTAATTGGTTTCGAAGAATGTCTGATGAAACAAAGAAAAGGTCATTTGATTAATCACTGTAAACTAAGTTGTGAAACACCTGACAAAAGGGAATTTTACTATTTAGCTCTTTTGCAACTTTTCAAGCCATGGCGTTCAGAATTGGAATTACTTGGAGATTTCGAGAGCTATGATGATTCTTTCTATGCAACTAAAGATACTATGGAATATGCTGTTTTTGCTAATTATGTGAAAATGTTGAATGACGAAATTGAGCAAGAAGCTACAATTGTAGCTGAGATTGCTAGAGACAGTTCTCAAGAGAGTCAAACTTCTGCTCCGTTGAGTCAGGACCCACTAGGAGAACCAATTATTCAAAATAAAGCAGCAACTACTATGGAAGAGGTGGAAAGAGCAATGTATCAAGGTCAAGAAGATGTTAGAAACTTAGGAAATTTGGATGAAATATATGAGCAAGTGAGAGAACAGATTGACCATGGATTGCTTCATGAGAAGAAAGAGTGCTCTTCCTCATCATTTGAACCAATCCGATTGTACCTGAGTGGACAAGCTGGAACAGGCAAAAGTTTTTTAATTAAAGTAATCAGAAGTTTTCTGCACAAAACAACTGAGTCACATTTGCCTTGTGTTGTCACTGCTCCAACTGGGTTAGCAGCCCACAATATTAAAGGAATTACTTTACATCATTTATTAATGCTACCAGTAGAGCATGAAAACAAATTAGAATACCACAAGCTATCTGGAGAAGCTTGTTGTGAAGTTTCAAGAGTTTGGAGGAAAATTAAACTTCTTATTATTGATGAGGTAAGCATGGTATCAAACTTAATGTTTGCTTTTGTGCATTTAAGAATGCAGCAAATTCTTAAAACAGAATATGACGTATTATTTGGAGGAAAGCACGTCATAGTTTTTGGAGATCTTCGACAACTTACTCCTGTAAAAGAACAACCAGTGTTTAAAACACTGCTGCATGAAGATACTAGAAAGTCTTTGGGGAGTATTGGATATGTAAACATTTGGTCTTATTTTGAGTATAAGGAACGTATTAGAAATATGCGACAAGTAAATGATGTTGATTATGGAACTATTCTTCAAGATATAAGATTTGGAAAAATGGCTGCACATGGCAAACAAGCTTTACAGAGACGATTACTTTCCAATTTGTTTCCGAATGAAAATATTGTGCCAGAGAAAATATACATGACAATTGCAGAAAATAAATCTGTAATCTGCTTAATGCCAACACTACATGAATGTTCTAAATTCAATGAAGAAATATTGAAGTTGAAAATTGAAGAAATTTTAAAATTGGAAGCTATTGATAAAATAGAACATGAAGGAATCACTATTATTTTGAGTGAAAAGTTGAAGAGGAAATTGGATTCTTTAGAGAACTCGATAAGTAAAACTGCTGGTTTAGAAAAGAATTTGTATGCATGTGTAAACTGTAGGGTAATTTTACGACGTTATTTGAATATGGAAAAAGGTTTAGTAAATGGAGCAATGGGTACATTTGTTGATTTTGTTAATTATGTAAATAGAGATGGTGTTGAATTTTTGAAAATCAAATTTGATCAAATTGAAGAAGTACAACAATTTAGTCGTTGTTTAGCTAGTTTTTTGCTTGTAAAAGATTTGTATGTTTGCAGCAAACAGTTTCCTGTTTCTTTGGGGTATGCAGTGACTATTCATAAATCTCAAGGTTTAAGTGTAGATAGTGCTTTAGTGAATATTGGAAGTACTGTGTTTAGAGAGGGTATGGCATATGTTGCTTTGTCTCGAGTCAGAACTTTATCTGGATTGTACTTAATTGATTTTGATGAGACAAAGGTTAGTGCAGATGTAAATTGTGTGAATGAGTATAATAGGTTAAGAAGAGAATATGAACCTAATTTAGATCAATATCCAGTATTTGAAAAGCGTGTGGTAGGTAGAAAAAGAAGATTTGAGAATATCAAGTGAAAATGTAGAGATAGAAAAAAACAAGATGAAGTTGCGTCTGCAAGCAAAAAGAAAAAAGACAGTGTGGAAGAGAATGTTGGTTATCGGTTTGAAAATAGTTGTGGTGTCAACTGCTATTGTAATGTAGTTGTTAATGTTGTTTTGTTCTTGAAAGTTTGCAACAGCAAATCATTGAAAATCGGGACAAAAGATTCTGTTCATTGTTGTATTCTGTTCATGAGAAATGTAGTAGTGATAAAAGTAAAATACAAAGAGCTTCTGATATTCGAAATGTTTTAGACATATGTTCTGCTTCTAGTCAATTTATGCCGAATATTCAGCAAGATTGTCAGGAATTTTTAATGTTTATGCTTGGTGTACTGGAAGATGAAGGTATAGATATTCAAAACCTTTTTGGCCTTTCTTATAAATGGCAACATGACTGTGAAAAATGTTTGTTTACATGTAGCACTAACATAGACACTGAACGATTCATATATTTGACTTTACCTGACTGAGAATCAGTGTCTTTTAACAATCTAATTAGAGGAACAAGTCAAAACATGGAGTGTAGACAATGTAAATCAGAAATGTCATCAACATTATTTATACAAAGATATGGACAGTATGTAATTTTAATGCTGCAACGTTGTAGAGGTGATGGAAGAAAATTGGAAACTTTAATTTAAAATGTTGTAGCTGGTCAAGTTTCAATATCAGAAAGAACATTTGTAGCTGTTGCAATTATTTTTCATGATGGACATTCTACAACATCTGGACATTACACTGTTTATTTAAGATGTCTGAAAGGTTAGATACATTGTAATGATAATCATTTACTTTTTAAGCAACGTTTGCCTTAAGAGTTACCAAATTCTTACCTAATATTTTTAAAGCCATAATTTTAAGATCAAAATTTGGCCTTTCTAGATTATTGCTGTTAAGGTACATTAGTCTGGTGTTGTAGAGTATTTTGTAAGTGAGGGTGAGGAGCTTGAAGGTGATCATCTTGTTGATATTGAGGCATTGTAGTTGTATCAGGTGGTGGGTGATGTGTCTGCAGCAGGGGACATTGGTGATCACTCAGGTGGAGGAGTTTTGGATTTGTTGTAGTTGTTGCAGGTGTTTGGCTGGAATTGCCATGTAGAGTGTTTTGTCACAGTGTAGTCTGCTGCTGATGAGGGCCTGTGTCACTCTTCTTCTTTTGGGTAGGATCCACTTGTAAATGTTGCGGAGTATGTCCAGTGTCTTAAAGCAGTACAAAGAGATGGTGTAGACTTGCTTATACATGGAGAGGGAGGAGTGGAGGATGAATCCTATGTTGTGGACATAGTTGGTAGGTATTGGTACTGTCCATAGTGTAGTTAGATAGGAGGAGTCATCCATGGCTGAGGGGGTGGGTCGGAGGAGCAGTACCTTTATTTTTTTTGAGTTCATGTTTAGAGAGCTGCTCTTTATGTAGTTGGTGACGTCTTTCATTGTGTTGTGGAGGTTGCTTTTGGTGGTATGTCTCTATTTGGTGCGGAAGAGGATGAGCTGGGTGTTGTTGGCATAGGAGATATTGTTAAATTGTGATGGTGTGGGCTACTTGTGTGATTGTGGCCATGTAGATGTTGAATAGCGTTGGGTTGAGGGATGAAGACTGGTGGACGGAGGAATTGATTTCTGTGGTTTTGGATCAAAAGGCTGGGAGGCAGATGCTCACTATTACTATTGGATAGTTTGCAAAGAAAGAATTTGACGCATACTATTTGGCTGTGTGGAAAAGTATGTGAAAACAATAACAAGTTTTTGTTGTATATTTTGTCAGCATATACTTGTAAGTAACATTATTTACAGTGTATGGACATTATTCATAATGCTTGGTAATTTTATGATTGTTTGAGATGTTTCATACTTACGTAAGAAATTGCTCCTAGGAAAAACATTTAAGATATGTTTTATTTCTATTTCTTAGATTGTTATTGAGAATGTTGAATGTTTTTTTAAGGTGATCTTATTAATTGTCTTTTTTTGCCCGCTGTTATGTGATGAGTGCGATTGAACTCACTGTTTCTAGTGAAATTCAATATATTCTGAGAACAGCAAAATAGGCAATTGTAATAGTTTACAAATTATTTTGTATTGTAAAAGATATATTGTAACTGCATTTTTGTGTGTCTTCCACAGATGGTAATTTTATAATATATAATTTTTAAAATATTTATTATGCTTAAGGTAAGAACAAAGAACTGTTGAAAATGGTCGATGGAATGTGCTTCAACCGAGCTGAAGTAACAAAAACAAGGATTGGAGAACATTAGTGTGTAAAGATGGTTTGTATTTTTTAAAGAGATTTCAAAAAATGATATAGTTGGTGTACCTGTCAGAACCCGTAATTAATCAGTGGATACGATAATGGATTATCTAAACCCTAGCTGGCGCAGGAGAGATGAAGAATCCTCAAGGAAATAGACTTGAAGTGGTTTAGTGCAACAGAGGAATTCGAATATGGCCATGTCGAGAAAAGACGCTGTGGCAGTCTAGTCATTTACCACACACCTGTGTGGAATCCTTGGTGAGGCGCGTGCTCCCTAACGAGTGCGTACTTCACCTACGTTACCAAGTTCAGATGTGTTTTCAAATGCTCCATAGAGATTCCTGAAGAGAAAACATAAATATTTCTGAGAGGGTTAAAGAAGGTTCCTGGTTAAACTTATCTAAGTTATCGTGCCCGCAACTAAAATTAAGAAGAAACATTACTGAAAAATACAAGATATTCAAGGATTGACTGAATAGGTAAGAAGCAACTGCATAAAGAAAGGTTGGTAGAAGAAAACAAGGAAATTAATAATATAAAATTAGACAATAACCTGAGAGGCCTAGTTTAATGAAAGTTATGTAATTATAGGTTATCAGCAGTGAGAAAAATAAAGAACGGCAAGTTACAAGGTTGCAGATAAACAGTAGAGGAAAGGCTACTTCAAAAGACCAAGGGGTAGGTAATTAGTAGCGTTAGACTAAATTATAGATAAGGAAAAGAGATAGAGTAGGGTAGGTTATTAAATAATTGTTCTTTGTTAGTTTCCTGTATGTATCCTAATCAAGGGATTGTCTGTGAATAAAACAAGACAGCCAGAGAGAAGGTCCCAAGGAGGTAATGCAGAGGTCGCGAGCCATTCTCTTCTTCTTTATTATTTTTTCCCATCCGACTTTTCCCGTGTTTTTTTTTAGAGATTAGATTAAGAAGTTTGGTCTCTGGAGGATCCTGGAGGGGGAGTTGAGAATTGGTGTCATCTGTTCCTGTGCAAGTATACGCTAGGAGTTTCTGGGCTTACTGTTCCTGATAATACCAGTTTTCTATACCTGTTGTTGTGAGTATTTTTGAGTTACATAAGGAATTACTACTTTCTAATTATGTTAAAAGCTGAGTACTGGACAGGTCTTTAAGATTTTATTTGTGTGAAAACAGATAAAGTATTCAAAAAGTAGTGTGATAATGATATCTATATATAGAGAGATACACAGTGTTATTCTGGACAATCAATAAAATCTCTTGCATTTTACTAAAATAGATTTAGTATTTTGGAATGGGTAAGGTGAATAGACATATTCTACATTTTTTAGTACTGTATTTTACTATAACAGAAAACCTAACAACAGGATATCCTGATAAGTAATTATATTCATATAACTTTGTGAAGGAGTAAAACTCTACTAATGGAATGTTATTAAACTATGGCATTTATATAATATTTTTTGTAGGCCAAAATAAGTGAAAACGCTAGTTTTGTATTATATATTACGAAAACTGATAAAATGAACTGTTTATATTTTTATACAAGGAGCAACAGCATAAAGGAAAAATTTTAGAAAGAGAACAGCCTCATACTGAGGAGATTTTGGATATTACCTTGAGTGTAATTGAAGAACTAATGGTATCTGTGACAGGCAATGAGAGTGAAGAAGGGGAAATTAGTGGTGCAGACGTTAGCTATGATTTCGAAGACGAAAGATTTGATGCAGAATCTCTGGAAGTATTAAATTATGTTGAAATTTTAGAACAAATTAAGTCTGAAACTGCTAAAGAGGGAATTGATGTGTATGAAATACCTGATGAACTTATTGTAGAAGGTCTGTTAAATTATGAGATGTTAGAAGAATACATTTATTGTTTAAAAATATTAAATGTTTGAGAACTATCTAGTAATGTATTCATTGTACTAAAAGTGAAGCACTTATAGATTCAGTTATACATTCTTTAAATTTTTGTATTGATTTGAAATATGCAAAGTGGGTCTGAGGGTATGGATTGCTTAAAATCCCTATGGAGTATACATGCAGTCTTCTATGCACCTGCAAACCTTTGTTTTATACCTTCAATTCCCCAGTCTGTATCCTTAGACTTGCACCAAACACTCTGACACTGCTGTTTTAGTATTGTAGTGAGCTAGTCAGCAGTATGTTCTTTTCCATTGTGCTGTGGTAAAACTGAAGCTGTTATAAATTTTGTGAGGAACTTTCTGTGCAGAACTGTAATGGTTCACTCACTATCTATATACTCATGGATTAAAACAGGGTTTAGCCCATAGACTGTTTCAAACCTCTTTAGACTGTGCATGCACATTTCTATGCACCAGCAAACTTATCTTTTGTACCTTCAATTCCTCAATGTGTATCCTTACACTTCCAGCAAACACTATCATACTACTGTTTCAGTATTGTAGTGAACCATATAGTAGTATATGTTTATCTATACATTGTTGTAAAAGTAAAGCTGCTATGCACTCCGCCACACACTCTGCTTGTTGAATTGTAATAATTCAGTCAGTACCTAAGTACTGTTGTTGCAAAGTGGGCCTTTGGCATTGACTGTTTGAATCTTGTATAGACTATGCATGCACTGTTGTGTGCACCGGCAAATTTATCTTTTATATATTCAATTCCCCAGTCTTTATCCTTACACTTGCACAAAAGCCTCTGTCATTCCTGTTATAGTTTTGTAGTGACTCATTAATCAGTGTGTAGTAATCCATTCACTACATTCAAATAGTAATCATCAGATGTACAATAAGTGGTACATCCCCAGAGATATGCCAGAGATATGCCAGAGATATGCCAGAGATATGCCAGTTATTGTGCACTGTGACATCACCACCATGGATGCACTGTATTTACAATGTCTTTTGCACCACTGCTGCATCATGAAAGTGACGCAACAAATGTGTAAAAGAGGCACAAGGGCATTGTAAATCTGTTCCTAACACATACAAATTCACCCAGGTAGTTTCACTAGCAGTGTAATTTGAAGCATAGACTTATAACATATTCATATGGATATGTTACATTCAAGTGTTTCGGAAGTACTACACTATACTGTAAATACCTTATAGATTTATGCTGTAGCAATTCCTTATAGTTGTGCAGTTTCACATTCACCATACAGTTGTAATGTATTCATTCATTCATTTATGAACTACACATTCATTTTGACAAACTTTTACAGACTAACATTGAAATATAGTTCTTTCTTTGAGTAGTGTAGGTAGTTCAAAAAATAACAGTTTTTTTGCGTTTTTAGTTTTCTTTTTTTTAACAAGTTTGTTTTCTTCTTTTTTTTTTGCAAAAAAAATAGAATAGGAACCCAAAAAGTGTCCAACAGGCACAAAATGGAATGTAAAAAAAAAAGTTATGACGATGAGAGTGATGCTCACGCTATCTGCATTTTATGAGGTCAATGGACTGTTTCCCGTAACATAAAAGTTTGTCACAATAAATACAGAGGATTTTAACTTCACTAAAATCATGTTTGATGTGTGGTTGTGGACTGCTTTCCACAGGTGGTGCAGTTGATGTTCTTGCTACAGCAGCAGGTGGGTCCTCTTGCGACCTCCGTGTTGCAGCTCTTGCAAATTTGTTGGGATGCAAGGTTTTCACGTGCAGTACCATACTTGCACTGGCAAATGAATATTTTTTTGCAGGATTGCTCCTGAAAAGTGTAGTTTGGCAAATTTTACCCGTCACAAGAGGTGCATTGACCTTTTTTCCCCTTCAGTAATTTATCCATTAGCTGAGTGGCTGAAAGATGAGTCCATAGGTGTTGTCATCGTTCTAATTTGACAGGCTTCAGAGAAGAGATACTTCTTCTTACAAAGTCAAAGTAGAATGATTTAAATAGGAGGGGTCTTTCAAGAGTTGGAATAGGAAATGTTATGAAGCAATCTAATCTCTTCTTTTTAAGTCAGATGCATTTGCGTACGCTTACGGTGCTCTTTCGATGGGAGTGCGAAAGATGTACTTCCGCGATTTGTGTAATTGTTTTTGAAAGTAATGTACGCTTATTATAAGTTAAAAAAAAACTTTTTTCATGATTATCTCAGGTAATGTCTTCCCCTAATATGTACATTAAATACATAAATAAATGTTTTTGAACAATTAGAAACTTTTGCGCCGTTTACGTACGGGACACGTACACAACGTCACATGCAAGTGTAGATGCGAAGTGTAACGTCAAAGCGCATTTGTGACGTGTATGTGCAGAGTATAAATTACTGCACAAAGTATAGTGCAATCATTGTAAGCGTATGGCAAGATTATCCCCTCAATAAAAGAAACCAATGAAAAAGGAATTATATAGAATTTATTTTTAATATTTTGAAAGAAAAATGTAATTAATAGACAATAAAAATTGAATGTAGTTTTATTATTTTACATTAAGAATATGAAATATAACTTTAAAAAATAAACATACATATTTATACAAAAAATGTAGGAAATATATTAAGAAAGAAATATAATAATTAATACATTTAAAAACTTATCATTTACAAAACCTTTGAAATTCACTGAAAAAAACAGAGTTTTCACACACGTTATAGTTAGGAATTAGCATTTAAAAAACCTTAGAAATTCACCAAAAAAAACTATAGGTTTCACACATGTTATAGTTAGCTGGACATTTCACTCATACAAAACCTTTGAAATTCCCCTGTTATAGTTAGTTCAGCTAACTATAACTCGCGTACCCACAATGCACTGCTGATGACGCCACATATTACATCACTCATGACATGGTCAATGACATCACTCATGACAACACTCATGACATCTCAATTGACATCACTGATGACATCATCCTTGTGAAAGAGTCGCAGACCTCCTCCCACCCTAATATACCCTTTGATACACAAATTCAAAAATAGAACCTACAATGTTCTAAAAAAAAGGAGATACCAATACAAGTTAGAACAACCTATTCAGTAATTCCAAAATCTACATACACATCACTCATTCACCAATAGTTCTATATATTCACTCATACATGTACTCACTCATCATATGTACTCACATACCTATACATCCTGTTACAGACCTACACTTATACATAGAGTTATTCATACATATACTTACACATGCAAATAAACTATCAAACATCCATTTACTTGCATATACAGCTCTACACTCACCAGTACACTTATTTCTACAGAAATGTACACATTCTTACTCTCTTAAACAATCAGCTATAGAAACACATACTTATTTATACAGGAACTCTTCCAATCTGTCACTGTCATATAGCCTTACTTATATACATCAATACTCACAATACTCACATATACTAGTTTAAAACATATGTACCTACTCATAAAGACAGTGTTGAGGCAGTCATTCACTCACTAAAACACCCATACACACAATCATCCACCCATACAGTCCTGCACACATGCTGTCTTCAAAACACATACAAACAGTGAGTCAGCCATTCATGCATCTGTGCGCTAAGTAATACCCCCACCAAACCATACAGACACTCATTCTGATACTCAAAAAAACAACTAATAACCCATATACACACTCATGTAGGTACTTATTAACCCATGTAGACACTTATACACAAAGTGAGACACTGATACAGATATTTACATATTTAAACTTGCTAATACATGTATTCCCTAAGATACACTTAATAAGTCAGTTATACAATCAATTTTACAAAAAAAACATCCATTTAGACAGTTATTTACCCATTTATTCTTCCATCGACCTTTAGATATACATATAAAAAAAGATTTATTTTTCAGAAAGACACACATTCACTGGATGATGTCATCAGTGATGTCATCAGTGATGTCATTTGAGATGTCATCAGTGATGTCATGAGTGATGTCACTGACCATGTCATGAGTGATGTAATATGTGACGTCATCAGCAGTGCATTGTGGGTACGCCAGTTATAGTTAGCTGAACTAACTATAACGGGGGAATTTCAAAGGTTTTGTATCAGTGAAATGTCCAGCTAACTATAACATGTGTGAAACCTATGTTTTTTTCTGTGAATTTCTAAGGTTTTTTAAATGCTAATTCCTAACTGTAACGTGTGTGAAACCTCTGTTTTTTCCAGTCAATATATATATATATCACTTACTGGTGTTCACAGGTAGTCAGTTATAGTTAGGACCATGTTTCTATGGAAAAGCGTTGTTGTGCATGGAAAGTTTCTGGGTGATCTATCAAGCAGGAGTAAAAAATAAAATGGATCAAAAAATACAATGTCCCATGTTAATTCCCTTTGAATTATTTGTTGTAAATCAGTTGTTGAGAAATTTAAGGTAGAGTAAATAAGGATATCTGGGCTGAGCCTAAGCACAGATCTCATGGTAGGATCTGATCGGCTGTCAGCACTTCATCCAGAAAGTGCTAACAGCCATCTTGAGACCGATATAGATGATAACACCCCACTGAACTGCGTTGTAGTGAATGGCAGGTTATGAGGGTCAAAAAAAGGAGAAATCATTTGTTGATGGTACTGTTAGACCTGGCACTATTGGGTTGGGTCTCCCTTCCATTTTTTGCTGTTGCCTCATGTGTTTTTGCTGGTGTTAGATGCTCTGGGCACTGTGCCACTGCTGTCCAGTGCCACAGTGCAAGTGCTCTCTATTGTAAATGAATGTATTAATTGGTAATTCCATGAGTGACTGTTTGGTTTACTGTCAGACCCTAGTACAGTGCACCAGGTGTGCCCATGGCTTGGAATCCAAATGCTGCTCATGGGCCGGCAGCACTAATATTGCCACCCCCAGAAGCAGCCTTGTAAAATGGGTCTAAGGCCTGCCATTACAGATCCTGTGTGCAGTTTGGTGCTGTCATGCCGACTGGGCAAGTGCACCCACTTGCCAGTCCCTACACCTTCCCTTTTCATCATATCAGTCACCCCTATGGTAGGCCCAAGGGCAGGGTGCATTGTAAGTATAAGGTAGGTCATGCCCTGGTGTGTTTGGCATGTCCTAATAGTGAATTACAGCCATTTTCGTTTTTCACTATTGCAAGGCTACCTGTTCTTCATAGGCCAGAAAAGGCTGTTAAAATTATTACATTTTATAATCCTAACTGACTCATAGAACATGGTAGAAATTCGAGTTTAGCATGCCTGAACTCATAATAATAAAATACATCTTTTAGTAAAGTTGGTTTTAATATTCTGTGTTTGAAAATACCACTTTTAGAAAGTAGGTATTATCTTGTCTAACCTTTCAAGCCTGCCTCTGCTAGGTTGTGTATTCCTTTGTCTGGAGTTTGTGAGTGACAGGGCTGGGGGGTTCCAGGAGACAGCCTGGGGCAGCCCAGTGGTGAATAGAGAGATCTGCATCTAGAGGGTGTGGGAGGAGTTGAACCTGGGACCTGAATAGGGCTGGGCCTTCCCTCTACAATGCTGGCTCCACCTCCTGTGGTGTGTCTGATGTCTATGCCCTACACACTGAAAGAAGAGAAGAAATCCTGTCAACAGGGTGCCCCAGGGCTGTGCTTTCCCTCCCCTCTGCTGTCTCCACCTCCTGTGGGGCGGCTGATGTCTCCGCCCTGCACAGCGAATAGAAGGATGGAGTCCTGTAAACAAAGTGCTCAGGAACTGGTTTGGACTAGGCAAAGGCCCCTCTCTCCTCAAAGAACAAAGGATTTTGCGGTATAAATATCGGGACCCTGATCCCAAGAAATTAGATCACTTTTGGACTACAAGAAGAAACCGTTGCTGAGGAGAGGAACCTGAAGAAACTGAGGAGAGACTATCCCTAAGGTGAAGTGCTGCTTGGGGGATTGGCCTGCAGTGGTTGCCTGACTTCCAAAGAAAGGAGAAAGAACTTTGTGTGCTTTACTTTCAACTTGTGAAGGATCTCCAAGGGCTTGGAACAGAGCTTGCCTCCGGCTGAAGTCTCAGGGACAACAGACTTCACCCACCAGCTCCTCAAATGTCTTCCTGAAGTGCCTGCAGCTGTGCTAGACTTTGTGGGGGATTTGCGTGTCGCAAGGAGCTAGAAGGGTGACACAAGATCGAGAAGCGTGTCGCAGAACCGCCGCTGCTGCTTCACAACATGAAGCTCCCCGCATCACTGGAGAAGAGAATCGATGTTGCCGCAGACGCCGACGCATCCCCGGGAAGTGTGTCGCAGGAGAGAAGGATCGACGTCGCATCAGACGCTGCTGCATCTCTGAGATGCGTTTTGCAGGGCCTGTCATGGCTCATCACTGGAGAAGAGGATCGACGTCGCCGCAGATGCCGCCGCATCACCAGGAAAAGTGTCGCAGGGCATGTCGCGGCTTGCATAGTTGTGGAAGCAACTTGCATTGCCAGTAGAGAGGATTGACATTGGCGCAGAAGCCGCCGCATCACTGGGAAGCTTGTCGCAGGGCAAGTTGCGGCTCGCATCTTGTAAAGTATCTCCCATCACTGGAGAAAAGGATCGATGTCTCTGCAGACGCCGCCGCGTTACCGGGAAGCATGTCGCATCAAGGAGAGAGCGTCGTCTTTATTTCTTTGCACAAGAACTTTGCTGCATTTCCCTCACTGCGACATTGCTTGTCGTGGAAGCGCAGCGCATCGTAAGGTACATTGACGCAAAGTGTTGCACCTTAAGAACTGAACTAAACTAAGCTAAATGTACCATCTTAAAGTAACAGTATTGTGTATTTTTTTCGTTTATTGGTCTTGTGGTAACTCTATATCAAGTATACTTATTTTTTATATAAACCTAGTGTTGGTTCCATTTGTAGTGTCACTGGTTACTCTATGTGTTCACAAATGCTTCGCTAAGTCCGTTGTGGCTGGCTTAATTAAAATAGTAATTCCATCTTCTTATTATATTTTAGTATCTCACTGTAGTTCACCACGAGGAATAACTGTTTGAAACTAAAGATTTTGCTACTCTGCCATTCTTAAGGTAAGCGCATCCTGATTTAGATGGTAGTTAGTTTCGGAATTTTTAACCCGTCGCTCATCTAATTTTGTAATATCTATTTATATTCATATACCCCCACATGCATCATCCCGGGTGTTTGCGAATTCTAAATTGCGAAAAATAGCGATTCGCAATTTAGAATTCTCAAAACGGGATGCATGAATCATTTCGGTAAATTTATGCGATTCGGTAAAAATCGCAATTTTTACCGAATCGCATAAATTACCGAAATACAATTTGCGAATTCGCTATTCCCATTGGTTCCTATGGGCCAAAAGGCCCATAGGAAGCAATGGTAAGGCATTAGCAAATTGCGATTTTCACTTTGAAAATCGCAATTTGTTAATGCATTTCATGGGTGCAGGGGGGGTCCAAAGGACCCCCCATGCACCCCTGAAATGTATTATTCGCATCATGTTTCCCACACACATGTCCTAAGGACATGTGTGTCCGTAACATGAATGTTGTAAAAAATGCATTTTCAACGTTTTAAACACTTTTTGCAAATTTACCGAGTGGTTCAACCACTCGGTAAATTTGACCCCCTAATTGTGATTTCGCAATTTTAAAAGTAATCATGCATTGCTTTTAAGAAATCACAAATTTGCGATTTCTTAAAAACAATCGCAATTTTAGAAATCGCAAAAATGTTGCGATTTCTAAAATTGCTTCATGCATCCCAAAAAGCACTTTTGGAATCGCAAACGGCCGATTTTAAGGAATCGCACCGTTTGCGACTCCAAAAATGCTTGATGCATGTGGGGGATAGTTTCCAAATATCCCCATATCAGGAGGACATCATGTGGTACACTTAACTTAAAAACCTTCAACATATTTGTTTCCAGACCAAGTGGCAAATTTAAAAATCATTTTATCCAGGTATTAACATCATTCATCTTGTAGCTATATGCGCAGAAAACGAACCTACCGCTAAGACCTTGTACTATTCATTTATATTTAGATAGCATCTGAATATCCCCATATCAGGAGGACATCCCGTGGTACATATAATTAGAAAATCTTCAGCATTTTCGTTTCCAGACCAGGTGGCAAATCTAAATATCGTTTTATCCAGCTACTAACATTATTCACTTTGTTAGTAGTTACAAGCTAAGGTCATTTTTGCTTTATTCCATAGATTTTATATCGCTCGAAAACATTCGGTTCCGTTTTATCTGGAGCTCTATTTACTGCTCTACTTCTTTGCTCAGGTAAATCGGATATAATAGAATCAAAATAAATAAAGATCCATTATAAATATTCTTTATTATTTCATTTAAAAATTTGCCTTTTCATGTCTCTTGAATTGTAGGCATTTTGAATCTACTGACTGGTACTCACTACATCATGATGAGTTACGTACACAGATGTTAAAACCGGGCAACATTTGTTGAAACTGAACTGAATAAGGAGGTAAACATGCTCTATGTATCCTTTAATCTAAAGAAATAGGACTGTATATACATAGTAATAACGATTTGTTTGTTTCTATAATCTACTCTTAGTTCCGTGAATATCTGAATAGTAACCTCGCGAATCACGAAGGACCATTTTAGCCAGTATCAACGTTTTTGAAATTAAGTGAAATAATAAGGTATTAAACAGTTTGATAAATAATGAAAGTATATTTATAAACAAACATGCATATAACTATACGAATATGAAATTTTATTTTTCCAGAAATCCTTTTCATAATTCTTTGGGAAGAATTTATTAAAGTATCCCATCCTGCAACTTAGTAAGTATCTCCATGATTGAATATTCAGCATTGTAGTTATCAACATGAATCTCTGGATGATATTTATATCTTAGAGTCCAAACGAGTATTAGTGCATTATTGATTGCATTTCCAAAATCTATTGGACATCATCTACAAATAATATATACCTAATTGAACCCTTGCGAACCAAATTCTTGCCTATCAGATATGGATTGTCCCTTGTTGATTTACCCTCCCCTTCCTATTCTTGTTGACGGTTTGAAACCTTGAGCAATGAAACGTTTTGATGTTTAAAATGAGACTTATCTAGTTGTCTTTTTCTTGCTTGTAAAAAATGAGAGGTTTGACATTTGATATATTGCTTTTGGTCAAATAGAATTTGCTGTATTATTAGATATGTACTTTTTTCTTATTAGGTGTTCTTCATAATGAGTTTTAAAGAGTATTTTGTTATAAATATTTATTTATATTTGCAGATTGAACGTGGCTACTCTTGAAGAAGGCGCTGGTCGCCTTAACGCGCGTCGAGATAACAATACTGTGCCACTTGTGTGTCTTTATTGAATATTAATCTTTTTCTTTTTGTAATTGTATGAATTTATGAATATTATTGTTGATGTTGTAGCTCCCCCCTGTGAGCTATACACTCTTTTAACAATGTGTATTTTTTAATGTGCATATTCTGTTTGTTAATTCTACGGAACCAATAAAAAGCAATAACTTTTTATGTCACTTATTTCTTTACCTCCCCACTATTATATTTTACAAGCTAATATTTAATTGCCTAGGTTGTTATTTTCACATGTCACAAATGCTTTACACATTGGATCTGAGATAAGCCTGTCTGCTCGTGCCAAGCTACCAAGGGCGCGCACACAGGTTATTTAGGAGTGTATCCCCTTTACCCTGACTAGAGGCATGGGTCTTTATTTGTCACAAGTACCTACCTGTGCCAACTAGAGGCCCCTAAATCTAACAGGTACCATTCTAATTTTAGGATTTGCGGTGTGTTCTAGGTATTTTTTCCATGTGAAAAAGCCTTCTGCTCAAGCATGTTTGAGAGAACAAAAATGTTTCATGATTTTCCCTTGGAGGTTATAGAGGGTGCCCCAGAAGCTAAAATGACAGCATATTTTGTGGAAATTCCCACTATGTTCCTCAGCCATATGAGAATTCTCAGTATAACATGTACTTCTAAAAGGAGCAGTCAGCCAGTTGTTTCCTGTGTGCTTTACTGCAGCCTCCCAGAGTGTTCTAAAGAACAACTAGAGTGCTAACTTATGACAAATGTATGGCAAATCTAGAAAGCACGTAAGGCACACCTAGAAAGAAACACAATGAGAAGGTTCATTTGACCATAGAAATATGTTTAGTGCCATAGAAAGAAATGTTAGGACACATTTTAAGTAAGATCTCAAATATCTTCCTATTCTATTTCATTAAAACATTCTGACATGCAGTCTGAAACATATACTTTCAACACCAGCAGCAGACAAGCAGTTAACTCCCTGTTGGTTAGCTGTTTACTATGCTAACTCTCAGAATTTATGTCAAAGGTGTGGCACTTTTCACCCTCATCTTGATGGAATTGAAGTGGAAAACTGAAAGCATTTTCTACTGAGGATACTTCAGTAAAAAAGGAGATTTGGGAGCATCACAACAAAGAAGTTTCCCAAGATGGCTACCAGAAAGAAAAGCACAAATATCACCTAAATGTAGCCCGAATATAGCTCAATGTACGAGTGTGCAAAACAACCACCCATATTGGGCGTCTTTATAAAAGTGCATGTAAAGGTTAACACATGCTAACCTTTCAGAAATAAAGTGACAAAATAAACAAATTAAATATATATTTTTATTTGCTGTTTTGCGCACTATTGGAGGGTGCAAAGTTGGAAATGTTGCCATTAATTGTTGCTTTGTGTGAGAGTGGTGTCTCCCTCTCTTCTTAGTTTTTTCATTTCCTGGCAAGATTTTATGTATCTGATAAGACCAAAAGAGAATGTTTGATCATCACACCCATTTTTCAGGTATGTGAATTACATTTAATTGGAGAAAAAAATTATTTAATAGGTATATGTGTATGTGAGAACGTTATAACGGAGTATCAAATATTTTTTGAGAAAATGTTGGAACTAAAGTCTAAATGTAGGTAATTTCTATTCACCGATTTCTAAATGCCAAATTTTACCGATTCGGCATTTAAAAATCGTTAAATAGAATGTAGGTAAAAAAATGGGTAAATTTTACTGATTCGGTAATATTCGTTATTACCGATTCGGTATTTACCGAATCGATAATAAGGAATACCTTCCCATTCATTCCTATGGGCCTGGAGTCCCATAGGAATGAATGGGAAGCCATTCACAATTACCGATTCGGTAAATACCAAATCGGTAATAGGGGGAGTATATTCAAGGGTGGCAGGGTGTCAAATTGACACCCTTTTGCACCCCTGAATCGTGCATGTGTGCACATGTGGTGCACATACACACAAAGTACAAATTTGCTTTTTTAAAGGTATTCGTTATTTACCACTAACTTATAGTTGGTGGTAAATAACAAATCCTTAAACCAAAAATGCACTCACTTAAGTGCTCCCTACATAGGATTTAAGGATTTGGTAATTTACTGATTCCTTAAATTAAGGAATCGTTAAATTACTGAATCCTTAAATCAGCCTCCTAAATTCCAAAGGGCTAAATACTGGTCGGTAACAGGAAATTTACTGATTTTCGTCCGTTACCGACCGGTATTTGCCCACCTACATCTAGCCCTAAATGAGGTAATGTATGAGTGTTTTTTTGAGTGGCTTTGTATGTTTAATGGTGAGTAGGACGCTTTATCAGTGTATGAAAATGTGACGGTTTGTCTGATTTGCAGACTGGGGGGCAGATTTACACACCCCTTGCGCTGTCAGTATGTCACTTTTTGTTACGAACTGGCACGCATTTCCCTGCCCCATATATACAAGGTTAGGAAAAGCCACCCTACATGGCTTTTCCTGTTCTTGTAAATATGGCCCCTTTACACGCAGGGGGGGTTCCATGTTGCTGTGGGTGTTCCCACCCAACACCCATGGAACAAGGCACATTTCCAGATTTACGAGGAATCGTAAACCTGGAAAAGCGTCAGTATGCCTCACCACCCTAGGGGTGGCGCAGTGAGGCGCTACAAGGAGAAATGTTTTCATTTCTACTCGTTTTTTCCCTCTTTTAAAATGCATGTTGCATTCTACAGCTCGCATTGAAAGAGGAAAATGCCTGGAGTGATTGTTTTTGTGCAGGAAGGAGCTCCTTTCTTCCCAAAAACAATCTCCCCATGGCACAGGCATACTTGCACCATGGTGCAAGGGAGCCTGCTCCGGTGCATGGCAGCTGTTTGTGAGCCAGAGCAGGGGAAAGCACAGGAATACCACATATCATTGTAAATATGTTGCATAACTGTGCTTTGAAAGTGATGCAGCGTGGCACCGTCAAAGGGCTTGTGGTGCTCTGCTGCAGCATTTTCTTGTGGATCTGCCCCTCTGGGTGTGAAAAGTTCACAATCTGCTGCTTTGACTTTGTATGTTGCATTTGTTTTTTATTTATTTAAAAGGTTTTATACAACGCTGGCTAGACCCAGAGGTATCAGAGCGCTTTACATAATGTTCCACAGAAATTATAAAATTACTTCAGTTACACGTTACATCAGTTACTAGAAAAACATTTCAAGAGTGAAGAATACAAAATAAATGGAGTTTAGAAGGGTAAGGGGGTGGGGTAAAGGGGTAGGAGTAAGATAGAATGGAGAGACGAAGAAGGGTGTACCTAAAGTCAGGCTGGGTAGTTGACAACCGAGGGGAAACTCCACAGTCCATGTCCTCTTTAGCTACCAGGTATCTCCACCGGGCATCAGCCAAACAGCTAGGTCTCAACAGGAAAACAATTTAAGAGCCACAGCAGCAGCGGGAAAGAAACAAGAAAAATGTCAGAGGTCCGGCTGGGTGGGTGACGGCCATGGCGGTGTGCCAGAGCCAATTTCCCCTATAGCTGTCGGTGCAGCTCCACCAGGAATCGGCCATGTATGCATTTCGAGTTCCACCAGAATAGAGAGAGGAACAGGAGGTGATCCAAAGTCAAGACTCAAGAGGGGTAGGGGGTAGGGAGGAGGGGGAGGAGGGAAGTAAGGTCAGAAGAGACATTGGTCCTGGTGTTACTGGGGAGAGCCTTCAGCGACATTCTCCAGCCCGCCACTTGGACAAAGATGGTGGGAGGAGAGGTGAAGAAGGGACAGACTCCAGGTTCAGAGCACCTCGTGGTGGAAAGTCTCCCCTGGCAGCCATCTTAAGGTCAGGCAAGGAGTGCAAACTCCTGCGGGTCCCCACATCTGGGTCCTTTTATAGGATTGCTAAGACCCTTCCTGGTGCCCTGCTATTACTACTTTCCCCCCTCAGGGTGCCTATGGTGGGCCCCAACGCCAAACCTGAAAATGGGAGGGACTGCCGCCATTTTGGAGTCAGACGGGGTGCCTCAAGGTCTCTGTTCTCGCCAGCCAATCTCTAAGTTTCAGCCGGGAGTTTCTGTTTCAGAGCCCCTTCAATGACTGCAGATCGTTATGTTGCACATAACCCTTCTTTCTCAGTTCGCTGATAGTGTGTTAATTTCGTTCTCTCACTTTCTTTGTCTGCAGTGCTCATTTACAGCCACAGCCCTCTTAATCTGGCTTGGTGTATTAAGTGTGCATCTGCAATATGGCTACCTCCTTCTATAATGCACTGAGCTGCCCCACACACAGTGCTCATATCAGCTCTCGATCCCTGCATCACAGTTTGGCCTGTCTCTGCCTCAGCGCCGTGGCTGGATTTTCTCTTCTAAGGCTGCTCAGCGTGTCCCCGAGGAGAGACCTGTGGTGAACTTTGGAAATCCTGCTTCCTTTACATGTGAAGGTGACCACTGGGCCAGGAAAGGGTGGCCTCCTGTGCAGCTGCCACCCGGCAGTTCCGCAATTGCAATGCCAACCCGGCTTTCCAGTCCACTGGAGGCTCCGGCATTCCGGAGTGGTCTTCGCGGCAGCTCAGCCATGGAGGATGATGGGGCACAAAGATTGACATAGAGCCTCGTCCCCACCATCTCGCGTAATGGTTGGAGGCCAGCAAATTGAGGCAGTGCTCTACTTGCTGGGACAGTCACAGCCGAGCCGCCAACTTACGGTCTGGCAGGCCTCAGGTCTCGGACTCTAGCAGGCTCTACACACTCCAGTGATTGCTCACACCCGGGCCCACTTCTCTCCTCTCGCTCTTCTCTGGGAGTCCGCAGTTGCACTTCGTTTAGGCTACAGCAGGACACGACCGAGTCTCTACCTCGTCGTCCGTCTCCGCAAACCCTCCACTGTGGCCGCGACTGGCAAAGGGGCACCGCAGCTCACGGGGACAAAGTCTACTCGCCTGGTCCGTCTGGAAGCCACCGCTTTTGTTGCTTACTGTAATGTGTGATTGGTAATAAACAAAACTGTAGATTAAGAGTTAAATGTTTATATAGAGAGGCATTAGAAGAAATATTTACATGTATATATGAAATTTTCTGTTCTTAAAAAGTGTTTTGCTTTGCATTCGGAGTGTTGTTGTTCTGTTACACTGCTTTGTCAGACAGCTCCAGAATCACATATATATTCAGTCACTTACCCAGAAACTACTTGTGCATGCTACAGATACAAAAATAGTTGTAGTCACATCTACATTTCTCGCTGTTTTGTGACACAGGCACTGATGTGTTTGTTTATAGCTACTTACATTGATATTTAGAGAGTCATAGAGATATTAAAATAGACAGTCACATGCCTGCACATTTATTTAAACATCTCATGGCACTGCTACAGGTGTATTCCTACAATTTCTCAAATGTGTTGGCAAGTACTGTCACAACCCTTTCCTTCATGTAGAGAAATAACCTATCAAATATGGATGCTGCTTGGTACTACAGGACCTGTGTGTGCACTTTCGCTAGTAGCTGGATTTGCCATGTTAAGTCTGTTTGTCAAGTCTTAAGTCCAAGTTTAAGTATGCTCAGGTCACATGTGATAGATGCTGAGGGTATGCAACTCTTATGAATGGATGAGTCTGATTAATTTTTACAATGTGTATATGATTTAGATACACATCGCATACACACCACAGACGTTTGAGGGCTCTGTGTGTATCAGTATTGGACTACTTTCTGTATGGACTGATATGTATTATTGAATATTGCAGTCACATATATTTAAAAAGTGATTTGGTGTGCAAGAGAAAATAAGTTTGTTTGTCTTTCTACATGTACATTATAAGTGTTGGGATGTTTTGTTAATGTATTGAATGTTGCTTGATGAACAACATCTGATACCTGGAATTGGTGTTTGCTTGTGATTTTATAATTATACAAATATATGTTAGTTGGGATATTGATAGCTAGCAATAGAGATTAATTTATGTTTTGTCTATTAGAGTGACCCTTTAATTTGTTCCCACACATTACTGTGTATATATGTAGGTATGCCATAAAGCATGCTTGTTTGTGCCTAAAAGGTGAGAGGTGTTCCTTTTAGTTTTCTTAGTTACTTGTGCAACAGCATGCCCCTTTGCCAAGTACTTCATAGAGTATGCCCTCACAAATGCAACTGACATATATGTTCAGAAAAACATAACACCTCTGCTTCAGCTATTGAAACAGATCAAGAGGCATGTACAGATTCAGTCACTCACATGAAACCATTTATACATGCATCAGACTCAAAGGTAGTTGTAGTCACACCTGTGTAGCACTGTTTTTCCTAACACAGGTACTGAATTATTTCTGCAGCTACTTACATACACATTTAGACAGCCATATAGGTATTATAGCAGGCAGTTACATACCAACACATTTACTTAAATATCTCATGGCACTGATACAGGTGTACTTTTACACTTTCTCAGCTATGTTGGCAAACCCTGACACAATCCTTTCAGTCATACAGAGAAATAGTATTTCAAAATGGGTGACATTTACTAGTGCAGACCTTTTCTGTGCACTGTCACTGCAAGCTTCACTTGGCATGTTATAGGTGTTTCTGAAGTCTCAAACCCACTTTAGTGCACATAAAATGTTTTTAAGATATGCTATACATATGCAGTGAAGAGACTGAAAGATGTCCTTTTGAGTTGATTAAGTCACTTGAGCAATTGTAGGTGTCGATGTTAAGTACTACATAGAGTATGCACCCGTAAAGCAACTGATGTACATGTTCACAAAAGCATAGACCATTTGTGCAACCTAATCATACAGCTACAGAAGCCCACATACATTCAGTCACTTACTAGAAACTAATTATGCCTGCAGCAGACACAAAGGTAGTTGCAATCATCTGTCCATAGCTCTATATTCCCTTATAGAAGAACTAAGGTATTTTTACAGCCACTAACATACACATTTAGACAGTCATAGAGCTACTAAAACACACAGTTACATACAAATACATTTACTTAAACATCTTATGGTTCTCATACAGATATACTACTACACTCACTTACATATGTAGGAAAGTACTGACGCAACTCTCTGAACCATGCAGAGAAATAGTTTGTGAATCATGGGTGACGGTTACTACCGCAGACCCTCTATGCGTTTTCTTACTTTAAGCTTCACTTGGCGTTTTACAGGTCTTTCTCAAGTATCTAAGTCATGTATAGTGTACAAAATACATTTCTAAGATATGCTGTAGGTATTAAATAAAGGATGATGTTTTGTGCTCAAGGGATGTCTTTTTGAGTTGGATAAGTTACTTGCGCACATGCAGGCCTCATGTCAAGTACTGCATAGAGTATGTGACTCCTAAAACAATTGACGTAAAAATTCACAAAAGCATAGAGCCTATCTTTCAGTTACTGAGACAGCTAGAGAAGCACTTATACACTCAATCACTTACCAGAAACTATTCATGCAACAGACTCAAAGGTAATTGTAGTGACACCTAAATAGGTCTCTATTGCCTAATACACGCATTTGTGCAGCCACTTGCATATGGATTTAGGCAGCCATAGATGTATTATAGCATGCAGTTACATTCCAGCATATTTACTTAAACATCTCATGGCCCTGATAGAGGTGTGCTCCTATACTCTCTGAGATATGCATGCAGGTACTGTCACAACCTTCTCAACCATGTATGGAATTAGTCCTTCATAGGTGATGGTGACTAGTGCAGACCCTGTCTGTGCTTTCTCACAGTAAGCATTACTTGGCATGGTATAGGTCTTTCTCAAGTGTCAAATCCACTCCAACACTCATGCACCCAGTCACTGACCCACTTAGACACTCAAGCACCATCTTAAACATCTACTGAAACAGTCAGAGACCCACTCAGACACCCAGTAAGACATGTATGCAGGTAGTCCCAGACACATGCACACCCAGACACGCACCCATTGAGACACTCACACACTCAGTCACACGCCCACTCAGACACTCTTGCACTGACTCACACACACATTGTCAAAGGTTACAGGTAGGAAATAGAATTTAAAAAACCTTAGAAATTCACTGAAAAACAAAAGTTACAGGGAAGTTATATTTAGGCTCACATTTCACTCATACGAAATCAGTGAAATTCAGAAGTTATCATTACCTGAGATAACTATGAATAACGCCCCAGTAATACATTGCTTATGACCTCACATATTACGTCACTCATGACATCGTCAGTGACATCACTCATGACATCTTAAATAAGAGCCTCTCATTTTAATAACTGTTAAAGTAAATTATTTAGATTTTACAGTTGTGAATACATCAAAATGATGTTAGCCATGCCACACATAAGTAATGCATTTAGCATGTTAGCAATCTAGTTGTTGATTAGAATACTGTGGGGAGGCAGAGGTCAGGGGCACAGACTTGGATAATTGAGGACAGGGAAGAGGGCGCAGAGGCAATAAGTTAATCACACTGGGAAGGCAGGAGGGGCAATTGCAGCACAACTGACTATGGAGGGCAGGGGAAAGGGGTTAGAATCCAGCAAATCAACAATACAGGATAGGCAAGAGAAGCTATGGCAATATAGCAGACCATGGAGAGCAATAGGGAGGGGGCAGGGCCATACACATGGACAACAGAGAGCATAGGGATAGAGGGAAGGGCAGCAGACTGACCATACCCCACAGAAAGACGGGACAGTTGCAGCATAACTGACCTTGAAGGGCAGGAGTGAGGGGGTAGGACCACAACAACGGACCAGATAAGGCAGGAGGAAGGAAGGGGATAGGTGACGGCACATGGAAAGCAGAGGGCAGGGGGCAGGGAAGGAGCAGCAAACTGACCTTAGAGGGCAAGTGGGATGTGCACCGGGAGCACAATACCATGGAGGGCCACAGTGAGACTGTAATGGCACCCACACACAGACAATTTATTTATTTATTTATTTATTTATTTTTAAGATTTTTACCCGTGGGTGTCTTGGCGCTGTAACTCAAATTATTATCTCAGTGAGAACATTATCAAACTTCAAAAGTGGTACAGTGAACAGAGAAGTTATTGGTCAAACAACCAAGTCTTCAGCAGCTTTCTGAACTGAAACAATGAAGGGGTAGATCTTATCACCATCGCAAGAGTATTCCAGAGTCTGGCAGCGGTGTTTGTGAAACATCTGTCGCCCCAAGTGACAGTCCTGGTCCGTGGCACTGTCAGTTGGTGCCGATGTTCAGATCTAAGTGGTCTATTGGGTTGATAGAAGATAAGCTTCTGTTTGAGAAACACCGGGCCGAGACCATGTAATGCTTTAAAGGTGAGACATAAGGTTTTAAATCTGATCCGATTACTAACAGTTAGCCAGTGGTAGTTCCTGATTACTTGCTTAATGGGTTTAAATTTGGGGGTGCCAGACAGTAGCCTTTCCGCTGCATTTTGGATAAGTTGTAATTTGGCCACCACCCGAGATTGAGCATTCGCAAATAATCCATTGCAGTAATCCAATGATGAAAGTACCAAGGAGCTCACCACCGTTTTCCTTGCATTGTCTGGAAGAAATGGTAAGATTTTTCTTAGGAGTCTGAGTTTGTGGAAGGCTGAAGATGCTATCTGATTGGCGTGGTTAGCAAAATTCAGCTTTTCGCCGAAGATTATCCCTAGATTCCTAACCTTATGAACAGGGGTTGGTAGGGCTCCAAGTGATGGAGGCCACCAGACTGAAGACTACAAAGGAGATAACTTTCCGAAGATAATTACCTCAGTCTTCTCTGAATTGAGTCTTAAGCAGTTCCCAGCCATCCACTCCTTGATTACCAACATGCCTTCCTGAAACCGAGCCGCCACCTCTTCTCCATCGTTCTTGATGGCAAGCACCAACTGGGTGTCATCGGCATATGTGGTAAGTCTCATCCGGTAGTTTTTAATACCCTAGCTAAGTCCGACATGTAGATATTAAAAAGTGTCGGACTTAGGGATGAGCCTTGAGGAACACCAAATGGTAGGGCAAGATCAGCAGACTTAAAAGATCCCAGTGTTACTGCCTGCGTTCTACCCGACAGAAAAGAGGCAAGCAGGGCCTTAGCCATAGAATGGATGTGCAATTCTTCGACACGGTCAATCAAGATGGAGTGATTTACCGTGTCGAAGGCCGCAGATAAATCCAACAGGACCAATACCGCTCTACCCCCTTGGTCCCTGATGGTCCTGATGTCATCAGCGGCCTTGATAAGTGCGGTCTCGGTCCCATGCATTTTGCGAAACCCAAATTGAGAGTCGTCAAGTAGAGTGTTTTGTTCAATATATTCTGACAATTGCTTGTTCATTGCTTTCTCGGCTACTTTAGCTAAGAAAGGCAAGCTAGCAATAGGTCTATGGTTTTTCAACGTAGTTTTATCTAGACCAGATTTTTTAAGGAGAGGTTTCAGTAGGGTATTCTTTAACCTATCCGGAACGACCCCTGATTTAAACATCCCATTGCAGACTCGTGTTATGACTTCGCTAATTAGATCAATTACTGGGGGAAAGATTTTGGGGGGACAGGGGTCTAGGGCTGAGCCCCTTTTTATAAGCCTGATGATCTCAGCTGTCTGCTCCTCCTTTATCTCTTTGAATTGAGAAAGTGAGCACTCAAGCAGTTTGCATGAGGAAGTAGATTTCAGTTCAATAGGGTTTTTCATTACTGAAAACTCCGAGTAAATATCATGTACTTTTGAAAAGAAAAAGTTTGCCAGTGCATCACAAAATTCCTGCGAAAGAGGAGGAGCCAGGTCTGCAGAATGGAGTAAACATAGGGGTCGGGCTGCAAGCTGCCCACGGAGAGCAGGTGGGAGGGTCTGTGGCAGCACAGAAGACCATGCATGGCAAGCAGGGGGGTTAGTGTTAGCACAATGGCCATGGTGGGCAAGAAGGAGGGAGCATGTACACAGGACCATGGAGGTCAGAAGGGAGGGGTAGGGGCTGGACACAGACAAGAGAGGGCAGGGGAAGGGGCTTTACAACAAACCATGCAAGGCAAGCAGGAGGAGAAGTTGTGGCAGACAGAAGGGAGTGGCAGCAAAATTGACCATGAAGGACAGGAGGAATTGGGTAGGGTCATAGAACTCAAACAGGCAGGGTTGAGATACAAGGGATAGGCAGCAGCCATATGACCATGCTAGACAGGCAGAATGGGCAGTCCCAATTCAACAGAACAATCAGAGTAGATAGGATAGGAAGTGGTGGGTACACAGAACGGTGTAGACAAAAAAGAGGGAGCGGGGCATGTACACAGACATAGGAGGGTAAGCTAAGCACATAAGCTAAGCAGGAAGGCAATGATGAGGCATAGAATTAGGCAATGGAGGGCAGGAAGAGTGGGCAGGGACTTCAAGCTAAATGGATGGAAGTGGCAGCACATCGGACCATGCAGTGCACGAGGGATGGGGCTGATGCAAGGACTTGGACAAACAAGGGTAGGAAGGAGGTGTATGGGATAGTAAGCTAACTGTTTATGGCAACTTGGAAGGACAGTGGCAGATCAATGGCTGAACATGGCTGTAATGAGGGAGCAGGCGCATGGACTTGGGCAATGGATGGCAAGGAGGAGGAGGCGGACAGGAGCACTTGGGAGATAGCAGCACAATGCCATGCCAGTCCCTGTGTCTGATCCCCTCCACCATGCATTGCGATTGGCATCTTACTTAACATTTAAAAAAATAGACATTCACTGTAAAAACATAGGTTAAAAGGATGTTATAGTTAGGAAACGGAATTTTAAAAAAAATTACAAATTCACTAAAAAACAAAGGGTACAGAGATGTTACAGTTAGTTTCAGATATAGAATCTATAGAAATTCATAGTTAATAGCTAGAGTTATTTCAAGTGACTATAACACATGCCCTATGATAACTATAACTCGCACCCATGCCATGCACTTCTAATTACCCTAGATATTACATCGCTCATGACAACTTCTATGACATCATTGATTAAATCATTGTAACCTTTGCAGAAAAATGATTGCTGAAACTGTGCATGGCGAGGAAATAGCAGGAGTGCTTTGTGGGTGCCTTGTGATTAAAAGGATCTAAAATGGAGTCCCCAGGAATGCAAAGTTCTTTTTGGAACAAAAGAATACACACACATATACGTATACACACACACACACACACACACACACATATATATATATACATGTATATATATATATATATATATATATATATATATATATATATATATATATTACCTACTGGCGGTCGCCAGTAGGTATATATAGTTAGGATTTTTTCTCTATGGGATTTCTGAAAATTCTATGTCTAATAACTTTGGCGTTTGTGGACGGAATCGGCTGGAATTTTCAGGAAAATGGCACATTCTGTTTCTGAGCAGCTCCTAGAAATTTGGGGGGGTTTCGTCAAGGGGGAGCTGAGAAAAAAGGGGGGTCCCAAAACGCGTTTTTCCCATGTTAATTTCCATAGGGCGGTTGGCCTCACTTTTAGCTCGAACGGCTGAATGGATTTGCACGAAACTTGGCAAAATTGTAGGGACTGTTAGCCCAATGTGCCTTTGCTAGGTCTCAATATATGTGCTTCAGTGGATTTTGAGAAATTAACGTTTAAATCAAGATATATATCTGTAACAGCGCTCCGGGCAGCGATCCGGTTCGCGTACTTTTCGCTTATCGGAACTTTGCGATGCGAAGCTGATTGGCTCTCCGGTGTCTGTCAACATTCTAAACAGTCCGGTGCGGCCGCCATCTTGTCTCTCGGTAGGATCGAGAGACAAGAGGAGGCCAAAACAAAGGAGGAAATGAAGGAAAGGGGGCAAGGTAGACCCCTTCTGACCCCCTAGGATTGATGAGGGGATATTATAGAGCCACAAAATTCCGATTTTTTCGCCGTAGAGACGCGTCTTGGTACGCGAACCGGGCAGCTAACCGGCAGTGTAACGGGAGTCTGAGGAGAAGCTGATTGGCTGTTATCATTGTAAACAGTCTGGAGCGGCCGCCATCTTGTCTCTCTGTGGGATCGAGAGACAAGAGGTGGAAAAAAAAAAGGTGTAAATGAATGAAAGGGGTAAGGCAGACCCCTCCTGAACCCCTAGGATTGATGAGGGGGATATTAAAGATCCCTGGGGGGTGAAAAAAAAAATGGGATTTTTCGCGGTAAAGGTGCTTCCTGGTACGTTAACCGGGCAGCTAACCGGCAGCGTAACGGGAGTCCGACATATTGTGTTTTTTGAACGTTTGTGATATGTGCACGTGTGGATTTTGTCTAATTAAGGGTTAAAAAAAAATATATATATCTTTAAGCGTGTTTTGGCGCGCTTACGTTTTGGGTTTGGTTTGCGCTGCAGAGACGATACGTCACGGTTATGCGATGCATCATGAGGCGTCTCACGGGCTACGTGATACGTCACTTAATAAAGAATATATTTTACAGCTATAGATATTAGCTTTTAAAAAACCAATGAAATTCACAGAAAAAACCATAGGTTATAGACCATATATAGTTAGGAATTTGCATTTACAAAACCTTGAAAATTCACTGAAAAAACCATAGGTTATAGACCATATATAGTTAGGGATTAGCATTTAAAAAACCTTATTTTATTTGCACAAAACCATTGAAATTCCATATATAGTTAGTTGCACTAACTATATATCGCGGACCCGCAATCCACTGCTAATGATGTCACATATTACATCATTAATGACATGGTCAGTGACATCACTGATGACATCACTGATGACATCTCAAATGACATCACTGATGACATCACTGATGACATCTCAAATGACATCACTGATGACATCACTGACATCTCATTTGACATTACTGATTACATCACTGATGATATCATTTATGTGATAATACATCTTCAGACTCTAATATAACCTTAGATACACTCAGTGTAAACAGGTACTCACAGACTGTCACACATCCATGGAGTTACTCACACACCTAGTCAGTCATGCAAAGAATCAATCACACCTCCATTTCCTCAACTATACAGTTATACACACCTTACTTATTCAAACATATACTAACACATATTTACTCTCTTATACAATCCTTGATACAAGTTCACAATGATTCATACAGCCACTCTCACATTCACTGGCTCTTATGTTCAGTTATTTATATATGTCAACTCTCACATGGAGTTTGTTTTACATATGTACTTACTTTGACATGTAGAACTGAGATATCCATTCACTCACCAATATACTCATGCACACAGTCAACTGTCCATACAGCTGTTTCTACATCCACTTTTGAAGCCATACACCTAGGGAATCAACTGCTCACACATCTATGCACAGAGTTATACACCTCCCAGCCACCCACACACATACTCAGTCTCCCATACAAATACTTGGGCAACCATTCAATAACCCATATAGTTACTGATATAGCTACTGATTTAAACATGCAGCAGTTTACAGAAGAACATAAATAATGATTGCCAAATTAAGACACTTTAATCACTAACCCATGCACTCAGTGAGACACATTTAATCATTCTCTCATACAGTCAGTCATGCACCTACTAAATCCTTCATCCAGACACTTATACATCCACTCATTCTTCAATATGTAAGACATATTTTAACTTTACAGAAACATACAGTCACTGGGTGTTGTCATCAGTGATGTCATCAGTGATGTCATTTGAGATGTCATCAGTGATGTCATCAGTGATGTCATTTGAGATGTCATCAGTGATGTCATCAGTGATGTCACTGACCATGTCATGAATGATGTAATATGTGACATCATTAGCAGTGGATTGCGGGTCCGCGATATATAGTTAGTGCAACTAACTATATATGGAATTTCAATGGTTTTGTGCAAATAAAATAAGGTTTTTTAAATGCTAATCCCTAACTATATATGGTCTATAACCTATGGTTTTTTCAGTGAATATATATATATATATATATATATATAACCTACTGGCGGTCGCCAGTAGGTATATATAGTTAGGATTTTTTCTCTATGGGATTTTTGAAAATTCTATGTCTAATAACTTTGGCGTTTGTGGACGGAATTGCTGAAATTTTCAGGAAAATGGCACATTTTGTTTCTGAGCAGCCCCTGAAAATTTGGGGGGTTCGTCAAGGGGGGTCGAGAAAAAAGGGGGGTCCCAAAACACGTTTTTCCCATGTTAATCTCCATAGGGCGGTTGGCCTCACTTTTAGCTCGAACGGCTGAATGGATTTGCATGAAACTTGGCAAAATTGTAGGGACTGTTAGCCCGATGTGCCTTTGCTAGGTCTCAATATATGTGCTCCAGTGGATTTTGATGAATTAACGTTCAAAAAAATATATTTATCTGTGACAGCGCTCCGGGTAGCGCTCCGGTTCGCGTACTTGACGCGTAACGGAACTTCGCGAAGCGAAGCTGATTGGCTCTCCGGTGTCTGTCAACATTCTAAACAGTCCGGAGTGGCCGCCATCATGTCTCTCGGTAGGATCGAGAGACAAAAGGAGGCCAAAACGAAGGGGGAAATGACCATAAGGGGGCATAGTAGATCCTCCCTGACCCCCTAGGTTTGATGTGGAGGCTTTAAAAGGGCCCCGCGGGGCAAAACAAAAAAAAAACGTTTTTTTTTTTCGTGGGGAGCGCCCGGTACGCTTTTGTGCAATGGGCGGTGGTAATCTAAATGATGAGGAGGTGTGGGGGGGGGCATCGTTCAAAGCACATCAGCGTGCATAAACACGAAAATGTTTTTATCTACCACGTATTTGACTTATCTCTCTGAGATGCATTCCCTTGTGTTTCGGCAATGGTAGTCTGTTCATTACATAGATCGCCTGAGGGCGGTAGTGCAGACCACGCGTAGGAAAGGGTCAAAAGCCAGGGGTATAGGAGTATGTAACAAGCGAGCCATTTAATTGAAAAAACTAAACGTGACAAACGGTTGTAGGATCAGTGAAGGTTGATTTTATAATTGAAACTATAACAGGATCAGTTACAATAAAATCGTCCATACGCACACCATGGGCGAGTATCATGGGTAACATTATTTTGAAGCTTTATTAATACAATAATCAATAATGAAAAATCGACATCAATAGGGTTGTCTGTATTCACAGTCAGTACCCTTCCCCGCCCGCCATGTGCACAAAGACCGCATACATCCCCTATAACATCAAGGCTAAGTAACTAGAACGTCATAATGAGTTGCAAGTCGCTCCCATACTGGCGCCATTTTGGTCGAGGCCAGGCAGGTTCAGAGTATAGTTCAATGTCTCCAATAAGTAGCGGCAGGACCAGAATCCCTTTCGGCAGTTCTGGATTCGTTATTACGAGCACTAGAAAACAAGACATTCTGGGCAATACCACCCTTGACGCAGCCCTTTATTCTACAAGATGGTGTCTTTCAAAAGCCAGGGGTATAGGAGTATGTAACAAGCGAGTCATTTAATTGAAAAAATTAAACGTGACAAACGGTTGCAGGATCAGTGAATGTTGATTTTTTAATTGAAAGTATAACAGGATCAGTTACAATAAAATCGTCCATACGCACACCATGGGCGAGTATCATGGGTAATATTACTTCGAAGCTTAATTAATACAATAATCAATAATGAAAAAACTAAACGTGATAAACGGTTGTAGGATCAGTGAAGGTTGATTTTTTAATTGAAAGTATAACAGGATCAGTTACAATAAAATCGTCCATACGCACACCATGGGCGAGTATCATGTGTTACATTACTTCGAAGCTTTATTATTACAATAATCAATAATGAAAAATTGACATCAGTAGGGTTGTCCGTATTCCCAGTCAGTACCCTTCCCCGCCCGCCATGTGCACAAAGACCGCATACATCCCCATAACGTCAAGGCTAAGTAACTAGAACGTCATAAGGAGTTGCATGTCGCTCCCATACTGGCGCCATTTTGGTCGAGGCCAGGCAGGTGCAGAGTATAGTTTAATGTCTCCAATAAGTAGAGACAGGACCAGAATTACATTTATGAAGAATGTAGAAGAGTAGTATGTTGAAAATCTGAAGCCATCGTTCTACAAACTCTCAACCAGCCTTGGATGGAAAAATCCTGAAGAATGTACAAACTGAAAACCAGTTTTTGTCTGCATAGCATCAGCAGCAACACTTGAGTCAGCTTTGTGTGAAGCCGCCATCTTGATCCAATCAATACCGTCCCCTTGCACAAATTCAGGGACCAGGCCGCAGGACGTGTCTTCAGATCAAGCGGATTGTGGGACAAGGTCCAGAATGGAAGAGTCACCAAAAGGCAAAAAGTTCCGCCGGACCCCGGGAGCCGGCCGCCTACGTCGGGGGCGATCTCAGGCCACACCAGGGCAACAAGACTTGGGGAGGGGGCAGGAGCCAAGCGCCCCCTCCCAGTCCGCGCTACCACACCGCCCCTCGGGGGCCTCCGTCAAGCGGTTCAGGGAGGCACCGCAGGCAGCGGTTCTTCAGATCAGTGGCTCTCACCGGCAAGGCTCACCTCCGTTAGCAGCGATCGTTGGCGCTGTGGTTGCGGCCGGAGGCCCCGCCTAGTCAACGCCCTGGCCTCTCCATGTCATAGGCCGCAAGAGTGGGCGCAACTCTGCTGGCCGAGCGAGAAATACTGTCCCCCTGCACACATTCAGGGAACAGGCCGCATTGCGAGGGCACCGCAGGACGTGTCTTCAGGTCAAACGGATTGTGGGACAAGGTCCAGAATGGAAGGGTCGCTGGACCGCAAGAGTGGGTGAAATTTAGCCGGATGGCGGGTGAGACGCTGTAATAGCAAGAGCAGGCGCAACTCAGCTGGCCGAGAGAAACTTGGGGAGGGGGCAGGAGCTAAGCGCCCCCTCCCAGTCCGCGCCACCACACCACCCCTGGGGGGCCTCCGTCAAGCGGTTCAGGGAGGCACCGCAGGCAGCCGTTCTTCAGATCAGTGGCTCTCACCGGCAAGGCTCCCCTCCATCAGCAGCAATCGTTGGCGCTGTGGTTGCGGCCGGAGGCCCCGCCTAGTCAATGCCCCGGCCTCTCCATGTCGTAGGCTGCAAGAGTGGTCGCAACTCAGCTGGACGAGCGAGACTTGGGGAGGGGGCAGGAGCCAACCGCCCCCTCCCAGTCCGCGCCCGCACACCGCCCCTCGGGGGCCTCCGTCAAGCGGCTCAGTGAGGCACCGCAGGCAGCGGTTCTTCAGATCACAACAGAGTCCCATGCTCGATCGATTGAGCTGGCCGAATCGGGCAACAAGAAGGTGTGGGGGGGGCACCTCTTGCTCAACCACCACCTGTGGAGGTGGTACTCTCTTCCTAGAAGGTGGTGGTGGTGGTGGGGATGCACCAGCTGAAGCTACAAAACTTGCTATTGCTAAATGATGAAAAAAGGTCTTCCTCTCACAAAGATGAAAGTCAGAGTGAGGAAACAAGGAGGGGTTTTCATCATTTGGGACAAAAAATTGTTCTCAACCAATGAAAAGTGTTATTTTTAGGTCACATGACCTAGCCTTACATCATTAGGAACCCAAAAGTGAAATGAACCAATGAAAAGTTTTATTAACAAGTCACATGACCTGTTATGCTTACGTTACGCGCTCCGCGCCGCGCCCCGGATCGCTTCCGGGAAGCTGCGCTTCGCGCCTCGCGCACCGGAGCACTTCCGGGTGCGCTAACGCGGCGCGTCATATGACAGAAGGGACAGGCAACAAGAACCATCAGTCTCTACCGGGTCACGTTGGGGCTCCACCGGAACTGATCGAATTGGTAGTCTACAGTGTTTCTGGATGTTTCAGACTGAAGCTGGCATCAGCATGAGAGCATTCCGTGGCTACGTCGTGGCCATTCCGCGAGCAATCATGGCAGTCGCTCCCCACCGGAAGTCTGCAGGAGTCGGGGGCCCCGGTGACTCTTGTAGAATCTTCAAGGCTGAGGGGACGCTTTTGGGAATGGGGCCCATGCCCTAGCAGTCAAGCGTCCGAGTTCCAGGGTTGCCCAGAGCCATCCTTGCAGGCCAGGCCCAAGTCTGTGGAGCCGACCGCCATTTCCTGAGCTCCGTGGCAGCCGCCTGTCGCTGTACCGCAAGAGTGGGTGCAAATCATCCGGATGGCGGGTGAGACGCTGTAATAACAAGAGCAGGCGCAATTCAGCTGGCCGAGCGAGGCCCTGTGTCCCAGGAGCGGGCGCAACTCAGGTGGCCGAGTGAAGCGCTGGGGTGTAGCTGAGAAACCTCCACCTGGGGAGGTGGGGGAGGCTCGTTCGCGCCGCCTCTCCCTTCCAGTGCACCCCACGCCGTCTCCTGGTGCAGGTATATGTGATGGTTGGACCAGGGCACCGCAGGACGTGTCTTCAGGTCAAACGGATTGTGGGACAAGGTCCAGAATGGAAGAGTCACCAAAAGGCAACAAGTTCTGCCTGACCCCGGGAGCCGACCGCCTATGTCGGGGGCGATCTCAGGCCACACCAGGGCAACAAGACTTGGGGAGGGGGCAGGAGTCAAGCGCCCCCTCCGAGTCCGCGCCAGCACACCTCCCCTCGGGGGCCTCCGTCAAGCGGCTCAGGGAGGCACCACAGGCAGCGGTTCTTCAGATCAGTGGCTGTCACCGGCAAGGCTCCCCTCCGTCAGCAGCGATCGTTGGCGCTGTGGTTGCGGCCGGAGGCCCCGCCTAGTCAACACCCCGGCCTCTCCATCTCGTAGGCCGCAGAGTAGTCGGGGAGAAATCCCGGGAACGGCGGCATGCATTTGGATCGATGTTGCAGCAGGCTGCCATGTAAATAGTTATTTAATAAAATGTTTTACCCTGTTACTTTGCTGGTGTGTTGTATATATTTATAATATTTGCATAGGGTTTGTCGTTGTTTTGGGCGGGGTGGGCGGCGGAGCCGAGCTGTCTAGCAGCCATCATGGCGTCGAGCTCAGTTCCTCTCACTAGTTTCATATTTCTCATGAGGGATTGTTCCTAATGTTTCTATTTTAGCGAGGTCAAAAAGAGATCCCATTAGTGGCCTACTGATTTTGCTTGATTCCTTTTTTTTTCTAACGATTTTTCACTATCTGCAAAGACTAAACAGAGCATTGCGACTCTGTGCTTGTTTGTAAATAGAGAATGAACCAAAGAGAACCAATTCCAAAACAGTAAATGCTTGGATAACAATCAATCAAATGGAGAGGGAAGCAGGCACGACGGATTACAACGGGGGCAAAGGCCTGCGTTACCTACCCTTCACTATCTGCAAAGAGAGAGTACTCCTAAAAGAAAAGAGGGGGGGGGCAGCGTTCAAAGCACATCAGTGTGCATAGACACGAAAATGTTTTTACCTACCACGTACTTGACATTTTACAGCTTTTGATATTTGCTATTAAAAAAACATTGAAATTCACTGAAAAAACCATAGGTTATAGACCATATATAGTTAGGAATTAGCATTTACTAAAACCTTGAAAATTCACTGAAAAAACTATGGGTTATAGACCATATATAGTTAGGAATTAGCATTTACAAAACCTTATTTTACTCACACAAAACCATTGAAATTCCATATATAGTTAGTTGCACTAACTATATATCGCGCACCCGCAATCCACTGCTGATGATGTCACATATTACATCATTCATGACATGGTCAGTGACATCACTGATGACATCACTGATGACAACTCAAATGACATCACTGACAACATCACTGATGACGTCATTCATGTGATAATACGATGAATCTGTTCAGACTCTAATATAACCTAAGATACACTCAGTGTAAACAGACACTCACAGATTGTCACTCATCCATAGAGTTACTCATACACCTAGTCAGTCATGCAAAGAATCAATCACACCTCCATTTCCTCAATAATACAGTTATACACACCTTACTTATTGAAACTTATTCGAACACATATTTACTCTCTTATACAATCACTGATACAAGTTTTCAATGATCCATGCAGCCACTCACACATTCACTAGCTATTATACACAGTAATTTATATATGTCAACTCTCACATGTACTGTGTTTTACATATGTACTTACTTTGACATATAGCACTGAGATATCCATTCACTCACCAATACACTCATGCACACAGTCAACCACCTATACAGCTGTTTCCACATGCAGATTTGAACCCATAGTGAATCAACTGTTCACACATCTATGCACAGAGCCACACACCTCCCAGCCTCCCACACACACACACTCACTCTCCCATACAAATACTTGGGCAACCAATCAATAACCCATATAGTTACTCATATAGCTACTGATCAACACATGCAGCAGTTTACAGAACAACAGACATAATGATGCACAAATTAAGACAGTTTAGTCACTAACCCATGCACTCAGTGAGACTCATTTAATCACTCTCTCATACAGTCTGTCATGCATCTACTAAATCCTTCATCCAGACACTTATACATCCACTCATTCTTCAATATGTAAGACATATTTTAACTTTACAGAAACATACAGTCACTGGATGATGTCATCAGTGATGTCATTTTATTTGTGATCAGTGATGTCATTTGAGTTGTCATCAGTGATGTCATCAGTGATGTCACTGACCATGTCATGAATGATGTAATATGTGACATCATCAGCAGTGGATTGCGGGTGCGCGATATATAGTTAGTGCAACTAACTATATATGGAATTTTAATGGTTTTGTGTGAGTAAAATAAGGTTTTGTAAATGCAAATTCCTAACTATATATGGTCTATAACCCATGTTTTTTTCAGTGAATATATATATATATATATATATATATATATATATATATATTATATCTATATATATATATATATATATATATATATATATATATATATATATATATATATATATATATATATATATATATATATATATATATATATATATATATATATTCACTGAAAAACCATAGGTTTCACACCAGTTATAGTTAGCTGGAAATTTTACTGACATAAAACCATTGAAATTCCCATGTTGTAGCTAGTTGGACTCACTATAACTTGCGTGCCTGCAATGCACTGCTGATGACGTCACATATTACATCACTCATGACATGGTCAGTGACATCAATCATGACAACACTGATGACACCATCCAGTGAATGTGTGTCTTTCTGAAAAATAAATATGTTTTATTTATGTATATGTAAAGGTCGATGGAAGAATAAATGTTAAAATAAGTGTCTAAATGTATGTTTTTTTTTAATTGATTGGTTAACTGGCTTATTAAGTGTATCTTAGTGAATACATATATTAGCGAGTAACTTTTAAATATTGAAATATATGTATCAGTTTTTCACTTTTGTGTATAAGTGGCTGCATGGGTTGGTGACTGACTCACATTTTGTATGTGTTTTGAAGACACCATATGTGTAGGATTGTAAGGGTGGATGAGTGTGTATATGTGTGTGTTAGTGAGTGAATGACTAACTCACTAGTGTCTTTATTAGTAACAACATATGTTTTAATCTAGTATATGTGAGTATTGATGTATATAAGTAAGTATATGTGAGAGTGAGAGATTGTAAGAGTTCCTGTTTAAATAAGTATGTGTTTCTTTAAGTGATTGTTTATGAGAGTAAGTATGTGTAAGTTTCCTTAGAAGTAATGTGCTAGTCTGTGTATACTTGTATATGCAAATAAATGGATGTTCAATAGTTTATTTGCATGTGTGAGTATGTGTGTGAGTAACTTTTGGATGACTGTCGGTGTGTAACAGGATATATATGTGTATCACCACATATGAGTGAGTATATGTATGGAATGGATCATCTCCTTCCTCGACGGAAGAACACAGAGAGTCTGCCTACCACCGTACAAGTCAGAGGCCTCCGAAGTCATCTGCGGCGTCCCCCAAGGATCATCTCTGAGCCCCACCCTCTTCAACGTCTACATGAGCCCCCTCGCGGCCATCGTACGCAAACACAACCTCAGCATAATCTCCTACGCCGACGACACCCAGCTGATCCTCTCCCTGACCAACGACCCCGCCGCCGCCAGAGCCAACCTGCACGAAGGGATGAAAGAGGTAGCCGAGTGGATGACGACCAGCCGCCTGAAACTGAACTCGGACAAGACGGAGGTCCTCATCCTGGGCTCCTCACCCTCCACCTGGGGCGACTCCTGGTGGCCTCCCGCCCTGGGCACCGCACCCAAACCGACAGACCATGCACAAAACCTGGGCGTCATCCTGGACTCCTCCCTCTCCATGACCAGGCAAGTCATCAACGTCTCCTCGGCGTGCTTCAACATCCTACGCATGCTACGGAAGATCTTCTGGTGGATCCCCACCGAGACCAGGAAGACCGTCACCCAGGCCCTCGTCACCAGCCGACTGGACTACGGCAACGCCCTCTACGCCGGTACCACCGCCAAGCTCCAGAAGAGACTCCAGCGGATCCAGAACGCCTCAGCCAGACTCATCCCCAACATCCCACGAACCAGTCACATCTCCGGACATCTGAAAGACCTTCACTGGCTCCCCGTCAACAAAAGAATCACCTTCCGCCTCCTCACCCACGCACACAAAGCCCTACACGACCAAGGCCCGAGCTACCTCAACAGCCGAGTCAACTTCTACGCTCCCAAACGCCACCTCCGATCAGCCAACCACGCCCTCGCCGCCGTCCCCCGCATCCGAAGAGCGACTACAGGAGGAAGGTCCTTCTCCTACCTGGCCGCCAAGACCTGGAACTCCCTCCCGACCTGCGCCTGACCCAAGACCACCTCTCCTTCAGGAAGAAGCTGAAGACCTGGCTGTTCGAGCAGTAGCGGCACCCCCCCCCCCCCAGCGCCTTGAGACCCTACGGGTATGTAGCGCGCTTTATAAGTGTCAATGATTGATTGATTGATTGAGTGACTATATAGAACTGTTGCTGAATGAGTGGATGTGTATATAGATGGTGGAATTACTGAATTGGTTGTTGTATCTGGTATGGGTATCTCCTTTTTTTTGAAAATGTTAGTTTCTATTTTTGAATATGTGTTTCAAGGGTTACATTACACTGAAAGGAGGTCTGTCAGTCTATCACAAGGATGGTGTCATCAGTGATGTCATGATTGATGTCACTGACCATGTCATGAGTGATGTAATATGTGACGTCATCAGCAGTGCATTGCAGGCGGGCAAGTTATAGTGAGTCCAACTAACTATAATGTGGGAATTTCAATGGTTTTATGTCAGTAAAATTTCCAGCTAACTATAACTGGTGTGAAACCTATGGTTTTTTCAGTGAATTTCATTGATTTTTTAAATGCTAATTTCTAACAATATATAGGGCCTCAAACCTATGTTTTTTCCAGTGAATTTCAAAGGTTTTTTATAGCAAATTTCTATAGGTATGAAAAGTAATGTTTTTATAATGAATCCTATATTGTATATTTATGTAATACTATTTTTTTTATGTATATTGTTCATGTTTTTTTTTTTGTTTTTGCCCTGGAGCGCTCCCGGTGCGCGTCCCAGTGAGCGCACCAGTAAGCGCAGTCTTGCTGCGCGCCCCAGGGCGCGTACCAGTGAGCGTCCGGTTAGCGCTTTTGCCGCGATCGAAAACATCATTGTGACGTATCGCGTAGCCGCGTCCGCGTGATACTCACGGTGTAAGCGCACCCGGAAGCACTCGAGCGCATACGTTCACGCTACGTAACCATCCGACGCGCTTACGTGACGCGCCCCTGGACGCGTAGCGTAAGCGCGTCGAGTCATGTGACCTAAAAATAACACTTTTTATTAGTTCAGGACAGTTTTGGTTTCCAAATGATGAATGCCCTGTTCATGTGACTTGAAAATAACACTTTTCATTGGTTCAGTTTTTTTTTCCTAATGATGAAACCCCCCACCTTTTTTCCTCATTCTCACTTTGATCTTTGAGTGAGGAAGACCTGTTTTCATTCATTGAGAAATGGCTACAGTAGCAGCAGCAGCAGGAGCATCTGCACCACCACCACCACCACAAGGACCACCACAACATCACATTGGTGGTGAAGAAGAGGAGGAGGAGGAGGAGGAGGAGGAGAAGAGGATGTTCCTTCCTGAAGACAATCCCCCTTACAAACCAAGAGAGCACATTGTGTGGGAGTTTTTTAAATTCCCAAGAGGCCAGAAGAAAGTCAATGCAGCTAAAGTGACTTGTCTGATCTGTGGCTGTAAACTTTCCAGGGGCAACCCTACAAAAAAATATTCTTTTGGTAATCACACCATGATTCGCCACATGCAACGCAAGCATCCCAACAACTATTCTGCGGCCAAGGTGGGAGAACCCTCCAGAAACCTTCCCCAATCTTCATCCAGAGCCTCAAAAAGCAAAGAAGCCACTCCATCGGGTGCAGAGGCAAGGGAGATGGTCCCAAACATCCAAACCAAGTTTGGATGTTTTAAAATAGTTTGTATCTATTGTGGGACTACAATTACATATGGCGAAAAAAGTATAAACCTAATCAACCGTGCAGGAGATAACCATATCTGCAGAAAAAAATCTTAATTTTTTTCCTGTTTTTTTTTTGCTCCAGTTGAGCCGTTTACAATTCCCTGTTTTTTGTTTCTCCCCATGAAAATTACAAAAAAATATAAAACTGTTCATAAAAGCCAAACAATGTAAAAAAATTTAAAAAACAATATAAAACAACAAAAAGAATAAAAAAAACAGGGCCCGATTCACAGAATGAACTTAAGAATCAATCCTAAACTTACTACTATTTTGGTATTCATAGAATGCACTTACTACTTTTGGTATTCACAGAAGTTAGGATTTTGTCTTAAGACAAACTTAAGACAGACTTAAGACAGACTTAAGTCAAACTTAAGACAGACTTAAGACAGACTTAAGACAAAATCCTAACTTAAGTATATCTTAAGTCTGTGTTAAGTATGTCTTAAGTCTGTCTTAAGTTTGTCTTAAGACAAACTTAAGACAAAATCCTAACTTCTGTGAATAACAAAAGTAGTAAGTTCATTCTGTGAATAACAAAAGTAGTTAGTGCATTCTGTGAATGCCAAAAGCAGTAAGTGCATTCTGTGAAAACCAAAATAGTAGTAAGTTTAGGATTGAGTCTTAAGTTAATTCTGTGAATCGAGCCCACAGTTCTTTTTAGAACTACCTCCAATTTTTAAAAAAATGCTTCATTTTTAAAAAATCTGTCATTCTTTTTTCCCCATGGTACGCTCCTGGTCCACTCCCTCCGCACAAATTTTTTTTTTTGTCCGGCGGGGCCCTTTTATGGCCCCCACATCAAACCTAGGGGGTCAGGGGGGGTCTACTCTGCCCCCTTTTGGTCATTTCCCCCTTTGTTTTTGCCACCTCTTGTGTCTTGATCCTAATGAGACACAAGATGGCGACCGCTCCAGACTGTTTGGAATGTTGACAGACACATGAGAGCTAATCAGCTTTCCGTGCGCGAACTCGCGTAGCGCGCTGTTTCGCGACCCAGTGTGCGTACCGGGGCGCGCTTATAAATATATATATTTTCTAACGTAAATTACTCAAAATCCACTGGAGCACATATCTTGAGACATAGCAAAGGCACATCGGGCTACCAGTCCCTACAATTTTGCCAAATTTGGTAGAAATCCATTCAGCCGGTCGGGCTAAAAGTGAGTTTGACCGCCCTATGGAAATTAACATGGGGAAAACATGTTTTGGAACCCCCCTTTTATCTCAGCCCCCGCTTGACGAATCCCCCCCAAACTTTCAGGGAAGGAGCGGAGCGGCGCGAGGGAAATTTGAGGACAATTTCAGGCAGATTCCTCAACCGGCGCCAAAGTTATTCACAATAGAATGTTGTGAATTCCCTATAGAAAATAATCCTAACTATAACTACCTACTGACAACCGCCAGTAGGTAACATTTATATATATATATATTAGACTTTGTTGAATTCTGCCTAACCCACAATGTTTTCCTGTTTGAAGAACAACTGTATTTACAGAAGTCAGGGACGGCGATGGGTACTTGCTTCGCTCCCAGCTACGCGAATCTCTTCGTGGGCTGGTGGGAGGAGCAAGTACCCAGGAGCTGCAGGGTTGGGCAGGAGGTGGGGAACGCGGTGTGTTGGCATCGATACATCGATGATCTTTTCATCGTTTGGAATGGTAATATCGAGACAGCCACTGAATATATCAAACTGCTCAATGACAACAACCTCAACCTACACTTCTCGGGTACTATTAGTCCGGTGGCAGCGGAGTACTTGGACCTGAGGGTGTTTGTTGAAGATGGGCAGTTACACACCCGCTTGTTCAGAAAAGAGACTGCTGGCAATTCAACACTCTTTGCCAGCAGCAGCCACCCACCACAATTGATCAACAGCATTCCCTACGGAGAGCTCTTGAGACTCCGTAGGAACTGTTCCAGGGATTCGGATTTCGAGGCGGCTGCCTCTGAATGCATATCCCGTTTCATGATAAGGGGATATGGTGAAGACCTATTACAGGACACACTGAGAAGGGTTAAAAAGACATCGAGAAGGAGTTTGCTCACCGCCAGACCGGCTGGTTCAGGCCGTGATGCAAACAAAGACACCAATGTCAATAAATTCAGAATGATCACCCCCTACTCCACTGGGGCCAATGACCTAAAAAGAATGCTTAAAAAGAACTGGCATATCTTACAAACAGACACTGTATTGAAGGACGACCTTCCCCCCAATCCGCTGGTGACATTCAGCAAAGCAAGGTCTGTAGGCAACATGCTCGTTTCAAGCCATCTGGAGAAACCCCCTCCAAGGGTTAATACCTTGAAGGACCAAAAAGGGTTCTTCCCTTGTGGAAGATGTAAAGCCTGTGCAAATAGCAAAAGGGTTCTCTCATACACCATACCAGACACAGGCAAGAGCATGCCCATAAGAAAGTTCATTACCTGCAGCACACAATATGCTGTTTATTGCCTACACTGCCCGTGTGGCTTGCGCTACATAGGCAGCACGATCAAAGAACTGAAACTGAGGGTCATGGAGCACCTGAGAGCCATCGACAAAGCTGACCCCAGTTATCCAGTGGCCCGCCACTTCGCGGAGGTACATGGACGGGACCGTAAATTGCTACAGTACTACGGTCTAGACACCATACCCATAAATGCGAGGGGCGGAGATCGTTTGAGACGACTCCGCAGACTGGAATCTAGGTTTATTATTGACCTTTCCACGAAGCATCCCAGGGGTCTGAATGCGGGGGAGGAGATGGCGTTCCATCTGGGAAAATAGAACCATGTACAGTGTATTTAGGCCATATATAGGACATACCCCTTTCCCTGTTACAATATAACGTCTTGGGAAGATTAGAGTAGACATCCCAGGTGACCATAGAATATACACAGGGTCCTTATTGTGGCTGGAATGGGAAGTTGTACATGACGTATGCTGACGCATGTACCTGTTTGTCTGTTGTACATTGTTAGATGTAATCACCCTGTGATAATGTACGATTTATCTCACAAATCTCTGCATTGCCTGGAGGCACAGGCTGTCCCCTGTGTCTGGATTTTATCCATGCATAGGGTTCAACACTGCTGTTTCTCATGACATGCATGAATGCACTTATACAAGAATGTATACAATTATTATTTGAGATTTGGATTTGTACAGCAAAATGATTTTGTGATCTTTTTTTCGGTAACATAAGATGGCATTTTCATGCAGTATATTGGTGGATTGTTATTTGATGTACTAGATAGAGGACCCTAGCCGATCCACGGCTTTATTTCTTATTCTGTTTATGCCTTGAACAGTATGATTTTTGTGTATACCCACGCTCTGTATAGATTTGCCCATCTGTGGGCTACATTGTGAAACCTGTGTAACATCTTCAGGTTGCGCACACTAACACTCAAAGATGGCGCCTACAGCAACCACAGTGGGATTGTCCTCTGTCTTTTTCTATTACTGTAATTAGAAACTGAGAATGTCTTACTTAAATCCACCGAGTAATGATAAACGTTGTTACCACACTGACGAAGGCAGCACGCCGAAACGCGTTTGTGGAGGGTGCCTGCAAAGAATAAATAAACCTGCACTTTCGTAAAGTAACCCCGAGTGCTGTCATCTTTCTCGGATCAGAGGAGGAATTGGAGCGTGATGATATATATATATATATATATATATATATATATATATATATATATATATATATATATCAAATGCTCCAAACACCAGCCGGTTGCACTCGTGAGCGGGTGCACGCCAAAACGGGGGTGTACCCGTTGTATTTATCACAGCTACGGACAATCCACGAATCCTTAATTCGTAAAGAAAGCAGCACACACAGGGGGTAGTTCCACATGGATATGCATATCTTGACGAAGCCCTCTGGCGAAACGCGTCGTATGCTGTTAGTTCCCTCATTAAATCCATGTGGAACTACCCCCTGTGTGTGCTGCTTTCTTTACGAATTAAGGATTCGTGGATTGTCCGTAGCTGTGATATATATATATATATATATATATATATATATATATATATATATATATATATATATATATATATATATATTTCACCAACATTCCAAATATCAACGCACTCTCAGAAGTCAGGATTATACAACGTGTTGTTTATTGCTGTAACGCGTTTCGGAAGTCCCTGCTTCCTTGCTCACACAACAATGCCTCTGCACTCTACCATTTACATACACAGGTAATGCTGGCTATAGAAACAGGACTGCACATTTACATTTTGGCTGACATCTTGGAGTGTGTGCAAATTATAATGCTACTTTCCACACAATGTCTCACTTTTTTTGGTAAGAAGTCTTAGTCTATGTAAAGTACATTTATATTAGAATTTTCTCTACTTCTTTCGCCACAGTGGCTATATGTGCTTTTTTGTCTCATTTCTTTTTTTTTCGCCAAGTGGCTTATTAAGGGTCCAATGCCTCTGGGGAGTGCCTTACTAAAAACATAAGTGAAAAAAACGTGAACTTAAGCATACCCGGTTGCACGTCACTTTCTGAGCTCTCATAGTAAGGATATCAATTGTCTATCTTACTATGTGATAGCCTCGATCCCCAAGCTAAGACGTGAAGGCAACCGTGAGCTCAAACTCAGACAATTAGAATCACGAATGATCCTTGAATTCGACAGTAAATGGCCAAATGGGCTTAATATTACTGAGGATCTTCGTCATTTTCTATGAGATGCCCCTCAGCAAGTGTAACCTTGCTTTCCTTCCCCCTAGATAGTCAGGTTCCCTGTTATCTAGTGGGTCAAATCTTCTAGTCCAAGCGATTTATAATGGTGCTGAAATAACTAGCTGTATAGTTGACCAGTCAAGTTCCTTGTTGGCCAATCTTTTATTGATAAATGTAACTCTTTACCTTCCTCAAATGTTGTAAATATTGTTTATATCAATTGTCTATCTTACTATGTGATAGCCTCGATCCCCAAGCTAAGACGTGGAGGCAACCGTGAGCTCAAACTCAGACAATTAGAATCACGAATGATCCTTGAATTCGACAGTAAATGGCCAAATGGGCTTAATATTACTGAGGATCTTCGTCATTTTCTATGAGATGCCCCTCAGTAAGTGTAACCTTGCTTTCCTTCCCCCTAGATAGTCAGGTTCCCTGTTATCTAGTGGGTCAAATCTTCTAGTCCAAGCGATTTATAATGGTGCTGAAATAACTAGCTGTATAGTTGACCAGTCAAGTTCCTTGTTGGCCAATCTATTATTGATAAATGTAACTCTTTACCTTCCTCAAATGTTGTAAATATTGTTGTATAATAATTTATATACACTTTTTTATCAAAAAAACGAAAAAATAATTTTTGTACACTTTTTATCACTGTATTTTACACTGGGTGTTTTTAGCAACAATGAATTTTACACATGGTAGTTTTATCAAGTATCTATTGTTTTAACAACTTTGTATGAGATATATATAGGGTCAAGGTCCTATCTCTGACTATTTGCATTTATGCAATGATGATACAAGATACTTTACAACATGTGGATTTAGCACTTTATTCTCACCTACCTCTTTTCCCTATGCACTTTATTATTCTCCACTAGACGCAGGCTTGGAACCAGTCTAAATTGTAAATATTGGCACCTTTAACAATCCTACAATTCCCCAGTCACTGTAAATACTTTATCTAGACATTTTAACGGTTTTTTCTATAGCTCCAAAAATATGCTCTGCATATTGGTGAAATATGCATGGGAGGATAGAGAAAGAATATTAAAAGAAATACGGGACATGGAGGAGGAGTTAAACAATGAGAGTGATTAATCAAGTATAAAAAAGTATAAGGAAGAGATGAAAACTAGATTGAATCAGCATGAGGATGACATACAGATAAGGAAACAGAGAAAATTTCATAGGGACTGCAATGACTATGACCCTGGGCGCATCCTTACTTATAGCAAAAAATATGACCATATGTACGATGTGAAACAATCAACTACAACGCGTAGACCTCCTCAAACTGAAGGAAAGGAACCGGAAGTGGAAACTACAGAAGGATCAGACACAGATGTTTCAATACAGAGTACCAGCACACTGGCAGAAATGGAAATAATCACGTCTAAACCGACGTATTTAGACGAATTCCGAGCGCTGAAGAGGGGGCAGCAGTCGGGAAGATTCTCACCTCCTCCAGCCCAGAGAGGAAGAGGCACCAGAGGGAGACCACGGGGAAAAGCAAGAGGAGCAGGAAGAGGGATGGGCGAAGCAAGCAGCGGAGAAAAAGAAGGAAACAAAGGAAAAGGAAAAGGAGTGGAACGCGAGCCAGTGGGAACCAGATTTGGGGGCTACAAGAAACGCAAGCAATAATGGAGAACAATGAAATGGTAAACAAAACTATAGTAAACTTGTCTAGTAGAGATCTAACTAAAATTGAAAAAAACACCTTGAGCCTAGGACTTTCGTTCTGCCCAACAGAAATATTCAATTACAGTGAAACCAGAATAGATATTTTCCGCTTCATAAGGAAATTGAAACTAAAGAAATGGCACACACTGAGATCAGAAACCAGTATACCCGATGTACAAGAACCCATTTCTCCTAGTCAGCCCGTCTTAGAAGTAGGTGATGCAAATGCTATTCAAGTAGCACATAGTCTACTGAGGGAAGAAGATTATGTAGGAATACCAAGCTGCAGTGCGGACATGGAAACATGGAACATAACCACAGATAGAGCAGCATTGACAGGTTTCAAACCCAAATCGGTATTTTATCCTAAGCTTCCTCATGATAATGTAGATACATTCCATGATGTTACAACAAAATCATTGTTAAAATACAAACACTACTCTAGAGGAAAGGGAGGTGGATACAACTTAAACTTCAAACAGAGAAAAGCGATTGAGTCCTTAGCGAATGATGTATCCATAGTAATACGCCCAGCTGATAAAGGGGGAAATGTGGTCATACAAGACAGAGATATGTACATTGAAGAGGCAATGAGACAATTGAAGAATGAAACATTCTACTGTAAAAGCAATGGTGGAATGTATAAAAGTAACATTTTGTATATGTGGTCAAAACTATCCAAATGGCAGGAGGATGGTTTACTGTCATGGGAGGAGTTTGTGTTCTTAAAGAAAGATTATCCTAGACTGCCAATAATCTATTTTCTCCCTAAGATCCAGAAAAACCCACTAGTACCACCAGGGAGACCGATAGTGTCATCCATAGGAAGTATCTATGAAAATGTTTCTAAATATGTCGAACACTTTCTGCAAGAATACGTTAAAAAACTCCCTTCTTACGTAAAAGATACTCAAGATTTTTTAAAGAAAGTAAATGACATAGAATGGGAATCGAATTATGTACTTATGACAATGGATGTCAATTCACTGTACACTATAATTGAACACAGACATGGCATTGATGCATGCATGCATTATTTGAGAAAACGCAATATAATGTACCTAGAGCATACAAGAATGCTAGGAGAAATGATACAAATATGCCTTGAAAACAATGTGTTTATGTTCAATGGAGAGTTGTACAAACAGACTACAGGTACTTGTATGGGTACGAGCTTCGCGCCAAGTTTTGCGAATTTATTCTTGAGGAAGTGGGAGGAAGAAATACACACAGACCCCCAATACATACAGGCATTTTCAAAAGTCAGAGTATGGCTCAGGTATATAGATGACCTGTTTGTAATATGGAGTGGGAGTGAGGCGGAAGCGGAAAGGTTTGTGGAACAACTCAATACCAACAGTTATAATATAAAATTGACCCATCAGAAAGACAGATGCAAGGTTGAATATTTAGATGTTGAGGTCAGGGCGGAAGGAAATAAACTGGCTACCAAATTGTTCAGGAAGGAAACTGCTGGCAATAGTGTCCTCCATGCTCTCAGCAGCCACCCGGAAACTCTAAAATGGAGCATTCCGTATGGTGAGCTGCTGAGAGCAAGAAGAAACTGTACCAACACAGAAGAATACAAACAAGAAAGTAAAAATATCATACAGAGATTCAGGGAGAGGGGTTATCCTCAATGGGTCCTTGATAGGGCCTTATCTAAAATGGAGAATGTAACAAGAGAAAGTACCTTAACACCAAAGGAACAGGAGAACAAGGAGGATGATACCACCAGAGTAATCCTAACCTATAATAAAGGGTCTCAGAATGTTAGGAAAATAATTGCGAATAACTGGAACATTTTAAAAAGTGGGGAAGATGGCGGCTGCTTAGTTGCAGCCGAAAGCAGCAGAGCAGTGAAGCTCGTACGGACTCCTCACCGAGATCAATGGCAGCGGCTATCTATAGCCTTCATAAGCTATGAGCCGATGGATTTTTGGATGTGGCACCTAAAGGAAGTATAATAATTCCGGCGGAACCTCTAGGAAAGATTTTTTGGATGCTTTTACCGTTTACCTGTCGGGGCTCGGCGGCACGGCTGCTCCAGGTGCTGACGCGGGCGGCTCTCTCACTGTGCTCCAGTCGGAGAGCAAGAGGGCGGGGCTCGGGTGAAGCTTCACGGACGCCGCGGAGCAGAACAGCGTACGAGGCCAGATCACTGAGGATTACAGGACGGGACGAGCAGCTCGCATTTAGGAGATTCCGGGCAGGAAAGAGGCGAACTGCTATGGCTCCTAAGGTCAACACAGGAGGGAAGTCAGGCAATGAGAGAAAGAAAAAGGCTGGAATGGAAACGGTGCCGGGTGACACAGATGGCAACTCGCAGACCCCTCCGGTAAGAAAACAGGTGGTGGGCAGAACAAGACAGGCAACAGCCACAGCTATGGCCCCAATAGCCGACATATTTGCAAGGGTTGGCAGAGAGAAGGGGGCAAAAAATCTAATACCACCACAGGAGGGGGGAGAACCTGAAACAGGGATTACTGTCACTGACATCATGATTGACTCAGAAGTAACTGCTTCTACTGATCCTCTCCCCCCCATGAACACTAGAGGGCTTTGCTTAATGGAAGGGGACGATCTGAGGGAACCCGAGCATGTACTTAAGCCTGAACTCGACCTGGAGCCTAAGTATGGGCCTGATATGTCAGGTAAATGTGATAGCGAGACCATGGGGAATTTGAAAGAGACTGACAGCAACATCATATCGTGTAAACCAGGGGTCTCTGACACCAGTAACACCCAGAGGAGTCCAGAGGATTTGGCTGATGTCGTCAATATGGCAAAGGATCAAGAGGGACCGAGTGATGGCTTACCTATTAAGGAGAATCTCGTCACCAGCGAAGCTGAGAAGGGGAAAGAAAATGAAAAGGTCCCGAGTGAGTGCTTCTTCTCAGTGTCTATGGGGGGGAGTGGTCAAATGATGACGAAGATGAGGATCTTGGCTCCAATGCTGTCTCAGATCCAGATATAGAAAGTGATCCTGAGCCTGGCTCCCCCGCAACAGCAGTTAAACCACCAAAGAAGCGTGAGCTTAGTTGGGACCATTCCTCAGCACTGCACCTGCAGGGGAGCCCGGGGGGTGGTGCCGCACAGATGTCGCTATTAGAGACTATCCATAGCGAGATTCTGGCCCACAGAGAGGAAGCTCGGCAGGACAGTCGAAAATCTCAAGCAGCTGTGAAGAAAATCCAGGGAGCTGTTAGGAAGTTATCTAAGGCCTGTATCAATCTGGGAGACCGGGTAACTGATCTGGAGGATAGAGTTGTCTCCACGGAGGCGGAGGCAGCAGCTGCAGTCAATAAGGTCGAAGCCCAAAATACACACATTACAGATATTCAGTGGAAACTGGAAGACATTGAAAATAGGATGAGACGGAATAACCTTCGGGTTCTTGGGGTCCCCGAAGGGATGGAAGGGTCCGATGTCAGAGCCTACATCATTAAACTATTCGAACAAGCATTTCCAGAGTTGTCCAACTGGATTTGGTCAGCAGAGATACAGAGAGCTCATCGAACTCCATTTAAGATCAAAAAAGGCACTAAAGAAGGAGATAAACCTATAGCTATCCTAATCTTTTTGGGTAATTTCGTGCTGAGGCAGGCAATTGCGGAGAAGGCTAGACCGGATGCTAAGAGGAATGCGGATGGGATTTCGTTCTTTGTTCGCCCAGATTTTTGTCATTGTACAGTGGAGAGGCGTTGGAGACTCAGGCAGCTGATCAATCCGTTTCAGCAGAAGAAAATGCAGGCCTATTTAATTAACCCAGCCCAATTGAAAGTTATAAGCGATGGGAGAACTTTGTACTTTACCTCTGAGATTAAAGCTAGAGAATATTTGGATTCTCATGGGAAATAGAACAATTTTGGATGTATGAAATATTTGTCTATGTTTCTAGCTGTATAGAAACTATCGGTGAAGGTTCAGGTGAATTTGTAGTTTGGGTGTCCACTTTATTAAAAAAAAAAAAAAAAATGCGTCTCAAGGGGGAGTCAGAATGAAGAGTTAAAGTATAATAAGATGAAGAGCTTCACTGCTCTCACTGCGACCATCATACGCACAGGCCAGGTCTGAGCGCCTCGCTAGCTAGGGAGCAGGGGTGGAGGGAGAGGGCGGGGAGGGGGGGATGGGGGGGGAGGAGGGTGAGGAGGATGTTGGGGGGAAAATTGAAAAAAAAGAAAATAAGGTGTATTAAGGTAAAAGTTGTTAACATTAAAATTCAGCAGGAAAGATTAATACAAAATTATGTCATGCATTAAAATATGTACAGTTAATGTAGGTGGTTTGAATGACGCAAGAAAACGCCAAAGGGTGGAGCATTTTGCTAAGTTTAACAATGTCGATATTTTTTGCATACAGGAGACCCACCTTCCTTGGGCAAAGAGAAATTTGATGAAATTTAGGGGGCTCGAAATTTTAGCTTGTTCATCTCAAACGTCAACTATTAGAGGAGTGGCCATTTTAGCTAAACCTATGGTTGGAGGAGCAAAGCGGTGTAAGGCTGACAGTGCAGGGAGATGGGCGATAGTTGAACTTAATTTAGGCTGTACAATTTGTGTGATATATGGCTCAAATCAGGATGATCCTGAAATCTTTGATTGTTTGGAGGTGGAGTTAGCTAATTGGCCAACGCCCATAATGGTCTGTGGAGATTTAAATATTTCAGTGGATTGGAGCAAAGCAGATGATTATTCTGGGAGGAAACCCAAAGTGTTCCGAGCTCTCGACTCCCTTATGAAGTCACATGGTCTCAAAGATGTGTGGGCGGTCAGGGAACCCTCGGATCCTTGTTTCACTTATTTCTCCTGTCCTAATCTGAAATATACTAAATTAGATTACTTTTTGATTTCCTCCACGGAGCTGAATAAGGTGCGAATTAAGAAACTCCCAAAATCAATATCAGATCACAATCCTCTAGTGCTGTACTATGATATGCCTAAAATAGAAAGGAAACGAACCAGTTGGTCTTTCGAGAGAAAATTGTTATTAGACACCAGATTTGTTCAACATCTTAAAAAATGGGCCGTGGAGTTTTACGATACCAATAGGTATAGTGCGTCTCGTAATAGTGTTTGGGATGCCTTTAAGGCCGCTCTTCGAGGAGAGACGATAAGCTGTTCCGCCAGGATTAGGAAAGATGACAAAAGGGAGATTGAGAAGTTGTTAGATATGCTAATGGTAGCGGAAGAACAGCATGTTAAGGATTTAGGTCAGGGACGGGAGGGTCGGGAGAGTTTAAAAAGGATAACAGTTATTAAAGCGGACCTGCAGAAAACAGTCACTCAGAAAGAAACTAGCGAGTTTCAGGCTTCCAAGGCAAGTCGCTATGAAACAGGAGAACAGGCGGGTAAGGCACTTGCCTTGCAGATAAGGCAAAAGAGGATTAAGAATGTAATCTCCCGTATACAGGATGAAGATAAGCAGTATACAGAGCCTAAAGACATTTTGGGAGTCTTTCAGAATTTTTATCAGAATTTTTATAATAAAGAGGGCGTTTTGGGTGAACACGATCCAGATTCAGGCTATGTGGATGATGGGCCTTGTCTAGACATTCAAACTAGAGAAGATCTCGATAGAGATCTAGATATGTCAGAATTAACTAAAGCTTTACAGGAACTAGCCTCAGGTAAAGCAGCAGGACCTGATGGAATCCCTCTAGAGGTGTATAAATGTTTAGAAAAAGAGATCGCCCCAATTTTACTAGATTTATTCAATGGTATCTTGTGGTCAGGTTTAATTCCCGAGTCCTGGAAGGAAACTAACATCGTTATCTTCCACAAGAAGGGGAAACCTAAAGAACTGCCGGGGTCCTACCGACCAATATCATTGATTAATGCTGATACCAAGCTATATTCTAAGATCTGGGCTGGTAGGTTGGGGGGGATCATCGGGCGTCTTGTTTCCCCGTGGCAGCATGGGTTTATACCTGGGAGAGGTACTACAGAACACACTAGAAGAGCAATTGCGCTATTTGATGCCCATGATGCCACGGGGGGGGGAGATGGCCATGATCCTCCTCGACGCTGAGAAAGCCTTCGACCGAGTGGTTTGGGACTTTCTCTGGAGGATTTTGGTTGGTAGAGGCTTTGGTAATAATTTTCTGAGGGCAATTAAGGCTATGTATCTTGATCCCGTGGCTCGGGTTATGGTCATGGGGGAAAGGTCTGATAAAATAGTGATAAAGAGGGGGACACGCCAGGGGTGTCCTTGTTCCCCGATCCTATTCTCCCTATATATAGATCCTTTCATTCAAAAAATTTTAGGCTCTCGACAAATTAGCCCTGTAGTGTTTAATGGCTTCACTACAAAATTGCTCGCATACGCTGACGACTTGGCGATAACTACATCTGACCCTCACCAAGCAATGCCAGCGTTGGTTCAATTGGCCAACAAATTTGGGCTTCATTCAGGCTATCGGCTAAATGAGGGGAAAACGCAGATAATTTGTACTAAAAATATAGTGAAGACCGATCATAGATTTGTAAATTCAGCCACATACCTTGGAGTTAGAATTAATTCAGCAGTCAAGAAGATGGTTGGAGAGAATTATATTCCCCTTATTAATGAAATCGAAAAGGATTTGAAAAGAATTGATGTCCTACACCTATCATTAATTGGTAGGGTAAATGTTTTAAAAATGACGATGTTCCCTAAATTGTTATACTTGTTTAGGGCCATCCCACTGCTGTTAGAGGAAAGTGTACTGAGGAAAATCGAATCCACTTTTGTTAAGTTTGTCTGGCAGTACGGCAAAGTTAGACGTTCAATTAATTTTATGTCACTACCATGGGACAGGGGAGGTCTGGCTATGCCGAACCTCAGACTATATCATTTGGTTTGCCTTCTTACACAGATGAACATACTACTTGAACCGGACCATCTAACATCTGAAGATCAAACTGAGAGTCAGGTCCCTCCCTCTATTTTCGAGCTGTTATTGGGGAGGAAGGCTTATGGGTTATTGCACTGCGAGTTAGATCGAAGATACTATAGGAAGGCTAGGTATAAGATCATTGAAGGAGTCTGGGGGACTTGGAAAGCTATCAGTAAAATCATGAAGATTCCCAAAATAAATAGCAATGTAAATCTTTGGAAATAAAATCTATTTCCATATCTAGGCCAAAGTGTGTACTGTACTGTATGGAGAGAGCATGGGATAAGATCTCTGGGCGACATCATGAAAGGAGGTGCTCTCTATAGTTTTGACGACTTACAGAAGATGTATGGGATCCCCGGTACCCACTGGATTTTATATGAACAAATTTCTCAAACATTATTAGCACAAAGACCAAAGATTTTAATATCCCCAGATAGTCAACTGGTTGAGTACCTAAAAAAAGGTGGAAAGAAGATAGGTATTGCCTACAACTTTGCGTTGCTCGCCCTCACAGATGATCTGGAGAAAACTGAGGCCACATGGGCACAAAAATTGGGGGATCCGGATGTCGATATAGACCTAGCCCTAATATTAAGTCAGAAAGTTTTTCGTGCAGTAAACTTTAGGTCTCAACATTATAAGACGTTGTTTAACCTATACTATACCCCTGCGAAATTGTATGGGTGGGGAATTAGAGAAAATGATAAATGCCCCAAATGCAATTCAGGCCCGGCAGACCTATTGCATATGTTTTATGACTGTCCTAGTTTGGTCTTAATACGCAGTGAAGTAACTTTATTTTTGGAGGGGCTGCTAGGTATTAATATCAACCTATCCCCTACCCTGGTTATTACAGGGATAGATAATAAACTTCATGTTGAGAGAGATACCCAAGCGTTATTGTTCATTGCAGTAGCGGTATTACGAATTCTTATCTCGGCTGGGTGGAAGGATACTGTCGCTCCTACATTTCAAATGTGGTTATCCAGATTGTTAGGTATGCATAACCTAGAAGCATGTTTATATGAATTTAAGGGGAGGACAGCTCGAGAATTTGGTAGAAATATCTGGGAGCCCTTGAAGAAATGGAGGAACTAACAAAAAGATAAATTACATTACTTATGAGTGTTTTAAGTTGATCAATGTATTTATAATAGGAATATGAACCCCCCAGGAACTATGAATTATGAATGTACATTTTTATACTATGTTTTGTACTGTGCTGACTAACTTTTTTTTTTTTTTTTTTTTTCTTTTATGTGTTACTTTCTGCATTTTATACATGTATAATTTTTCAATTGAATATGTATTGGATTTTAATGGAATTACACCTTATTTTTCAATAAAAAAAAAAAAAAAAAAAAAAGGAACATTTTAAAAAGTGATCCCATTATTGGCCACAAACTGAGTATAAGACCAGCCATCACATACAGAAAGAGTCGGAGCCTTAGAGATATAATCACTAAGGGGGACATCACGAACTACAGGGATAGAAATCAACATAATCTTGAAGGATTCTTTCCTTGCGGGCACTGTAGAGCCTGCAAACACAGTCCAATGAGAAAAGACTTTGAGATACCTCATTGTACAAATAGGAGAAAGATATGCCAATTCCTGACATGTAGCTCAACTCATGTATATATGTGCTTGAGTGTCCGTGTAAGAAAAGGTATGTAGGCAGTACCACAGTGATGGCCAAGAATAGAGTAATGCAGCATCTAAGGGCGATCACAAATAAGGACTCGCAGTACCCTGTAGCAAGACACTTTGCCCAACACCACAAAGCAAATTGTAACCTACTAACTTACTTTGCAATAGAACAGGTGAATGTGAACATAAGAGGGGGCAATAGGGAGATACAATTGAGGAAGAGAGAATCCAAATGGATCCTTGAGTTAGAAACGAGACAGCCCAATGGACACAATGATCATGAAGAGCTAGCAGTACACTTATACGAATGATATGACTCATAAGTATGTGGATAAAATGGAAACTGTATCATGTGTAAATCAAAAATAACTAGAAAATGGAATGGAATGACTCAGGAGATTTTTAAGAAGTGTAATGAAAAGAGAATTTGAAACTGTACAAAAGTTTTTAACCATGTTTTGAGCACAAGTGTAACTATATGTTGTTTTACTCTAACAGGGAGAATCAAGGCGCTCAGAATAGAAATCATGTGCACTTCACGAGCAAATTGAACCTGTCACCTGGAAGAACCCACAACAGAATAGAGTAGAAGATAACATCACTCAGTAATGTAATGAATTATTCACTTAAGTTCACGTTTTTTTCACTTATGTTTTTAGTAAGGCACTCCCCAGAGACATTGGACCCTTAATAAGCCACTTGGCGAAAAAAGAGGAAATGAGACAAAAAAGCACATATAGCCACTGTGGCGAAAGAAGTAGAGAAAATTCTAATATAAATGTACTTTACATAGACTAAGACTTCTTACCAAAAAAAGTGAGACATTGTGTGGAAAGTAGCATTATAATTTGCACACACTCCAAGATGTCAGCCAAAATGTAAATGTGCAGTCCTGTTTCTATAGCCAGCATTACCTGTGTATGTAAATGGTGGAGTGCAGAGGCATTGTTGTGTGAGCAAGGAAGCAGGGACTTCCGAAACGCGTTACAGCAATAAACAACACGTTGTATAATCCTGACTTCTGAGAGTGCGTTGATATTTGGAATTTTGGTGGAAGAAAATTATCTGGCGGGGCTCTGCCAGTAACAACGCGCCACCAGACTACGGGCGGTTTCCCCCGAAAACGAGCCGCGGAGAGTGTAAGCATATATATATATATATATATATATATATATATATATATATATATATATACACACACACACATAGATAGATAGATAGATAGATAGATAGATAGATAGATAGATAGATAGATAGATAGATAGATATGCAATAAAATCATATCAAAATGTAAACAGTTCAATAAGAGAAAGTACATTAATTCATGTAGACAATAAATGAAATATTAAAAATTAAAAAACAAAAACATTTTTTATTAAACCTACTATAACTATTAAAATACATTTATAAGAAAAAACAAATATTATAAAATATGACAAAAAAACAATGATAATAGATCTATTTATTCAATATTAGGACACATATTGGAGTCTAAGATGATTAAATATATGATTCCCACTCCAGGTTATGCAACAGAATGAGTTGTTTTGATATAATATACATCTTTATAGAATTGTGTTAAATAAATCATTTTTTTCTTTTAATACAGCAATTATTGGTATATTTGAGATGGGGCCAAAAATAATAATGTGTTTTTGTTCTATTATATATTACAACAATGCAATCTGTGTATTGAAATAATTGTATGTTGGGTGCATGATGTGGGTGTATGTCGAGGGGATCATTGTGCAGAAGAATGTAATGATGATATTATGCATTGTCTTCATAGTTTTTTTAACTATCCATTTATACATAAATAATATTTTTGAATATAACAATCCTTAAATAATCAATATTTAGATTTGTGTATGAATGTTTATGTTTCTCTGCTTTCCCTAGTAGATGCTCTCAATTTTGTCATGATATACCAAATATGTTGAAAAAAGAGAAAGTTTCCTACAATTTTTTCCTAAACATGTTATTTACTATTCTCACTTCCGTCTAAACAACAGTAGGGAAAATGTTGTACTTTGGAGGAGTTAAATGTACTGTTCCCACTCCAAACAGTACAACAGTAGAGAAAGTCTTGGACTTCAGAGGGGTAAAATGTACTAATCCCACCCCTCTGAAGTCCAACACTTTCTCTACTGTTGTGCTGTTTGTAGTGGGAACAGTAAATGTAAGTCCTCCGAACAACAGTAGGGAAAGTGCTGAACTACGGGTTGGTTCAATTTATTATTCCCACTCCAAACAGCGCAGCAGTAGGAAAAGTGTTGGACTACAGAGTAGGGAAAGTAGTTCACCACAAACATATTACATATACGCGTAACCCTATGAACGTATTAAATTCTTCATATAAAAAGTATTATTTAACATGAAAAATATATGTATATGTATGTATTAAAAACTAAACACAATTAATCATTTCACATAATTACTATTAAACAATTATCAATTAATAAATATTTGGTATTGAATTATTAATAAATTAGCTTTCTGCCCTGTACCCCTATAAACCTAGCAGCCTGCACCTAAATTATATATACATAGGTATTCCATAATTTACATATTCATAATCAATTAAATAATAAATGTACAGCTAATAATTATTGGTTAATCAATTATTACTTAATTAACTTACCACCCTAGACCCCTACAACCTTAGCAGCCCACAACTAAAATTGAATAACAATAAATCCTACATAATTCACGTATTTAAATTTCAATTAAAACAATTAATTTATGAATGATAATTATTAGTTAAATAATTTTTGCTTAATTACCTTCCCAGTCTATACCCCTACAAACCTAACATCCATAACAAAAAAAACAAATAAAACAGTATTCTATAGTTTACAAAATTAAAAAGCAAATGAATAATTAATTTACAAATAATATATTAATTATTACTTAACTTCCCACCCAAGTTGCATACAAACATAGCAGCCCGCAAATAAATTATAAGCCACATAAATACGTATTTCATAAATTACATGATCGAAAATTAATTAAATATTGAATTAACAATTAATGAATTGTTAATTAATTAAGGAGATTCACACCCTATATCCCTACAAACCTAACAGACTGAAAATAACATATAGCAAACATAAATCAACATTGCATAATATACATAATCAATATCAATCATATAATTAAATAAAATGTATTAAATAATTCATAATCAGTTATTACCTGGTTACCTTCCCATCTAATCCACCTACATACCCAAGAACTCACTGCAACACAATTAAGAAAATATTTCTGAATCAGTTAAAATTGCATGCTACATTTAAAAAGAAATTATATCATTTATATAAACAATAGTAACACATACAATTAATATCAACTAAAGCACATTAAAATAGTTTTAAACCTATGGGGCTGATTACAACTTTGACGCTCCTGCATTGGCTCTCCACCAGCACAGCAGTGCAAAAGCTGTGCAAATTATGAGTTGGACTCTTGCAGGCACACAGTACTTTTACCGTTCCCACAGCGCTGCCCTGAAAAGGACCACTGCAATAGAAACTGCAAAAATGTTCCAGCACGGCTTGGAGTGTAAAGACCATGCCATGCTGTGCTGGAACTGGAGCTGAAAGCAGACTGGGAGGCACATGTAGTCCCCCCCTGAATACATCCCTGTGGAGGTAATGGGCCCTTGTAGGGACCCCTTTTATTTCCACTCTGCCAGCCTTTTTATGGCTGTGAGCCCGTCACGAAAAGGCTTGTGGAGGGGAAACTCATAATATGCTTGGTGCACCGTGGTGGTCCATCCTTGTATATTAAATAGCCCTCTGGGCTGCCCCACTGCTAGGGAATGGCAGTTCCTTGGCACACCTGGTGCAGCAGTGGCTGGTCCTGAAAGTCGACTCATAATGAGGCAGACACAGGACCACCACCTTGAGTCTAGATTACCAAGACCACCAAACTCAAAATTAGCCCCTTAAATTTTTTCCACTGTATTACTGGAAATGATATTTTAATTTTTTTTATTTTTAAGACGATATTACTTACCTCAGAAAAATATGTTATAGTCAATGATGTTCCTGCATCACAATATTATTGTATCATGATCATTTATTTCTGATTTTTCTGTCTCCTGATGTTTAAAACTCAATAGTTTGTCCAAACACTGTAGTGTTGACCTGGCTTACCATAAAAAAGTTTCTTGTGGCAAATAAAGCATATTTCTGGGTTATCTAAATCCTGGCAAGGCTCAAATAAATCTCAAACCTGGGAAGAAAACTGGAGGTAAAGCTAAATGGTTGTGTTGTTTGCCTCTCTGTAGGATGAGCTGCAATTGTGGTAGGGATAGTGGTGGTGGCAGCTGCAGGCTTTTGGGGTCTTGCAAATATAGGAGCTGATGTTGTAGGTGGAACCACATGTCTCTGAGCAGGTTGAATATAGGTGATCTGTACCACCTTTTTATCAGTTTCCACACTGATATTCACTGTCTCTTCATCATCATCATCACCACCTTCCCTTGTCTCTCAGATTTAGCCAGTGTCCAATTCACGGCCAGATAATGAGAAGGATGGCTTGGTGAGGATGGATTAGTAATCTTTATTTTCCTTGTTTGAGATTTTAAAGCTGATGGCAGAAGAGTAGTCTTCTTAACAACATCTTACTCAGCAGGAACCTCAACCTCCTATTTTGCTCTGACTTTCAGAAGATCTTCTGCTGTCTGGCGCTTTTGTTTTCACTTTTACTGTGATGTTTCAGTTTGTGGGTGGGATACATCAAGTTCAGCTTCACTGCTTTCCATGACTGTGTCACTGCAGAATCAGGACTTGACACCAGTGATGGTAACCAGTTTGTTCTCCTTCCAGCTAGTCACTTTCTTGACAGGAACTTCCTCCTTTGGGTCCATCTTCTTAGCACAAGAATTTGGCACATACCACTTTGTTGAGAAGTACTCAGTAGAGAAGGAACCAGGTGTCACTGTTAGCTGATTCCTTCGCACACTTATCTTCATATCAGTACCATATGTGATGTCTTCTACAGCCACTTGAGAAAAGCAACAAAAAACAATGTTACGAAACTGGTGGCAATAGGAAGATTCTGGACAATGTAACAGAAGTGTCATCATCATCCTCTTCATCTCAATCGCTTAATAATAGTGTACTCAAAGCATTCATAAACTATTTTTCCTTATGAAAAGATTTCACAGAAATGGTTAGTTAATGACCCTGCACAAACATAAAACCCCTAATATAGGCAGGGTACAGGGAAAATATAATAAATAATTATTCAAATGATTGTTGGAGCCCACCAGGGTTCATGGGCACTCTAAGGGAGGCATGGCATAGCCCCCTGCACACTACTTAAGTTTGGCAGTGTGCAGCCTAGACTGCTTCCAGCACCAGGGACCTTGGTTCTCAGACCTTCCACTGTTACAAACCAGCACACTCCTCACCTTCAACACGGGACGCCATACCACCTACCAGCTTGTATTGCTGAAGGACACCAAAGGACCCTTCTCCTGCCGGATATGCAGCCACGTCTATGTCTACCCCAACATTCCAGGTCATTTCACTGCCCAGCCGACAAACAGCACAACCAACCAGCTCAACTGCATTCTCTTCAACGTGCAATCCTTCCACAAACACACTGCAGAAATCTGGGACCTGCTCCTGTCCTGACATCTCCACCACTATCCTCAATGCCAACAATTGACCAGGAGGAGGCATTGCCGTTGTCCACAAGAACACCCTTCATCTGACCATTCACTAGAATGACCCGAAGACAACAATGGAATACCTCCATTTCCAGATCCAGACCAACCCCAACAACACCCTCTATGGCACCTTCGTCTACAAGCCTACCAGACCCTGCCCACCCCTCACCGCTGCCCTTGTAGACCACATCGTGCCCAATGCTCTCTCTTCCACCGATTATATCCCACTAGGTGACTTCAAATCCCACGTGGACAATTCCAGTGACCAGTACACCACCTACCTTCTTGAGTACCTCCCCAACATCAGACTCAACAGCTAGTCACTGCCTGACCCATGCAGCTGGACGCATGCTTGATGCCATCTTCACCACCAGTGGGAACATAACCTACAGCCACACCAATGAACTCCTCTGGACTGACCACCACTGCATGCACTTTACCTTAGGACTCCCCTCGTCCACCATTGCCCTCGCTGCCCCCCCCCCATCGTAGCCACCAAAGAACACGTTGCCACCTTCCCCAGCTCTACCACACCTGAGCAAGCAACCTTCACCAATGGATCTCCAACTGCACCAAGACTTTGGCACCCCTCAAGAAGGCACTGGGCAAGCTACACTCCAAGAAAGCCAGCTGGTTCACTCCCTCCCTCCATGAGTCCAGACACAACTGCAGATAACTCAAGAAGAAATGGAGGAACAACAAAACCTCAGGAACTGAAGCAAACTTCACAACAGGTGTCAATGCACACCACCTCTACCTCAAGCTATCTGTACCTGGTAGTTTGCCCTTGATAAGTGACTGTAAGGCAGTAAAAGTTTTGCAAGTTCAATCAGTTGATCTAATGATGAGAGATCAACCAGTGGTAGTTTCTGGGTTTAAGGTTGGAGAAATAACTTTTGAGGGAGTCTTCTAATGGTATGTGTTCCAGAGTATATAGTTCCTTATAATAAGATCAAAACATGTTGTGATATCTCCATCCCTGAAGTGTTTTAAGCAGTTGTTATCAATAATGGATTTTATAGTTGTTTTTTCTCTTCTGTGTTTTTACCTCCATAATATTGAGCACTGCATTTAAGATGTGTATCACAGGCTTGCTCGGTAGTATATTTGGTGAATTCTACCTTAGCTGTCACAAAGGCTTAAAGGTGTGGCTTGCTAGTTTTAGGAGAATAATAATCAATGTTTGAGGGATTTTTTGCATGTGAGAATAGAGGCAGACTTTTGTTGCTCAGACTTCTTTTTGGAATGAACATAAGCTATAATGAAACCCCTTGAGGCTGCTTTTAAAGCATACCCAGACAGAGTGAATAGGTACTTGGTTAGTATCAACAATTTGGAAAAATTCCTAAATGAAATCAGTATAAGGTATTTGAAAGGAAATAATTATTAAACCTCAAGCAGGACGTTTTAGGTCTATTAGGAAGGATATCTAAGTCAGTGATCACTGGCACATGGTCTGATATTATGATAGACACAAACACCGAGCTAACCATGTGTTAAAGTAAATCTTTGCTGAGAAGAATGTAATCAAGTCTGGAATGAGAGTGGTGAGTGGGTGAATAAAACGAAAATTCCAAGAGGTCAAGATTGAATATCCTCCAGGAGTCTGAGAGTGTGTTCTGAGAAATTAGATTTTTGAAAGCGTTGGGGGAGGCTTTTGAAATAAGTGGTGAAGTAAACATCTTTCAAAAAAAGGGTCAAAGACTTGATTACAATCACCACCGGGTGGGTTGGGCCAAAGAGATTTAGGATAGTAAAATTAGTGTTATCAATTGTGCGTGTGATGAGTACCCAGCACCCCTTTGTGTCTTACTTTTGTGAAATGCAGTGAGTTTGAGAGTATTATGGCAGTGAGCAATAACCTGATTTTAGTTTGTGCATTGTTTTTTGAGCTAATCAGCCTCTAAGTTGTTAAGAAGTGTCTCTTGTAACAAAGCTAGGCGACATTTCAATCGAGCAAGGTGAGATAAAACATGCTGACGTTCAAAGGGGTTTTGACCCCCTTGACAGCCCATGTAATTGTTGTAAGTTGCATCACAATATCACGATAAGAATTAATATTCAATTGCTGAATCAAAGAAAATACAAGTTATAACAAGGTGATGGAAGCAGAGAAAAAATAAAGAAGGAGGATAGTGATAGGGAAGAAATGGAGGACAATGACAAAATTGCATGTGCAGAAATATGGCAAACCAGGGACCATGATCAAGTGCTGAGAGGAAAGAGAGACAAAGGAAGAACCCTAAAGGATGGAGGGACAGTGGATCACTTAGGTAAGACAGTTGAGAGTAACGTCAGTGCAGAAATAGGTAAATTATAGTATTTAAACAAGAACAATCAAGATTTATTGAGGGAAACAACAATATATACAAAGCAAGCAAACAATCATATTGAACTAGGTGACACATGGGCAATAGTGAACACATATATTTGTGTGAAAAAATAGAACTGAACTTACTAGTGAAAACATGGAAAGAGGCAATTGGGATGATATTAAGGGGACATAATGGGAAGAAGGTACACAGGGTGTTTTATCTAAGAGAAAAAAAGAGGACAACAGTCAATATATGGTAATTGAATTACTATAAACATTAAACTTAGAAAAAGAAAAATTAATTAACATTAGAGCCATATTAAACTAGGTCCTGAAGTGACTGAAGAAGCCCCTAGGTCTCGTGAGAAATGTGCATGCGCAGGCGAGCGTGCATGCACAGTTTTCCCAGAAACAACCATGGAGAGGAGGGGGGAAGCCCGGGGATGCTGCAGGCAAGGTAAGTGGTTTACATATACTTTAAAGTAATTTTATTTAATCGTTTATCAATTGTTAATAGGGGTGGGAGACGGGTGGCGTAGCGGAGCTATGCGGAGTGCCTAGGAGTTTGTTTCCGGCTCCGTGGCACTCCGCGTAGCCCCGCTATGCATACTATGCCCGGGGTTAGTTAAACAACGATCTCATGGTTGTCTGATAGTCTTCATGAGGTAGTTTAGTCACTGCTGCCTCAAATAGCAAAATGTGGGCATAGTTGGGAAGCCACCATGCTCTGACGTGCAAAGCTATCTGTAGAGTTAGGACAGCAGCCATCTTACACGGAGTTCAGTCATACTCCAATCTACCCTTTCAAACATGTATCAGGCATTTCATTGCAACCTGTGCCTGTAGTTATTAAACTGCCAATTCAACCTGGCAAAATAAACCTTTTGCCAGGCCCAAAACTCACATGACTCTGCGTAGCTGACAGTTGGGCTTTGTGTATTCCTCCTAGATAGCCACACACAATAGAGAGCGTAGGTGTGCCTGGATGGGCCATCACTGGCAGGATCGGAGGGAAGAACTGGGCACAACCCTACTTATTTTTGAATGAGCTGTGTTCTGCCTTCCCATAAAGGGCTGCATCCCCCCTCTAATTAGTCTGGAACCATGACAGAGAAGGCAGGATGGGATGCCTGGGGACTTCAAATGGGAACCTCTAGAATCTTCTTCCACCTTCCAGAGGAAGGGCACCGAGTATAAATATTGATCCTCAGACACCAAATATTCTTTACACCTGTAGACTGTGGATACTATGCCAAGAAGGATTGCCCCTCTGCTGGACTACTGACCTGAAGGAACTGCTGCCCTGCTGTGCTAATCTGCTGCATTCTGCACTTTTGCCTGGGTGAGAAGGACTGGACCTGCATCTGTTGAACCCAGGACTACAAATTGATTCCAGGGGCTAGTTGGCTGGCCACATGACTAGAGCCTTATGGACAGAAGGATCAAACAGCCTTAAATCCAGCACCTAGACTCTGCCATCTGTGAGTTCCACTTTGACAAATGGTGCCAGCACAGACCTGGACCCTTGGAAGTGGGTCTGAAGGTGCTCATCAGTCCATCGATGGGCTCAGCAGAACCAACACATCTCTTCTGCTTTGTGGTTAAAAACTTGAGCAGAACTGATGGATGGTCTATGCTGCGAGGGTTCTCCTGATGCAAAGGACTCTGCATTGATCTCGCAGGCTCATAGGAACGAGTGCCTGTGTGAAGCTTTCACAACGCAGACCTTTGCATCTCCAATCGATAGCAGCTTCGAAGATTCTCGCATTGTAGATCCACAGCACCTCAGTTCCGATGCATTGCCTCGGCAGCACAACCCATCTTGTGTGTTGAACTTTGCAATACTCCACAAGCAGGACCTATGGTACTTTGTTCCGCGGGCATAACTGGATCCCTGCAGCCATTATGTCAGCCCAAACTTCTGACTTAGTCCCAGTCCAGTGCAATCATATATCCAGTTTGTGATTTCTGAAATCTTTATACTTGCACATCGCTGGTTCTACTGATTGGAGTTTTGTCATTTTGGTTTTGTTTTAATTATTAAAAATTACTCTACTTTTCAAAGTCTGGTGTGAGATCCTTTTGTTGTGTATTTTCATTGTGTTACTGTTTGAAGAGTTGCATAAATACTTAATGCTTTGCCTTAGAGTTAAGCCTGACTGCTCTGTGTCAAGCTACCAAGGCCTAGATGTATCATCGTTCCTATTTGCGATTTCTTAATAGCGATTTTTAGCGAATCGCTATTTAGAAATTGCAAAATGGGATGTATGTTTAAAATCGCTATTTTTTTGCGATTGCCTAATGTTCTTTATTTGCGAATTCGCAAATTGCGAATTCGCAAATAAGGAATAATTTCCCATTCATTCCAATGGGCCAGGAGGCCCATAAGAATTATTGTGAAATACATATCATTTTGCGATTCGCAATTTGCTAATCGAAAAATGTGAATGATTTCAAGGGTGCAGGGGTGTCGCAAGGACACCCTTCTGTACCCCTGAAATCAGCATTTGTGTGCATATGGCGCATATACATGCCCTATGGGCATGTATGTGCGTCATATGCCACCTTTAAAAATGCAACATTTGCGATTATTTTAAGATTTCGCAAATTACCACCAACTTCAAGTTGGTGGTAATTTTCGATTTCTTAACCCAAAATCGCAAAATGTAAAAGTTTCATACATAGCATTTAAGGAATCGCTAAATTGCGATTCCTTAAATGCTATAGCAAAATAAGGAATCACACATTTTTGCGATTTTTTATTTTGTGATTTTTTAATGCAGCTCAAAACATGCAAAAATACCGTTTACGATTTGCAAAGGCCGAAATTCAGCGAATTTCGGCCATTGCGAATCGCAAAAGGTTTGATACATCTAGGCCCAAGTGTTTGAGCACAGGTTAATTTAGGGTTTCCTTGTGACTTCACCCCACCAAGAATTGGTGACCTCGCTTGCATAGGGTTTCACTCCCCAACACCCCAACACCCCAACAGGTAAACAATTTTTTTTAAAGGCAGGGAGCAGAAATAGTGTCATATAAATCTGGTCACTGCCATAGTTTCCTCCTGCCAATAACATGTCGAAGTAGACCTGAAATGCATTGGGTGTTTTTGAGTTTGTAAATGTTTGAACAACATCTTAATTTGTGATTGCTAGTTGTTTAAGACATATCGCGACAGTATAATTGTATACAAATACATTCTGTTTTCATGTGTTTAAATCTTGGAGAAAAAATGAACTGAAGTGGTTCAAATACAATATTGAAAGTCACACAGTTTGATGTTGATTCTATTTTGGATTTATAATCATTTTTTTAAACATTAGGAGTACATGGTATATTGATTTTCGAGTTCTTGACACCTTAGGGACGAGGGTTGAACATTCTCACACTGAAAGCAGACAATTAAATATCAGTAGACATGCTCTTCACCATGTTTTGAAGGATCAGACTGGAAGGAAGATAGCACAGCAAGATCGCCAAGAAAGGTGACCCGAGCAACTATACAAACTGCAGAAGGATAAATCTTCTATTAACCCCAAGCAAAGAGTTCAACAGAGTCATACGGATCAAAATTAAAGAATAAGTCAACTCTAAGTTGCGAGATCAGCAAGCTGGCTTCCACAAAGATAGATCCTGCACAGGCCTGATTACATCTCTGCACATCATCATTGAGCAGTCAGTGGAATTGAACTCCCTCTTTATGTCAACATCATCGACTAGGAGAAGGCATTCAACAGCATGGACAGAGAGACTATTTGAAAACTGTTCCGCACCTATTGTGTGCCAGATAAACTCATCAGAATCCTCAATAACTCTTATGAGGGAATGGTCTGCAAGATGGTTCATTTAAGGCAACTCGCGGAAGCCTTACATCTCAGGACTGGAGTTTGCCAGGGTTGTTTGCTCAGGCCCTTTCTCTTCCTGATCGCCACATACTGGATCATGAAGACATCCACAGCAAGTAGAAGAAATGGGATCCAGTGGACATATTGCACGTAGCTCGACGATCTTGGCTTTGGAGACAACCTGGCCCTACTCTCCTATACCCATCTACAGATGCAAGAGAAGACAGACAAAGTGGCAGACACATTAGCACAACTTGGCCTCAACTTCCACGTTGAAAAACCAAGATCCTGAAGGGTAACACGACCAGCACAACTGCAGTCACTCTTGCAGGCTATGCACTGGAAGAGTTTGAGGCATTTGCCTACATGGACAGTGTCGGAGACAAGCTGGGCGGCACAGATGCAGACATCAAGGCAAGAATCGACAAAGCAAAGGCTGCTTGAATTTAGCTAAAGAAGAAATGGAGCTCTTTGATCATGATATTTTTGACTGTGTTCCATAGAATGTATGATGCCTTAATATGGTTTTTATCTCATGTTAGGATTTGTCATTATTAGGTTCCCGATGCTGATGTATGTATATCTCTCATTACACTATTAATAACAAAAAAAATTAATGTTTTAAAAAGGAGTTTAAAGATTACATTTGCATTTTAAGTGATGAATCTAAAAGGCATAATCACAAGAATATTGTGTAGTATATTCTTTTGACAAAAGGAGAGCATTTCCATTGCATCTGTAGGAAAGCCTTTGTGCACACACATCTTTGCTTTGTGAACAAGAAAAGCTGTCAATCCAACAACATTTCATCGTGACAGCAGAGCAAGGCAAATGATCGTGGAGGGCAGGTTGATGAACAGCATTACCCAATTAAAAAGACAAACAGGACGCCATTCCTGAAAAAAAGCCATAATCTAGCAATGAAAATGTCATCATGTCAATAAAGTAAATACATCAAAGAATGCACACTGAACAAGTTGCTGTTCATGTTGTTTCAGCAGTCTAAAAAAATATCAACTTGAGCCTAGCACCAAAAACAAATTGGATCCTTTTAATGAACACAGAGGAGACTGATGGGTCAACGATCATCTTTACATTTGACTGTGCATTCGGTTCTACCGTGAACATTTGCTTTGAGGACCGAGAAGATATAGGGCCATATTATCAAGAAAGGGCGATACATTATCGCCGTTTTTATCGGCAGGAAACTGCCGCTAAAACGGCGATAATGTGCTTGGTAATATGCTTTTGTGAATTCCCATAGAAGCCCAGGTTCTGGTGTTAACCTGGGCTTCATTGGGAATTCAAAAGGGAATATTATCAAGCCAATTATTGCTGCTTTAACGGCTGTTTCCTGCTGATAAAAGCGGCGATAATGTATTGCCCTTTTTTGATAATATTGCCCATAGTTTTAGTTATCTAAGTGAAGCATGTGATCTCTCGAAGTGAATGAAGTGACCTATAATGGAAAGAACATGTTCTAAAATATATATGTGGGGCTGAGACTTGTAACAAATGGTCTCAGTGTCTAATTCGGGAAGGGCTCCCTCCAGCATTTAGTGTTCTATATAAGATCTGCAATTTTAGGTGGCCTCTGACATGAGTAGCTGGTTAAGGCTGACTGTCCTTATCCTTCCCTTGGCAGCGAGTTTACTTGATGAAGATTTCTAGAATAGAGATTCAAGTAGACTTCTACATAGCTAGTAGTCTATACTTGTGGAAGACAGGTCTCAGGTAACAGGTAACAGGTAACAGACGCTGATTGTCACATTGCTGGAGCGTGTGGCAAGAGCTCTCCTTGATTTTTAAAACTAAGATTTCATCACTTGTACAGCAATCCCTCGCTCACTAATTTTAAAACCTCACCTTGCGAAGCTGCTTAGGCACGTGCGCTCACCTATCAATCACCCTCCTTCCCCGGTCCACCACTGACAGTGTCATATTGTTGTGGAGGGAAGGCGGGCCCGGAAGTGATTACAACTTCCTCTCTTGCGGCGCAGGTTAGCAGGCTAGTTGTTCTGCCCACCCTGACTTCAAAAGACCTGTACTGCACTCACGGCGCCTGACTCGCCTCAGGTAATAGGTAACAGACTGTGATTGTCACATTGCTGGAGAGTGTGGCAAGAGCTCTCCTTGATTTTTAAAAGTAAGATTTGACCACTTGTACAGCGTTCCCTCTCTCACTAATTTTAAAACCTCACCTTCCGAAGCTGCTTAGGCACGCGCGCTCACCTATCAATCACCCTCCTTCCTCGGTCCACCACTGACAGCGTCAGATTGTTGTGGAGGGAAGGCGGGCCCGGAAGTGATTACAACTTCCTCTCTTGCGGCGCAGGTTAGCAGGCTAGTTGTTCTGCCCTCCCTGACTACAAAAGACCTGCACTGCACTCGCGGTGCCAGACTCACCTTAGGTAACAGGTAACAGACGATGATTGTCACATTTCTGGAGCGTGTAGCAAGAGCTCTCCTTGATTTTTAAAACTAAGATTTCACCACTTGTACAGCAATCCCTCGCTCACTAATTTTAAAACCTCACCTTGCGAAGCTACTTAGGGACGCGCGCTCACCTATTAATCACCCTCCTTCCCCGGTCCACCACTGACAGCGTCAGATTGTTGTGGAGGGAAGGCGGGCCAGGAAGTGATTACAACTTCCTCTCTTGCGGCGCAGGTTAGCAGGCTAGTTGTTCTGCCCACCCTGACTACAAAAGACCTGTACTGCACTCGGGGCACCAGACTCGCCTCAGGTAACAGGTAACAGATGCTGATTTCACAGTGCTGGAGCATGTAGCAAGAGCTCTTCTTGATTTTTAAAACTACGATTTCACCACTTGTACAGCAATTCCTCGCTCACTAATTTTAAAACCTCACCTTGTGAAGCTGCTTAGGTACGCGCGCTCACCTATCAATCACTCTCCTTCCCCGGCCCACCACTGACAGCGTCAGATTGTTGTGGAGGGAAGGCGGGCCAGGAGGTGATTACAACTTCCTCTCTTGCGGCGCCGGTTAGCAGGCTAGTTGTCCTACCCTGGCTCACCATAAAACACCAATGCCACTCCAGTTGCGCTGTGGACGCGTGGAGCGGGCGCGCCGTCAGCGCGCCAAAGGCAAGCCCGTCTCCGCCCGTCCGCGCTAGACCGGGCCAGGGGCCCAGACCCTCAATGCCACCCCCCATAGCTCCATTTGCTACTCCTGTGAGACCGTTCTCCAGCTTAGAAAAAAAACCCTCACACCATGTCTCCACTCGCTTTCCCTGGAAGAGTGACAAAACAACTGCTCTCTCTGCACCACCTACTATACCCAAAAAGAGCTCGATCAAGATGGCTCTACTCAACTGTAGGTCCCTTCCTGAACACTGTGCAGAAATAAATCTGCTCCTCCAAGATTCAGAGCTAGAGGTTCTGTTCTTCACAGAAACCCGGCTCTCTCCAGCTTCAGAGCCAGATATTGTTCAAGCCCTCCAACCAGGCTAGCTAATTCAACTTTACGAAAGGCCCTCTGGAATAGGAGGTGGAATTTCTGTTATTTACAAAAACCACCTGTCCTGCTGTCTTTCAGACAGCCCTGTCCAGGACTGTGAAAACATACACTTCTCAATCCAATTCTCCCCATTAAAATCATTCTCAGGCATCCTCATCTAACACCCCCCAGTAGCACAGGGACAGTTCTGTAGCTCTTTGATGGAAGCCACCATCTCTCACGCTTGTGCATCTCCCAATTTCACAATACTGGTAAACCTAAATCTCCACTTCGATGACCCAGCAGACAAAGTGACAGGAGACCTAATGTTAGATCTAGCCTTCTACTACCTCCACCTGAAAAGCCACCGGTCCACCCATGCCAAAGGCCATCTCCTGGATCCCATCTTCTCGAATATCTCCAAGTTATGCACAGACGAGCCCCTTCCCATCCCCTGGTCAAATCACTGCCTAATCCTATTCAAGTGCCAAGTCCACACCGAACCCCCCGGCAGACCCCCTCCTTGCCTTCAATCCCGCCCATGGTCAAAACTAGTCACTAAAGACTGGATACTCAAACTCGAAGCCAGAACACCAGCCCTCGACCCATACCCAGTCCTAGCTGACCAGCAATTCTCCACCTGGATCGAAAAATCTCTAGATCCAGCTCTGCCAAAAAAAACTCTCCCCAATAAAAATGGAACCTTTACATCCCACCGGTTTACCCCAGAGCTTCGCGACTTGAGAAAACAATGTAAAAAACTTGAACGCCTATGGAGGAAGGACTGGTCCAATAAGAGCAAAATAGAATACAAATCAGCTATGAGGTCCTACAAAGCCAGCCTAAAAAATACCCAGGCGACCTTCTTCAAGGAAAAAATCCAAGCAACCGGCAACTCTTCCAGGGAAACTTATTGCATCATTAGAACATTGATGAAAGCCCCAGACCCACAACCTGCCAATGATCCCTCAGGCCAAAGATGCAACAAACTCGCAGAATACTTTTCCACCAAGATCCTTAACATCCGAAAAACCCTCCCGGCTCCCAACCATCCCCTAGATCCTCCCCCCCCCCAGTCCCCGCATCCAATATCCCTCGCCTTGACTCCTTTTCCCCATTGACAAAGGAGAAACTCCCCACAATCCTAAATTCAATCAATAGTGGCTCCCCTACAGACCCTGCACCCCTCAATGAACTGAAACATGTGACTCCCACTGTGACCCCCCCTCATTATCAATCTAATAAACTCCTACCTAGGAAAAGGCATTGTCCCCCCCAACTGGAAAAGGCCACTGTTAGAGCACTGCTAAAAAAATCCCACCTCGACCCCTCAGATCTGGCCAATTATCGACCAATCTCCCTCCTACCCCTAATAAGCAAGGTGGCGGAGAAATTTGTTAATCAGCAGCTCTCCACCTTCCTTGAATCCAACAACCTCCTCTGCCTCTCCCGACAGGATTCAGGCTAGGACAGGGCACCGACACCGCCCTCATAGCAGGGCTTGAAGAAGCGAGATCTATCCTGGACGAAGGGGGTTCGGCAGCAATGATCCTCCTGGACCTCAGCGCCGCCTTCGACACGGTGGACCATGCCATTCTTGTCCACCGACTAAGCAGAATTTGAGTCACTGGTCTTGCTCTGGCCTGGCTCAAATCCTTCTTAGAGCACAGAACCTTCGAGGTCGTTAATGGACACACTCGATCCAGAGCTCTTCCTCTCCAATGCGGGCTCTCACAGGGCTCCTCCTTAAGCCCTACACTAACGTGTATATGTCACCTTTGGAGGAAATCGTATCACCATTCTGCATAAAGGTAGTCATGTATGCCGACGACACCCAACTGGTTGTTTCCCTAAACCAGTCAGCCCAGTGGCAGGAAAACCTATCTGCGTGCCTCATTAACATCTCTAACTTGATGAGCGAATCTCTCCTCAAACTAAATGGGGAGAAATCAGAGATCCTATTGTTAGGCAATCCATCCAAATTCCCCACCAATCTTTTGTGGCCACCCTGCATGGGTACAACCCCCACCCCAAAAAAAGAAATAAAGAGCCTAGGTGTCTGGCTCGACCAGGACCTCAACTTCCACACACAAGCCAGGAAAACCGCTGGAACCTGCTTCGGCCTCCTGCGCACTGCATGCAAAATCCTCCCACTCATACTCCCTCAATCCAGGAAACTCCTTATCCAGGGCCTCATTATGTCTAGGCTGGACTACGGAAACGCTCTATACCAACGCTCTATACAAACTCCAACATGTCCAGAACGCAGCAGCCAGGCTGCTTACAGGCACAAAAAAACGTTGCTCTGCAAAGCCCGCCCTCAACTCCCTACACTGGCTCCCAATTTCGGAAAAAATCACTTTTAAAACCCTCTGCATCACTTACAAAATTCTTCAAAACAAGGGACCCCCTATCTTGAGACCCCTGGTCAAACCACACAAAGCCAACAGGAAGCTAAGATCTGACTTCCTCTCCCTGGCAAGCGTCCCCATAATCAAAAGAGCACGATCAGGGGGACGTCTCTTTTCATATAATGCCCCTAGGCTGTGGAGCTCCCTACCCCTCAACATCCGGAGGGAAACCAATCTACTAGCTTTCTGCAAACTATTGAAAACTTGGCTGTTCCCCTAGGTCACTCCGATCACAGACACAATCTGACGAGTCCAGCGCTGGGACGCTCACGTAGCTACGCGCTCTAGAAATCCAATTCCAATTGCAATTCCAATTCCAGGTGCAGACTTCGGAGATTGTCAGCATGACCAGTATAACTTTACAGCGATTTGCCTCGTGTCCTATGTTATCTGACATCAGGGCTCATCCTGCCCGTGCCTTTGATGAGGTGAGATGGAGCTCTGCTAGGATTAGACCTGAGCTTTCCCAGTCTCCTTGGAAGCTCCAAATCATGAGAGCTGATGGTGAGTTACACTGCAATTGAGCAAGAAACAGGGTAATTTCTACTCTCGACAGAAATCATTACACTGTACCCAAAGAAGCTACTCACAAGGGATATGGCCTATCATTAGTTTACCCTATATTGCATGCTCTTCTAGGTATTTGTATTCCCTGACATTTAGACCACTCAGAATTTCATCTACCCCTAGACTAACCCGTGTTTAATTCTTTTGGCATCCTATGCTTTCTTTAGTCTTACGCTCATACTAAAGCAACTTGTGCACCTGTGAATGAACGATTTCTATATACACGTTGCCCTGTTGACTTCTCTGTTTAAATGTGATTTTTTGGTATTTCATGTGTGCATATATGTATGGTGTGCATGTGCTGCTGCATATGCCCATAACTATTTTGTCAATGTATTCAGGTATTCCGTTAGCAGTGTGTGTGTGTTAAGAAAGTAAGAACTGTTGGTTATGTCGATGCTCGCCTTTCAACTCTCTTACATAGTGCAGGGATTTATTTATGTTGTACATATTTTGATGTCTCTGCATTTTTTCATTATGCGTTTGTCATGTTTTAGAAATAGGAAATGTCTTATCGCATTTTTGGCTTTCCCTTTTTATGTACGGTTACTCAGCTTCCTCAACCCCACCCACCAACTCCACTTTATCATTAATTGTATTATATGACAGAAATGCGTTTATTTCCTCTCTGATTGATGTTGTGTCATGGTTTGTGATTCTGGCCTGTTCCCCTGCCAGCATATCTGCTGTAAAATACACAGGAATATATCAATCCTATGTTGCAGTTCTAGTCAAATGAAGCACTGTATTTCTTGGACTTCACACTGTTTAGTGAAGTGTTTCCGATTCACTGAATTCTTTGACAATTATTGCACCAAAGTTGAGTCGGTGCTGTAGACGACCTTTTAAAAAAAGAGCTTTGCAAAAAATTACACTTCTCAAATGCTAGATCATTGGAAAAAAAACCATTTATTTTCAGTCATCATTCAATCATTTCTTAACTGCACTAATACTATGCAGATATGATGGTATAATATGTTTAAAGCTACGAGTATTATCATATTTATTTACAAACCAGTGAGGCATGACTAGACAGAAACGACAGGAAGATGAATCCGATTTTTTATTGTTGATTGATATTGGAGTTTTATGTTTATCGCTTGAATAAAATAAAGCGAAAAATTAAGCACAAAATAATTCAGTATTATTTATATCCAATAATTTAGGATAATCTATTGTTTGTTGTATTATATACAGCATAACCTTTTTAACTCGAAGGAATATTTATAACAGATTTTTTTAAGTGGGGTTTTTGCATTAATTTGCCTGCTGCCATCACTCACCCCCACAAACTTCACTCACCACACATGTGGTGGAATCATAAAACAGTTGTGAATAGTACTAGTCATTTTAAGTAGGTAGCATTTGGTGCAAAACACCTTTAAGTACTGTATCATAAAAGCAGATTTCTGGAGATGGTATTTAGTGACAAGGATTTATGTAAAAATAGCCCCATCATAAAACATTTTTGACTGCTTGTTCCCAATATCTTTTACCAATGTATTATGGTAACAGGATTCTGGAAGAGGTTATGTGTGACAAGAACATTTGTGAATGTTTGTTGTGTGGTATATTGTTGTGAAAGTGATATGTTCCGGCAAAATTTTATGCTGCTGTGTATTTGTACTACATTATTGCAATATTGTATGTTACTGCAGTGATATTTTTACTGGTTTATTGTGAAGTGCCTTGTTATAGCTTATGTTATGGGGTGATATGATTTTGTCTGCGCTAGTGTGTTATGTTTTGTTGTTTACTTTAGAAAAACCATTAAATGCAGCTACATTTCTACCCTACTTCAGCACACAACCTGAACGTTCCAGTGATAAGCAATCATTCACCGCTATCTTATGTGCTAAAATAGCAGTTCTCCTAAACTACTTATGCCACAAGTCAATCCAAAACTGTGGCAATGGCTGAGTCTTAACTTAGTTGTTTCAGTGCTCACTTTATGTCACACGCCTCTTGTTGTTTTGCACTTTCATGTGAAAGTGAAGCTTTGTGTTGTTTTTATGCTGTTTTGATTTTGTTATATGGTGTTCTGATATAACTTTAGAGAAGTCAACAAATGCTGCCACATTTTCTTCTGTAAGCAGCACATGGACTTTGCTATGGTTTTGATGCAATGTGTTGATGCATGTGCTGGAATAATGCATTGTTTTATTGTGCTGTGATGTGACTGTGATATCTTTTGTTTTGGCTGCTTTGCTGTACTTACTTCCCCCTCCTCGGGTATAGACCATCAACTAAGACTCTCCAGCCATCTCTGTCCTGGGCTTTTCTTTCAATCTGACTCCAGGTGTAACCTATCACCTTGCATTAATCCTCCAGGCCTCGGTGCTAGGTGTTTCTTGGCCTTCGTCTCTTCCTTTCACTTGAGGGTTCCAAGTCAGGGCTTACAGAGGGTGCAACCTTGTTCTGCATTCTGTCCATCACTTGTGGTTTTTGCATTTGTCACCCCGAGTGGGATGGGTATGCTCAGACTTGAGTCTCATGCTCTCCACACCACTGGGTTCAAGCAAGCCAGGCTGAAGACGGCTGAAATGCCAGAAACCGGTCCTCGGTAGCTTGTTTCCGGTCCAGGGAAGGCATGGCTTGGCAGTTCGGGCTGGACTGTTCCCATGAGCCACAGGGTCAGACTGATTTGCATATGGCCATGTCTGAACTGGGGTGGTGTGGAGTGCACAAAAACGATGAATTTAGGCCCAGATCTCTGTACTGGGGTGAATGTATGACATTGTTCTGCATTCTGTCCATCAACTGTGGTTTTTGCTGATGCTGTTTGGCCAGCAGATTTGTAGTATTTTCCTCAAATAGGTGTTGATGAAGGGCTTGACATTGTTGGTGGAGGTCACTGTTGTTCTCCAGATTTGTGCTCTATACAGAAGGACAATTTTTATATTTGTGTTAAAAAGCCAGATCTTGTTTTGCACCTCCTGAAGACGGATCATTTGTGGCTTGAGGGTGTTCAGCTCCTCCCACAACAACTTCTGGTTATGTGTCGACCGAACCTGATTAATTTTCAAAGACAGTGTGCAATTGCTGGCCCAGATACCTGCATCATCAGTCACATTCATTGAGACTCAAACTCCATGAGTAACCCCTCATCCATATTGTTTGATGCAGCCACGCCGAATAGGGAAATTGCCTACTACTGACACTGGTAAACACCTTTGTTCCCCCTCACCCCAAGTTTCTCAATCTAGCATTTTCGTTGCTCCCCCCAAATACTGTGTCTGCACAACCCAACCCAGGTTAATGCCACCAAAAACTCTTAAACCCGCCAGGCCACAGCCCTATTTCCCATAATGGTGAACTGATCCACCCCCCTAAGTATTGCCCATCAAAAAGGGCCAGTAGCCCCTCACTGAGGGCTTATATCAAACTAGGCTGCTAGCTGAGGTCAGCCCCTCGTCTGACTCCCCTTGAATACACTAGTGTGTAACTGTTAGATAGAAAATTATAAGAAATGGCATACAAAAAATAGGAGTTAAAAAATAACTTGAGGACCCCCTGAGAGAGTGAAAAAAGAAACTAGAAGCATAAAGACCAAAGAAGGGTTAAAACATGGGGCGTGGACAATTTCTATTGCCCTCATACCCCTCCCTTCAACCGCCATAAGGGAAATTTAATCATGAAACAATCCCTAAATATCTTGACCTTCACCAGTAAAAAGCCCTTTCAAAGGGAGACCCTCTTATTAAAGGCAAAGGGGGAGCCTCTATTGATGGCAACCGCTTAAACCACAGGCTAAGCGGTCTCAGCCCATGGGGTGCCACTTTGTTAATAGCTCCTGAATCTTTAAACCATCATAACAAAAAAAGCCAGACCATTTATTCACATGTGCAAAGCTACTTGATCCATAAGGGAGACAGTAGCCCCCAATTTTAAGAGCACTGGGATATGCTCAGGTAGCTGCCATCTCCTCACCACTGTTTGATGACAAAATTCTGAGCGGACAAAAAAGTCAACCTCCGAGGATTTCGCAGGTGTTTTTGGAGTAGTAGCACAGTAGATCTCTTGAGTAAGGATGGCGTTTAAAAGTTGGATAAGGATTGCATGGGGTAAAAAAAGGGCCTATTGGAAGGTCTGTATAGAATAAGATGTACCCTCTGGATCACACAGTCAAGGTCCTAGTTACTTAGAGTTGGGAAAGCTTCTCAGAATAGACAAATCACAAACCCCCTAGGTTTGTTGCCCTCCATACCTTTGGGAAACACAGATTTTTTCTTCTTGACTTGTTTTCCAAATCTTCAACCTTGAATGAGAGAGTGGTTAGTTGGGTGTCATAATGGGCAATCAGTGAGATATTTTCTTTCTCCCTTGGTTCAGAGGGCTTCATGAGATGCCTCACTGCACCGTGTCCGGTTTGTATTTCATCCATATTTGTTTTACCTTTTGGATAGAACCACTTGGGTTTTAGGTGGGTGGCCTTCAATGCAAGTGAATCCTTTTGGTAGTCCTTCCTGTGTTGCAAGAGAATTCTGTAAATAGAGCTCAGAGTGGGGGCATCCTGTAAGGACTAAGGGTGGGCGTAAAATCCGTTTCGCGGGCGAATTTGCGGATTTTCCGCGATTTCGCGATCCGCAAATCTCGCGAAGTCGCGGTAAAATCCGCGAATCAGCGGGGACGAATTTTCAGCCAAGCAAGGGTTACAGCAGCAGGTGCAAAAGTTGAACCTAATTTCTTTGTAACCTTTTACAAAAGGGTTACAAACAAATAAACTTCAACTTGGACACCTGCTGCTAATTGCTTCCTGGCGCCTCGTTGCCTACTTGCAACTATTCTCTGACCCTGCTCTGACCCTTGAAGCAGGGTCAGAGAATAGTTACAAGTAGGCAACGAGGCACCTGTCCAAGGGATTAAACCTCATCGGGAAGCACTTACAGATATAAAAAAACAGGAAGAAGGGAGAGGATGGCAAATACACCCATTTTGAGTTGTCAGGAGGGGTTAAACTAAAAGAGACCTTTACAGCACAATTTTCATATGCATTTTGCTAAAAATAAAAAGCTGTATGGTCTGTAGGGGCAACTCAGGAATCTGGACCTTCAGAGATCCCGCCTCTCTTTCTTTCTCTCGTTCTCTCTCTCCCTCTCTTTCTCTCTCTATCTATCTATCTATCTATCTATCTATCTATCTATCTATCTATCTATCTATCTATCTATCTATCTATCTATCTATCTATCTATCTATCTATCTATCTATCTATCTCTCCCTCTCCCTTAAACGACTGCATGGGTAACTTCGCTATGCAAGCGGCTTGCGAAGACGCAAAAATCCCCGCGAACACGCAAAAAACCCAGCGAACACGCAAAAAACCCCGCGACCACGCAAAAAAAAAATCCGCAAATTCGCACAAATTCGCGAATTCTGCAGATGGAGAATTCGCAAATCCGCAAATTCGCGGATCGCGAATTAGCAAAATTCGCCATGATTAGTAAGGACGTTGCCAGCAAAGAGCCTAACTGGGGAGGGGAAGCTGACCCTTGATCGTTAGCACCAGAAAGTGGCTGTCCACTGTTGATGGGGAAATGGAGGGCACCAAAGCGAGTGGTGAGCTATTGGTAGGTGTCAGTTCAGTCCCGTCTGGATCCCATGAAAGTTCTTCTGTATCCATTGGTCAAAGCTGCAGAAATAATCCTCAATTTGGGCATTAGTCAGCCCCGGAGGCCACCCAGTCTCCTTGAGGAGGGTGGAGTAGATGTAGAAAGATCAATGCTTATAGAAGCCAGCTTTGGTAGCTCTATGCAGCTGATGTGGTCTTTAGCACCATTGACATCTAGAATAGATTTGACTATTTAGTCCTCCTTCTCCTTCTCATCACTGTTAGACCAGTTGGGAAGGGAATACAGGCCTCCTGGCCTTCATCCAGCAATCCAACTGGGTCCATAGCACTCACACATATTGATTGAGGATGCAGAGGGGCCTGTGTAATGTGTGCAGGCCTCTCACCAGCTGGGCTGATGAGGGTCCTGTCAGGACAATAGACTAGTTGGTGCCAGCACCAGGTTCTGGTGAGTAAAAATGAGTAGGAACTTGACTTGCTGGCTCAAGAGGCAAGTTGATACCTTTGCTTTCAAGGCTAGAAAGATCCCGTAATGCTACCAGAGAAGAAGGGGGAGCGGGAGATGAAAGAATCCAGAGTTCAATGTGAATCTAACAGCGTGCCCATCTGCCCTATTACAGCAGGACCATAAGTAGACATATTAATGCCAGACATCTTCTCCACGAGATCACAGTCTTGGGCCGGGCATTGCCCCCAGATGGTTCCAAGTTATGACCGACTGCTGCTAATGACTGCACTGAAGTGTTGCCCCTCCCCCCACTGCAGCAACCATGAGTGCCCTTCATCAGATTGTGGAGGAGAGACTGCTTATTTTCTATTTTTTGTGAATGCCCATAAGATATGGCTGCCCTCCTTTCTACCATAACCTCTGACTGGCATACTGGCAGGCACAAATTAATGGTGCACAAAACACCATGCAGAATTAGCAGAATTACTTGGGTCACATCCCCAGCCTGAAGTCTGAGATAACCTGTTGTTGATCCTGGAAAGACAGGCAGCCAAGTGGTCAGCAAAGTGTGCGTTAGGTACAGCTGAGGACTTAGGCAGCAGCTATTTACTTTTCATATCAAAATTGAAACAGTGTAACAAAACTAAAAAAGCTATGTTTTACTGCTTAAGGTTTGACAGTAAGTCCAATTTAGTGGGTTAGCCTTCATGGTCTGCAAGGTGCCCTCATAACCCCTGCTGGAAAGCATTTTGCACCACCCTGGTTTCAGCACTACAGGAAATGCCAACCGGAGTATCGTGCTCCTATGTTCCTCTGAAGGAGCTTCTCCTCCATCTCTTAGTGCCATCGAATTCTAGTGACAAGGAGACTCCCTTTCATCCATGCTGAGACAAATGCGTGGCAAAGCCCGAAAAAGAGGCCTGGAGGGAAATGCTGACAGCCCGGAGCTGGCAAGCATGGAGGCACTGCCAACCATGACAGGGGCGGCCTTGGGCATATGCAAGCTCTGCACCTGCACAGGGCCACCATACCCCAGGGGCCACCATGCCAATATATATCCTTAATATAATAATCCTCTGAGGATGGATACATATTTGCCTGGCGGCCCCTGGCAGGGATTTGGCGGCCTCCAGCTCTGTTCCACTTGCAAACACCCTGATCCCCCGCCCTCTTCACTGGCCTCCGTGCTCCGCCCCGCCCAGACCTCCTTTTCCGGGGCCCCTTACCCACGCTTCCTCCCAAGGCCACCATGAGCCTAGAGCCACCCCCGACCTTGATGACCTGCTCATGTGTTGGCGTTAACAGGAGATTTCCAACAGGTCTTCCCGACCAGCGGAATACTGCGAAAACTTCTAGAGAATGAGGCTGAAGTATTTTAGTCTCACTTCAAGCTTGGACCGAGGGAGAGGGGAGAGAATCAATCACCATTTCACGCTGTCAGAGGAGCTGGACCTCCGACTGTAATCTGGTTTGATCAGCCACTAGCTGCTATTACTCCCCCACCCCAATTACCGTAACTGCTTTTTATAACACTTTTTCTCTGAGGGTACTGCTTTAACTCTGCAAATGCAATATATACAACAAATGACATCTGCTCACAGATTTCAGGCTGTTGTGACCCAAGAGATTAATACATTATGCCTTTTTAAAGTGGCCCAAAACTTATATTGCCTGTTTAAGAAGCACCCCAGATGTTCAACAGTTATCCAAAAATATGTTTTATGTGCTGACAGTTAATGTATTTTTTTTCTTATTTCTTATTTTTGAATGTTTTCTAAAATACCTCTGTATCGCAACCTTAGATGCACTTTTCTGTTAGCCATCATTTTGTTGATGCAACATTGTGGTTAAATTCCATTTGCCACTATTTAGTATGGCCAAAATGTAGTTTTGTTAAAAAAAAGTAAGCAGATAGATACATCTAAATGAGCAAATAAAACTCTCTAATGAAGGCCAGTTCTGGAACCATTGTTGATTTTAGATCATTTAGCTTCATTGCACTTTTCTGATATCGCTGTGAATGTTTGATGTACTAGAATATTTTCATGGTCATGTTCTTTGAACAATACAAATTGCCTTAAAATATGGGTTTGGAAAAAAAATAAATTTTTACATGGGCTTACCTTAAATGATAATAGTCACCTTAATGTGAAAGCACTTTTTGAAGCTTCTATTTTATCAGCACTTCATGTAAATGCATACATTGGGCCACATGCATCATTGTAGGAATTTGCGATTCCTAAATTGCGAAAATTAAGGAATCGCAATTTAGGAATCGCAAATTCCTATTCATCAGAAAATCGCAAACGTTTTTGCGATTTCCTAATTTTCCTTATTTGTGATTCCTTAATTGCAAATCGCAAATAAGGAATCGCTTTACATTGATTCCTATGGGCCTAGAGGCCCATAGGAATCAATGGGAAGGCATTCTCATTTTGGGAATTTGCAATTAAGGAATCGCAAAATGAGAATGCAATTTCAAGGGTGCAGGGGGGAGGTCCAAAGGACCCCCCTGCACCCCTGGAATGTCATGTAAGTACATTTTACTCACACACATGTCCCAAGGGCATGTGAGTGTGTGAAATGTAAGTTTTAAAAATGCTTTTTTTGCATTTTTGAAAATTTTTGCAAATTACCATGAAGGTTCACTTCATGGCAATTTTCCCCTTCCTAATTGCGAATTCGCAAATTAAAAATAATCATGCATAGCATTTAAGAAATTGCAAAATTTGCGATTTCTTAAATGCTATCGCAATTTGAGAAATCGCAAAAAATTGTGATTTCTTAAAATGCGATAATAGAAAAATAAATGATGCATCCCGAAAAGTGATTTTGGAATCGCAAACTGACGAATTTTGTGATTCGCACCGTTTACAATTCCAAAATTGCCTCATGCATGTGCCCCATTGTGTATGAAAATCCCTATTGTGCATGATCACCCCTATGTTTGTGGACTGATGCTGCTTCTATTTAGACTCCATGTACATGAAAAGAGAAGGGAGCTTGATTCTAAATGGATTGGGTTGAGGGAACCTGCAGGGGCTAAGGACTCTAGTAAGTACTGGCATTTGATTGCTGAAAACTGCGACCCAAGGCAAAAGGCTGTATCTGTACTGATTCCAGGAAGGGAGTGGGTGGATTATATTTTTTCATTATATAAAAACAACAGCTTAGCTGCGCCAGTATCTTTGCGCATAGAGGAGTCTCCTCTCCTTGAATATGGTTCCCCGTCAGGGGATGAGGTAGCAGGTTTTATAAAGAATGCCATATCTCTAGCGCACAGGGGCCAGACAGAATTCCAATTGCGCTAATCAAAAAGGAGTCAGTTGCATGGGGTTTCTTTTAGCGCCACAGTTCAAACATTGCTTTCGAACAAGCAGATTCCCGCCCTCATGGAAAAAGAGTATTATCGTCCCTTTGTACAAAAAGGGTCCAAAAACAACACTAGCTAGTTTTAGACTGATTGCTTTGTTGGATGCCTCAGGCAAGTTATTCGCAAAGAGTATTTTATGTCATCTACAGCAATGGGTTCATGATCAGAATATTTTACCAGAAAGAATCATGGTACTCTGGTCAACATTGCAGTCGTACAGACCATTGTAGAAAAATATGTTTTTTTGCGAAGTATGCCAGTTTATATGACATTTATTGATTTCTCCACAGCGTTTGACAAAGTCGACCGCCAAATGCATCTTGGTATACCACAGCACCTTTTGGGTCTTGTTATAGAACTACACACAGATACTTGGTGCTAAGTCCTAATGAGAGGTTAGTTGGGGCTATCATGTAAGATCAAAACGTATAATGGGTTGAACCAAGGGTACTTGTTGGCCCCTCCAATGTTTTCTTTGTATATATCCGATCTTCCCACCGTTTTGAACTCAGTGCGTGGGGACACCCCTAAGATTGGCATAATATCCGTTGGCTCCTTATTATATGCGTATGACGTTGTAGTTTTTGACTAACACCCAACGGCCTGCAGCGCCATCTGGATGCCCTAACTGGCTATGCACAAGCTCATTTTTTGAAAATTAATATTGCAAGAGCAAAAATGTTGTCTTACGCAAGAGAGGACATAGTCTAAAGAGACGTTTTAAGTGGTTACTGGTGTCTGAAGAACTGGATTTGGTTGATTTTTATTTATATCTGGGGAACGTTTTCTCAAAAACAGGTTGAGATCTAGAGCACATTATTCTTTGTGTTAGCAAGGCTGGAGCCTTAACACTTTACCCACAGCGGCAATTCCGCCGTGCTGCGGGGCGTTCCATTGAGTGGGCGGGCCAGGTCACCCAATGGACGTGCCCAGCACTATGGAGGTAGTGCTCGCGACGGCCGTTTGGCTGACGGGGCAAGGAAAGGGTTAAATAGATTCCATAAAACCTGTGGGAATAGCCATTTTGGTCATGTTTTGTCAGTTTTTAAGGTCAAAATTCTCTCCTCATTAATATACGCGGCTGAGGTATTGGGTATGAAATACTGCCTTTCCTTTGATAAGGCTGTAGGTTGAATCCTTCGCCAAATTTGTCATTTAAATTCTCAATCTGCCTTGCATGTCTTACGTTTGGAATTTGCTTTAGTCTCCTCATATATTTTATCCTGGGCTGCGGTTTTAAGATGGTGTAATTTTCTGTGTTGGGGAGGAGGGTACTCTTAAGGCTGCTTTGAGAACAGAAATGTTTTATAAATTGCCAGAGCATTCAACATTTTTTAGGTCCTTTGTGCAAGCTAATGATTCATTTGTACTTACCTTGAATACTGATTCCCCTATGTCAAAAACTGCACTAAGGCTGTTCATAAAGAAGTCTGTATCTTCTATCAGCTTGGCTAGAGACTCTGACATAAGTATGACCAAGGCCCGCAATGTTCTTTGGGGAATAGACCACAGTCTTATTTAACTTGGAACCTTCTCCAGGGAATCAGAAGGGTAATTCATGTATTAAGAACACATTTTCTGCCCTTAAGAGATGGCACTGGTTTATGGGACAAACAGGTAGATTCATCAAGCGAAATTGCGCTCGCAAAGGGCCAGATTCTGAGAATCTGGCCCTTTGCGAGTGCAATTTTTGTATTTGGGATTCATCATCCCAAATGCAAAAATCGCTATTTGCGAAATCGCATATTTGCGAGGAATTGGATTTAAGGAATCTCTATTAGAGACTCCTTAAATGCAATTCATTAACCAATTTGAAATTGCGAATTCGCAATATTTGGTCGCTATTTACCACGAAGTCTGACTTCGTGGTAAATAGCGAAAAAATAGAAAAAAGCACTTTAGTGCATTTTTCTCTGTTGCATGTTACACACACACATGTCCTTTGGACATGTGTGTTCGCAACACCTGTGTAAATTTGCATTTCAAGGGTGCTACAGGGTGTCCTTTGGACACCCCTGGCACCCTTGAAATCGCTATCTTATTTGCGAATAACTAATTGCTAATCGCAAATAAGGAATACTCCCCATTCATTCCTATGGGCCTTTAGGCCCTTAGGAATGAATGGGGAGTTATTCCTTATTTGCGATTAGCAATTTGCTAATCGCAAATAAGGAATGTGTAGGAATCGCAATTTATTTTGCGATTCCTACATGAATCCCATTTTGCGAGTCTGTAATAGCGATTCCTTATGAATCGCTATTAAAGACTCGCAAAACGGATCTTTGATGAATCTACCTGAAAATTTCTAGTGAGGTGATAATCTGCGAAATGTGCCATTCGCAGATTCAAGATTTCAATCATGTGTTATTTGTTTGCACGAAGTTACAAAAGGCCATGCATATGTATTTAAGACCTGTATTTATTAAATATCAGATGTAATCTGCCCAGGAGACCCGTTCATTCGTTTTGTCCCCTCCAAATGAAATGGTGTGTTTGAAGATTTATCAATTTTTAAAAATCTTTTCTGGTTATTTATTAGATCATTTTTTATTATATTTTTGTATATTGTAATATTCGATGGTTGAATATGGGAGGATTTTTGTATTGTACATGAAGCATTAAATGTTTGTGTATTTTTGTGGACCTGCGTATGAGTTCCATATCAAATAAAATATTTGGATTTGGATTTTGGAGTTGGACTCCTTGCACTTGGACTCTGGCTGCTAATCTGGGCCCAGTGCATGTCCTACCATAAGTCAAAATTGGATATACTTATCATTAGCATATTTAGCTTATCCATTACTCTCTAGTATATGCTACAAAGTATACCCAGGACCTGTAAGTTAAATGTTAATAGCGTAATGCAGCACAGTGACAATTGCCACACTTCAGTGTATGTCTACCACGAGTAACTTGGCTGTGCAGTTTTAAACTCTAAATTCGAACTGTCTAAATAAATCCTTTTGGCAGGCCTAATACAGCAAATTAAACGTGAATACATCACACATAAGCAGGCCTTAAATGCCCATAAGACAGAGGCATGACATTTAGAAGTAGGACATGACAAATGTTAATGCTAAACTTTTCCTTACAATGACAATTCCGTCAAAGTCATTTCGCTAAATCAGGGTTAGCTGTTAGCAGTTCGATACGAAAGGGTTGATATACATTATCTCCTCCTAATTCTTGGCATGTTTAACAAATATATAAATATTTTTTTATTTGGTATTGCAGAATAACCAACAAAAGTTGCAACACAAGGGTATCATGCAGCATCCTGTAAAAGTGGTAAAATTATAAAGATTGTGTGGGTTCACGATCCAGCAAGCATTCAGCTAAGATTCTGCATACAGTATATCAGTTTTCACCTTTATGTAAGCCACGATTGTGAGTGTGGATATTGGGAGGCAGGAAAGGAAGAACTTTTAATAGTGCATAAATAAGCCTGAAATGGGACCCAAATGTCTTTAGGGCGGGCTGAAGGGTGGAGAGCCTCAGTATACCATTCAGTCATGCCTTGGCCGGACACTGCATCATGGATACATGGTTTTATCAGCGTTACCCTGTTTTAGTTCCAGAACAGGGAATTGCATCTCTTAACTAAAACACACATGCGGAGAGAACCTCTGAGGTGACCACCAAACGTGCTAATTGGAAATAGTGATCAATGAAAACATCGTGTATAGCTGCCACACTGTGGAAAAGTTCTTGACAGCACAATGTCGACACTGGCCATGCCCAAGCCATATGTAAGAAATCAGCAAAAACTACCACATCTCACACATTTACCACAATCCCCCACCGAAGGTGGCTATACACTGTGGAGTATAATAGTGTTGATACAAGTATCAGCTTGTGTCTATAGTGAAATGGTGTGTTCTTTACTTGTATGCAGCAATACGCCTAGGTTTTATCAGCAAGGCTGTATCATAGGGAATATTCCAATTTTTGTCAAGGCTCAGAAAGTGCATCTGCTCTGTCAGTCAAGTAAGTCACATATATAAAGCTGATAGAATGTTCCTTATTGCCATGACCTATGTAGGACAAAAGGAGTGGCATCACAGGTGGTACCATTGGGAACCCAGGTATACCTTGTCTAGCTTCCATTCACAGCTGAAGGTAACAAAAGGCTGGCAGTTGTCTTGCCCCGGGGTGGGCACAGATGTTTTGATGTGAGATGAAGACACCATCCGTAAAGAGCTCTTCCAATGTCATCAAACTCATGCTCCTCAGTAGTGCCTGTGGTGTTGGGCCTCAGGCCCACATGGCGGAAAGAACTGACATAGACACTCGGGAATGTACATCAGTAACTGGCCTCCAGCACGTGCACCCCAGCCCTTTTATTGACGGGGCCACGTCACTTGTGGCACCCGTGATGGATGGGTGTGGGGTGTGTCATCCCAGCCCTCGAGGGAGTGGTTGGGATGACAACTTCCTGCGGGACACTAGAACGTGTCTCGCAGGATACTACATTCCTCCCCAACTTTATTGAGTAACAAACAACTAGTTAGTCCACCCTGTGGGGATAGAACAAACAGTTAACTGGATACCGCAGGGTCCATCAGTCCCTCAAGTCAGGTGGCAGTACGACAGCAGACTTGGGCTGGTGACCTTGCTTGCGCACAACCTTCTCGGCGGGCACCCATAGTTTAACCTTAGGGCTCAGGACACAACCGCTGGCTTGGAGAAATCTGCTGCAGACCATCGGTTTGCTGAAGATGACATGTCTTGCTGTCTTGCATGACTTCCGCTTTGCTGACATCGGTGATGGTCTGTGGTAAATTCTAACAGTTCCATTTAGTGGGTTGCTCCTGGAACTTGGATTGAGTCTGACACGTGAGAATTCACAGAGGTGTGGCTGGACTGACTGTCCCTGTTGAACTGCTGGGCTGTGACCGGTAACTGCAGTGCAGTTACGGCTTGTCTTTGCTTAGTGTGCTGAGTGATGTGACTCTAATTGCATCGGTGGCAGGAGTGAGGGCTAGCAGGTATCATGTGATGTATGGGTGCAGCCTGTGTTGCACCCTATCATGGTCTTATGTCTCTGTACTTCTCCTTACCACGCTAATCACTGTGCAGCATGCAGAAGGTGCCGGTGTGGTGAAGAGGGCAGTTGGATGGCGCTGTTGAGTGCGGTCCTTGCAAGGCGTGTGAGCAGGGCTGGTGTAGCGCGTTGGGCTGTCTCGGTAGTAGATTCCCTTCACTTACTTCCTCCTTGGTTGCAGTCTTCCAGTTGCTACAGACTACGCTGGGGGCCGAAGCTGAAACTGGGGACTCGTGGTGCTGTGGTACATTCGACCACTAGGTGGCGCGGCCGGTGCTCGTACCGTGCCTCGCAGTAGCTCCCCCTCTCGAAGGCTGGCTACACAGGCTGGAGCTGCTGGCTGGAGTTCACTTGTGGGACCGCTGGGTTTGCCATGCTTCTTTACGTTGGCTGCTGGAGCTTGGGGCTAGCCGCTTGCTGGCAGACAGAACTTATGGCTGCGCACCTACCTCCGGACCCTGCTGATCGGTGGAGGAAGGTAGGGGGAGCAGTAGTTGCGGTCCACATGGGCTGGGCAGTTTGCTGGCAGCGACGGAGGTGCTTTGAGTCCGGGTCCCGCGACAATGTGTTTCTCCGCGCCTCGGCTCATACCAGTGCAGGTTTGACATCGGTGGCTGGATATGCACCAGGCTGACGGTACCAGTTCTTTCGCTGCTGCACACACGCGTGTTGGGCACTGTTCCACACCAGTGCGGTCGCTGGGGGCCTTGCCGATGGAGGAGGCATGGGGCACTCACAACTCTCCCTTCGGTGCCAGCGTTGTAACCCGCTGTGCCGGAGCGTGCTGTAGGGCCGCTGCAGGCTCGGTACGTTACCTCCGCAGGCCAGACTTCATCATGCCCTGCGCCGTTGTGCTGTCTGTGGCTGCGGGCAGTGACTGGGGTGTGCACACCGGTATCGCTGTGCTGCCTCCCTTTTCTTTGGAGCTGCAGACACTGGGAGGGCAGTGCTCGGAACAGTGGGTAGCAGGTCCGCTCTAGGGCGCTGTACAGTGAGGATCGTCAGGCTCTTTACTTGCGGCGACTATTGCCTAAATGTGGTGGCGACGACCTTAGAGGCCCAGCCCCTCAAGGGCGACTGGGACAACAACATTCAACAACAACATATTTGAAATAAAACGTTCAATGCTTTTAGTCAAATATTCATTCAAGTAAACTTTTTATATTTCTCCACAAGGTTCAAAAAAGAATTTTACATCATTGATATTTATCACATATTTTGATAGGTTACAATCCTCATAAGAATATATACATTATTGATTTCACACCCAATGCATTTCGAGACAAGAGTCTCTTCTTCAGGGGTATAGCTGCAAAAGAAATTATGTACAATGAGACCAATTCAATTACAAAAAGTTTATTTGGGCAATGGTGCCACTTTGTGCATCAAATGATTTGGTCTCCTTAATTAAATTGTAGATTTGATCCACTTCCTCAGTTGTATAAACTTTAAATGATGCTCTGTTTTTGGGGATGCTTGAAATGCTGTCAAAAGACATTTTTACTGTGGGTGGTGCTGCCCTGGTACTCGGTTCAGTAGAAGAATTCAAGAAATGATAATGTACCTGGCGCACTCTGATTCAATTTATTTTGATATTACGATACATGTGCAATGTTGTGTAAATGCTTACTGAGCTTAAGTGCAAAGACCTTAGAGGCCCAGCCCCTCAAGGGCGACTGGGACAACAACATGCAACAACAACATATTTGAAATAAAACGTTCAATGCTTTTAGTCAAATATTCATTCAAGTAAACTTTTTATATTTCTCCACAAGGTTCAAAAAATAATTTTACATCATTGATATTTATCACATATTTTGATAGGTTACAATCCTCATAAGAATATATACATTATTGATTTCACACCCAATGCATTTCGAGACAAGAGTCTCTTCTTCATGGGTATAGCTGCAAAAGAAATTATGTACAATGAGACCAATTCATTTACAAAAAGTTTATTTGGGCAATGGTGCCACTTTGTGCATCAAATGATTTGGTCACCTGACTCTTTCAACATTAAATAACTGATAGAAAAATCAATGTACATTCATTCTCACAGTTAGCTTAGTACGTAATATTTTAATTAGTTACAGAAAGTGTTTTCCTAATAGAAGTCTGCAAAGTGCTTCCACCATAAACAGCTACTCCAGCAAATCAAATGCTTACTCAGTATCAAGGAGGATCACAACTGATGGGAGCTGTTGGTCCACTCTATTGAGGACAGCCATCTATGTCCGGAGAATGATTACAGTGAAGCTCAATGGTATGAGGCCAGACAGGTCTTGCAACTCTAGATATTGCATTAAAAGTGCAGGCATTGTGCCAGGATTTTGGCACATATGCTGTTTTCAGTGTTAAGTAAGGACAAAGGTATATAGTAGTGTCCTTGGCATGAGCCTTGCATTTACACTGTTTTAAGTTGACAAGAGCTTATTAGAAGTTTAAACTGCATTTTTCCTTTCTGCTGCCTTTGCACACGGCACACATTATTATAAATGTTTAGAGTCTAGCAGACTGTTTTGCTTCACAGCAGAATAGTATGTTTTCCTATAGTAGCAGCTTTGCTTGGTAAGCTTTGTCTGAACAGTGAGTGCCGAGACCTTCAAGGTTATTTCAACACTGTGGTTGTTGTTCGGTCTGATCAGCACACGTTCTAGACATAACATATATGCAGCTGTGGCCACCTCTGATTTTGGCGCGTTTAATAATGCACTGCGCAGGCATGCAAACACATCTGGAGAAAATTTGAATGCATAGATCTGATGTAGAAAATGATGTGATCCATTTCTACTAGGACCAGAGGTATGGGGCCGCCCTTGTAAACCCAAGAGACCTTCTGTTGATATAAAATATCCTACTAGCAAGGGAGGGTGAAATATAGGTGTAATCTAGCCTATTTCCATTTAGCCTTTTAACATGCTTTCTCCCTTTGTATTTTATGAAATATTAACTATGCTGATAATCTTGTTGCTTTTAATATGTCTGCTTGTATTAGCTAAGATACTGCGCCTTAGAACACGGCATTAGAAATAAATATTTCAAACTTGCACGTGTCCTCATTTACTCCCCGTTTTGGACTGGTATGATAGTATAACAAAAGAGTGTTCATTTGTTCCACATTGCCTGAGGTGTTCTAAGCTCCATGTTCCGGGTTGTCTAATCATTGGGGGTATGGAAGAACCACTGAGACACTGATTGCTAGTCTGCTAGGGGATTTTGGCTACTAAGGTGAGGTTTGGTACACCCTAATTTACTGAGGTTCCAAGTCTCTATGCACTGTTCTGTGTATGGGCAGAATCCCTGCTACATGGCGCCCAACGTTGGTGGTCTTATTACATGACGCTTGAGTAGTACTTCATTCAGTCCTTAACCCCTTCGCTATTGTTTCCGGATAACAGTAGTGTCGGACCAACCTACCTATAGTTACATAGGTGTTTTCAAGCTTGAATCTTTTCTAACGGTTTCCTTTTCAATAACTACTCAGTTGTTCTACTAAGTTCTACATTGTAGCTTTTTCTTCTCTGTGTCACTGTGGCTGACATTGTTATACCGCAACATAGTCACAGTGCGGTTCGCAATCATTTGCAAGCATATAATGTTGGTTTGGAGGGCATGGCAGTGATTATGGTCGTAAGTGCTGAGGTTGCTTACCCGTTTGAGATATTCTACTCTTGGGTGACGTTTTCTGCAGTGGAGGTGGCTACGCAGGTTTTTCACACTTACACTCACTCAGCCGTGCCCGCGGAATATGTTCCTTATAGGACACAGGAGATTCCGATTTCTGCATGGCAGCACCATGTTTGGTTTGATGGCGCCCTTCCGCACAGTGTAACGGCGGCTAGATTGGGTCCTTTGTCCATTCCAGGTGCTTCTTGGCCGGTTTTGGCTGGATTCACCCCGTATCTTCGTTCGGGGCAAGTTGCTGTTGCTGAATTACGGATCCTGTATAACTCTTCTATTAGTGTTATTCGGGCCCTAGTTCAATATATTACCAGCATTTTCCAGAGTGGGGCCCCTGGTGTTGCGGCCCTTCCAGCAGGACCGAGCGGAATGAAGCTTAGTCTCTTGATGGTCAATGCAGTAATTGGCAAGCGTCTCCAAGATAAGGATGATATGCATTTTTGGCTTGCCGAGAAATTTGACCAGCTGGATGCACTTTTTCCTAATTTGAGTCCCGTAGAAAAACACAGGATTCTTACAATTAGTTTACTCAAGGACTGAGGTAGTATTTTTGCGGCAGTGTAAACGAGGTACTATGGCACTCAGTCAATGGCTGTCCTTCCGACGGTCATTAAACGTGTTCAGGACGAACACGGACCTGAGGCTGCGGTGAATTGGGAATGAGACTCGTTGGCACGTTTGATGTAGTAGCCGATCTCGTCCTTTCTAATGTAAAGGGAGATGCGGTGAACTTTCAAGTGGCTAACGCTTACGCGATGTCCTAGATGCCGACAAACCCGACAGTTACAGAGAATTATTGCGGCTGCATATAAAACCATTGGCCGCAATAGTTTAGGTGTCAAGCCTTTTACTGCTAAAGATAAAAAACAAACCCAGGGTGCGAAGTCTGAAACAGATGTTCAACCCACAGCTCCAAAGAAAAAATGGAACAGAAATAAAAAACAAGGGAAACAACAACAGAAGCAGGAGTCCCGTCCCCCGTCACCCGTGCCTGCGTCTACTGAGCGCGTTTATGATTTGCGCAACTGCACTATGATTAAGTCGTCTGATAGATTTCAGGGTCCTGAACAATGCTCTCCTCGTTCTTTACTTCACATCGGCCTCATCGTCCGGTGGTGGAGGCTGCGGCAGAGGTCGGGGGTGGCCAGCAGAGTCGTGACCAGACCCGCCCTGCGTCCACTACTGAAGGTGACAGCAACTACCCGATATGTTGTTGTAGAGACAGCTGATACCAAAGTAGCTCCCCCTGATAGATTTGATGAAATAGTCCTTTTAATTGAAGGTGATATACAACATACCATAAAAGGGGTATTTGGGGAAAATCTTACAACTACCTATGACATTTTGTTAGCGGAGGCTGGCTGGCCCCCACCTTTTGTTTTTGCAGCTCCAAAAGGGGAGGAGGTGATTCTCCCTAGTTTCGCGCACACGGTCTCGAATGAGCATGCGCTGAATTTTTCAGAATAGTGGGCTAAAGCCTTGCGCCGGCTCTGTACCATACTCACTGTGGTTGGGATACATTTTCCCCACACCACAAGAGTCCCTTACAGTTTATGCCACAGCCTCAACCTCAATATCCCACTCGACGTGAAGCTAAGGTTTCCGTTGTGGAAATTCTCGAACAATTGGAATATTAAGGTCTAATTGAAACTTGCGTGTCACCGATGCATAACCCACTTTTTACTGTGACCAAGCCAGACGGTTCGTACTGTTTGGTATTGGATTACAGGCATTTAAACTCGCAATGCCGTACATGTGCAGTACAAAATACCCATGGCTCTGCTTTAGTGGATGGTCTTGTTCGAAAAAGGTTTAAAACCACACTTGACATATCCAACTGTTTTTTTGCCCACAATTTGGATGACCTAAGTTTCCAATGGACCAGTTTTACCTGTGGCGGCAAACAACGCCAATTTAAACGCCTGGCCATGGGCTATAAGAATAGTCCAGGTGTGTTTGCTGCCGGCATCGTCTCTCTCTTGGAGAGAATTGACCCAGATGCGTGTTCGTATGTGGATGATATCTATCTCACAGACCATGAAATTTGCTTGGTAAACTTTGTCTGAATAGTGAGTGGCGAGGCCTTCAAGGTTATTTCAACACAGTGGCTGTTGTTCGGTCTGATCAGCACCCGTTCTAGACATAACATATATGCAGCTGTGGCCACCTCTGATTTTGATGTGTTTAATAATGCTCTGCGCAGGCATGCAAACACACTTAGGGAACATTCGCATGCAGAGAGCTGACGTAGAAAATGATGTGATCCATTTCTACTAGGAACAGAGGTATGGGGCCACCCTTGTAAAATCAAGAGACCTTCTGTAGATATAAAATAACCTACTAGCAAGGGAGGGTGAAATCTAGGTGTAATCTAGCATATTTCCATTTAGCATTTTAACATGCTTTCTCCTTTTGTATTTTATGGAATAGTAACTATGCTGATAATCTTGTTGCTTATAATATGTCTGCTTTATTAGCTAAGATACTGTGCCTGAGAACGTGGCATTAGAAATAAATATTTCAAACTTGCACATGTCCTCATTTACTCCCAGTTTTGGACTGGTACGAGAGTATAACGAAAGAGTGTTCATGTGTTCCACATTGCCTGAGGTGTTCTAAGTTTCATGTTCTGGGTTGTCTAATCATTGGGGGTATGGAAGAACCAATGAGACACGGATTGCTAGTCTGGTAGGGGATTTTGGCTACTAAGGTGAGTTTTGGTACACCCTAATTCACTGAGGTTCCAAGTCTCTATGCACAGTTCTGTGTATGAGCAAAATCCCTGCTACAGTAAAAGAAGTCGGCCGAGTTCATGTGAAGTTTCAGTATTGCCATAATAACTGCCTCCATGGTGATAGATGGGAGCTGTGCATTCCTAATTGTCTCACTATATATGTCTAGGGGGGTTGTATGATGGAGTAACATATGCCAAAACAGTGAATGCTTTTATAAGACCATGATTACAATGCATGCGTCGTAAGCTTGCATGCATTTGCAGTGAAAACTATTACCATGCATATTCCTCTACCACACACTGTTAAGTCATGCTTGAGACATATGCGTGGGGAAATTTTTATGGAAAGTGTAATCTCTATACTATTCAATAGTTTGCCAGTCGTCTTATTATTGGAATGTGCATCAGAAACAATAAAAATAATTGGCACTCTCAATCAATTATTTTAATGCTGTTTTAGTTATTTTTATTTTCCATTCCGATGCGCAAGAGGATTCATAGCCCATTAACGTCTGCCCCTGCCATCCACTTTTACATCTTTACTGATGCACTTTAACTTCATTAGAAATCTGCAAGAAAGAAAATAGTGTTCCATCTCGCTCCCTTGCCTATGTCTCTTATGATTTCATTTTCACGTAAGTCCAGTTCTTTTTCTTCAAAAAACATAGGTGGGTCAGGCTCCTTCTATCAATAAAACCACCAACAGTTCTCCATGAACGGAGCCCCACACCCTATCAGGGCAGCTTTGACATGATTGCCACAAAGTTTCCCGTCTCTACATACCATCCACACTTCTTAACAGAAGCGCGTCAACCTCACGAGTTTCAGCCCTCTAAGGGCCTTGATCACAGGTGAGCATGCTCCATTCAAACTGACCATGTGTCTATCACTGATGAATAACAAACCACCTTTTTATTCAGTAGTTTGCCAGTTGTGTTATTACTGGAATGTGCATCAGAAACAATAAAAATAATTGCCTTCCACAGCAGCGTACTTATGCCAGTCTTAATTAAATATTTTAATGCTGCTGTTTTGGTTTATTTTTCTTTTCCATTCAGATGTGAAAGATGCTTCATAGCCCATTAACTCATGACCTTGCCATTCGCTTTTTCATCTTTACTGGTGCACTTTACCTTCATTTGAAATCCGCAAAAAAGAAATATTGTTCCATATCGGATATCGCTCCCTTCCCCACATCTCTTATGATTTCACTTTCAGGTAAGCCTGTTCTTTGTCTTCAGATGACATAGGTAGGTAAGGCTCCTTCTATCAATGAAACCACCAACAATTCTCTGTAAAAGGAGCCCCAGACCCTAGCTGGGCGGCTTTGACGTGACGGGCACGAAGTTTCCTGTCTGCATGACATCCACACTTCTAAACCAAGAAGATATATGGTACTTCACTTTTCCTCCTTACATGTTTCATTCCTTACAGGGGCTGTCACATATCTTCTTGCTGAAATAAATTGCTTGAATATAATTTTAAATTGGAGTTGACGTGCTTCTGTTTAGAAGTATAGATTGTATGTAGAGATGGGAAACTTTGTGCCTGTTAGGTTGAAGCTGCCCTGTGAATTTCTAAAGTTCTTTGATTGCTATTTTCAAACTGTGTCTACATAGGTAAGATGTGCAGAAAGAGTAAGAAAGGTGCAGAAAGAAGCAAGAGAAGTGAAGAACGACACAAGAGAAGTGCAGAAAGAGGCAAAAGAGGTGCAGAAAGAGGCAAGAGAGGTACAAAAAGGGGGAAGAGAGGTGGAGAAAGAGGCAAGAGGGGTGCAGAAAGAAGCAATAGAGGTAAAGAAAGAAACAAGAGAAGTGCAGAAAGAAGTAACAGAGGTGCTGAATGAGCCAAAACGCATGTGAAAAGAGGGCTGCAGAAAGAGGCAACAGAGGTGCTGAAAGAGGCTAGAGAGGTGCAAAAAGAGGGAGAGGAGTGCACAAAAAGGGAAGAGCGGTATAGAAAGATGCAAGAGGGGTGCAGAAAGAAGCAAGAGAGATGCAGAAAGAAGCAAGAAAACTGCAGAAAGAGGCAGGAGAGGAACAGAAAGAAGCAACAAAGGTGCAGAAAGATGCAAGAGAAGTCCAGAAAGAGGCAAGACAGGAGCAGAAAGGGGGAGAAGGGTATGGAAAGAGGCTAGAAGGGTACAGAAAGAAGCAAGAGAGCTACAGAAAGAAACAAGAGAGGTACAGAAAGAAGCAACAGGGGTGCTGAAAGAGACAAGAGGGGTACAGAAACATACAACAAGTGTACAGAAAGAGACCACAGGGGTGAAGGAACCGGAAAGAGAGGAGCTGAAAGAGGGACAGGAGTGCAGAAAGAGGGAAGAGGGCTGCAGAAAGAGGCCAGAGTGGTTCAGAAAGCAGCAAGAGAGGAACAGAAAGAAGCAACAAAGGTGCAGAAAGATGCAAGAGAAGTCCAGAAAGAGGCAAGACAGGAGCAGAAAGGGGGAGAAGGGTATGGAAAGAGGCTAGAAGGGTACAGAAAGAAGCAAGAGAGCTACAGAAAGAAACAAGAGAGGTATAGAAAGAAGCAACAGGGGTGCTGAAAGAGACAAGAGGGGTACAGAAAGATACAACAAGGGTACAGAAAGAGACCACAGGGGTGAAGGAACCGGAAAGAGAGGAGCTGAAAGAGGGACAGGAGTGCAGAAAGAGGGAAGAGGGCTGCAGAAAGAGGCCAGAGTGGTTCAGAAAGCAGCAAGAGAGGTACAGAAAGAAGCAAGAGAAGGGCAGAAAAATGGCACACAATTGCAGAAAAAGCAAGAGGGGTGTAGAAAGAGGCAAGAGAAGTGCAGAAAGAAGCAACAGGGTGCAAAAAGACACAAGAGAAGTGCAGAAAGAGGCAAGAGTGATTCGGAGAGGAAAGATTGATGCAGAAATAGGCAAGAGATACAGAAAGAAGCAAGATAGGTTCAGAAAGAGACAAGAGAAGTGTAGAAAGAAGCAACAGAAGTGCAGTAAGAGACAATAAGGGTACAGAAAGAGGAAAGAGCGGTAAAGAAAGAGGCAACAGAGGTACAGAAAGAGGGAGAGTGGTGCGAAAAGAGGCAACAGGCAGAAAGAAGCAAGAGGGGTACAGAAAGAAACAGGAAAGGTGCAGAAAGAAGCAGGAGATATGCTGAAAGAAGCAACAGAGGTACAGATAGAGGCAAGATGGGTATAGAAAGAAGCAAGATTGGTGCAGAAAGTAGCAACAGAGGTGCGGAAAGAGGCAAAAGGTGTGCAGAAACAAGCAAGATAAATGCAGAAAGACGTACCAGAAGTGCAGAAAGAAGAACAAGAGGTGCAGAAAGAGGCAATGGAGGTGCAGCAAAGGGGAAGGGGGTGGAGATACAGGCAAGAGGGGTGCAGAAAGAAGCAATAGAGGTGCCGAAAGCCAGAGAGGGGTGCAGAAAGAGCCAAGAGGGATGCAGAAAGAGGCAAGAGGGGTACAGAAAGAAACAACAGAGATACAGAAAGAAAGAAGCAAGAGAAGTGCAGAAAGAAGGAACAGAGTTGCAGAAAGAGGCAATAGGGGTGCAGAAAGAGGCAAGAGAAGTACAGAACGAAGCAACAAAGGTACAGAGAGGGGCAAGAAAGGTGCAGAAAGATTGAAAAGGTATGCAGAAAGAGGCACGGGTGCAGAAAGAAGCATGAGAAGTGCAGAAAGAGGCAAGAGAGGTACAGAAATGGGCAAGAGAGGAGCAAAAACAGGAAGAGGCATACCGAAAGAAGAAAGAGAGTTGCAGAAACAAAAAAAGAGAGGTGCAAAAAGAAGCAACTGGGGTGCAGAAAGAAGCATCAGAATTGCAGAGAAAGGGAACACAGTTGCAGAAATAAGCAATAAGGGTGCAGAAAGATGAAACAGAAGTGAAGAAAGAGACAAGAGGAAAGAGAGATGCAGAGAGGCAAGAGAGATACAGAAAAAGGCAAGAGAGGTACAGAAAGAACCAAGAAAAGTGAAGAAAGAAGCAACAGAAGTACAGAAAGAGGCAAGAGGGGTACAGAAAGAGGCAAGAGTGGTAAAGAAAGAGGCAACAGAGGTGCAGACGTAGGCAAGGGGGGTACAGAAAGAGGGAAAGTGGTTCAGAAAAAGGGCAAGGGGGCATAAAGAATCAAAAGGGGTACAGAAAGAAGCAAGAAACATGCAGACAAATGTAGGAGAAAAGCAGAAAAAAGCAACAGAGGTATAAAAAGAGGCAAGAGGAGTGGAGAGAGAAGCATGAAAAGTGCAGAAAGGTGCAAGAGAGGTGCAGATAAATGCAAGAGAAGTGCAACAAAAGGGAAGAGGGGTGGGGATTGAGGCAAGAGTGGTGTAGAAAGAAGCAAGAGAGATGCAGAAAGACAGAAGCAAGAAACATACAGAAAGAAGGAACAGAGTTGCATTAAGAGGCAAGAGGGGTGCAGAAAGAAGCAACACAGGTGCAGAAAGACACAAGAGATGTACAGAAAGAGGGAAGAGAGGTACAGAAAGAGACAAGAGATGAGGACAAAGGGAAAGAAGGGTGAGAATGAAGCAAAAGAGATGCAGAAACAGACAAGAGAGGTGCAGAAAGAAGCAACAGGGGTGCAGAAAGAGGAAAGAGAGGAGCTGAAGGAGGTACAACCAGAAAAAAGTCTCCCTCATGACCAAAATTATTCTACAGTGGTATTAATCGAAAATACATACTGTGAGCACCCAAACCAATTATTAACCCACTAGACAAAATATTCCAACAATTCTAGAAAATTTAAAAAACATGTATTTTCATTTCTTTTATCAAATATATTTTCATAAATATACATATCTTTAAATACATTCAATCAAATCAAATAAACCCAGGAAAATAGAAAAAAAACAACTTCACAACAACCCATTCAAACCCAACTCACACATCTCCAGACAAACCTTCACATTCATAACATAGCTGTGGAGCACAGCTACAGAATACCACTGTAATTGGGATGACCAAAGACAAGAACTGCACAAAAGCAGCATGTTCTCAGGGCAGTGGTCGGCGTGTTTTGGTGGCTGCAAGATGATGGAATGCCACCTTCATCAGGACCTGCCAAATATAATGCCCTAAACAGGGCTACTCCACCCGGGGGGAAAGAACACACTGAAACAATAGGTACAACGCCTTCTATAATGATACAGACTGGCGTTTCTAAATATAGTATCCGAATATCCAAAACTTCTCAGCCAGGTGCTGACACTGATCTCAGTACCTCAAGTGACTAAACCCCATGAATTGTCGCATAAATTGCCTGTAGAAAGTTCAGAAGCCTCTAATCCTTGCAACTTTTCATTTAGAGGAAAACCTATATAGCGCCGGTCCATCATTACGAAGAGGTTTTCGTGCACAGGACACCAATTAACACAAAAAACTTCAATGACTGAATGATGTCCGGTGTGTCTCCTGCTCCTAAGTTGGCAAAATATGTCTGCTTTGATGTATAATGTGCTTCAAAATGTAGCCAGAAGTCCACTTGAGTAGCCACACATAATGTCCTTGCGTTAGCCCGATCATACTGGAAGCTGAAGGAGGGACAGGGGCAGAGCAAGAGATAAGGGGGCTGCAGAAAGAGGCAAGAGGGATTCAGAAAGAAGCAAGAGAGGTGCAGAAAGAAGCAAGAGAAGTACACAAAAAAGGAACACAGTTGCAGAAAGAGGCAAGAGGTGTGCAGAAAAAGCCAAGAGAAATGCAAAAAGAAGCAACTGAGGTGCTTAAAGACGCAAGAGAAGTGCAGAAAGAGGCAAGGGCGATGCAGAGAGGCTAGAAAGATGCAGAAAGAGGCAAGAGAGGTATAGAAAGAAGCAGGATAGGTACAGAAAGAAACAAGAGAAGTGTAGAAAGAAGCAAGCAAGGTACAGAAAGAGGCAAGAGAGGTGCAAAAAGAGGGAGAGGGTTACAGAAAGAGGCAAGCGGGCTACAGAAAATGCAAGAGGGGTGGAAAAAGCAGCAAGATTGATGCGGAAAGAAGGAAAAGAAGTGCAGAAAGAAGCAACAGAGATTCAGAAAGATGTGACAGAAGTACAGAAAGAGGCAATAGAGTTCAGAGAGGTACAGAAAGAGGCAAGAGCAAAGCAGAAAGGGGGGAAAGGGGTGGAGAAAGGGAGAAGAGGGGTACTAAAAGGAGCAAGAGAGGTACCATAAGAGGCAAGCGGGGTACATGAAGAGGCAACAGGGGTTCAAAAAGAGGCAACAGGTGTGTATAAAGAGCAAAGAGAGGTGCTGAAAGAAGGAGAGAAGAGCAGAAAGAGACAAGAGGGCTGCAGAAAGAGGCAAGAGGGGTTCAGAAAGAAGCAAGAGAGGTGCAGAAAGAAGCAAGAGAAGTACATAAAGAAGGAACACAGTGGTAGAAAGAGGCAAGAGGTGTGCAGAAAGAGGTAGGAGATGTACAGAAAGAAGCAACAGATGGGCAGAAAGATGCAAGAGAAGTGATGAAAGAGGCACGAGAGATGCAGGGAGGCACGAAAGATGCAGAAAGAGGCAAGAGAGGTGCAGAAAGGAGAAAGAGCTGTGGAGAAAGGGCAATAGGGGTACAGAAAGAAGCAAGAGAGGTGCAGAAAGAAAAAAGTGTAGAAAGAAGCAACAGATGCGGAAAGAGGCAAGAGGGGTGCAGAAAGAGGCAAGAGAGTGCAGAAAGAGGCAAGAGAGGTGTAGAAAGCGGAAGAGGGATGAAGATAGAGGCAAGAGGGGTACAGAAAAAAGCAAGAGAGGTATAGAAAAAAAACAAGAGAAGTCCAGAAAGATGCAACACAGGTGCAGAAAGAGACAAGAGGGGTAAAGAGAGAAGCCAGAGAAGTGCAGAAAGAAGACACAGAGGTGCAGAAAGAGGCAAGAAAGGAACAGAAATAGGCAAGAAAGATGCAGAAAGAGGGAAGATGGGTGCAGAAAGAGGAGGAAAAAGGGGTGCAGAAAGAGGCAAGAGAGGTGCTGAAAGAAGCAAGAGAGGTACAGAAAGAAGCAAAAGAGGTGCAGACGGAGACAAGAGAGGTGCAGAAAGAGGAAGAAAGGTGCAGAAATAAGAAGAAAGGTGCAGAAAGAAGCAAGAGGAGTGCTCATACCTCTAACTTGGTCAAAAAGTGCTCCACTGTGGTTGTTTCTTTTTTTGTTTCCCATTAAGTTTATAGTTTTCTTCTATGGAAATGAGGAAGACTAATCCTGAGGTTACCACTCCACAACACAGACTAACATACCACATAATTACCCTCCATAACACATAATTCCACTCCACATAATTCTTGTACACTAAATACCACATACTTTCTATCCACATAATTTCTCTGCACAACATACCACATAATTCCACTACTTTCAATGTACATCCACTCCATTCCAAGAATCAGTAGTAAAAGGTGTTTACATTTTTTACAATGCCAGTAGCTCTAACTATAACTCTAAAATGCTAGACCTATTGCATTGCAAATGCTTTTTTATCTAGTAGTCACGTTTGTAGAGTGGTGGATAAAGGGGGCTGGGCCTTTAATCAGTGCTCAGGAATTCCGCTGTGTAGGACTTACAGGAGGTACAAGGGGGGCTTCTTGGCCCCCATATTCCCTCAGGAGCAAAGTGGACTAGATCCCCCAACCAGTAGTGTGCCAGGTAGTGCATTTGCAGATTAGTGGAGGAAGGTGGGCATGGACTCCGAAGACCTCTTAGCAATACCAATGTATGGGACTTGCTAGACAATAACAGGAGGGGTTGTTGGCCCCTAAGGACGTCCTTTTGGACCAACTACCACTCCTATTTCCTCCAGTAAGCCCCACACAGCAGGATTACTGAGTTCTGATAGCAGGCCACACACTCATTCCCACCATTCTGCAAACGTGCTTCCTGGAGTGCTCTTGTTTGAGGGATGAAGTCCCCTTTGCTGCTGGCGGTCCTTAGTTGCCAACTAGCCTAACTGTTACCTCTAGTAAGCCCCACACAGTGGAATTGCTGAGAGGTGGTCACAAGCCACACCCCCTTTCTACACCACTTTGCAATTGCTCCTCCTGGCACGCTTGGTTGGGGATGAAGTCCCCATTCCTCTTGAGGGTCCTTGGGGGCCAACTAGCCCTCCTGTTACCTCCAGTAAGCCCCACACAGCTGGCTTGCTGAGAGGTGCTCAGAGGCCATGCCCCTTTCCACACCACTCTGAAAAGACAACTTCTGAGGTACCTGGTGGTCTAGTCCTTGGTAGTCTAGTCCCTGGTGGTCTTGTCCCTTCCTTTGGACCTGCGGAATATCCAGGATCTTAGGCTCTTTAAGAAACAATTAAAGACTTATCTTTTCACCTAGCCACCTTATTCCTGACCCTTTCTGTTGGCACGCTCTCCATCCATGCCAGGATGCTTCTGAGTATCTGTGCATGCTACAAATACCTCATAACATAACATAGTTTGCCCTAAGGACCCTTATCAGTGAAGGTGACTTCATCCCCCAACCTAGAGTGTGCCAGGAAGTGCGTTTGCATAGTTGAGCAGGGAGGGGGCAGGGCCTCCAGCAAGTTGCTGGTTTTGTTTTTGTTGTTTGATTTTCAAAAGGGGGCTGTGAGGTCCCCCCTTCTCTTGACCCTTTTGGGCCCCGGCGACCCTGTCCCCCGGGACCTGATCCATTTCTATAAAGTAAAAATTGAGGTGGCATGTAGCTCCCCCTCCCAAGGCCAATTTCAGCCCAGAGGACCCCACCCCTCGGGCCCAGCAAAACCTTTTTTTATGGAAGGGGGCCGCATGCCCCCTCTTAGGTCATTTTCGGCCCCAGGGACCCCATTCCCCAGTGCTTGGCTCAATGGGGATCGCGGGGAGCCTCAATGCCCCCGTGGTCTCTGCCGGCTCCATGCCTCCTGTGGGAGCCGGCATCGCTATTGGACAATGGGAGCTGCTCATATGCATCTTCATTTGCCCATAAAAAATCCTGCTTCGATTCATGGAAGCAATAGAAATTTTCCTGCTCACGCTTCCGTGACGCGAATAAGACATTTGCTTTGGCAGGGCTTAGCAGTACTCAAACCCTGCCATAGCAAACTGCAATGTCCCAGTTGTGGGCACCCCAGGACATTGCTGGAGCTGGCCCTGGGGGGTGGCGATCCCCAGGGCCATGGAAGGCTCCTGGATGTGGGCCATGCAGCCCCCTCCCATCTTATGAGTATCTCCAGGTAGGTGGTGGCCCCCAGGGACGGGGTCTGCAACAGACCCCTGCATTTACATAATGTATCCCCCGGGTAAGTAGTGGTCCCCTGGGCAATGTGGGGGGCAGCAACCCCCATGTCTTTTATTTTAAAAAGCCCCAGGGATGTGGTGGTCCCCAGGGCAGCATGCAGGCAGGCAAGAGCCTCACTACCCTTATGATTAAAAAAAAAAGTCCTTGGATGGTGGTGGTCTCTGGGGCTTCTGGAGGTGCGCAAGCCCCCCACATTTAAAGATACCAGCCCTGTGAGGTGGCAGTCCCTGGGGCTGCATGGGGGTAGGTAGGAGCCCTCCTTATGCATTTTAATAAAGAAATGCCCCAGGAGGTAGCGGTACCCAGGACTGCAGGGGGGCCGTGTGTCTCTCATTCATTGAATATCGCAGGGCCCCCACCGCTTCATATTACAGCATTTCCCTGGGACCTGGCCCTCCCAAATGCCTTTCATGGTCCTCGGGGTAGCTGTGGGACCCCCTGAGCACATCTAGGGGGCCAGGGTGTTTCTATCCTGCCCTCCTTTCACATTTTTTCAACCGTTTTTGAAGTTTTGGCAGCCAATCAGAGTCAGATGCAAGATCGGGAGGGTTTGCGGAACCACTACGGCCACCAGATAATATATTTCTGAATATATGAATTTAGCAAAATGGATCCACACCATTTAACAAAGAGAGTGCACTCTGGACCAAGAGCTACCTTTCAGCCAAATTTAGTGTAATTCCGTTGAGCAGTTCGGGCTGTAGCTGCGACAAAAGTTTCCTTTCGAAATTAACATGGAGAAAATGCATTTTGGGACCATCTTTTTTTCTCGCCCCCGCTTGAAGAATCAACCCAAAACTTTCAAGACAGGAGCTGACCTGAGCGCCTCTTTTGTTTTGAAAAGTCTGCGAAGATTCATCGAAAGTTGCAAAAGATATTGGCAAATCAAAAAACGCTTTTCCTATGGAAACTAGGGGGCATATTATCAAGATAGGGCCTTACATTTCACATCTAACATCTAACATGAGCTTCCATTGGAATTCATAGAGCATATTATCAAGCCTATTATCGCCGCTTTATCGGCAGTTTCCTGCCGATAAAAGCGGCAATAATGTAAGGCCCTTTCGTGATAATATGCCCCTGTATCTTAACAGAAGGAGATGATGGACGGGGAGCTGAAATCTTTCAGATACTCACCCCCACTCACAGATCCGGGTTGAATAGGTAAAGAATGATGATGGATTAAACCCAGATCTGTGACAGGGGGTGAGTTTCTGAAAAGTTTCAGCGCTCCGACCATCATCTCCTTGTGTTTGCTTTTTATTAATATACACAGATGGATACATGTATATGCATGTGTGTGTATTAAAAAATATATATATATATAAAAAATATTCAAATGTATTTTTATATACATATAAATATATCTGTATGGTTGTAGTACTTTAAACACCACAGTATTTGCACACATGGTATGACATTCAAACCAATGTATTCAGTTTCAACAGCTATATCTGCCAGGTGAAGTAATGATGCACCTTAAGATTGTAATGCTTTGCATGTATAATGTGTAGAGAAACTCTCCATTAGGGCATTTTTTCATTTATATGTGATAAGATGTTAGTATGGAGGATGGTATCTGAGGCCAGGACCTGGAACGGTGAAACAGACATTATAATGACTAAGTGAGAAAAAATCTTTCTCAGTTAAGTAAATCATAATCTTTATGATGTCGTCATGGGCATATTCCTATGAAATTGTGTACTTTAGAACAATGCAATAGAAAGCACCAAGTTTAATGTCTTGACGCATAATCCCTGCATGATCAAATAGGAAATCATATATGTGGTCCAGTGTTTTACTTTTAATGAGGTGGTGGGAAATGGGACTGTTAAATTTGACAATTTACACATTGATGATATGGTCCAGTTGAAGTCTTCAGCTGAAACATGTAGGTCTGTCTTGCTTTTGGCACACATGCACTTTGCTTTGTAAAAGCGAAATACATATTGCAGCAAAAGCAACTTCCAATTGTGCTGTCTTCCTGTGTTGCCCACCAGAGGTTACAGAGACATTATAGTTAGGCTGACAGGCTGATATTTCACAAATACAAAACCAGAGAAGTTCAGCAGTTATAGTTAGTTGAGCTGACTATAACTTGTGGCCCTGCAATGCACCGCTAACTAATTATTTATTTCATTTTCTCTCTGCATTGTCCCTCAAATTCCCCCCTTACCTTGCCCATCCACCCCACTGCTGTTACCTGCACGGACCGGGGATGATGACCTCACATATTACATCACTCATGACATGTTCAGTGACATCCCTTATGACATCAATGATGACACCTCAAATGACATCACTGATGACATCATCCACAGAATCTCTGACACACCAACTCACACCCCAAAATAACCATTCATTCACCCACTCCATCTTCCAAACTAACATTCTCAAAACCATTGACACACACATACCAGTACTTATATATCTACTCAGTGATTCTAGGTCTATACAAACTTCTACTCAGTCACCCATACAGCCACTCATACACCAACGTGTTCACTAATTCAGCCACTGACATATCCACTCCACAACCCACACAGCCACTCACACACTGTCAGTCACCCATAGAGCTACTTACACACCTATTCACTCACCCATAAAGTCAATCACAGAGCCACTTACTCACCTATACAGTTATACAAACACCCACTCAAATAGTCATACAGATACTAACACATACTCCCCTATACAGTCACTGTACCAAGCGCACACTCACCTATACAGTCACTCATAACCAACTTACTGACCAATACAGCCACCAATATATCCACTCATGTACCCATACAGCCACTCACACACTGTCACACATAGTGCTACTCATTCACCTACTCACTCACCCATAGAGCCAGTTACACAGCCACTTAAGTGTCTAGGGGTCTGGCTAGAACCTGAACTGTCAATGACCACTCAAGCTAAACGAGTGGCAGGGACTTGCTATGGACTGCTTAGGTCAGTACGGAAGATCTTCCCGCTACTCCCTGAAAATTCCCGGAAACTACTGGTGCAAGGATTAGTCATGTCAAGGCTGGATTATAGCAATGCCTTATTCCTTGGCTCACCAGAATCCACTCTGAATGTGCTCCAAAGAGTTCAGAATGCGGCTGCACGAATGCTCACTGGTACTGCCAAAAGATCATCAGCTAAGCCTGCTCTCAAGGCCTTGCATTGGCTTCCAATCCGAGCTCGCATAAAATTCAAATCCCTCTGCATCGTGTTTAAAGCTTTGCAAGGATCAGGCCCTCCAATCCTTAGAGACCTGGTGCGCCCTTACAAACCTACGCGAGCCCTTCGCTCGGATGATGGTCATTTTGTGGTGATACCCAGAGCCAAAAAGGTGAGGTCCGGCGGTCGCCGGTTCTCTATTAATGCAAGCCAATTATGGAATGCTCTTCCGATGGCCCTGCGGAAAGAATCCAATCTAGTGCGTTTCCGCAAGGCATTGAAAACTTATCCCTTCCCCCTTTAGGCTTTCTCTTCAGTTGTATTTGGGTGGTGGTCCTGTGTTTTGTTTTAGCGCTGGGACGCTCAAGGGCAGCCATGCGCTTTATAAATCTCTTTTCATTTCATTTCATTTCATTTCATTTCATTTCTTACTCACCTATACAATTATACTCACTGACACAAGTCCACATACACACCCATACACCACTCTCTCAATCATTCAGACACACATACAGTCACCCATATACTCCCAACACTCACCTATACTTCCTTTCGCATATGGAGTTACTCACCCATATACCACTAATATATCCATTCATTCACAGACACAGCCATGCATATACTCAGTCACCCATACTGCCCCTCACAAATGCACTCACAGACCCGTACAGCCACTGACTCACGTGCTCACTCATCCATGCAGGCAGTCACACACCCTCTCACCTACCCACATACCACTACCACTGTATACCAGCCAGCTGACATTGCCACTATGAACTCGTCTTACCAAGGAGAAAATAGTTTCTGGCAACTATCAAACATGACAACCCTGTCCCCTCAGGGATCATGGAAGCAGTACAATACTTTTTGCTCAGTCACTCCTGCTCACTTTGTCTCAGAAAGATACACAGAATAAACAATGGGGACATTTTCAATAAGCATTTATTGAGCCAGCGTCATTCTAGTGTAACATATGTGTGCTGCAACAACCATAAGACAGAAACAGATATAAATTGTTATAAGCACCAAAAGAGTAAATAGATGTTAGACTTCTTCCATAGTTCTAAAACAATAGATATATGCAGGTATATGGATACATGACAGTAATAATGCATACTCCTACAATGCTAACCCTAACTAGATGTACCTAAATGTACCTAGCATGTATGCAGTTATATAGCCAAGAAGGCCCCTAGGATTAAGCCAATCCTATTACTTTAAGTAAGAAAATGAAGTACCCCATCTTGGTCTCAAGTTGGGCACCCCGCAAGGGATGTCAGACCACTGCGTGCTTAAGTTTTGCGTGTAGGGACATCAGAGTCTCGTGTCAGCATGTTAGCATGGAGGTCTTTCTCATCTGCCTGGTCCAGTTAGTATATGGTGCTTATATACCCAAAAGGTTCTGTCGGCCGAGTATGCTGAAAGGGATGACCCTTATACATAGTTATTATGCAGAAGAAGGTAGTCCTTCTGTGATTCTGAGAATCCTAATGCATAATAAATTAGGCTTGTTTTCAGAGAAAACCACACAACATTAATGCTGCACCAAAGTAGGTAAAAGTTTAGCACAAACCTGTTATATATTACAATGGCACAGTAAATATAGGTGAAAGGTTAGGTGACTATCCAGGCCTATATTGGGGCACATTTCGAATCATAAAACACACTACTCAGCCACCCGGCTAATCAATAATAAAAACATTGTTAAAATGTTCAGAATAAAAATTTCTAAAAGTTATGAAAAATGCCGAAAAACTTTATGTCCTTTATATATGGTAAAAAGTTCTAAGTCCTTTAAAATATGTTCATATATAGTTTGAGTGACTGAGTACACCTGAAAGCCATGGTGCTCAGTAAGGAGGAGAAAAGTAAAAAAAAATGTATTCCAATTTTGGTTGTTTTGGAAAAAGGCTGAGTTTTTCCCAGCACACGAGTATCCAAAACATCCACAGCCTGTGTGCCTGCAGTAGAGCTGGTTTCCAATCCAACAGAAGCTGAAGCATCCTGTGGTCTCTCTAAGAATGATAACATCAACATGGAAATAGGCTGAGGACACTGTACTATGTGGGCATTTATCAGGTTCAGTAATACATCTACGTCATGTAGGGCAACCAATGGAAGTGTTGGACAGAGATCCAACACGCATTCTTGTCTGCAGTATAAGCAGCGGAGCACAGGTAAGACACAGTCATTCCAGACTGGTTGGAAGGAACCAATTCTCGCTTAGCTCCCGAAGCAGAGTGTGTCCCCAGATGGAGTACCATCCGTTCACGGCAACATCGCTCAAAGAGCACTTTTTCCATCTTCTTGGGATCTGGGACCCCCATTCCGTAGGAGAAAATTTTAAAACAGTATTCCCACCACCAGTGACAGGGTTAGCGGAAGCCTTTCAAAAAGCTACCAAATACAGAGTGTATGAAAACTGGAATTACTCCGAAGACTGTCTGAAAGGGGCTTAGCTGACCAGAACCTATGGTGTTAAATAGGTGTGCAATACTCTTTGTATCAGACATGTTAAAGATTCGCTCTATCATTTCTCCAAAATGGAACGGGCAGTTAGCTCATACTAGCGCCTTTATCTCAGCTGATGACTTTGCAACCTGAAGATCAAAAGTCTCTAGGGGTGAGGTTAACGGCACATCCTCCTGTAAAATCATGGCTTTCAGTCGGCTCAGAGTACCAAATGGTATAAAGGAAACATTCAACGAAGGCCATAACAGTGTGTCTCTGACTGTGTGGGTCGGTGGAAACAACATTGGCATACAACAAGTAATCCTGGAAGTCACTGTGACTAGGTATGTGATGCCTGGAAGCATCCCACAACAACCTAGATCATTCAGCATTAAGTAACTCCCATTCAAGAGCAGCCTAAACACTGGATTCATCATGGCAGCTGGGGATTTCTTTAAATGACAGGATAAATTTGCAACTGAACCGTTAAAGGCCCATGAAGCATACTATCCTGGCAAATTAGAGACCCACTTAATGAAGTCTCGCAGTCAGTACCACTGAGAAACACTTCAGTCTCCCCATTCCTGCATCTATTTCTATATGGTAATTCCCAAGATTCATGGATAAAGTCCTTACCCATTGCTTCACATCTGCCTACCTGTTGGTATTGTAGACAATATAGAATTTGGAAAGTTGTTAAGGGCAATGTTATATTGCCATGAATTAACCACTCTGTGGACGGTGACTCTGCCACGGTGAAAAGTAATTGATCTAATTTTCAATGTGCAGCATTGTATATTTTGCATCCCTTTTTTTCCATTCTGATCTGCCTTTCTGATAGATTATATGGGGAAAATAGAGACATGCTGTTAATATATAGCCAGGCCAATGGACCAGAGCACAATGATTATATATATACACATAAGGAGAAGACTTTACTACTAGTTTCTTCTTTTCTTTGGGCTCAATTCACAGAACTAACTTACTACAAAATCTTAAACTTACTATCATTTTGGTATTCACAGAAGACACGTACTCATTTTGGTATTCACAGAATGCACTTACTCATTTTGGTTTTCACAGAATGCACTCACTCATACTAACTGTATGTCCACACTCAGGCTGAAGATTCCGGCGGGGTGGTGGAGATTCCGGCCCGGAGGTGGAGATTCTGGCCCAGAGGTGGGGATTTTGGCCCGGAGGTAGAAATTCCAGTCGGTGGTGGAGATTCCGTCCAGTGGTGAAGATACCACCACTGGCCGAAATCTCCGCCACAGGGCCATAATCTCCACCATTGGTCCGGAATCTCCACCTCTGGGCCGGAATCTCCACCATTGGGCCAGAATCTCCACCTCCGGCCGGAATCTCCACCACCGGGCCAGGATCACCGGCCTGAGTGCGGAAATAAAGTTAGTATGAGTAAGTGCATTCTGTGAATACCAAAATGAGTACGTGAATTCTGTGACTACCAAAATGAGTACGTTAATTCTGTGAATCGGGTCCTTTGTGTTTATTCATTCACCATAGTGCATCAACATTGACGGTCAAATACATATATATACATAGTAGTTATAGTTAGGACCTAGTTTCCATAGCAAGAACATTTTTTAATTTGCCCAATACATTGGCGCTGTTTGACAAATCTTCGCAACATTTTCATAACTAATGGGTCAGTCACGTCAGCTTCTGTCTTGAAAATCTTGGAGCAATCCGTCAAGCTGGGGCCAAGAAAAAGGGGAGTAAAAAAAACACTTTTTCTCCATGTTTATTCACATAGAAAACTTTAGACACGGCTACAACCAGAACTGAGAAACGGAATTACACCAAATTTGACAAAAATGTAGCTCTTGGATCACAAAGCACTGTTGTTGTTAAATGGTGTAAATCCATTCAGTTGCTCCTGAGAAATTTAAAGATTTCTCAAATATACAACTTTGGCTGCGGTTTATCTGCTAACCCTCCCGATCTCGTGCCTCAGATCTGATTGGATGTTAACATTTCAAACCAGGAAGTGTTAGCAGCCATCTTGTCACTAGGTTGAAGCAGAAATGTAAAACACAAAAAAGGTGGCAGGGTACAAACACCCTGACCCCCTACACCTGTTCATGGGGTCCCACTGGACCTCTCGAACCCAAAAAACATTTTCTTTGGCAATCTTTGGCGGGAGTCAAGTTGGATCCACGAATCCTACTGAAACTTGAAAAAAATGAAGCACAGGTTGCGTGATTCATTTAATTAGGCCCCGGGGTGGGCCAGATCCAGGGTGCAATAAATCATGATAATAGAGCCCAGCAAGGACACCCCTCCGCAGCCCCAGACACACAGCACCTTCCCCAGAGCAAATTCACTGAAAAGCACGGGGGCCACGTGGCCCCCTGCGGCCCCAGGGATGGCCACCTCCCTGGGGCTATACATAAATTAAAATGATTCATAAATCTACACACACACATATCCCCTCATTCAGCCATACTGTCACTCATATACCCACTCACTCACTAATACAGCCATTGACATATCCACTCGGATACCAATACAGGCACTCACACACTGAGTGAGTCAGCCATAGAACTACTCACACACCTGAACACTCACCCATACAGTCAATCACACAACCACTAACCTCACCCAAACAGTTACACACACCCACTTACTCATACAAATAGTAACACATAATCGCTCACCAATATAGTTGGTAACAAAGGCAAACACATCTATATAACCACTCTCCTATTCACTCACTCACACATACAGTCACTCATATACCCCGTCACTCACCAATACTCCCTTTCACATACTCAGTTACTCACCCATACTAACACATGCACTCAATTACCGACACAGTCATACAGACAATCACTAAACCATACAGCTTCTTATACACACACACACACAGTACCCCATACAGCCACTGACTCACCCATCCACACAGGCAGTAGCACACCTCCTAACCCACACACCCAGACACCCAGACAACCATAGAGGTAGTCAGACAACCAATCAATCATCCTTATGGCCAGTCATGTTCCCACTAACAAATTCATACACCCACTTAGACACAACTGATAGATACATCCACACAACCAGTCACTCACCTATACATTCACTGAGACACCTAATCACTAACTTATACAGCCAGTCATGCATCCACTGAGTCATCAATGCACCTAAGTATATATATTTAACACTCATAAACTTTTCAAAAACAACCACTGGAAGATATCATCACTGATGTGATTTGAGATGTCACCAGTGATGTCATAAGTGATGTCACTAACCATGTCATGAGTGATGTAATATATGCGGTCATAAGCAGTGCATTGAAGAGGTGTGAGTTTTAGTTAATTCGTGTAGCTATAACAGCTGAATTTTTTTTGAGAAAAATCTGACCCTAACTATAATTTCCCTGTAATTTTTCTTTATTTTAGTGAATTTCTAAGGTTTTTTTTCCATTTCTATTTTCTAACTATAACGTCCTTGTAACCGTTGGTTTTTGCAGTGTGTATATATATTATTTTACTGTTGTCCAAATTGGGAGGAAAATTACATTGCACTTAGGCACTTTATAGAACAACTGATTACTTTGGTGGTGGCACACATTTGCACCTTATAATTTTTGCACTTTAAACGGAACACTGCGACAGCATGATTATAAGTCAGATCAACAGATACAAAACATGATACAAGAGCATTGATGCCAACAATTCACCGGAGAGGTGGAAGGTATAGTGAGAAGATGTTGACACATAGTGCAATATGGGCAATGCCATTAGAACAGTTTTACAAGGTATTTTGGCTTTAAAGTGGCAAAAGTCTGTTGTCTGTATCCATTATTATGGTTGATGTACATGTCACATTTAATTGTTTATCCTGCAAAGCAGCACTGTCAGGTGATCAAGGACTTGGGCGACCAAAACACTTAATGATAGAGAGTCTGTAAATAAACACTTTTAGCACAAAGTACTGTTGTCCGTCCATTTCATACTATCTAAGGATTCATTGCAAGAAGAGTGTTCGAGATATACGTACATCTATAAACACTTAAGCCTAGAGGCTTTCCGAGCGACATTTTTAGTGTCAATTCCGACGGCCATATTATGAATACAGCGGTCAGAATTCAAACCTGCCGGTCATTCCGGCTGGCTTACGACGGGCTCAAGGAGTCTGTCAGCCAGTTGGAAACTACACATAATCTCTTAAGAACGGCGTTTCTGCCATCAGGATTACAATGTTAGTTCTCTACAGGCTTTTCATGTCAGGCTTTCCGACATGAAAGTCTGTCAGAAAGAGACATTGGAGGCCAGTTGCAGAACCAACTTGCAACAGCGGCCTCTGGTTGAGGTTCTGGGGCACATTTGTTGCCCCCCAGTCAATCCCTGTACCGCATGACAGGCATTGTGAGGTGCCTGCCATGCGGTGCATGTCTTAACAAAAACTCCCATATCTCTATGAGAGCTTGTGCTGCGTCAGGTTTTTAACTGCAGCAATCAATCAATCAATCAATCAATCAAGAATTTGTAAAGCTCACTACTCACCAGTGAGGGCCTCAAGGTGCTGGGGGGTGGGGGGGGGGTGCTGCTATTGCTTGAACAGCCCGGTCTTGAGGAGTCCCCTGAAGGTCAGTACGTCCTGGGTCTGCCGTAGGTCAATTTAGAGGGTGTCCCAGGTCTTGGCAGCGAGGTGGGAGAATGATCTGCTGCCGGTGGCCATTCTTCCGAAGCGTGGGACTGTGGCGAGGATGAGGCGTGCAGTGGCGTTCTGTATGCGTTGGAGTTGCTTCTGGAGTTTGCCTGTGGTTTCCTGTGTAGAGGGCATTGCCATAGTCCAGTCTGCTGCTAACTAGGGCCTGGGTGACTGTCCTTCTGGTTTCGGTGGGGATCCATCTTTAGATCTTGCTGAGCATGCAGGGGTGTTGAAGCAGGAGGATGAGACGGCATTGACTTGCTGGGTCATTGACAGCGATGAGTCTAGGATGACTCCCAGGTTGACTGCGTGGTCGGTGGGTGTCAGTGCATTTCCCAGTGTGGCTGGCCACCAAGAGTCATCCAAAGCGGAGGGGGTGGATCCGAGGAAGAGGACCTCCGTCTTGTACGTGTTCAGCTTCAAGTTGCTTCAGTTCAGCTTCAGTATAATCTCCCATAGAGAAATTGGAGTGTGCAACATCATCATGTACGGTCACATCCTAATGCTGCAGTCGGGACCACTGACCAGAGGTCTGTAGGTCCTGATTTCTCAACGGTGACGTCCATCTGACATCGTAATAAGGTCCTTAATACTTACCTAATACTTACATTTAAAACGCATATGTCTTTATCATTCATGCCCCTACAATGACGTTTGTTGTAAAGGCATGCAAAGTAATAGCATATTCATTGTAAATCCTCCCCCAGCCTCAGCACATTGACTGAGGTACCGACGGAGAGGGCGGTGCCTCCCTTGACCTGAGTCTGAGCCAAGTGAGGTGAGGTTCAGAACTCACACAGGACAGGTATGAATAGCCATCCTTCCTGTACAGAGGTATTGTGAAATATCACAAGCTATGGCACTGTGATAACTATATATGTTTTTCTTGTTCTTGTTTATTGTGCATATTTGTTTCACTGTTTTCAAATCGCACCCTTATGCAGTAGCTTTCTTTTGAAGGTCCTGATGAAAGCCGGGGTTCTGCGACCCATAACAGCTGAAACTAGTAGACCAACTACATCCGGCAGATTTGTTACATGCCGACACTCTTTTTATTAAGATCGACAGCAGTCATTAATAAAGTTGTTTGGATTGCTGCTGAATCTTTTTTAACTTCACCTCACATAGATATTTTCTTTTGCACTGCATTTGATTGCCTTGGTCATTATACCTTTTTGGATAATTAGGCTGTCAATCTTTCTTTTCCTGTCTTCATTGGTCTCTGACAACACCTACTTCACTGGTCTCTGGCTTGCTGCCAGTAGAACTGAGGTGACAGGGGTACCTTTGGAGTTCCAAATGATGACACTGGCCACCAAGGGCAGTTGATGGAAATCCTCATTTCCTTTTCCCCTCCTCGGGGTTTCTACTGTCATGGAGTCGTACATACTGTAGTAATGCCAGTGGTCACCATATGTAATTTTGATGGGTGATCACAATTGCAACCTATTTCTCTAGCCCTTTGTAGTTGTTTTTATTTTTGTCAGACTACCAGATTATTTGTGTATTGTTATGGAAACGAATTACGTCATAAAGATTCATGCGTGGTAAAGTCTTCCTTGTAAAAGCATGCATGATTAACCTTTGTTGTAAAGGCTGTTCCCCCTTCAGGAGTCTAGGAGCTTGTATACTTTTATATGCTTCATAAACTTTGACTGGCAATATATCACCTCTCTCACAGAGCCTTGATATTGTGGAGGCCCATGATGCTTGTTTAACATCCTCAAATGTTATAGTGGAGTTTAGTGATTAGTACACCTCACCATGGAGCCAAACGGGGCAATTAGATCCAGACATTCAGATTGTTCGGGCTAGCTCTATGGACTTTGGGGATATACAGGTATTCATATTATTTTCTGAATTCATCCAGGATACAGACTGGGTCAGCCGGCTGTCTTCCTCCCCAAACTTTTGCACTCACGCCCCCTGTTCAAGGTACAGCTGCATCTTTTTTGATTTCAAGTAGTGTCTCTTGAGGCTGGCCAAAAGCATCACATTTTTAGTGGCTGTTTAACAAGTTTCAAATTTCTGAAGCTCTCTTTCCAGTTGAGAAAGATGAGTTCACCCCAGAGCTCTTTGCGAGACAGATGCCTCAGAAGTATGCATTGAAGGCATCACATAACATTGACACATGGTCTACAGTGTGTTCATTCAAGTGGTAACAGTCTAACCTCATGTCAGAACACTGCATCATGTAGTTCAGTGCCCTGTAGCAATCAGCTGGAAAAAGGTGATCGGTTAATAGGACCCTTTATTGTCATCTGTACAAGTGAATGGTCCAATGCCTTGTGAATGGTAAAGTATGGACAGTTTATTTATGACCCCCATAACTTTGGCAAATGCACCATAAATCAACAGCAAAATAAGATTAGTATAACAACAACATCCCTATCCTTTCCCCCCCACCCCATCTCCAACAAGAAAAATGCGATCCAGGCATAGAGGGGCCATGGAGCATGACAGACCCCCATTGTTTCGGTGTTAGGAATTTACATACAAAGTGTACTAGCATTCTACCTTATGCCATATACAGTCATTTATGTCAGGAGCAGCTTTGGACATACAAGTGAGCTAGAGTCAATCCAGAACCCACCCCAGGGGGTCAGTGGTAAACACGTTTCAGAGGTAAAGCATTAGTGTTTGTTAGAGGCAGCAAATGAGATATAAGGATGACTGTAAATACTCACTCATTGTCACAAAGGGCGGAAGATCCACACAGCTGGCCATCTCAGTATGAGGCCGTGCTCACATAAGCCGAAGTACAAGCGCTGGTTGGAGAATATTTTGGTAAATAAATACTAAAGCAGAGGTAGGCTAAAAGAAAAAATGGGCCTTTGTCCTATATTCAATTCAGAATTTTACTGGGACAAGCATGGAATATTTTCAGTGCCTCGGCTCTAAGAGTTTTCTTCACTTCTCTAAAGGAATGTCGACAGGGCTGATGGGGGTAAATAGAGATGTGGGACCCTTCAAATTGTAGTTAGGTATTTCTCTATTCAACCTTAGTATGGTATCCCTATCTCTATAATTAAGCAGGTATGCCTTGAATGATTGTGAGACCTGGCATATGTGTAGTGACCCCTCAACAATAAATACAGTTGAGAAGTTGCTGCACCAGAATAGTGTAACCGGGAGATCTTCCACAAAGCTCACCATGTTGATGCCAGTGGCCGCTTCAGGCACCCAAATTATCTGAATATTATTCCTGTGAGCTTTTCCCTCCAGGTCCTCACTTTTTTACTTCAGCCACTTTCAATTCACATATAGCAAAGGGTAACTCATGACTGGATCACTTCTTTAAACATGGCTTCTACATTTATATCCAATGTATGCCACGCTGCTGCCGCTTGCTGATCTCTTTGTGAAAAGGATTGCCTCTTATCAAATTGGAGTTTTGCCTTGGGTTGGCCAGTCTCATCCATCGTGAGGGGAAGTATCTTTCCCAGCTTTAGAAGTGAGAGAGAGAAAGTGGTCTGACTTGCACAGCTATTGAGGGGTAGTGGCAATAGAGATTTCACAATGTACCACAGTGGCAGGCCCACCAGGGCGGCAAGCAAGTCAATGTGTAAACTTCAATGCAACAAATGAATGTAGATCACTGCTCCACCTGGTAGACCAGAAAGGAAATACAGATGCATTAAACACTTGGCTTCAGTCACGACGAGCTCTGCCCATAGTGACCTTTACTATGGAGCAATGACTGGAGAGCTTTCTAGAAACGATGTTTCCCGGGCTGACCAAGCCCCGATTGGCCCATGTGACCAACTTCACCCAATAGTGGTCCGGCTTTTAAAACCTACGCGCCCGCTTTCCCAGTACCTCCCCAGTCGGCTTGGATGCTGGCAACAGAGTACCGACGGACAGGTGAGCGTGTTCGCCAACTTTTTTCCGGAATTAATTTTAGATCCGTTAGTGTTTCGGACATTTGAGCTTTGCCTATGGGTATCGACACTTTGGATTACCGGGCCAGGACAACGCTGGTGCTCGTTCCAAACAGCAATGTGTTGGGGGAACATAGAGTGCCCTGAAGAGTAATGTCTATACAACATTCATCATAACTAATCGGTGTCACGATCGTAATGGAACTTTCTTTGGTTATGGGAATGATATGTACCAGTTATTTACACTTTGCTAGAGAGGGAGTATATTGACAGATTTCTCCCTTTTCTTCCATTAGAGCAGTACTTTACTCTTTTCCTGAGCTGCAGCCAGGAGGGCTGAGGTCTCCATCCCTCACGAGACTGGTAAGATGGAATTTGGTAGTTTGGAATATAAATGTATATCCACAACGATGTAAATAACAGGCCCGAACAGAGATTATATATATATATATATATTTATATCTTCTGAATATAGTATTTATGGGTATATCTCTCTGATTTACCACACTGCCAAGATGTGAAATTTCACCTAATCATTCATTACATCATATTCCTTGCTTCTTGTTCACAGTGAAAAACACAGTTCGTGAGAAAAGATGAAGCAAGGACACCTAGAGAATCAGGTGATCTTGAATTTGATCTAAATATCATTTCCTAGACACTGATGACAACACTTTATTATTATTTTCACATTTGCAGTAGCAAAAGCTGGTTAGGTCCTGAAGAAAGCAAGGACGCAATAGTCCATTATTTGCTGAAACATGTTGACCTTATTTTCACACTTGGGCAGCAATATCCATAGGCTGCCTATGACTTTTTAACATTGGTGGAGTGAGTCACACCAGAATAAAAATTGTTTCAGAACTCCCTCACCCAATTTAAAAAAACTTTTTTCGCTCACATTTGATTTATCTGCACTGCAATTTTAGTCACTTAGATTGGTAGGATTCCACTGGCATCTAGCCTAGCAGATGAGGGTTATTTCCATCTCTTTCTCATTCTGCGGGGACAGGAGTTCCACCTTTGGGTCAAAATAAGAATCCCAAATGATGAAGGGCGGATCCGTGTGGTGACTGACGGGCATTTTCTTGACCGGTCCCCCTCCTATTGAGGCTAGGTAACTCAGATGGGAGACAGATGTAGTGTTCACATTAGGTGGTTCTTTCACTCCGGGCACTCTCTGTAGACCCTTTCATACCTTTTGTGTTTATTAGACCAGAAAGGCAGCCACATGTCCCCTCAGGCAGAGACCGCAAAGGTGTCATATTGCTGCTCACCTCACATTCACGTTTGCACCTCTCTGCAGCATGGCCTCCAGTGTTTGTGGAAGTCAAATCTCCTATGCATCCTCAGGCCATGGGCTGTCACAAGGCTCCCAATGGGGTTACATCAGCGTGGGACCCCACCCTTAAAACTAAAGGGGGATAAAAACATCCAAGCCCAGCCCCCCATGAAGTGCTGGGTCCACCTTACAGCAACCAGCTAGTTGTCACCACAACACATCATCAGACCTGCAAGCAACTGAAACAGGCCGCACAGGGCTCTTCTTTTCTGCGCAGAACACCTACCACAATAGTTGCTCAGTTGGATCACACAGGTAAAAATGAATCGAGGCCCCCTCCGAGCACAAGCTGGTGGGATCAAGCTGTTGGATTTGTGTAGGTGCTGAAATTTGTCTTTGTGGCCATCAGAGCTCACTGCTCAGGTGGCCATCTATATTATCAGCTCTCTGGCACCCCTCTTATACTTTTTAAAAGGAGTATTACAAATCCAATTTATTTGTAAAATCAGAGTACTTTCATTAATCACCTTTTACCTACCTAAGGTCCCTAGAAGTTGCATGAACTTCCAACTGTCACTCAGGATCTAAATATATCATTGATGAGGTGTGAATTGGCTCCCACTGCTGAGACAAAGGGCTTGGGTGTGGGGAGGTGTCCTGGTCATCTGACAGGATGAACATTTGGGCAGTGCCCAACAACTTAATTATTAATTAATCATTGAATGCCTTCCCTGTCACAGGCAGATTTAGCTCACACCTGTGTCTGCCCCCACTATTGTCCTTCTAGTCAGCTAGGCACCAATTCCAGTGAGAGAGTGAGAGAGGAGCTACCCCAGGACCATAAAGGAGTGACCAAAGGGGAGGATTTGCTCATTTCCCTTACTACACCCCCATGGTGGGTACAGAATCACTGCACAACGGAGGAAAGGTTCTGCCATGTCGGGTTTAGACAGAGTGAATTGTTGGGATTGTTTGCAATAGGTAACGCAGGAACTGCTCCAAATATGAGTAGGGTTACCCTTGGTAATTTTTTCAGTATTGGTCATCGAGAGAAACAATTCACCCCTACTGTGGAACATCTGGGCATCGTCTTCTAAAATCCACTGGACATTTGCAAAACAGCAGAAATACTGCACATGCTGTTATGACCTTTAAGATGAACCTTAAGGGCTGATCCTGCTTCCACTTGTGCCCAGGTCGCAGAAGGGTACTCCAAGGGTCAGTCGGATGACCATCTGCTCAGCTACAAAACAAACACAAAAGCTTCTAGAATACTACTTTCCTGAAAGAGCCCAGCTAAGCAGTTCCAACACAATCTGCCCTGGAACCTGCTGGTATCTTTGGTTTGAGTAAACCCTAACTCCAAAGTGCTGCTCCTGAAGTCCTTGAACTCTTGGGAGGTTTCACAGTGTATTTCTCTTGCTCAAACCTGAAAGCTGAGACTCATAAACCTTTATAAGACTTTTTTCAGAAGAAGGGACTGAAGACCAATACCAATTTGCTAAGCCAATCTACTGAGGATGCATCACCAGTAGGTCTGGTTTTGCCATGGCGCCTGCTTTGTTGTTCTCCAAAGCAGCAAATCCAATTCAGCAAAACCAGCACAGACTGGCATCCCACAACATCATACCCTTTCTGGCTACAGACTGCAGCCTTGCCTCACAGAGGAAATTCGGCATCCAGAAAAGAGTCTTAGCCCAAAGACCGAGCAGCATCTGATCACCATTGGTAGATTCCTGGCGGCAAAATGTGGACTTTCCTTGTTCTTAGCTTTTCCTGCCTTTCTTGATGGCTTCACTGAGACTTCATCCTTCGCAAACCTGTTTTCAAAAAGCCTATCTTCGAATCCAGCCTGTAGCCTTGTCCTGCTGAGGAGTCTACATACTGAGAAAACTTCTATATCCGAATGTATCTTTTTGACCAGCACCTACCGGTCGACCCTATTAGTCGCGGCTGCTACCTCCCACCCGCAGTGGGGTGGGTGGGGTATGATCGGGTAAATGAAAATGTACTTACCTCCAGGCCGGCCAGCCCGCCTTAACTGTGTCCTCTTCCTTCTTGGGAGAAACAGGAATCAGGAAGCGCCAGGTCTCCCACACATCCCTCAGCCAATCACAACACTGCAATACAGCATTGCGATTGGTCTGAGTAGCATGACATGGCGCTCAGACAGAGGCTAGAGGGGTGGGCATGTTCTCCATGCAGGCTGTAATGCAGCCTGCATGGGGAACAGGGTAAGTGTGTATGACTGTTTTAGGCAACCCGAGAGGGCCAACAATCAGTGATTGTGCACTCAGGAGGGTTAAACCACTGATCCCCTGCTGTGCAGCCCTGTGCTGTCCCCTCATGAAAGTTGGCACAGCAGAAGGACAAAATAAAATGATAATAACATTAGTTATTATCATTTTGTTCTTTCTTTTGCTGCGTCAAGGTAGTGGGGCGACGCTCCTTTGCCTTAGTGGAGGAGCCGTCACTGGACTTTATAACTTACTCTTTTCTTGTTCTACTGCAACCAGTTGCCCATGGTTTGCACTTTGCACATGTTAGTGCTCTTTTTATTTAATACCTTTAAAATTCATATCTTCGGTTACTCTTTTAGATTTTTTTGATTTTTGTGTCATTTTGTTCAAAAAAGTATTTGCTATTTTTAAAAATGAGGGCAGCATTATTAAAATTGTATTATGTTTTCAACTTTTTAACTGTTTTGGTGGTTCAAAATGCTATTCTAATGTTTCTTAAGTTAAGCATGCCTGCTCTGTGTCATTAGCTTCGAGGGATTGCGGTCAGGTTTAAATTACTGAAACGTTTACTGGACCTAATATGAATAGTGGCTTTCTTATTTACAGTGGACACCATCCACTCCAATTGAAAACTCACTTTCTCACACATTGGAACTAAAATATTATGATCAAAATGTATGTGTCAGGTCAGAGCCTTAGCTGGGGTTGGCCACAAAGATACCACTATGAGAAGCCCATCCAGCCTGAGGTTCTATTCTATTCAGTAATGCAGCCCTATCTTCAAACTCCCTGTAGCTCATCTCCATTCACTGGTATATTACGGAAACAAGAACAATGTTTAGACATAAGTGCATCAATTTCAAATATTTTCCAGTTATTTAAATCAGCACAACTATCTTTGAAGAAATCGATCTCCCCTTTGAATTTCTATCCATTTCCTTTAATGCGCAACTTTGGAATTTTGATGTTTGGTGTTGGGCATTGCATGCTAAATAGGCTCCAAATAAAAGTGCTAATTAGAGCAGATACTATTGCCTTCTTGTTACAGTTCCTACAGCTTTTCCTGACTCTGCTCTACGTGCTATTCAAATACTGAGACCTGCTCAAACTATTATTCGAAAACGAGTTTAAAAGCAGGCGTAATGGTAAAGAACAGCCGATCTTGCGTCTTTGGAACAGTTCTGAAAAATGTGCAGCAGAATATTTCAATCCCTATATTGATTACGTCAGCCTGCATTACAATTGAAAAGCAGAATTGCAACATCCTGTATAAATCAAACAAGAGTAACTGTACTATTACTTTTTTCTAAGTTTGGTAAATGCAGTCAACCCTAAACAGCATTACAGCATAAAAGTGTTTGTCCTGAAAAGTTAAAATCTATGTTAAGATCTTTCTATTGTAATTGTCTTGCATCTGAAATTATAATATGTGCCTAAGCCAGTAGCAGTGCTTTAATGAGTTTTATTTTTGTGACTAATGGGCCTCTTACCTATTCAACTTACCTAACAGCCTAATTGAAAGTCTGTCTATCAAACCAAGTTTTAAAGTGCACACACAAGATACCTCAGGCAGGGACATGGGAGCTGACCAGAGCTTCCTTGCTCTGCATTCGTTCCTGATTGGACATACTCATTCAACCTCCTCTCAGAAGCCGATCTCTGTTAGGGTCTCTGGCTATTTACCACACATGATATCCTAATATATTGCACACAAAAGGCCCTGCTGGTTAAACTGATGTTAACGTGAACTATGCAGTCATAGTGCATCATTTAAGGCAAGGATACGTGGAAATGAAATTTCTTAGGCATAAAGACTAGAGGCCCTCATGCTTCTTACAACTTAGCATATAAAAAGCTATATCAAGCAAGATCTTTTCAACCTTGTGGATTCGCAAAACTATAAACAACCTAACAAACCTATGGGTCTATTTTCTGAGAAACTTGTCAGGAATACAAATTCTTTCTCAGCAACACATTAGTATGCTGAAAAGAAATCAGAAACGAGAGTTCTGACTCAAGGCGTCATACAGAAGATGGTTAACCCTGTGTTAGCAAAGTGAATAACTATATTTGGATTCCCATCAATATCATGTGTGATCAATATTCTCATGTGGTCCTCCGTCCTGGGTCTTGTGTCTCTAGATCACTGAGTCAACTGTAGTACCCTCTGCGGACTCATAGTTCACACGTACCAACACTTGGACAACCATAAGAATCTGATCTGACGGGTAAGTGCAGTGCAAAAAAAGAAAAGGGTGTGAAATATAAAAATAGGATACAAAGTCTCATTATAATATTTTTTATTCAGCTAAGACCTCTTCCTAACTAAAAACAAAGAACAGCGCAAAACATTACTCCTGCAGTTTAACAAATATCTGCATAAGGGCCAACATGTTTCAGCCTTAGCGGGAATTGGACCCTAGGCTTTCTTCAGGGCCTCTGTTCTCATATAATGCGACTGCAAAACTAGTGATGGTGAAAAACTCAATTCAAAATAATTTTTTTTTGCTGTAATGTATTATTAACAGTAAAGGATTTGAATCTCCATAAACTGTAGCTTCACTCCTCCATGACACCTGGTAACTCTGTTAGATCCAGTGTGCCCGGGGAAGAGACCTCACCTCGTCCTGGACCTGGTTCAGGCGTAGTGAGACCCCGCTCTGTCCGGCGTTGTCTCTGGCCGTGGCTGAGACAGGGGGAGGCAAAACTACCCACAAAATGTGTACGATTTCAGATGACTTACACTTTTAAGGTAACTGCATACACAAAATGCAAATATGTGGATACTAAAACAGGCAAAATAGGTGGAAACACAGTTTGTACATGCTATTCCCCAGTTTAAGACATACAGGAATTAATCAGGTGCAAAATTCCACATAAGCAAATGTTTTACCCATGGTGCTTTTGAAGCTATAAGAATGCCAGAGTATCCATGAAGATGGTGGAGACTTCAAGGAAAGTGTGGCTAGGGCGCAAACTACTAAAAGTTAAACTGATGGTATAGTTGAAAATGTTAGTCTTAAGGTGACATTTATTCACACAAAAACTGAAATTCACAACAAAAAAGTTCACCCAGTTTTCTTCCCTTGTAGGCGGCTCATAGTGGCAAAAAGTGCCCACATCACTGATAATTCTGCTGTTAGTGGCCATTTTTACCTTTATGCAGGAGATACCTAAGTCTTATCCCAAGCCGACAGGAGCCTTCAAAATCCTGATCCAATATGACTGACCATGAAAGAAATTGATGGATCTCACCTACATCTAGAGCACAATCCAAAACCAAAACAAGACAAAGAATGCAAAAATCGCAGTACCACAAGGCAGCACACATGGAAAAAGCAGGATTTTCCTGGTCTTAATTTCGGCGCTGCTTCCTATGTACACCACCCTTGTAGATAGGGGCAGCGTCAAATACAATGGGTGTTGGGATGGAACGCCCCCCACACCACCCACTGGACGCCCCTTTTACGCTAAACATATCGTGAAAGGGTGCCTTATGTACAAAGCAGCATTAACTTGTACTTAAGGCAAGGACCCTATCGCCACGGGCACATCATAAAAAGTGATGTTCCCGTGGCAATAGGACCTTGTACATATGCCCCTAGGGGTGGTAAATCCTTTTCCGTGCTGGGAGCCAAGGCGTGGAATCTGCTGTCTCTCCACCTGCGTTTCACGGAATCGGAAGCCCACTTCAAAAAGCTTCTGAAAACCTGGCTGTACCAGGCCCCAAATGCACACTGCTACTCTGTATTTTAGAACGTTTGGGGCATATTACCAAGCAATAGCGATAATTATCGCTATTGCTTGGTTAGAGACAAAAATGTACCGCTGAGCTGCGGTGATTTTTACCGCAAATAAACCTTGGTATTACCAAGGTTTATCGCAAATGCGATAAAAATCGCCGCAATGCATGAATATCGCTGAAAAGTCAGCGATATTCCTGAATTAGCGAGCTAATGCTCTTAGCCATGTTATCCACCTCCCGTTGGATAACATGGCTAAAAACTGCTCAGGGCAGGTGTTAGCTCTTGGAGATATTCGCGCTTAGCGCGAATATCTCCAAAAGTTGGTAATAGGAGATACCGATGTTAGCGACTGTTTTCAGTCGCTAACATCTTGGCACACCCACTTTGCTTGTCATTAGTGATAAATATCACTGACATGCAAAGTGGGGCCCAAGATGGTCGCTATCTCCTACTAGCTGTCGCTAACTGGTGTTAGAAACAGCTAGGTAATAGGGAGATAATTTTATCTCCGCTTTGTTGGCTTTTAAAGCCAAAAAAGCGGAGATAAACCCCCTTGATAATATGCCCCTTTGTTTTTCTTTTCTTCTTCTCGCCTTCCTGGAGTCTTTGCAGCTGCCACACTAGTGCCAGAATGCTCGATTGGGAGTGACATAGCGCTTTACAAGCTCCATATTAATTCATTCTCTCATTACATCTTCATTGGATCAGACTTTGCTTCACTGTTTATATGTTAAGTAGGGAACGTATCGAGTCTTACACCAGGTCCAATAACCTAATTCATGATTTTTATTGAATTTCAACATTTTTGCAATTAAATATTTAAACCAGTTATCATTTTTACAAGTGGGGGGAGGTGTATTTCTTAGCCCTTCATGGATGTTGAGAATGTTTTCTAAATAAAAAATCTTAGGTAACATTTAATTAACGCATTTTCTTCGAAACAACCAAAATGGAGAAAAAAAATCACAATTGAATTCATAATAACCGAGGAGTAATCACCCAATAGCTTTCAGGAGAAAATTGAAAATACAGCGTTGGCTGACAGACTTTGTAAAGCACTGCAGTGCGCATGAAATCGTAAAAAGGAAGTGAGCTAAAATATATTCCACTTTTGTAAAGAATTGATCTTTTCTATTTGAAGTTATCCTTTCTTCCTTGCTGAATATTGATATTTTTTGTGGCCATGACATATGGCAACTACATTTCTTAGATGGTCAGAGTGCATTTAAATTTCATATATTGAACACATATTCATCAAGACATTCTAAGGAATATTCCATTACCTACGGAGATCTTTCCTAACTTCTTGACAATGCACTCAATTTTAGCAGTAGGAAATTGAAGTATGTCAGCGGTGAAAATATAGTACAAAAATGCAATGGAAGAGAACCTGAACCTGAATGTCATCATCTCTACAGATTTACTTGTATAAAAAAAAATAGTTTCGTCTTGTGCAATCATGAACCATGGTGTGCAGTAATGCCTCACTCCATGTGAATTAACTTTGCTGTAAATAATTGTATGTTGTATTGGGCCAAATGTCTCAGTGAAATTAAGTCAATACAGTCCAGTGACACATGGTAGTAATCAAGTGACCGCAGCAGCATCCAGATGCTGCTGCGGCCCTAAAAGTAAAAAAAAATGGACAGCATACATGAAAACTGCATCTGCAGCAGCAAGAGCAGAGCGCAGTTTAAAGTCACGGCAGGGGTCAATGCTAGCATCAAGCCCTCTGAGTTCGGAGGAGGACTTATTGACAATTTGAGTAGAAGCTGGGTTAACTGGGGCTGCCCAAGATAGTGCCCCACAAGAGTTGTCAGCAGTACAGGCCCGGACTGGCTGTTGCGGGCACCGGGCAATCCCCCGGTGCGCTGCAGGGGTGGGGGCCGGATTTTGGCCCCTGGGGCCGTTTTTGTTACAGGGCCGTTTATACAGCTTAGCTGCAAAATCGGCCTGTAATGAAATCGACCGTAAACTGGCCTGGCAAGGAGCGCGGCCTCCCCCCTCGCCCAGGGGCTGGCTGAGCACTTTGCCAGGGCCGGTTTGGGTTCCCAGTCCGGCCGGAGTAGAAGGGGTGGTGGGGGTGGCTTCCCCCACACAAGGGGAAACACCAAATCTGTGCATAGAGAGCAGTAGGGCAGCAGAAGACAAAGAAAAGGACAAAACTAAAAAGGAGAATGAAACCAAAAAAAAAGTCATCAGGTGGATTTTTTAAGATGCAAGTACGAGCTTGACGCAAGGCAAGTCCGAAGAGTACCCGCTCTTTACAAAAGGAAAAGTAACACCCCATTAGGGGCCTCTCTTCCATGCTAATTCAGGGCTTCCTACAAAACACACAGAACCCTGTCAAGAGTTCAAAGCAGATAGCACAGTAGCAAGACAGCGATACTCAGCAATCCCCATATGTTCAACTTCAATCTTCAATGCTAGCACAGTCTCTGTCTTTTGCAACTTTTTTAGACATCGGACAGCAAGATCAGTCTCTGTTCAGGTCCTGAAATCAGACGTATCCCAGGAGGAGCATCTCTCAAATCTGACCAGTAGCGGCTCATGGGGCCTCATTTATGAGAAATGACGCATTGCTGCGTGAAAGCAGCGAGGCGTCACTTCTTAGTGCGCACTCCTTGCGACACCAATGATGCGTCATATTTAATGTATGACGCATCATGTCTCAAGGACTTACAGATACGTCAGTATTTCTGACGCATCTGTAAGCGCAAAAGTGATGCTTTGCTGGAGTGTGTCACAAAAGTGACGCAACTCCAGCAATGTGTCCTTTCACATGGGGAAAGCCCCATGTGAAAGGGCTTGCGTCAGTCTTACGCCTGCTGTGAGGCAGGCGCAAGATTTTGACGCAACAGCATCCAAAAAGTGACGCAGTGAAACCTCATAGATTTCACTGCGTCACTATTACGAGGCTTTTTGCGGGGAAACTCCCCCTCTGCATACATTATACCTGACGCAGGTATAATGTGGCGCAGGGGTTTAAAAAGTGACGCATCTACCTAGATGCGTCACTTTTTAAATATGGCGCAACAAGGCGCATTTTGTACGCCGCTGGTGCATCACAAAAAGTGACGCACCGGCGGCGCAAAACTGACGCAAGGCCTCATAAATAAGGGCCATGGAGTGCTGCGGGTGGTAGGGCAGGATTGGGGTAGTAAAATCCGGCTCACGGACCTCCGGAGTAATGTAAATAAATAAATAAAAAATTGCATTGCTCGGGCTGAAACGCATTTGGCATTTCAGCGTGCAATTACATTTGTTTAATTTATTTATTTATTGACAATACTCCGGTCGGCCATGAGCCTGAGTTTACTACCCCCCTCCCTGCCCGTCCCCCACCCCGCACCACCACCTCACGGAACTCCCTCCAGGAGCTGCGCCTGGGCTATGCTGGACCTGATTCTGGATTAAATTAGAGCATTTACAGCACTGCACTTGAAATTGCATCTTTGCACCAATCATCTAAAACTGAAGAAGCAGTAGGTAACTTACCTGTAAGAATGCTGGACGCCGAATCAAGAATCTTGCAGATAGAGGGTCAGGTCAATGTCATGCAGGAACATGTCAACCTAGTAAGGTGGGAAAAATCTATACTAGAACACAAAATCGATGAGTTGGGAAACCATTTACGCTGCTCTAACCTACGTCTAGTATGGAGTTCCAGAGGGCTCTAAAAAGGTCCAGGTCCTTCAATGCATTGATACATTTAATTTAAAAAAACCCTTTTTCCGAATATTCTAGAGATCTGACATGCATACGGGTGCATAGTCTCTCGACTTAGCCAATTCCACACTCAAGACTGCCATGTACGATCTTGATAAAAGTTGCTGACTTTCATATAAATGAGCGGATTTTAGTCCGAGCCATTCAAAAGAAACAATTCTCAACTGATGAAGTACCTTACTGTTGTATTTTTTCAGACATGTCGGCAGAGGCAGCACGCTGTAGGAAGTTGTTACGTTTCTATATTTGTTTAAAGTACAGACCGCACAGGCAGCAATTGCACAACACAATAAGTTAAGGGTACTGGTTAAAGACAGTTTCACATGTTTGCCAACTAAGATGAAGCCCAGGAGTTGCTGCAAATAATCTCCAGCTAAGCATGTAGTTACGAAATGTGAAGACAGAAGCCGAAATTGATGGTCATAATGAACATATTGATGGTGTGGGTGGGGGGATTGTGTGTGTTAACTCGAGGTGCACCTCCATGGCACTTAGGACCTGACTATAATGCCAGTTGGATGGACTAGAAGTTGGCTGTCCCAATGCCCACATTACGATTTGACCACCTTATGATCCAACCGCCTGAATGGCAGTCTCAATGTATATATTTTGTATTGTGGCGTGTCCAGTGGGCTGCAGCACATGCAGCAATACAAAATATACACATTTAAAACATCCCTGCACTATGTGGCAGGCACCATGCGGTGCCTGCTGTAGGAAGGTGGAATCTGACTACATGGTTGCCCCCACTTTTTTTCCTGGTGATTTGATGGTTTTTGACTCAGTTTGGTTGGGATCCTGCTGTCCAGGGCCCCAGCCTATCTGCTTTCCTCTTAAATATGATTGCATGTACCTTAGGTACACTCCAGTTTGGTTACTGGGGTACCCTTGTGAGTCCCCAGTATATGGTACACTAGGTACTAAGAGCATAGGTACCCCAGAGGCCGACCAGTGGCTGAAGCATGTATTATGCCACCCCTGGGAAGCTTTCCAAAATGACATCACAGGACTGCTATTGCAGCCTTGGTAAGGTGGTGCATGCACCCCTTACTAAGATATGCTCACCTATATCTACCTTTAATCACTGACACATATAAGCCTATCAGTCACTCCTATGGCAGGCCTTGTCAATCCTGAAGGCAGAGTGCTTGGTTTTGTGTGAGAGGGTGCCCATACATGAGCAGAGCCCCTCTGCAGCTTTCAGTGCCGATTCTCTGAGGCTGTTCTGTGATGCAGCCAGACCATATACTCTTAAGTGCATTATAACCTTGCGGTAAATGCTAACTTTGGAATGGCTACATGGAAACATGTCGTGTTTGGTGCCAAACACTTTGGAATCCTACCCCCCCCCCCACCAGTCCTGGCAGCGGCTGTAGAATTCCACCCTTCTAGAGGAGGGAGAGGAGAGACATGTACACACAGGTCTGCTTGGTAATAGTTTAAAAGAGCCCCAGCATAACGAAATGGATGCTGCAGCCACAGACAGAGATCTTGCCTCCTGCTGCTGACTGAAACTCCAGAAGGGGAGGCCTGGACAATAGGTTTCCTGTCTCAGGGAAGTGTAACCACCTCCCAGACAGGCTTTAGTGTATTGGGGCTGGGTGGGTGCACTCTGAGAGTACATAGATGCCTGCACTCGGGGCACATTTGGTGTCCTTGTGCATAGTCCAGTCCAAACCGGTTGCAGGGGCTACCAGCCCTTACTCTGGTGTAAAACTGGACAAAGGAAATGGGTGTAGCCACCCCTCTTTCCAAACCCTCCCATAGGTGTGTCCACAGAGTATGTCCTAACCCTTTTCTTAGTATAAGTAAGGGAACACTGGCAACAGGACTTTAGATTACACCTGGACAACAAAACTCTGAAACTGAATCCTGGAACTTCGATGCTTTACTCAAAACTAGAGGAAGGAACAATCTCCCTTGGGGTCAAGGAGTGACTCCCCTGTTCAAACAGGCACCAAGAAAAAATTTGCCAGTCTACATCTCCGGAGCTCCCACTGGACTTTAAAGTACTTGCAGCCCAGGATTTCCAGACTTCTCGAAGGCCGAACCGAGTCCCCATCAAAGCTGAAACCCGCAGCCTTCACGAGTGACGTGGAACCGGAACTCGTGGACACTGTGCACATTTGCTAGTGCATCAACTTCCAGAGCTTTCCCATATTTGTGCATTGGGTTATGTGTAGCCCAAGCACCATCTGCACTGAAGATTGTGGGCCTATACTCCACAAGTGTTCCATGAACCCGCTTCTAGCATTTCCGCTCGAGGCTCCTTGGCGATCCCTGGTCCATCGACTGGTGGGTCCCCTCGAAGGTAACTCTACTTTTCCTTGGGCTTCCCTGGTTGCTCCAGATGTGCCCTGACTTCCTACCAAGTGGTGAGTCCCTCAGACCTTGCTGGTCTGAACCGAAGCTTATCTCTGCTTACTGCTTTGGTTGCTGTTGCCAAGACTTGTTGGGTTCAATCTGGAAACCGACACTGCAGCACTCAACATCCTTCATATGAAAGCTCAAGTCCAGAACCTGTTGTCGACAGCTCCTGGTCCTCGTAGCTGAAGAGTCAAAATTCACCTTCTTCACCTGAAATCACCAGGCTTCGGTGGGCATCCGCCTATCATCTTCCTGGTCACGGGCAAGTGACCAAGACTCTGTCCCCTCTGCTTTCAGGTTCTTCTCATCTTCAATCCAGGCTTGAATCACACTGGACACTTTCCACTATGACCCCCAAAGTCACTTTCTGCCTGCCTTTTCTTGGTGGGTGAACTGCAATGAAAGTGCAGGCAGAAAGGAACATTGAAATCCCTGAGCAGGCACTGCCCTTACTTCAGGGAATGTGAGTCCGGCTACCGCACTGATGGCATCCTTGATCCTGTCAGACACAGCGGTCTTTCTCCGCAACAGCCGAGCACCGAGCGCCTGCATCGTAATGTGGTGGTCAGACCAATGGGCTGGATGACTGTGGTACTGCCACCAACGGCCTAATGGTGGCGGTCCCACCACCATTATTATTATTATTATTGCATTTATTGAGCGCACAGCTACCCGGAGGTTTCCCGGCGCTTGCCTTGGGAACCCGTCCTGGCTTTTCCCTGTGAGATAGCCCCTACAGGGCATCCCCAAGGTGAAAGCCAGGCATCCCGCCGCAGGGGGCCGTTGTGGAGATTAAGCAAGCTTAATGCCCAGAGTTGCAGAGTGAGAACCCATGATTAGAGCAGGCACCGAAGCGAGAATTATCGAGTCCGTGGACATTTGAGCTCAAGACCCTGCCGCGTCGGGAATTGAACCCTGGTCCCGGGTCTGACCTCAGCTTCTGGGTCTGCCTGCTCTAAACCGTGAGCCACACTTCTCCACGATCATAATCAGGCACTTAGTGAGGGTGTCTACCACAATGAGAGGGGTATTGAAGACTATTTTCCTTTCGCTTGGGATCAGGGGTTGGATGAGCCCAAGCCGTCCTAAGTGGAGGGAGGCATTTTGGGTGGGAGAAGCATGTCTAGTAAAAAGTAGCAGAAGCATAGGGGTGAAGGTAACCTTGATGGAATGTCCAATAAGCTAAGGCATGGGGGTTTATCAGGTGGTTAACTTCTTTTTCCCCACAACTTTTATTCCTTCAGGAGACTCCCCTAAAAATAAGTCACCTAAGCTTTTTTATTCCTAAATAATAATCTAAGGAATATTTTGCTCCTTCTGTGTTGGTGGTAAGGGGGGTAACAATTTATCTTAGGCAAGGTGTGGATTGGGAGGTTGTTCAACTTCGGAGGGATCCCATTGGCAGTTGGATCTGGATTACAGTTAGAGTTAATGGCAACCCTCTTAAATTTGTGAACTACGAAGCCCCGATAGTGGATGTTTTCATACAAAACAAAAAAAAAACTGATGAAGCTTAGTACTAAAAAGATGTTAGATGTGATAAAGTAGTATTATCAATTGACTGATCCACGAAGTAGTGCTCCTCTGGGACTCTCACAAAATTAGTTTTTTCCATCGCTTTTAGTCAGCTTCTCATATAGATTATTTTCTTATTTCTCATTCTCTTAAATGTGGTGGCTCAGAAATTTGGACTAATTCATTTTCAGAACACTCACTGGTTGGTATTGAAATTGAATTATAGGGAAGGAAAAAGGAGAGGTCCAGGTGGCCGATGGATTGCCTCTTTCTTTCCTATCATGAGTAGTTAACAAGCCTGATAACATTTATTGAGGAGTTTTTTCAACTGAATAATTGTACTTCATCACTGTTTTCAGTTTGGGGAGCTTTAAGGAAACAATGCATGGTCAGATGCTGGCATTTAAGGCTTCACAATATAAAAATCAGGTGACAAGCATAGATGAGCTCCAATCTGCAGTCAATACCCCTTTACAGAAGAACACTTGTCCCTCGAAGCCACAAGTATTAGCGGAGAGACAGCTGGCCAAAGCTAAGTGTGAGCTAAGGGAATTCTTCATTTTAGAGAAAATCAATAGCTCGAGGTTGTTCCAACACTGGGTGTATGAGGAAAGCCAGATGGCAGGGAAATGCCTTGCTTGGTAAACTAGGGTTACCCTCTTGATACACACTCCATTCGGGGGTGGAGCCAAAGGGCACTAGTCCTCTTAGGCAACGCGAATGTGGGACTTAATTGTGAAAGAAGAGTGGTCCTCACTAAAATTAGCCCTAAACTAATCGATATGGCTGAAAAGGAAACCTCAATTAATCCAAAAGGTTTAATTTTTGGAGAAGATTTAATAAAAAGTTTGGGCAAATATGTATCGACCTTTACCGCTTTAGATAAAGTGCACCAGAATATTAAAAAAGTTTTTAACTACAACAGCAACCTTTTTGGAAGGGCCGGTAGAAGGGGGTAATCTTCCGGCCGGTTCAACCGACGCCCCTTTCCAAGAAAGAGAGGGAATTTTGGTAGAGGATACCATCCATCCAACCAACCACAGTTCTATTCACCCAGAGGAAGAGGTTTCCGCTCAAGAGGATTCCGAGCTAGAGGAGCACCTGCCAAATCCACCCCTCAAAGCGAGTACAGCTTTCCCTTCCCTTTCTTCGAATCCAAAAGTGGGTGGGAGACTGAAATTCTTTTACCACAATTGGAAAATTATTACACAAGACCCCAGTTCCCATGGAATTTATGAGATTCATAAGTACTCTCTTCCTTGTGGAAAAGAAAGACAAGGGTTGGAGACCGGTTATAAATCTCAGAGAACTCAACAAATTCCTTGTCTACCGACATTTCAAGATGGAGGGCTTCCATCTTCTCAGAGATCTCTTGCTAGAAGGAGACTGGCTGGTCAAATTAGATCTGAAGGACGCCTACTTTACCATTCCCAAGGCAAAGGAATACCAACCCTTTCTTTAGTTCAATTGGAAAAACCATCTCTTTCAATTTCAGGCTCTCCCCTTCGGTCTCTCCTCTGCCCATGGTGTTTCACCAAGGTACTGAGAGCAGTTGCCTCATGTCTAAAAGAAAAAGGTATTCGTCTCATCATCCACTTAGACGACATCCTGATTCTTTCTCAAGATTATGCTCAAATCATCAAAGATCTCAAGACAGTTATAGACCTCTTAGAAAGTCTGGGTTTTATCATAAACAGGGAAAAATCCATTCTAATTCCCTCAAAGAAGATGGAATTCCTGGGTTTCACAGTAGACACAACAGAATGTCTTCTCCTTCTCCCTCCCATGAAGATTGCCAAAATCAGAAAGGAGATAAGACATGTATTGAAACAAAAAAATCTCACCCTAAGAGAACTAGCCAGACTTTTAGGCCTTCTATCTTCTTCGATTCAGGCCATTTTTCCAGGACCATTGAATTATCGAGCCCTTCAGAGAATAAAAGCAAGAGCTCTCAGATCAGGTCTTTGGTACGGAGATCGAATTTCCTTAAACCCAGAAGCAATCTTAGAACTAACATGGTGGTTAGACAATCTAGATGCATGGAATGGGAGAGCGATCTTTGGTTCAGCACCAGATTTTATTCTAGAATCGGATGCCCGCCTTCATGGCTGGGGTGCTTGTCTACAGGACCAAAACACTGGAGGTATTTGGTCGCAGCAAGAGTCCCTGCACCACATCAATTATCTAGAATTAACTGCAGGACTTTATGCTCTAATGAGCTTAAAACGCTTCCTTAAAGGAAGATCCGTCATATTGAAAATGGACAACATGTCTGCCGTCACTTACATAAACCGTCTAGGAGGGACCAAGTCAGAAGACCTCTCCAATCTAGAAAAGAAGCTTTGGTTTTTCTGCCTATAACACAAAATCTCTCTAGAGCAGAATAACTTCCCGGGAAATCCAATCTTTGCGCAGATTGGAATTCAAGATTCATCTTGGATTACAGCGATTGGAAACTCAACACTTCTGTTTTCAACTCCCTGAATCATTTCTGGGGCCCATTCCAAATAGACCTATTTGCAAGCAGATTGACTAACCAATTGGTATCCTATTTCAGCTGGATGCCCTATCCCGGTGCTCTAGCAGTGAATGCCTTTCTCCAATCTTGGGAAGGGATCAACGCTTATGCCTTCCCTCCATTTGCAATGATCCAGAGACTCCTTCAGAAAGTGAGACAAGAACATTCCTCAATTGTCCTAGTAACTCTGTTTTGGCCATCCCGAACATGGTTCCCAACAGCTCTGGAACTAACCTACGATTTTCCCTTCCTAATTCCTCCTCTGAAAGATCTTCTCACAGACGCGGATGGTCAAATTCACCCTCTTGTTCAGACAGGGAATTTGAACCTTCTTGCTTGGAAAGTGTCAGGAGAGCTAACGATCTCGCAAGACTTTCGTCAACAGCTTCAACTCTCCTTGGAGAGTCGTGGGCCCCTGGGACACATTACCGGTACAACAACATTTGGAAAGTCTGGTCAACGTTGGTGCTTGGAAAGGGACTTGGTTCCCGTAGAGGCACCTATTGTTGATATAGTTAATTTTCTTGGAGAACAATTTGACAGAGGTTTAAGTTACAGATCTCTCAATTGTTTTAGATCTGCTATTTCTGCTGGACATTCTCTAATTAACAATAAAACGGTAGGTAAAAATCCTATTATTTGTAGAATACTTAAGAGTATCAGGCTTAGAAGACCTCCTCAACCTAGATATCAATCTCTTTGGGATGTTAATTTAATTCTCGACCTTTTCTGTTCTTGGCCAGTTAATTCTCTTCTCAGCAGGAAGAATCTTCCTATCGAATTAGCTACTCTTCTTTGCTTAATTTCATGCAGAAGAGTTTCTGATGTTAAAGCTCTTGATATTTCCTATAGATCTTATGATATGTTTGGGGTTAATTTTGAAATACATAGAAGAACTAAAACTATGTCAGATTCTGTTTTCTATCCTCGTTTTGATAGTTGCACTAAACTCTGTGTTGTTCAATGTATGAAAGAATGCAATGTTAGAATGAACTCTCTTCGTCCTTTGAATGTATCTCAATTACTCATCTCTTTTGTTAAACCCCACAAAGGAATTTCTTCTTCCTCTATTGCTAGATGGGTTAAGACCGTCATGAAGCTTGCTGGAATCAATCTGGATATTTTTAAATCACATTCTATTAGAGGCGCAATGGCCAGTAAGTCATTCTGGTCAGGTGGTAATTTAGATGATATTCTAAAGGCTGGTGATTGGTCTAATGCTAGAACCTTTGCTCACCATTATTGCAAACCTGTATCTCACATGTCTGATGTTGTTTTACATGGCTACCAACATGCATAATGGTAGCCTCCGGTCTTGTAATGAAATTGCGATTCTCCTATTAACATGACCAGAGAATCTGGATTTCATTAAAGACACGGAGGCTAACATTATCCCTCCCACCCTTTCCCTGGGTGGTTGATTATATGATATATTACGGTACAGGTTGATTTTTATGATATGATATGCTTATTTGAATATTTTACTTACTAGCTTACATTCTTTTCCTTTGCAGGACTGCTTACTTTCTTTTCCTTTTCAGGACTGTTATTTAGCTGATTGTTTATTATTCAAATCCTTAATATTTTTATTTGGGTTTATTAACAACCTTTCTTTGTTTTGCAGATAACCTTTATTGATTTTGTCTTCTTGATTCCACATCTGGTGAATCAATCGTGGATGGTGTATTCTTCTGTCATCCTTCTTCAAGTTTGATGTTTCATTGGAGTTGTTTGGACATTTCCTTTCTCACTGTCACCACATTTAAAAGAGGCTGATTGCCTAGTGATTCATGCTATTGTTGGTTCATATGTATTCTAAGTTGGAACTTTTGCTTTGTGACATATGCGGCTATGCTTGGACTGCATTAAAAGTTGTATGCATAATGTTAGCCTCCGTGTCTTTAATGAAATCCAGATTCTCTGGTCATGTTAATAGGAGAATCGCAATTCACATTGATCACTGAACTACAGAAACCAGGGACAGAGCCTTTGGTCATTGAAAGGGATGAGGTGTCTAAAGTCGTCTTACAACATTATAATAATTTGTATGCTACCAAATATGCAGCCACAAATGAAAGTATACATCATTACTGTCAGTCTATTAGAATATCACAATTGACAAGCATACAGGTAGAAGGTTTAGCAGCAGATATTACAGCATTCAAAATCCAGCTGGCCCTGTTCTTAGTGCCTTGTACAAAGGCTGTGACAACAATGGCCTTACAACAAAGTTTTTTTTAAGCATTTGCTACTGAGCTAACACCTTTTTAATGGAGCTTTCAACTTTATAAAAGAAAGGGGAGTTTTAAGGAATCAACAATTGTAAGTTTTGTAAAGACAGGAAGGAACCCCAGGTATGTAAACCCTTTCTGGCTGGTTCGTTTAATAAATACCAATTATAAACCTGTAATGAAAATTTGCGCAAATTGTATTACTCCAGTAATCCAGGTGGTAATTCACAAGGATCAGACCGGGTTTGTGGCTGGTAGTCTGATGTCATCTCATTACTGGTATTCTATTTCATGCATTTGATTTTTTTGGCGTGAATCAGACACTCACACTTATAATGACGGTTGATGCAGAGAAAGCATTTGACCAGGTAAAATGGGATGCCCATTCTTATGGCCTTGTGAGGTTTGGGTTTCCTTCTCCAATCATCATTACGCTTTGTAATCTATATCAAGCGTTTCAGCCTCAGGTCGTCCCTGCCTAATTTTAATTAGGCAGGGACAGTCATTATAAATAGGGGAACTCAGCAGGACAGACCCTTGTGACATGTCAGGAGCCTGAATACCTTCACGGAAGCAGAATGATGATAGTTCCCAATGCCCCTCTCAATCCGCTCTGGCAATTGATAATGCGAGTTGGCAGGAGTGCCCCAAGGGGGGAAAGGGGATGGCAAAAAGATGAGATTGCCTGGTCCACCCTGATCTCCTTCCTTATGATTTTTGCTTCCACTCTTCTGACTGGCTATGCTGTCTATATGCTCTATTTGTTCGCGGAGGTCAGTAGATTAAATGGAAACATAACACACACACATATGAATATATATATATATTTTTTTTCTTCGGCTTTTTCTTCTAGCTATGAATTACTTAAGTCTAGCTTTAGCATATGTGTATGGTTACATACCCAGAGTGGATCCGGAGGGTGCCCATCTTCTGTGATAGTATATGTATTGCTTAGATCTGTGTAAGCTTAGTAGATACAACTTCTTTTTGTCTTTAATTTAAGGAATTAAGGAAATGAACAAACCCAAGGAGAGATTTCTAAAGCAAGAGAAGTCACTTCATATTAGTATTTTGTTCATTAAACTTACTCAAAACAGTGTGTACAGTATTTTTCTACTTAAAATGCTAAAGTTACACTTAGCTTGTAGTAAGAAGTTATAGAACCGTTGCAGCTGTAAGGAGTTTTGTTGATGACTGAAAACACAGCTCTTTTTGTTTCACTAAGAGCACAGGAATCACTGGAACACCTTCTCACATTGACAATTGCGAAGCAGAGACAAAAATCTCTATTCAGGAAAACCTGCTCTCTTCTTTTTTGACAGCTGCGAAGTGGAGACAATAATCTCTATTCAAGCTACTTCAGGGATTTATTAAACTAAACACTTCAGTGAACTGGCCACTAAACGACTGTAAAAAATGTTTTAAACATAAGCATCAGCCTTGGTAATACCAAGGTTTATCTGCGATAAAAATCGCCGATGTGCGGCGATAATTTTTATCTCTAAACAAGTTAGAGACAAAAATTATCGCTAGTTGTTGGTAATATGCCCCCAGATATTTTAAATTAAACACTTGCATACATTCCTCACACTCTTATTCAGTCATGCTGTGCATGCCACAATACTCGCAATTTGTGATTTCACAAAAAGAGAAGACCCTACTGAGTTCCAGGGAACAGGGTACTGTCGACAACTTGAGTCAAAGGAAAATCCCTGGACTATGTGCTATTTACTCCACAACCACTGTCTCATACACATCAATCATTCAAATATCACAGTTGTTATTCTATGTCAAGCCAACACAAAAATAGGACATTTACAGTCTTTATGTTTTATTAAAATCTTTGTATCCAAGGTTAAAAATCAGATCATTGTCTGCAGAAAATAAAAAAAATGTTGTTATACACTTTTATCAACTCTAATACAGAAGTACATATAAATATACAGTTTTACAAATAAAAAATACAATCATGAGAAAAAAAAGGGCAAAAGAAGGTCACAAAGGCTACACAAATTACAGTCGGTTAAGTTCCACAGTTTTAAAAAAAAACATAATAGCTCACAAAAACAACCCCTATCCACCATAGGTAAGACGTGTTCCCTGTTCTTGTTTTCTCATGACCCAATATCCTCTTGCAAATATAAGACACAAAATTAGAATGATATTCAAGATCACAGTATCCAAAATCCAGGTATATCTGTTCTCTAGTTGGGATCTGGCTGGGTTCTATTATATTGTGCGTCTGTGGATGCGTCTTCAAAAGAATAGACCCTATTGGTATGGAAATACTGGCCCCTTCGGAGGGGGTACTTTGGGAACCTTTTCAGTCACACAGTCATCAAAGGGCTCACCCATCATTTCACCTATATTCTGTGCAGCACCTCCAGATGTCATTTCTCTGGTACATTAAAGATTCTGATCCTGAGGATCCTTCATCTGGTACACATGGTTCTCACCGATTGAAGTTACTGTCTCTGATGCATGAACAGCTCTGAGTTCAAGTAATATTTTTTGGTACATTCATGATTCTAAACTTGAAGCTACTTTGCTCTTTTGCATGAACTCTCTGAGCTTGAAGTATACCTCCGGAACATTTAAGGTTCAGGACTTCTGTACATGTAAATGTAATGCTGTTCCAGATTGATTGGTTATGCAGCCTAATAGAGTAATGGGAGTGCACATGTACAGCAGAAGTTCATTATATATGTCTGTGTAGGCAAATTTGTAGAAATGAGTGGGGCTGGCTGTCCTGACAGTCATATTCATCTAGAATCTGCCATTTCAACTCAGATTACTTTCTTCATCCATAACCACTCTTTCTTATTTCCTTTGAGATTGTTAATATAATATCCTCCTTAAGTGATGTGAGAGGTCACTGCATCATTATTCCTTGAGGTATATCAGAAGACTCCATCAATCAGGGACACAAATGTTAATCTCACTGAAAAGAAATAATACAAACCATATGCATTTCATTACTTACTTATAAAATAATACTTCCTTCAAAGGATGTTTGTGTATTTATTATTAACCAAAAATCCATTAAGAAATATTTATTATGATGTGTGGCATTTAGTTAGCAATATATAGCAGTATGCGTTCTGGGAAATGGAGTTTCACAACTTATTTATAAGGCTAGGTATCACTTTCTCAATGCAAGTTTGGTTTTGTAAATAGAATGCTGCTAGATAGCAGCTATATATTTGATGAATTATTATAGCAACTTGTCAGTTACTGTTAGACCCAGTGGATTTGGGCTTGCTGAGATGCATCAAAGCCAGTGAGAATCCACCATTCCAAATAGGATGAGTATGATACACTTGTCCGATAACCAGTGCTCACCCTCTTGGTAACTTGGCACCAAGCAGTCAGGCTTATTCTCAGGGCTCTAGTGTAAAGTATTGACACAACACCACCCTCACAGCACACTGCGATCGCCACAAAAAACTCCACATCCTATGTATGAAAAAAAGCTGTATTTATATTACATACACACACACACACACATTGAAATCAAAATGATAAACACATTGTATATACACTCTAGTCATGCGCAATTGTCAAACTTCTCTATTGAAATCAAAACAAAATACTTTACAGTTATATACTATTGCCAGACTTTCCCATTGCAGAGAGGTGAAACAGTCAGTAGTCTCTGACTATGCCTCGTAACCCAGGCCCTCAGTCTTTCACTCTACTAGCCAACAATGCACATTGCCCCTGCTGGGCCCCTGTTGACTAGACAGTCAGAAGCTCCTAACATGGAAAGAAACAGTTACTTAGTTTCATCCATCCGGATTATACCTTCAGACACTCAACGGCACCTGAAAAAGGGCAGGATTGCTATATCCCCTGTAGACAAAAGGTTTTGCCCCAGGAAGCTGCTGCAATCCATGTCTGGAGAAATGTGTTCCCCTAGAGAAAGGTGTGACCTGCCATAGACCCCCAGCAGCCAACTACAGATGCCCACAAGGCACAAAAGACCCGTTAAATCTCATAATAATGTTTTCCATAACAAAGCACCCTGTGGTGTGAGTTCCGGGAGAGGGAGCTAAAGGCCTCAGAGAGAGGCTGTGATGTCAGACACTGTTGTCCTCCTGATCTGGAGGCCAAAGACAGTCTTAGCTCCTGCCTCTGGTTCTCCTGACAGTCCGTGGACACCACATACTCTCAAGCATATGTAAGCATATGTCCTGTTGGTTGCAAGGATGGCTCCGTAAGACTCTGTAAGCTTCCCCACACTCCCCAAACTCCTCATGTACCCATACCTAAGATGACTGCTGATCTTTTTGCCTACAGTCCTCTTACACAGAAAGATGATGGTGTATGTTAGGACAACCCTTGCCCCAACCACAGTAATTTTCACCAGTCTTTGCCACACCCTGTGTGGTCATTACAATCTCATAGACACAGTGAGATTCTTTGTGTTCCTGGAATCTCATGGGGAGGAGGCCAGCTCACCGGCCCTTAGAAAGTACTTCAAGACCCAGGCCAAAAATGTTGGCACTAACTGAGGGTCAACAACCACCAGGCAAAAACCAATAAGTGATAGTCCCCTTCTCGGAGCACAACAAGCTCAAGCTGCCACAAGTCTGCAGATAGTACAGTTGCAGCCCCGCCTGCCCTAATGATTCTTCATGTCAATGTCCCAGTATTAAACTAGCATAGTTCTGCCATTCTACCCCGAGAGGTTTGATAATAATGTTGAGTGGGGTCGTGACCCTGCCTTTTGGAATGCAGGTGCCAATTCCATCTCCAGGAAAGGACCTTCGGAGTCAAAGGTCAACAGTTTCCCATGAAACCCTAATTTATGGCCCTCTTTCAGGAATCCACAGATGTGGTTATCTCCTTAGCACCTAAGAAAGAATTAGGGGACAGGCCGCCAGGCAGACAGAACCACACGCATCAAAATGCCCACTTTCCTAAAGTGACATTTCCATCACTGTCATATCGACCCCACTCCCACTACCAGAGAGGATTTGCCATTTTAAATTCATCAATACAAAACACCATACTGTTACTATTCTGCCATTAGGAAATAATGCTAGACAGCCTTTCCCTACATCCCCTCATGCTAATTCAACACAAGAAGCAGGCCCTTTCATACTACCCAGTGCCATTCATGACCCTTGGATGAACTAAACTCATGCACACACCCTACCTCTACCCAACACCATACCCTATCACAAGGTAGAACTCTGATATAACAGGACTCTTGAGAACCTTGGCACATAGCTTTGGAACCGTCAAGCATAACAGTACCTCTGCACACAGGCTCCATCAGGGTGAACCTGTGGGACAATCGATGAGCTACCTCCGTGGATGGCATGACCAGTGTGGCAGTCCCACGGAGGCACAGTTGAGCTGCATGCCCCTGGCATAGGTCTTACTCCATAACAAGGGACTTATAGCTAACTCAAATCAACCAATGATCTATACACCTATCCACAGTTTGTATATGACGGACTCAGCACTTTGACACTGCACAGCAGTGCCGAGCACACTCATGTCCCAAGTCAACAAAACAAGGTCAAAACATGAGGTTGTCAACCAACAAGGTTAGGGGAAACCAAGCCAGCAAAGGCCAGGTCTGACAGTCACTGTGAGTATTTTTGCCAGATATGGGGCCTCATTTATGAGGCTGTGCGTTACGTTTACGCCGCCGGTGCGTCACTTTTTGTGACGCACCAGTGGCGTAAAAAATGCGCCTTGTTGCGCTATATTTACAAAGTGACGCATCTAGGTAGATGCGTCACTTGTAAACCCCTGTGCCACATTATACTTGCGCCAGGTATAATGTATGCAAGGAAGGGTCGTAGAAGTGACGCAGTGAATTCTATGAGATTTCACTGCGTCACTTTTAGGACGCCATTGCGTCAAAATCTTGTGCCTGCCTCACAGGATGCGTAAGACTGACGCAGGCCCTTTCACATGGGGCTTGCCCCATGTGAAAGGACGCATTACTGGAGTTGCGTCACTTTTGTGACACACTCCAGCAATGTGTCACTTTTGCGCTTACAGATACGTCAGAAATACTGATGTATCTGTACCTCGTTGCGACATGATGCGTCACACATTAAATATGACGCATCAGGAATGTCACAAGGAGTGCGCACTGAGAAGTGACCCATCGCTGCTTTCACGCAGCGGTGCGTCATTTCTCATAAATGAGGCCCATGGTTTCAAAATGAGTGTGATGATGTTAACTAATGTATTCGTTTATTTTCTCTATCTTTCCACTCCATTCACTGCTCTGTGTGTTTACTTTTGCACAGCCTCATTCCCTACCAATAGTGGAGAAAGAAAGAAGCTTGTTACTGGAAGGGTATTGCGGGCCGAGCAAGTCCGCTCTTCAGCCAGAGCAGCTAACACTGATCACGGCTCCACCTGACTGATATTTTAGCAACATGGACAATTGTTATGCATCAAGGCCACTCAAGAAGTTGAAAATTCTGTGTTTTTTCTACTTAAAATATAAATGTAAAGCATAGAATACAATAAATGATCACTTCAAAGGCTATTTATATAAAACCTTGTTGAATTACCATAATCTGAAGCTAAAACAAGTTTAAAAGATTTTACACATCACCATATTCGAGTATTAGCTCATGGCAGGGTCAGGAATTTAAAACATTAACAAATGTCTAGTATTGTTTCTCAGAAGACTGTAGCAAACCTAGCCCTAATGCATAGGAGCATGCGTGCCAGCCCTTTTTAGTTTAAATTTAAAATGGTCAGCAGAAAAGAAAGTGAACAGAGTAAATCGCATAAACAAGTAGTGTCTTTAGCCTACAATGAAAGATATAAATAGGCCAATACAGTCCTTAAGGAGGAAGGCTGACATCTAATATAGTTCAGGTGCTGATTGTTCCTTCTTGATATTGAAGTCCCTATTTGCTTCCACCATCACAGCAGTGCTCTGAGGTAGTGAGGAAAAAGCTGAGTCCCCCAATTCCTATTTGAATGGCAATGAAACTAATTGATAATACGTCCTGAAATTGTCTATCCAATGTACCTCTGACTGTGGATAAATCATCATGGGTAACATGGATCATCCCAGGCAAGTTGATGCTGCCAGCCCCATTCCACTGCATCACCTATGCTGCCTACACCATTACCAAGGCCTGACAGTGTCCCTCGAATTGCTAGTAAGAGCAGATGCAAAAGACCAACTCTGAAGTCGGACCTGACCGGAACATGTGAGCTAAGGGGAATGATTTAGACAAACAGGTGCTGCAGTTTACCTCTAGACATGTCGCTCACATACAGGGACAGTTGCCAATCTGGGCTTCTGACCCTTTAGCAAGTTGTAGACCTGACACCTGCAAGGTTAGTTTTGGGGTGGATTATCCAAGACAGAAATTAGAAGACTCCCCCTCTTCTGACCCCTTGGGACCCTCTAAGTGACCCTCATCCATTCCTGGCTGCTTCTTACCTCAAAGAGCTCTGCCTCCCCAGGGAGGGACAATCTTGGATTGGGCTCCAGTGAGTGGGCTGCCCCTCACATTCTGTACTCTGAACCACCATCTGCCCTATTCCTAATTATCACATGGCCACAATTGTTAATTTCTATTTTGCTTCCAAATCTATGTGCATGATGAATTCATATACATATACAATCAGGGTGTCCCCAGTATAACAGATCAAACCCATACTTACAAGTGATGAACATTTACTCTACCTTGATCAAGCCTCAGCTACACTCTATCACTAACTATATAGTGACAATACTGTTACTCAAGAGCATATAAACTCTGATGCTCCCTTGGGATCACCTCTATCATCCAATTCCAGAGCCCAACTCTGCACCATTAGAGTACTGTGCTTTGTCTCTGTGTAAAATACTGCCATATTGAGCTCATGACTAAGCCTAACACTTCTTAACAATTATCACTGACACAGCACCATCAATCACGAATATACTGACATACCACTTTAAACTTTCATGGGAGAACTTAAAGACATCAAAACTTGTGTCACCACAGTGGAATCCTTGAAAGCTGATACAATTAAAGAACTGTAGTCAATAACACAAACATGTTCTCTTTCAGGGCATAGCTCACTACAACAGAGACTAGAGTCACAGCACTAGTGCAAAAACTGGTGTAAGGCCCCAACTTGGTCATTGAAGAAAAAAATGGGTAAATCTTGAAAACCAAAGCTGGCAGGACAACATAATGATGAATGGAAATCCTGAGTCCTAAGAAACCCAGAACATGCCATAAAAGTTGTGTCTACTCTTTCACAAAATTTACTCGAATTTCATTACATCATGACTCGAGCTTCAGAGGGTTCACATACTTTATTCTAGACAGTCTGCTGAACATGATACCCCTAGAACAATTATTGTGCCTTCTTAGACACTATTAGGCCAAACAAATTCTTTAGGCCACTAAGATGCCTGGCCCATATCTTTACAAATGAAATTATAATGCTTAAATCCAGGTTATGTTGAATAGATACACAGCAGCTCTGGATGTCTGAAAAGAAACACACATTTGTGGACCACCTAAAAGAGTAGTTGCATTATAATAATAATGAGGAAATCTCTGCTCAGACATTATGGACTGTGGGTAAGGCTCATATAAGAGGCCAGCTTAAGAAAGATTCAGATATAGCACTGAGAAGCAATGTCAATATGGCAGCATAGTTGATGGTATAGACACGCTATGGGATAGTCCTATTTCTATTTTTTGGGACCACGCTACTTCATTGTCCTCACATCTTGCTGACGACAGATTACAGAATTTCCAGGGAGCTGTTTCACACTCTTCAGGTCAGTTCCTCCTAAATAATTTATTTTTATAATGAATACAATACTATATATTGATAAATGGCAAGCAAGACTAACATATTACTGTTCTCTCTTTTATAAATTCAGCTTTCCAGAAATTGGTTTCTGTTTGGCAGAGATATGCACCCTGTCCAAGAAAGAACCACAGTCCTAGTCAGATGTACACCTTAAAGTAACCTATCCTCACCTTCTGGCAGCTTGTCACAAGAAGGAAGGCTTAACCTAACAGGGAATGTGTAAAGTATTTGTGCAACACTTCAATCAGTAACACAGTGAAAACATCACAAAAAGACTCCACACCAGTTTAGAAAAATAGATTGTGATTTTATAGATAAAATAAGATCAAAACAACAAAACTCCAATAAGTAGAAGTCAAGAAATTAATTTTTAAAGATCAAATGTAAAAATAGTGCTTAGAAGCAATAATTGCCTATGGGGGTTAAGTGATGGCACTGAACCGGGGCAAAATCAAGAGTTCAGGCCAACCGTGATGAAACGCGGGCCAAATACAGGAGCCATGCAAGACCTGCTGATAAAAGTACCTTGATCCAGGTCTTAACAGCGAGATGCAAGGAGCAGTAGAAAGATGCTTCAGTGTTGGACCCTGTAGTCGAGGTGATATGATGATTTTCAACATGCAGCGATGGCTATGCACTGGTTACAAAGACAAAGTGCTGAGGCCGAAATGCATTGATTCCGAGGCTGTTGCAGTAGGTTTCTCCACGCAGTCAAGGGGATGTGTCTATCTTCGCACACTGTAGCGATGGCGATACAGTGGTTCCGATGCATCAGTTCTTGAGGAGATGTGCTGGTTCCAAGTCTGATACGCCTGTTCTGTTTACACAACAGCGACATTGTATTGATTCTTCTTCACACACCAGAGGATGCATTGGTTCCAGTGTAGTAAGCACCTTGATCCACTTTCAATATACCAGACACAGGAGCAAGAAGTGATACTTTAATATCCCTGAGTCTCAAAACTGGAGGCAAGCCAGCATGCCCTTGCAGTTCACTCTGGTTTCAACCAAGATTCCCGTTCTTCCTCAGCGGGGGCAGAGGGTATCAACCAGCAGGGCAGCACAGCAGAAAAGCAGATCTTCTAGAGCAGCAGTCAGTCGGAGTGTCAGTCTTTGTAGCTGTACAGCAACCCTTCATCCTGGCAGAGTTTATTTATAGGTCCAGAAGTGTCTAATTTGGGGGGGGGGGCTGTGAAACGCATTACTTATACCCAGTTGGGCCTTTGAAATGGAAGTGACCTCAAAGAGGGGCTTTGATGTGCACAAAGTTCCTCCCTTTCTAGCGCTGGCTCTAGACTCACTACAGGGGGGTATCAGCCTTTTGTGTAGGGACAGGATTTTGCCCATTCAAATATAAGTGTCATCTCCTCCCTCCCATCGTGCCCAGGATGAGCCATAAGGGTACAGATGAATGCTAAGTCACACCTACCCTTCCTTGGTATGCGACTGTCTAGAGAGAAGAAAGAGGAGATTAATGCCATCTTTCTGAAGGGGAAATTTCTAAAATAGTAATGGTAAATCCTACTTTGCCAGCAAAGAGGATATATCATTAACATTCCAATGATAATAAACATAACAGAGCTATTCCTTAATCACGTGTTATAGCTTAAAAGTGTAATAAGTAATTCCCAATGTTATCCTATGCGAGGGGTAGGCCTTCCAGTAGTCAAAAATGAATGTTGATGTTTTAGACTACTAGGACATGCAAAACTTAAAAGTACATGCCCTACCTTTTGATTACACAGAACCCTGCTATGTGGGCTAACTAGGACCTACCTTTAGTAGTGACTTGCATGTAATAAAGGGGGAGTTTCAGGCTTAGCAAGTGGTTTGCAATGCCAAGTCGACAAGGCAGTGAAAACTGCACATACAGCTCTTGCAGTGACAGGCCTGAGACACGGTTAAGGGGCTACCTAAATGAGCTGGCCCACTAGTAGCATTTAAATTACAGGCCCTGGCACATGAAGCATGTGGTTTAATTAATCAAATCATCATTCTCAAACATCAGCACTTAAATACATGTACAGATCACGGTTGATCACCTTATAAATCCATTATGATTAGGACTCCCGGTTTTCCGGTTAAACAGAATTTTACATATAAATACAGACTGATTTTTTGTTCCTTTCTCTGTATTCATAAACAGACACTGAAGAATACTGACAAACCAGCGATGAGTCTCTCCATGTCTGAGGTTCACAAGGGCCACAGAAAGAGAAATTTGAAACCGTTGCTAGATTTTCCTGCACACTATTCTTCCATCTAAATCACCCTAAGCACTCCCCAGCTGAGTGCGACTGATTTTTTTCCAGGGAGCTTCTACAGCCCTGAAAGCAGCAGGCCAGAAGCGCTTATCAGCATTTTGGAATGCACTCTCTCTGCTGTTTAGACTGGAATTAGTTGTCTCTTTCTCTGCCTATGTGGATCGCTTGAAAGGAAAAGGAGGGAGCAACATAGGTAGGTGGGGAGGACACACTAAAATCACAGTATGGGCATTGGCCATCACAGTGTCTGGCATAGTGACATCACGGCCAAGTAAAGGAAACAAAGGAAACTTTCAACCTGGACAATATGCAATGTTGAGTGCAGGGGGCACAGAGCAATACCAGGAGGGCAAAGGACATTATATCACCTTGAGTGACTGTGCCAACATTGATAACGCAGGGTGCTGTCCCAACCCATTCAAAAATTGGTTACGCAGTAGGGGTTATCTGCAACACCTCTCTAGCATCACCACCAATAAATCCCTTCTGGCTTCGAGTCCTGCACTGGAGTCCTTAATAACTTCAAACTGCTTCCAATAAGGGACAGCTTAAGGGCATAGGCAAGCAGTGCTCTCTCATTTAGTCAAACTCCTTAGACTGGGCCTTTGTTAGCATAGGGCCTTCACAGCAGCCCTCTTATTTATCTTGAAGCGAATAACCAGGCCCAAATCTTGGCATCTGCTCACCATCCTGTAATCCTGGGCAAATCACTTGATTTACCGGTGCCTGGAGAAATTGGAGTGATCTTATGTAAACAGACTGGCACTCTTGTCAAGCGCTTCAATGCCTTTGGTGCGCGCTATACAAAACAGGCAAAAATCCACAAGGATGTAAAAATCAACGTTTTTTTCTTTGAGAAACACCCCCCCCAAACAAAAGGTAACCTTTCAACATGATAAACAAGAGAAATGGGATGAATTAAAGTACAAATTGAGTCTCGGTGTTTACTTACCCATCCTCTGATTCGGACCAAATCACTTAAAGTGAAATTCCGGCTCAAGTAACAGGTACATGCGGCAAGAGGCCACTTGCATGCTGTTCCCTGGACTAATTTTGTTCTGAAGTGAAGGGTTTTAACAGTTGATAAAGTTGTAGATCAGAAGTCCTAACAGGGGTTAAGCTGTTCAGACCATGTGGATAACTAGGACATAGGGACTCCCTCAGTCTGTACTCTGAATAGTTTGTACTAATGTCCGGAGACCAGACAGCATAAAGGCAAAAAATAACCAGAAAGAGCCTCAATGTCCTCAAAGTCTCTTGAAATACACATGTTCTTATCCTACAATGGCAAAGCTTTTAAGTGAATGTATTGTGTATCTTTATTTTGATATATATATATATATATATATATATATATATATATATATATATATATATATATATATATATATATATATATATATACATGAAACTGTCTCTGCTATCTCTCTCCCGGAGCCCAGTCCTGATACCTTCGGCGCAGATGAAGAGATGAGACCCAAAATGCAGGTGAGCAGTGTTTTTATTCAATTAGAAAAGCGGCACACCTCAGCATAACGTTTCGGCCTTCACAGAGGCCTTGGTCATACAAATATATGCCTGCTTATTCCAAACTGACAAACACGTCCCTCAGTTTTGGAACGCAATAGAAAGAAGGAACGCAAGACCCAGGATGCAAGTGAGTTTTTTATTATTCGCACCTCGTCAGCATAACGTTTCGGCCTACACGGAGGCCTTGGTCACATGACGCCATGAGAGACGTGGGCAGTTTTAAAGTGCAAGTGCAAAGAAATTAGTGCTTTTCATTGGTTGACATGAGAGTGAAGCAGGGGTATGTTAAAACGACATAAAAACATACTTGTTCATTGCACATAATGGGATAATCCCTGGGAATTTAAAACGATCACTTCAAAATGCATAAATTAACAATTTCATCCGATAAAAACTGTATTTTTACCCTTTACAAAATTGATGTAAAATACTGAGATAAAAAATTCATTAATGCTATTTACAAAATAAATAATTGTAAAACATTCGATTGAGACCACCACTAAATTAACCGTTTCTTTACAGTAATCCGTCGGTGTTAACATTATATGCTGAGTGATGTTTGTGTTGGCTGGATAGTTTAAACCCAGACCACAAATTTGGTAACCCAATTCCTTCTAACGTATAGATACTGAAAATGAATTTTTCCCTTTGAAAATTTTCTGTGCTATCAAATAGATCTCAACCATACCACCAAACTTGTATGTACAACGTCTTTAATAAACGTCACGTTTTTCTGAAGAAAACCAACTATTAGTGAATGTGTAAAAATTAAAAATTAAAAACAAGTAATGCTCGATGTTTCTTGTAGGCTACTCCTAACCTACAGCAATAACTTTAGGTGACTCACAAAATATTGGAACCGGACGAAAGCATGCTCACACTGACCCAGTTGGAAATACATATTTAATTGGTCAAGTGAATAAGATGCTTGAAATGTAGGAATACCCCAACAATAGTATAATTGACCCAGGCATATCAGAGAAGAACACTACGGTCCTAGTTATTAGAGGCAGGTGTGGAAATCTTCTGTTGAGTTAAGACCCCCCGGGGTCTTACTGTCCATCTCTAGAATGTATCCAGTTTCTAGTGCTCATAGGATGCCCTCCCTGTCGCCACCTCTTCTCAGGGGACCCACTGTGTCAATGGCAAAGTATCTAAGGAGTCCACTGTTGTTATTGTGGCACTCCTTGAAGTGCCTGGCAACCGGGTACATGGCGTCATTGGTGTTAATTGCCCTTATGTGCTGGAGTATCCTTTTGTGGACCTGCAACTTGGTGCTGCCAACATATTGCAGGCCACACAGACACTCCAGCACATACACCACGTAGTCACTCTTACAAGTCAGTTGTTTGTTGATTTTCCGGGGCACTAGGGAGAATGCTGTCCTGAACTCAGTTTTACTGATTCCATGTGAGCAAGCCTTACAACTGGAACATTTTCTAAATCCCTTGCTGGTTTCCATCCAGTTTTTAGGGGGAATTACTTCAGGGCTAGATTTTACCAGGGCATCCTGCATGGAATATGCCTTCCTGAATGTGATTGCAGGTTTGCTTGGCATATGTTCGCCAATTACTGGATCAAACCGAATTAAGTTCCAGTGCTTGTTCACTATTTTCCTTAGTGCCCCATGCTGCCTGTTGTAAGACCTGATGAGTCTGGTTGGTTGATGTACCTTGTTTTCAGTGGGTCTCTGAGCTTTTTTGTGGACTAATGCGTCATCTCGGAACAGTGCATTTGCCTTGCCAATAGCTGTGTCAATTATAGCCTCTTTATACCCCCTGGCTAGAAACCTCTGTTTGCTGGCTTCCTGAGCTAACTTGCACTGATCATTTGTGCTACAGACCCTCCTGATCCGGAGCATTTCCCCGTAGGGGATGCTCCTAATCAAGTGCGGTGGGTGGTGGCTGTCGGCATGGAGTACAGTGTTGCCCACAGTGGTCTTCCTGTACAACTTCGTTTCTATCTTGTCCTCTTTGATTTCAATCGTGTTGTCCAAAAAATGCGCCTGGGACTGGCTGATGTCTGATGTAAATGCTAGGTTGAAGGCATTACAATTTAGGATCTCCACAAACTTAACTGCCTCTGTGTACGTACCTCTCTAAATCAAGAACACATAATCGATGTACCTATACCATTGTATGATGTGTCTGTTGCAGATGTCACAGTGGTCACCAAAGAGGACCTGTCTCTCCCAGTAGCCCATGTGCAAACAGGCATAACTGGGAGAGAAGCAGGCCCCCATGGCGACCCCCCTGACCTGTTGGTAATGTTGGTTGAGAAACATGAAGTAGTTGTGATTTAGGCAGAAACTAGTCATTGACATCAGCATTTTGTTGTGTTCCAACATTTCAATTGGTCGCTGACCCAAATAAAATTGGATGGCTCTCATCCCATCAATATGCACAATACTGGTGTACAACGATGTTACATCAAGCGTAATTAACCAGTAATCTTTGTCCCACTCAACATCCTTGATTTTTCTTAGGAAGTCACTTCAATCTTGAATGTATGATGGAAGTCCACAAACATACTCCTGTAGGAAGGAGTCAACATAAGCTGTAGTGTTTTCCAACAACCCCCCACACGCAGAGATAATTGGTCTTCCCGGGGGTATTCCGACATTTATGTGGACTTTAGGGATGAGCTATAACACAGGGGTGATGGGGTGGTCATTTTTTAGGATTTTAAACTCATCCATACTGATTAGTCCAGATGAACGCCAACCCATCAGCATGGAATAAAAGTCAGATTGTGCTTTTTTAACCACCCCTACGTCGCAGTGCTTGTAGTAGTTTTGATCGTTCAATTGTAGGAGGGCTTCCTCCATATACAAGTGTCTGGGCCAAAGCACAACGTTGCCGCCCTTGTCAGATTGCCGGATTATCATATTGCCATCCTTTTGAATCTTTTTGACTAGTTTGGCGTACTCATTGTTATGCCTATAATTGTGTTGCTTGGTCTTCAACGTCTTTGCATACAGCGCCTTGACTCCTTTGATGGTTGCATCATGAAAAATGTCAATGTTGTCATATGCCATAAGGGGTGTAAATGTGGAACGTGGTTTGAATTTGGTCAATCTGCCTGTGTTGGTGGTTGGCTCCTCCAGTGTACTTTGTGAGACAGACTGTTCCAATCTTAGTGCCTCCATGTCCTGCATTATAGAACATCATTCACAGCGAGCCCCACCCTTGTTGGCGTAACCTCTGGTCTCACTACTGTCGTACGTGATTTACTGTTGGAAAAAAGTCGCTCGGTGGACACAAGGATAAGCCCATTGATAAAATGTGCATCTCAGATTCAGTAAATACAGCAGAGGTGAGATTAATCACAGAGAGACCAATGTAAGGTACCTTGGGTAAGTTACCTACTTGTAGTTGTTGTTGTTCCACTGTCTATTGTAGTTCCTTTTCTTTGGTTTTGCGCCCTGCGTTGGATTTCCGCCGCTCGCGCCGCCTGATGCTGTTGCTTTTATATTTGCTTGCGGTAGCACTCTGGGGCGCAGTGTATCCCGTCTGTCCTGGTGTATACAGTCTAGTTCCTGAGCCAGGGTGTACCGGGTAAACCCCAACCGCGGCTCCCCTCTGGATGCGTCAGACTCAGAACCACTGTCCATGTTTAAGCTAAGGTCAGTGATGGAGGAATTGTCAGGTGATTTTGCTTTGGACATTGTAGCCATGGTCGAAGTATTAGGAGAGACACACGGTTTTGTGGCTTTTATGGCGTCGTATTTTTGCACAAATGTGAAAATGCGCCCCACCATGTAATCAGTCTTGTCTCGTTGGAATTTCTAAGTTTTTATTTTTCTGATTACATCTTCCTCCTTTTGCACTATCACCAGCATTTGCTCTCTGTACTTTTTACACTCCGTAGCACTATCCGCACTCATGATATCAATTTCTGCATTTAGTTCATCAAGTTGTATTTGAATTTTGATCCGATCACTCTCCGCATAACGTACCAGGATTTCGCCCAGCCGCCGGGAAGAGTCCAGGTTGCATTCTGCCCACTCCCTGAGCATTTCAGGATCCGGATGTTCGTAACTGGGGGCCAGCATGACTCTCAGCCCCCGAGGAATGCGATTCACTTCCAGATATCTGCTCAGGGAGCGGTGCTCCCACCATTTGGACTGTTCGCGTTTCAGGAGCTTCTCGAGCAGCTTAAACTTATCGCGGACGCTGGAGCCACCACTAGCGCCCTGTTCCTCCGATGTGGTCACATTCGACCCCCCGGCCGGGTAGTCGTCAAATGCTTCTATGGCTGCCACCTCCCTCCCTCTTCGTGCGTCTGCTGACATGGTGCTTATTATCAAAGCACAATATAAAAAAAAGCTAATGCGTGCTCACTGTACACGGGGTTCCAGCACAAATAGCCTTCAGCCTCCGAACATGCGAAACTCCCTTTATTTAGGGATATATATACATATATATATATCTATATATATATCTATATATATAAATATATATATATATTACCTACTGGCGGTCGCCAGTAGGTAGTTATAGTTAGGATTTTTTTCAATGTTAAATCTCAAAATTCTATTTAGAATAACTTTGGCGCCGGTTGACGAATCTGACTGAAAATTTCCTCAAAATGGCCTTGTGGCGTTCCGGTCCTTCCCTGAAAGTTTGGGGGGGATCCGTCAAGCGGGGGCTGAGATAAAAGGGGGTCCCAAAACGCATTTTCCCCATGTTAATTTCCATAGGGCGGTTGATTTCACTTTTAGCCCGAACGGCTGAATGGATTTCAACCAAATTTGGCAAAATTGAAGGGACTGGTAGCCCGATGTGCCTTTGCTATGTCTCAAGATATGTGCTCCAGTGGATTTTGAGTAATTTAGATTCAAAAAAATATATATATCTGTAAACGCGCCCCGGTACGCGCTCCGGGGAGCGCCCCGGGCGCGACACGCGAGGTGCGCACGGAAATCTGTTTGGCTCTTGGGTGTCTGTAAACATTCAAAACAGTCCGGAGCGGCCGCCATCTTGTGTCTCGGTAGTATCGAGACACAAGAGGTGGCCAAAACAAAGGGGGAAATGACCATAAGGGGGCAGGGTAGATCCCCCCTGACCCCCTAGGTTTGATGTGGGGGCTTTTTTTTGTTTGGCGCGGGGAGCGTGCCCGGTACGTGCACCGGGGAGCGGACCGGGGAGCGTACCATGAGGAAAAATGAATGATAGAGTTTTTAAAAAATGTAGCCTTTTTTTAGAAATTGGAGGTAGTTCTAAAAAGAACTGTTTTTTTTCTTCTTTTTGTTGTTTTATATTTTTTATATTGTTTTTTTGAACATTTTGTACTTTTTTTGGATTTTCTGAACAGTTTTAGATTTTTTTTTGTATTTTTCATGGGGAAAAACGAAAAAACAGGGAATTGAAAATGGCTCAACTGGAGCAAAAAACTAAAAGAAAAGAAAAAATTAGGGTTGATTGGGGCATTTATGGTTGTCCCCAGCAAGGACGATGAGCTTTACGCTCTGTTCTCCGTAGGAGATGGTCTTCCCACAATATTTACAGATAATTCTGAAATCTGCAAATCGGGGCTGAATGCACAGCATCGTCTCACTTTCCTCTGGTGCAGACGCAGTGGGTTGTTTCCTTTTTGAGCTGGTTCTTGTTGATCGTGGAGGGTTACTGGCCAGTTCCCTCATTTCTGCAGCAGAATAGTTTATAGGATGTTTGCACTGCATGTGGCGTATCATTGTGTAGTTCCCAAATTAATATTTTTTATTTGGGTTTCCCCTGGAAAGTTTCATGCCACAAATTTTGCAACTGACCTTGGGTGCATTTACTTTTTTTTCCCCTCTGGGAGAGTAAAAAACTCCCAAATAATGTGTGGTCTTGGCTGGTATGGGGTATTGTGTTCTTTCAGCCATCTTGAACTCCCCTCCTCCTCCTCCTCTTCCTCTTCTTGAAGACCACCAATGATATCTTGAGGAGGTCCTTTTGGTGGTTGTGGTGGTGGTGGTGCAGATGCACCAGCTGCTGCTACTACTGAAGCCATTATTATGAGCAAAAAAGTAGAGAGAGCTACAAACAGGTCTTCCTAAGTCAAAGGACAAAGTCAGAATAAGGAAAAAAGGTGGGGTTTTTCATCCTTTTGAAAAAAAATTTTTTTTGAACCAATGAAAAGTGTTATTTTCAGGTCACATGACCAGGGGCATCATCATTATGAAACCAAAACTGTTATGAACCAATAAAAATTGTTATTTTCAGGTCACATGACCCGACGCACTTACGCTACGTGCCCCGGGTCGCGTCGCGTAAGCGCGTCGGATGTTTACGTTGCGCGATCGCATTCGCTCGAGTGCTTCCGGGTGAGCTTACGCCGTGCGTATCACGCGGATGCGGCTTCGCAATACGTCACGATCATGTTTTCGTTCGCAACATTGGCGCTTACGGGACGCTCCCCGGAGCGCGCCCCGGGGCGCTTTATAAAAGTACGCTTTTCGGCGCGCTCCCCGGGGCGCGCACCGGGAGCGCTCCAAAGCAAAAAAAAAATAATTGGGAAAAATTGTAGGGACTGGTAGCCCTATTCTCAAGTGGTTTTTACGAAAATTAACTTTGAAAAAAATATATATTGTGCTACATTGGGCTATATATATGTTAGAGCCAAAATGTGGCCCAAATGTAGCCCAATGTAGCCCAATGTAGCCCAATGTAGCCCAAAGATGGCCACCAGAGACAAAAAAAAATGTAGCCCAAATATCAGCTAGATGTAGCCCAACTGTAGCCCAATGACAGAATGTACCAGAGTGTTCTAAACAACTAGAGCGCTAACAGTCTTACTTATAAAGTGAGACTTATAGTTAGGAATTAGCATTAAAAAAACCTATGAAATTCACTGAAAAAACCATAGGTTTCACACCAGTTATAGTTAGGAATTAGCATTTAAAAAACCTATGAAATTCACTGAAAAAACCATAGGTTTCACACCAGTTATAGTTAGGAATTAGCATTTAAAAAACCTATGAAATTCACTGAAAAAACCATAGGTTTCACACTAGTTATAGTTAGGAATTAGCATTTAAAAAACCTATTAAATTCACTGAAAAAAACCATAGGTTGTTGTAACTGGTATGGGTATCTCCATTTTTAAAAAAAATTTAATTTATATTTTTCAATATGTGTTTCATGGGTTACATTACAGTGAAAGGAGGTCTGTCACTCTGTCACAAGGATGATGTCATCAGTGATGTCATGAGTGATGTCACTGACCATGTCATGAGTGATGTAATATGTGACGTCATCAGCAGTGCATTACACGCGCAAGTTATAGTGAGTCCAACTAACTATAACGTGGAATTTCAATGGTTTTATGTCAGTAAAATTTCCAGCTAAATATAACTGGTGTGAAACCTATGGTTTTTTCAGTGAATTTAATAGGTTTTTTAAATGCTAATTCCTAACTATAACGTTTTTTCAGTGAATATATATATATATATATATATATATATATATATATATATATATATATATATATGCAAAAAAGGAGAGAATATATATATATATATATATTCACAGAAAAAACCATAGGTTATAGACCATATATAGTTAGGAATTTGCATTTACAAAACCTTGAAAATTCACTGAAAAAACCATAGGTTATAGACCATATATAGTTAGGGATTAGCATTTAAAAAACCTTATTTTATTTGCACAAAACCATTGAAATTCCATATATAGTTAGTTGCACTAACTATATATCGCGGACCCGCAATCCACTGCTAATGATGTCACATATTACATCATTCATGACATGGTCAGTGACATCACTGATGACATCACTGATGACATCTCAAATGACATCACTCACTGTTTACAATGTTGACAGCCAATCAGCTACTCGTCAGACTCCCGTTACACTGCCGGTTAGCTTCCCGGTTAGCTGCCCGGTTCTCTACGGCAAAAAAAACGGATTTTTTTTTTTTTTTTTGGGCCCAGCGTGGCTCTACAATATCCCCTCATCAATCCTAGGGGGTCAGAAGGGGTCTACCTTGCCCCCTTTCCTTCATTTCCTCCTTTGTTTTGGCCTCCTCTTGTCTCTCGATCCTACCGAGAGACAAGATGGCGGCCGCACCGGACTGTTTAGAATGTTGACAGACACCGGAGAGCCAATCAGCTTCGCTTCACAAAGTTCCGATAAGCGAAAAGTACGCGAACCGGATCGCTGCCCGGAGCGCTGTTACAGATATATATCTTGATTTAAACGTTAATTTCTCAAAATCGACTGAAGCACATATATTGAGACCTAGCAAAGGCACATCGGGCTAACAGTCCCTACAATTTTGCCAAGTTTCGTGCAAATCCATTCAGCCGTTCGAGCTAAAAGTGAGTCCAACCGCCCTATGGAAAACTCAATGTTAAAAACGCGTTTTGGGACCCCCCTTTTTTCTCAGCCCCCCCTTGACGAAACCCCCCCAAATTTCCAGGAGCTGCTCAGAAACAAAATGTGCCATTTTCCTGAAAATTTCAGCCGATTCCGTCCTTAAACGCCAAAGTTATTAGACATAGAATTTTCAGAAATCCCATAGGGAAAACATCCTAACTATATATACCTACTGGCGACCGCCAGTAGGTAATATATATATATATATATATATATATATATATATATATATATATATATATATATATATATACAAAAAAGAAGGAGAGAACTCTGGGTAGTTCCCAAGTTTAGGTGGAAGGCAGCTCCTGTATAGAGCACCCTCTACACCAGCGACACTCTAAATTTGCTCACCTCATATGTATATATATATAAATATATCTAAACCTATGAGAACCAAGTGCGCATTGTCTAATTAAATAAATGTGGAAAAATACTAGCTGCACTGTCTTTTTGTGCTTGTAACACAAATAAATGTAGATTAATGCAGAAAAAATGCCCAAAAAATAAATATGGATAAATACAGACAGAAATGTTAAAAAAATAAATACCATAAAACCAGGAGCCCTAATTATGATATCAAACTGGAGACTACTTATTTCATTAATGCAAAGAAAGTATTAGAGCAAAAAACAATCAACCTCTTGTCCTACCCAGAGGTCTCCGCTATAAACTGCTCCCTCAATTTATCAAATTTCCTGCTCCCCCACAGCGAAAAGCATACAACCACTCTTTATTTCTTATTTGCTTTTTTTCACCAACCACTCCCCTATTGTGGGGATCAACTGTGTTTGCCACATTTGAAGCAAGAAGAATCTAGCCACTGCCATTGCAACATACACCAATTGTTTAAATCTGGGAGGTTGCCGAGTGGCAGGATAATAACCAAAATCATCCACCATGCACTAGGAAATAACTTTATCTGCCAAGCCCTTTCCAAGAATCCAAATATCTCTTTATAAAATTCTTGAATAGAAAGGAACTGTTCAATTATATGAGATCGATTTGTGACAACCCCAAATTACATCTAAAACAGCAGCTTGACCCAATAGGGTTAAGCTGGGCTGAAAATTGCAGGGTTCTATAAAGTAGCCACCTTGTGTAAAATATGATTCTCCATCAATTGGCTCCTCTCAGGACTTTACAATGAAATACATTAATTTCAGCTCACATCTTTCTAGTGAATTTCAGCCCTTCATACTTCTCCTATTGATTAATTGCCTTTTCACAGAGATCGGGACCGTTCATGAAAGCAAGCAATATGTTCCGTTCTTCAGGCCGCTTACATTCAGGAGCTTCTACTAATATTGTTACATTTAGTGCACGTTACTAGGGACTTATAAGTAAAATAAATATGCCAATTGGGTATGGACCAATGTTACCATGTTTAGAGGAGAGAGCACACCCACTTTATCACTGGTTAGCAGTGGTAAAGTGCTCAGAGTCCTAAAGACAGCAAAAACAAGGCCAGAAAAATAGGAGGATGGCAAATATTTTGAGGTGCCCCTTCAAAGAGGGCCATTTTCCAGCACAGCTTATCATGGTTGTAGATATATACTTATAAGGTAACGGTTATACTTCCTTAAACGATGATACAACCAGCACTAAGACTTTTGGGGAATGAATATTGCATTACATTTATAGTTTCTCACAACAGCTCAAGACCAGGCAAGTTACAAGAGGGATATGATTTTAAGTCACTTTTTGGCATTTGAAACTCCTTTGTTTCATGATACCTAATCTGGCCTCCTTGATTTTTGTATATGATTGTTTGTGAAACAATCCATATTTCCAACAAGAGCTTCTAGAATACGCAATCTCTCAAATTAATGTATATGCTCTGTTGTAAATGTTATTTATTATTCTTTGTGGTCTGTTGAGGCATGATGGTGTTTGAATGCACTACAACATACAGGACACTGATGAGTAATATGGTTAATACAGATTAAAGTTACTGGAGCTTACATGGCTTCTACCAGGAGAAGGAATATGTATACTGGGTCCTAGCACTCAAAATTTTCTCTGAGGAGAGCACAATACTCAGTTTTTTCACTTTCCCAACATGTTCTGCCTGGGCACAATTGACACTGTTTCCTGGTGTAGTGCATTGTGTGCATTGGGACATATGGACAGCCTAGATTGAATTGTATCATGTATTTTATACTTATTACAGCCTTGAAAAAAGGCTCAATCGGACGAAACATATGTCGGTAGTTCAATGTTTGTACTTGCTTGAAAACTGGAAATCTGCTGAATAAAACCTGAAAGAAGATGAATGCCCTTTTTGAATATTTATTTACTTCAAAGAAGTGTTACTTTTTTCAACTATTGTTTCACCATGCTCTGGTGACATAATGCAGTTTTTTAATTTGACTGTAACCTACAATTAGGTCATGGCACGTGTGACACCCATTGGGTAGCAGGGTGTTGGACACTGTTAGAAGCCCTCACTGTATACGTGAACGATTACACAGAGATATACTAACCCTGATTTGTGTATCAGAGATGTGCGGCTGATTTAGACCACCGGTACTACTTTGAATCTGTAAGATAAAAGTAAAAATATGTGATTGCAAAAACATTTGGCATTTCTGAATGTGCCATGTCCTGGTTTTCAGTAAATGTGCATTTACCTATTGAACCAGAGGAAAACTGCTAACCATAAGTAACATGTTTAGGCCTGCCCCGACCAGAGGAGATTGTATTGCTGCAGAGGTAGATACTTATTTACTATTAGGAAATTGCGTACCAAAATCAAGGAGTTTCTGGAGCACTCTCCGGGGTCCTACTCCAAGCTCCACTGATTGGGTTCTCAGACTGTGATGTAATGCTGGGGCCCTAGGCCTCTTTCTCTATATGGATGGCTTGACTAAGCTTTTAAGACCTAGCTCAAAGGAGACTGTGTGAAGGGTAAGTTGAGGTACAATGTACAAAAGTGATTATAGTTCTAAAAAGGATCGATGTCACAGTCTACAGAGTCATAATGACAGTTAAAATAGGGAGTTGAAAAAAGCTAAAAAGTTGTAGTGACTACACATAACGGATAAATCTGCTGCATACACTTTTTTTAAAATAAGGTCCACTTTGCAGCTAATGTAAGACCCTCTGCGAACATATGCATTTGTACATGCACATCTGTATATGTGTACATGCCGGGTAAGGAAGTCAGTCATCTGACGTTTGTATACAAGTAGTACTGTGACAGATGAGCAGTGGCGGCTCGCTGAGGGAGTTCTGCGGGGCGGTGAGGCAGGGGAGGGGAGGGTGAGGGGTAGTGGAGTCCTACTCTGCGATGCAGCGAGCGCAAGGTAAATTATTTTATTTATTTATTTACTTACCTTACTCCTGTCCATCATATGTCAGACTCCACTACCCACCCACACTGCCTCTCCCCCACCCGCTCCACTGCCCGCAGCACTCCCTCAGCGAGCCGCCAATTCAGATGAGATGCAAACTCAATTGGCTGTCCCTTGTAAGTCCTTAAAATTGAATGTTCAATTTCTTTTTGGCTGACGTGTACATCTGTAGTGTTCAAGCTGGATTGCCTTTTGGATAAAATGTGCATAAAATATGACTTTTTCATTAATACAAAATAGGTGGGATATTGATGTGTCTTTTGTCTATCAATGGCTGGTTCACAAACTCATATAAAGCGACTGTTTTGCTCCATATGAGTGTGTACATGTATGTCATAATGTGGCGTATTATCCTGATCAAGTATTGGTGGGATTCATGCTTTGAGCTGCCCTCCTAGAAAACTTAATTTCACTCTTGGCCAGCTAGGAGATCAAACGCCCCATGGATGTTAGGCCCATTCTAAAAGGGTTGCACCTTCTACCACTGGCTGAAGAGAGATGAAATGAAATCCTTCTAAGTTATTAGCAGCACCTCCTTGTCAAGTAGCTTGCAGCATGTCACCTCATGGGACCAAGGGAGAAAAGCCAATATCTGGCTCCAGTCTCAACATGTTCCTTTAAGTCCTGAAGGGATAATACCTGGCCTCAGTGAATGGAGCTTTGGGAAAAGAAGAGGTGTGCTTCAGTTTTGCACTGCGCCACTATTTTCAGAGTCCTTTGCTAGGGGCTGAACAGCCAATTTATTTTTATTTATTTATTTATTTTAAAGGTTTTATATAGCGCTAGCTAGACCCGGAGGTATCAGAGCGCTTTATATGAGCATCAGATCATAGTTACAGGTTACATCGTTACAAAGGTCACACAGTTATTAGAGCATGGCAACATAGTTATTTGTGAGGTCAAGATAAACAATAAGCACAAAAATACCTAAGGGGAAAAGCAGGCAAGGGGACAGATTCGGGGGAGGGGGAAGAAGCTGGGGAACTAGACAGGTAATGAAGGCGGGAAAGAGGAGGGGAGGGTGCAGGACATCGCATGGAAAGAGGAGCGGAAGGGCGACGGGGGCACAAACCGGTAGACGAGTCAAAGCAACGTCCAAAGTCCAGTAAACTGTGATCCCAGGGGAAGTGATATCACTTCCCTATCTCTGTTGCGGAAGTCTTCCTTTACGCAGTGGACTCTCTCTGAGGGGTCTCTGAGACTCCAAGGCCTACATACTGGATCCTTCCCCAAAAAGGGGAGAGGGAGTGCTTTGGCAAAGGGTGCCATACCATACCTCAGCTGTGAGTGGCACCCTTGGCACAGTGGACTCTCTCAGCGGGTACGCTGAGACTCCATAGTATAAGTATTGGATCTTTCCACAACAAGGGAAGAAGGAGTGCTTAGTCAAAGGGCACAAAAGACAGGGGGCTAGGCAGACTAGCAGGCAAGGTGAGAGATTCAGGGGAGAGTGAATAGGAGCTAGGAGCTAGGGAGGTAGACAAAGGGAGAAAGAGTACTTATTGGGAACAAATGTTATTAATGAGTTATTATATAGCACTGACTAGACCTGGTGGAATCAGAGCGCTTTACATGAGGGACAATAATGTTGCAAATTACATCAGTTAAAGGTTACATAAGTATCAAGAAAACCATTTAAAGAACGTAGAGGACAAGGTGAATGGAGCAGGAAGGGTAAGGGGATAGGGTAAAGGGGTAGGAGGAAGACATAACGTAGAGATGAGGGGAAAATCTGCCCAAGGTCTGGCTGGGTAGGTGACGGCAGGAGAGAACGATTGATGTGGCCTCACTGCATTATGTAGGTGCTTCTGTGTTATATAAATCTCAAACTGTAATCACAGGGAATATCAGATGAGAAGAAGAGTGACAGAAGGAGCAGAAATATGGTTCAATGTGGCTGATGAGCTCTGTTTCGAGTGCAGAAGATCCCACTCTGGACTTGTACTCCAGGATTTGTACTCCTGGACTCCTGGAATTTGTGGACTAGCTCCTCCAAATACTAATAGAGTGAAGATGTTCTGGGAACTCTGAAAAAGAGTAGTCCATAGAGTGCTAACTTTAATTTGTTTTACCTGATGATAGCAGTGGAAGGATACATTAAACCAATCAAAAATGAGGGTGAAGTATAAATACACCTGAGATGGAACAAACAGACAAATAGGGAGGAAAATCAAATTAAAAGTGCCTAAATGATATAAACAAGAAGGTAATTCAATAACAGTGAAGGGGCAGTGTAGTTTGAAGTAGTGGTTACAGCACTGCGACAAACAGCTAGTAAAGTCTGCAGTACGATCACAAAAAATGACATCTGTTTATTGTGGCAGACCTTTGGACTTCAGGCATTGCTTATTCTACCAGTTTATGATGCTTCATAGCTGGAATTTTGTCCTTTATACTTGAAAACACTATATTGTAGGCTAAAGCATAGGCCAGATTCCTCTGGGAAAGATTACACGTAGAGGTTGCGATGAGCAAGCATTTTCATAATTACATTTAAATAAAACTTTAGAAAACTGCTCTGTCATATAGACCATTTTTACAATGAGTTCAAGCAGCCAATGTAACTTATTGGAGGTAGACAAAAGGACAACTTACTCTGTTGTTTGGTTTACCAATGGATAACATGGCTGATAAATCACTTGACCATGTCCAGTGAAAATGTAAGAAGAAACTCTGGGCCCTATGTATGAAAACCCGATTTTGCGATTCCCAAATAGTGATTGATAGCAAATCGCATTTTGAGAATCGCAAATCGGTATGTATACAAAAAATCGCAAATAAATAGTGATTTCGTAAAAATCGCAGATTTTACTGCGATTACCTGGTTTGCGATTCCTTAACGGCGATTTCGCAGAATTAGCGAACTTGCAATTAAGGAATGGCAAAACGGGGAATCTGAAACTCAGGAGTAGCTTGATGACATCACAACCAGGAAGTGTGACTACCCATGCTGCACCTGAATTCCAGAATCAGAGTGAGAGGCTGGAAGGCAGTGCAGTACAACAGAGAGTGGAGAAATGGCTACACAGGATCAGCAGCAGGGTGAAAGACAGAGAAAGAGGAAACAAAAGTTTTCTGAAAGGGAGCAGGAGGTGCTCCTTCAGGAGATGGTGCATAGCCATGAGCTGTTATTCGAGAAAAAATCCCTCCGAGTGCCAGAGACCAGCAAAAGGAGGATACGTGCGGAGATCCAAGAAAAAGTCAATTCCGTAGGCGTCACCCACGCAGCGCCGAGGAATTGTGAAAACGCTGGTATGATATGCGCCAGCGTTTGAAGGAAAGGGTTGCTGCCATGCTGCAGGAGGCAAAACTGACTGGTGGAGGGACATCCACTGCCCCCGCTTCCACGCCAATGGAGGAATTGGTGGAGGGGACCTTAAAACCAAAGAGTGTGAGTGGCATGGCTGAGCTAGACTGCTCCGACCTACCAGGACCAAGACAAGGTAAGAAGTATGCCATCATATCCCTGAAACTAACCTACCCCACCCCCACCCCTTGAGAGACCCAGGCACACATCCCAAATGCCAATCTAGTGCAGGCACACACACAACCACAGCAATGCATTATGGAAGATGTAGTCACATGAAGCAAACAGTGGAACAGTGAAACCCAGCTAGTCTCAAACAGTATGTGTGTATGAGTGAAGGCATTGTACCGACAGTCAGGACCCACATAATAAACCAAATAGTGTAATTTATTGCATTACCAATGCAAGGCTGGACAGCAAATTAATGTGTGCATTTACATCCACAGCACCACAAGAAACACAGGGCCAGAGGCCTGGAGGGCAGGAAGAGTCTCACAGCATTGCAGGATGAGGGCAAGTGGAGGAGGAGGAAGAGGGCAGCCCAGTCATCTCAACCAAACGTTCCCGGCGCATTGCAGTGGCTCTATTGCCACCGCTTGAGGACAAACTTGGTGACAATGATGAAGAGGCCAATGAGGTCCAGGGACATTCTGTGCCACAATCTAGACAACGAGCTGTTCAAAGTCCCACACCTGCCATTCCATCCAGGCACAGGGCCTGTCCATCCCCAGGTACATCTGCGGCAGGAGAGGAGTCAGTGTTCCGCGGCCTCGAGGGAAACACGCTTCAGTCAGAGCTCCTGCAGGGGAGAGGAATACATCAAATCAAAAGACAGCTTAGGGTGAGCTTCAGGGGCATTATGGGTGGCCTGGAGGCACTCTGTGCAGAGATATGGGCAGACCGTGCTGCTAGGCGCCATGAAACTCAACGCCTCCACACACGCCTTGAACTCTTCCAAAGGGCCTCAGCCACGTCTATGCAGTCCCAGCACAGCATTAGCATGCAGCGGGAGGTTGCACACAGCAGTCAGGACATGGCCAGGGGCCTACTACAGGTCACATGTGTTGTGGATCAGCTGCGGACAGTTGCCACAGGTGGGACAGGAGTCCTCAGTTCCCTAGAGGAGGATGCACAGTCAAGCCGCAGCAGCCTCAATCCACTCCCAACAGGACAGGTGCCGTAGTGAGCGTCATGGCAGGGCTGCAGATGCCACTGATGAGGGGAATGTGCACTCGTGGCGCTGGGCAATGGGACATCAGCGCCGCCATTGAGGTGCCAGGACTTACGAATGGCAATGGGTAGATCAACTCAGTGACAATTTATCTTTAATGCACTGTGATTCAAACATGTGCGTGATAATGCTATACACATTGTGTGCCACACAGGCTGTGTGATATCATGAATCCTGATGTAAAGGATATTAAACACAGTTGATCCTTAATACATAGCATTGTGTCATCATTTCACACCTACAAATAGTTCTGTGTTATGTCATCTCGCCTCTGTCGCCGGGCTGCTGCTCCAATCACACCGGTCGGCTGGCCTGCATCCTGGAGCTGGCCCCTCCTCATCTGATGTGTCTGAATCGCTGAGCGCCACTGGGGTGCCTTTCCGGGTGGAAAAGTTATACAGCATGGCACACTCAACCACCATCTTGCAGCAGGTCTCAGGGCTGTATTACAGTGCTCCTCCACTCTTATGCAGGCATCTGAAACGGCTCCTGAGGATACCAAAGGTCCGCTTAATGGTACTGCGGGTGGCAATGTGGGCACTGTTGTACCTCCACTCTCTTGCATTTGCAGGATTCAGGTAAGGGGTCAATATGAAGTCCCGGACTGCATACGCACTCTCACCTGTGCGACAAGGGGAAATAGGTTACACTTTGTCCTGCCACTGCTCTGCTTTACTGTTGTGTCACTGTTTCCTATGCAATTACCTTGAAGGTAGCCCTCTCCAAACTCCCCATTAGTGAGTCGACAGTGGATCCCACTGTGGCGAAAGATGAATGAGTCGTGGGTGCTGCCTGGGTATTTAGCTACAATGTCAGTGATAATGTGCTGGGCATCACACACCACTTGTATATTCAGGGAATGGTATGACTTGCGATTCCTGAACACATACTCATTATGGTAGGGGGGGATATGGCGACATGTGTCCCATCTTTGCATCCTATGACGTGGGCGAAATGTGCTATTTGATAGAACTCCTGCTTGGTCTGGTCTAGTGCCTGTGGGGTGCAGGGGAAGTGGATGTGGTGGGGCAGCCTTTGTACCATGGCTTCGAGGAACGAGTGGAAAAAAAAACATCAATGCACTCTGTGACACCCCTCCTACTGAGGTTATTACCCCCTGGAAGCTACCTGATGCCAAGACGTGCAGTAAGCACAGGACCTGGATGTGGATGGAGATGGTGTGTGTCCTGCGTGTTGGGTGTTCAAGAATAGTTTTGAGTTCCTCAATTAATTCTAGGATGCTCTCTTCATCCAGCCTGTAGTGTGTATGGATGTCCTCCTCAGTCCGCTGGAACAGGGTAATGCGCACACAAAATATCCTCTCCTGGCGTCTCCTCCTCTGTGCAGCAGCTCTGAGTCCCAGCCTCCTGGCTATCACATACAGCCCAGCCATTGTGGAAAAATGTGTTGCATTGTGGGACTCCTTAAATAGTTTGCACCTGGTTACCACCTGCTCATACTTGATGGTAATTGTGATTCTCTAATTTGTGAATTTCGTGTATTCGCTATTTACGATTTTTTCATACATTGCATAGCGATTTCTTAATTTGCGATATTCTGTTTGCGAATTTCGCAAACTGAGGAAATCGCAAAATAAGAAATCGCTAGGAACTTCGCAGAATTCTGGTTCTCGTTACGTAAGGAATCGCTATATTCGTGATTTCTACTTTTGCGATGCGATTGTGCCTCATACATAGGAAATAGCGAATTTTTGATCGCAAACGCTGTTTTTTGCGAATTGCATCATTTGTGACTAAAAATTAGCTTGATACATATGGCTCTCTGTTATCAATTGCGGGCTGCGCATTCATATAAATTCGGAATTCTTTCTGAAAAATAAGATTGCCTGATAGTTGCAGGACATTTTTTCAAATTATTGCACTCATGGGTGACATAAAAAAAAGTAAATATCCCCCCGAAATATGATTTAGTTTGGAAGCAATTATGTAAATGGGTCAGTGCTACATAGTGCAATCATGAAATGCATAATTGCATACTTTTTATCATATCCTTCTCGGTTATTATAGCTCAGTGAAATCCAAAATTCAAGATCTAGTCAATGGACCAGACTGCCCATTTATTCCACTGGGCATTCACCTGGTGTGATGAAGCTCTTGGAGGCCAGGTTTGAAGGCTCAGGACGACTCCTGGTGCTTCTGTCACTTTTTCCCTATATTCTGGGTTAATTTCAGCAGGGACAGGCAGTCTTCAAGACAGAGAGAAAGAGAGGGAGATGGAAGGTTGAGAGAAAGCAGAGAAGGAGAAGAAAGAGTGAGAGAAGTGACGGGGAGAATAAATAGAAGGAGAGAGTTTGTGCAAGGAGAGTAAGGGAATGGAGCTAATTTGAGTATGTTTCCAGGGCTGCTTTTGGTCCCCAAGCCCAGCCTTGCTGAACCAAATGATTGGTAACAGATGACCCCTAAGTCTGATGAGGCTAAATAGATTTAATTGGACTAACAAATGTCTGCATTACGTCTGCTTAGTTCACTTACCGGGCATGTTTAACAGTGAGTTTTTGTTAAAAAAAAAGTATTGTTAGACCTTGCATCTGAGGCATGGTTTTCCCCTTAACATTTTTTCCTCAGAGCTCCTGTTTGCTGACTTTGTTTTTGCTATTTTTAGGACTCTGCACACTTTACCACTGCTAATTAGTGCTACGTTGCTTGTGCTCTAGCCTTAACACATGGTAGAATTGGCTTACACCCTATTGGCATATTTAATGTACTTATAATTCCCTAGTATGGTGACTCTATCTGTACAGGGGACCTGTGAATGAAATACTACTAGTAGGCCTGCACACTGATTGTGCCACCTATTAAGTAGCACTTGCATTGCAGCATGTGTGTGAAGTTGTAAACTGCCTTTGCAACCTGGCAAAATCAACCTGCTTGCCAGGCCCAAACCTTCCTTTTTCAATACACATTAGTCACCCTTATGGTATATCTGGACAGCTCAGAGGGCAGGTTGCAATCTAGAAATGCATTTTAAGCTATATATGTCTTGGCAGTGAAAAACTCTCAAATTCGTGTTTTACTACTGCAAAGCTTACCTCTCCCCAGGACAATATTGGAGCTGGCATATTATTTTAATAATCTGAGTAACTAGTTCATGTTTGGTGTCTTTAGAATTATAATAGAAAATCTTAATTTATGGTGAAATTGGATTTTAAATAACTATTTTGAAAATTCCACTTTCCTGCCTTTATTGCCTGAAACCTGTCTCTAGATCACATGACTGGGTGTCGTTGACAGTGGGCTTTGTGTATGACTCCTAGACAGCCAGACACAATAGGGGGCTTTGGTGTGCCTAGATGGGCCATCACTGAAAGGATTGGAAGGAGGAGCAAGGTACAGCCCCACTTACACTTGAAAGGCTGTGTCCAGCTTCCACACAAAGGGCTGCACAACGCTTGTAGTTAGTCTAGAGCGAGGACAAGGAATATAGAGCACCTGTGTACTTCAAAGGCATGCCTCTATAAGCTCTTCCTCACTTCAAAGACACAACTGGGTATAATTACTGGACCTTAGACTCCAACTCTTCAGTACACTTCTGGACCTGTGGATACTCTGCCAGGAAGAAGGACTGCTGTGTTGCTGTAAGGACTGCCACTCTGCTGAACTGCTGCTCTGAATGACTGCTGCTCTGCTGACCTTCGACCTGCTGCCCTCTTTTTCCTGGGTGAAAAGGACTGGAACCTGCATCTCTGAACCCAGACTCCCATAATGATGCAATGAGCTAGTTGACTGACTTCCTGATCTGAAGTCTCAGGAACATAACAGGCTTCCAACCACCTCCACCTGCAACTGAACTCTGCCATCTGTGAGTGCCAGCACAGGCCTGGACCCTTGGAAGGGGGTCTAAGGTGCTCTTCTAGCCTCTGTGGATCTAGTGGAATGACTAATCTCCTTTGCTGGGTGGTACAAAACCGACACATAACCGCTGCTGTACAGATTGCACCTGTCACAAAGACCGGCATTGCCTTCTCATTCTCCTCAGAGCAGCCACTGTTTGATGCATCCCCTGCACAGGACCTCATATCCCTCATCGACTGCAACTTTGACAACGATACTATAGTATACATCACAGCCTTGCAACTCCTCAGAAATGGTGCTTCAGTCTGACGGTACGAAGAATCTTCAATGCCGATACTCACAATGCTCTGCAAACTGGGATTTAGACACTTCGTCAGTTAGCCTAACTGGGTCCCTGTAGCTGACCTGGGTTCCTTCGTGGTTGGCCTGAACTTGAGAATGGGTCCTGGTCTGGCTTGACCAGATATGCACAGTGGGCACTTTGTTCTTTTTGATGCTATTTTCCCTAAAATCTTTAAAATTGAATACCTCTGTTTCGACTGATTGGATATTTATTGTTTTAGGCTTGTATTATGTATTTAAAATATCTCTATTGTTCTAAATTGGTGTGGGATCCTTTTGTGAATGATGTTGTTTACTTTATCACTGTTTGAAGTGTTGCACAAATACTCTACACATTTTTTGTAAGTTAAGCCTGACTGCTCTGTGCCAAGCTACCAGAGGGTGGAGCAATGGGTAATTTAGGAATGGTTTGTGTCTCACCCTGACAAGTATTGTAGTTGCTGCATGACCTGGGCTCACACCCCACTCAACCAACAACCAAATGTTTACAAGCACTAAAAACGTCATTGTTCTGTGTGGTCTATTTATTACGTTTCCCAAAGACAAAAACAATGAATTATCAAATGTTATACCATTATGTGGCATGTATGGACATTGCCAGGCTAGAAACATGATATTTTTTGTTGGGCATGGGAACGGGCCTTTTCTCAGTAAAATGTTAAACATTTCAAAAAACTGTTTGTAGTTATACCTAGTCTCCCTAAATATTTCATTAATTAATAAAACTCTCTTATCTAAACTCACATGTAATACTGGTCAATATCAGTAACTCGCTTAGCGTTTAGGGATGCATGCAGTGGATTACATTTCTTTCCATTTTCTGTTTAGTGGCCTAGCATTAGAGGCTTCAATGTTATAATGATAGATGCATGTCAAGGAAACCTGCTAACTAACACATTAGAGTTAATTCAGTGAAAAAAATATTTCCAATGATGACTGGAAACCACACGTCTTTAGTGTAATATTGTCAGAAAAGTGCAAGTGGTGTAACCGCTGAGTAGCTGAGCTCTTTCCCCTACCAGGACAGGAATACTTCATCACTTGTATAATGCCATCTTTTTAGGTGTTATAATCTCCACAGTTCAGGGAAAGTTCGGCATTTCTGATGTTCTTGGAAAAATGTGGTAAAATATGACCTTCAGCGTCTGGTGTTTCATCAAATTCTGCAAACAGAAGGCATGTTTACAAGTGAGGATGACATTTTAGAGGTTAGAGATATTGACCTTCTTATATTGGAACACCAGACTATTTTTCAGCAATGCTGTGACTTCGGACACCAGTTTATTTCCTGCATTGAATGCTAGGAAATCTGCAAGTATTCAATCAGAACTGTAATGGTGTAGGGTAATAATACATTCTCTTCCCATTTATACTGTTCTTCTCGACAGCCATTCTATGCTGGTGTCAATCTTTTCCACAGCGTGCGTTGTGGTCACCTGCTCCACTAATTCAAGCAGAAAAGCTAGCCCTGAGTTTAATATTTCCCTATTGATCATGCACTGCGTTTATCCTATAGGCGGTAACCCGACGCTATTGTACATCCTAATTCCCTTGTCCGAAAAGGTGCTTTTGAAACACTTTTCGTAGCAGACAATTGATTTCCCGCTTGTTTCATCCTCATTGTTTCATAAATCACCTTCATCATTTCCTATGCTGCCCTTGTGAGTAATCCTCAGTTCATCCGTTTTACAGGCAGGCCACTTCCAGCAAAGCCGACTCCCATTCTCCCCATTCAATGAAGTGTCATTTCACATTTTGCTGCTCGACAGCAACCTCAAGATTCCTTTATCTCTACCCAATAGCGACACCATCGTTTCTAAACTGACTAGAAGACCTTGCATAATTTTTTCTCCAGCTCGTTTTGGACCTTCGTAGAGACCTAGTCACAAACATTTTACTTTGACATGCTTTGTCGTCCTCTGACATACTCCTGAATTGCAGTTTAAAGTCAGGAGTACTCAAGGCTTGCGCATGAAATTCAGGGTTAAGTTAGGGGACCTACAATTGTACCTTACACTTATAACAACTTCTCTGTGATTGCATCCCGAATTCATCGTTTTCAGTTCTTTGGCATTAGTTATACATGATGCTCAGAGCTGGTGTTAAGCTACACAGCTCTTGGTAACTGTGAGTAATAGCGATTTTAAGGTCCCCATTACGAGTTGACCGGAGCAATTGCCCCAAGGTGATACATCTCTGGGCCACTATGAGCCCTATAAGTACTAGGCTTGACTTTATTGGGCGGTGACTCACACCTGGTGTAAGCCTATGGTGGAGGGGCAGAGGCTGGCAGCAGTGGCATAGTCTGGCCCCTGCCAACACTCTTCAGGACCATGGGGATTTATTAACCCTCCACTCAGAGAGGCCACATGCTTCCCAGATGCCCTCTGCATGCTCCACTCGAAGCTGCAACCCCTGCACCACCCCCCTATCCCGACAGATATTTACCACATTCTAGGACAGGAACAGTCACGGATCAAATCAAGCTCTGAAAAAAGGCCTATTTGTAATTTCCGTTCTGTTATGGCATTTGCCTGCCACTAGGGCGCATGCCTCACCTCTGTTTTGGAGGGAGAGGGTATGGCAGATCTGGATGTTCATTCCTCTCCAGTTTAGGAAAGCTGATGCACTGAGAAGTAGTGGGGTTTTTCCTCAGACAGTATGGAACCTGAATTGAGTTGCATTTGGTAGGGTTTTTTGTAAAATTGGGATCAAAATCACAGTGAGCCTCAAATCAATCTTTTGGCCATAACGTGGTTTGCAGGAAAGGTAGCTAGATAAAAGTGCAGTAACTTTGTCGCGAATATATGGAAATGCTAACTTAGTTCCATATGGACATTCCAAATCGAATCTGTTATCATCCTATAAGGAGACTCCTGCCTCGAATCAGTGGACCCTATATACCTGCTTTGAGGGCCAGGGTACCTAACCTGTTGCTGACCATCACACATATAATGTTCCAGTTTTTGACTGGTTGTAGTCTTCATTCTGGTAACTTCATGGAGAAGTGGGAAGTTCGCAAGAAAAGATACCAAGAAAGAAAACAGCTGCATTTGCCTGGAATAATACTGATAAGAACATGGGTGACTTGACTCATTGCTAAGACACTGACTGAAAGCGAGAGCAGGGAAAATATTTTTTCCCAATTGCACCATAGATTAATTTGATGGAAATTGGGAATTTTAAAATATACCAGTCTTGCTCGTCAGGACAAGGTGCTGAGATATCTGGTGATGTCTTATTACTTACCAGTAATCCTCATTACCCGGAATAGGGTCCTTCCTCGTCCCAGTCCTAACAATGTGAGGCAGTCCTGCCTCCACCCAGCCAATCACAATGCCAGTATTTCCTTAGTACATAAGCCCTGCCCACCTACCGCCATGCCTGTTATCAACAAGACTCCGACACAAACACAGCGGGAGGGTGGGAGGGAAGAGGACTGGGACGGGGAGGACCCTAATCGGGGTAATGAGGATTACCGGTAAGTAATAAGACATTTCCCCCTCATGGGTCATCCCCGTCCCAGTCCTAACAACGTGAAGAACTCACAAGCAGAGAACCAGAAGAAAATACGCAGGACACCAGGGATCCATGCAGAGTACAAAACTTTAATCAATAAAAGATCACTGAACAACAGCGTTCAAGACGCCAACAGAAAAACTGTCAGCAGAGGAATGTAAAACATCAAGCTGATAATGTCGCACAAATGTGTGATGAAACTGCCAGGTGGCCGCCCTACAAATCGCCTCAGCCCAGGAAGCAGACACAGAATGCGTCGACCGACCCTGTACATGAGACGGAGGAGGCAAATCCAAAGACTTGTAAGATTGACAGACCGCCAAATGGACCCACCGACTGATCGTGGAAGTGGAAACCTTCTTCCCTTTAGCAACACCCCCAAAGGAGACAAACAGGGCCGGAGAACTCCGGAACCCCAGGGAATGTTGGATGTAAATTTGGAGAGCCCTGCGAACATCCAAAGAAGGGGGAACAAGGTAATCCCCCTCAGCATGCAAATCAGGAAGAATCACCTCCTGCTGCAAATGAAAACTCGAAGGAACCTTAGGCAGAAAAGCCTGATCAAGCCGCAAAACAAGCCGATCCGAGAGGAACTGCAAATAGGGAAACGAAATGAGCAAGGACCCCAACTCACCCAACCTATGAGCGGAGGTAATGGCCAACAGGAAAGCCGCCCTAGCAGACAGCCACAGCAAATCCGCCTCCATCAAGGGCTCAAAAGGGGGCTACTGCAGACCTCGCAAAACAGTAGGCAAATCCCAAGAAGGAATGGGAACAGGAGAAACCGGCCAACGAAGCCGAAAGCTCTGAAGAAGCCGAAGGAGCAACACCCTCCAAGGAGACCCCAGGACCCCGACAAGCACAAACCGCTGGCCACTGAGCAGACAACGTGGTATGGGAAAGGCCTTTCAAAAAACCATCCCGGAGAAACTCCAACACAGAAGTAGGAACTCCCAGTACAGGATCCACCCCATGAGAAGAACACCAAGAATAATAAGAACCCCAATGGCGACCATAGCACTTAAGGGTCGAAGGGCGGCGAGACAACTGGATGTCACGAGCCACCACTGACGAACAACCCAAAGACTCCAACGTCAACCGCTCAAGAGCCAAGCCGTCAGCTGCAAACGATGAAGACAAGGCAGGGACAGGAGTGGAAACTGAAGAGGAGATGGACACAAAGGAAGCCGAACAAACCGACCCTACGCCAGCTTCAACAGGAGAGGAAATCAAATGCGGCGAGGCCAGAAAGGATCAATCAACAGGACCGAAACCTTCTCCCTCCGAATCTTCTGCAGCACCCTTGGGAGGAGGGGAATGGGAGGGAATGCATACAGAAGGCCCGAAGGCCAGGGAATCGAAAGAGCATCCACCGCCCAAGCCTGAGGACACAGCACCTCCGAACAAAACCGGGGGAGGAGAGAGTTGTGAGGGGACGCAAAAAGATCGATCCAAGGAGTCCCGAACTGAAGGCAAAGGGACAGGAACAGAGGAAGGAAGAGATGGTACAGAACAGAAGATGAAAGGTTGCGGCTCAAAGCGTCTGCATGAAAATTCAACCGTACCGGAATGTACACCGCCCTCAAGGCCAACAGATGAGATTCTGCCCCAGCACAAATCATGGAGGCCAACATGTTCAGAGAAACGCACCTGGTCCCCCCACTGACGGTTCAAGTAACAACGAGCCACCTGGTTGTCGGAACGAACCAACAGATTCGCCCCGAGAAGAGAAACCTGAAAGAACTGCACCGCCTCCCAGATAGCCGCCAACTCCCGCCAGTTCGAGGAACGGGCGCTGTCCCCCTGAGACCACCGACCCTTGGCTTCCAAGGACCCCAAAGTGGCCCCCCAACCCCAGAGACTGGCATCGGTCGTCAACAAAAGTGGAGGGGCAAGATGAAACCGCACCCCCTTCTGCAGATTGGGAGTGCAAAACCACCAGCTCAAGTCCTGAACTAGAGCAGGAGAGAGAGGAACCGGAGTCTTTTAATCTGCCCGGGAGGGGTCCCACCGAGCCAACAGATGAGTCACCAAGGGCTTGAGATGGAGACGAGCCCAAGGAACAACAGCAGTTGTCGCAGCCATCAACCCCTGGACCCGCAACCAAACACGAGCTGGGGCAGAGGGACGACACAACAGATCCCACAACAGAGTCTGCTGGGAAAGGGTCCGAACAGGAGGGAGAAACACCGCCCCCAGAGAAGTGTCGAACAACCCCCGATGAACTGAAGTCTCTGAGCAGGAACCAGATGAGACTTGGCAAAATTCACCTTGAACCCCAGCTACCGGGACAGGGACAACGTAGCCTCCACTGCCAGAAAAGCCTGAGGAAAAGAGGAAGCAGAGACCAAACTATCAATAATATAGGGAAACACGGAGAAACCGTGATGTTGCAAAACCCCCACAGCAGGAGCCAATACCTTGGTAAAAGTCCTGGGAGCAGTGGAGAGGCCGAACGGCAGAAACCGAAACTGGAAATGCATCCCCTGAACCACAAACCTCAGGAACCGCTGACTGGCCGAATGGACCGGAACGTGAAAATAGGCGTCCTCTAAGTCCAAGGAAGCCAGAAAATCTCCCTCTTGGATGAGGGGAATGCGTGAGTGCAATGTGACCATCCGAAAATGATCCAACCGCACCAATTTGTTCAGGGAACGGAGATTCAATATGGGGCAGAAGGAACCATCGGGTTTCGGAGCCAGAAACAGATGGGAATAGAACCCCAGGCCCACTTCCTCCACTGGAACCGGGACCACCGCCCCTTTCTGGAACAACATGGTGACGCCGGACAACATGGCAGACCGCCGCACCGGGTCTCCTGACAACGGGGTAACCAGAAGACAATCCAGAGGGGGAGGGCCCCTGAAAGGAATTCGGTAACCCCACCTGATGATATCCAAGACCCATTGATCTGAGATCAGAGCTGACCAACGGTCCAGAAAGAAATGGAGACAAGCCCCCACAGTGGCATAGTCACTTTTGTCCAGCACCAGAGGGAGGCTGCGGCAGCTGCTGCTGCTGTTGCTGCTGAGGCCGGGATTTATAATGGATTGCGGCCCCCCAACCACGGGCCGACCACGAAAAGGCTGAGAGGACAAAACCCCCTGAAACCCCTGTTACTGGAAAAAAGACCTTTTCTTAGGAGCAGGCTGAAAAGGCTTCAACAACTTCTTCTCCTCCACAGAGCGCTGCACCATCGAATTCAAGGCATCCCCAAAGAGACGAGGACCCTCAAAAGGCAGTTTATGGACCAAAGACTTCTGAGCAGCATCAAGACTCCATGGCTTTGTCTACAGAGACCTCCTCCCAGCCACCGCCGCCCCAGCAGCCGAGGAGAAAGCCCACAAGGAATCAAAAGTGACCTCCGACAGGAATTGCGCCAAAACCTCCATTTGAGCCAACACAGGAGTAGGGTCCCCATGATCCTGAAGACAGTCAAACAGCCTATCGAAATCCTTGAGCAGGACCTGTGACGCATAGGCCGCATAAGTGCTAGTGCGCACCCCAAAGTGAGAAGAGGTGTAAGAACGCTTGAGAGGAGATTCGACCTTACGCTCCACCGGATCAGACAGGGAAGCCTCCTCTGAAGACAAAGAGGAAGAGGAGGAAGCCATAGAAGACAAAAGAGATTTAACCTTCGGAATCGCAGGAAACTGGGAATCAAAGTCCGCCAGGCGATAGCGCTTCCCCAGGAATCGCAGAATACCCTGCTTATCCACCTCCAGCCACTCTTTCGTGAGGATATCCTTCAGGACATCATGGAAGGGGAGGTCATCCACCACAGAGGAACTATACTGTGCATAAAACCCTTCTTCAGTCAGGGATTTAGGGTCAAACCCAAGCACCTCTCGAATATGCACCAGCATGTCCGAAAAAACCTTGCCCTGGATGTACTTCCCCTTAGGGGAATTTTCGAGTTCTTCCTCATCATCCTTAGCCCGCTTAGCCGCAGGCTCCAGCAGGGCAGACTGGACCGCAGAATAAATCAAGTCCCGCAAATCACCCCTAGAAATCTGCAAGACGTCGTCCTCCTGTAGATCCTGAACATTATGCTGCTTGGAAACAGCCTTAGCGGGCACAGGAGAAGAAGCCCCCTCACTCATGGTGAAAAAATACAGAAGTAACCAAACAGGAAATCACAACAACAAAAGGAAGTGCCCAGCAACCTCCAATGAATACTGCCCCCAATCAACCAATCACGCAAAGGTGTGTTTGAGAATGAAAATAAAAAGAGGGCAGCCGTGACGTCTCCACCCACAGCCACAGGTCAAAAGAGAATGGCCGCGGGGGCCGGACGCAGCGATAGTGCAGCAGCGCTGGAACGACCCGAGTCCAGGACACCACCAAAACTCCTCGCCCCAGCCCAGCACATGAGCGGGGAGCCTACCTGACCCCAGAACAGGAGCTCGGCGACCGGAAAACGGGAGCGGCGAGCCGAGCAATACAAGAAACACAACAAAATCAATGAAATACACAAGAAAAACTCACGCAACCGCCACCAAAGGAAACAGGATCCAGGGACCGGAACTGGGAGCACCAGCGTTCCGACAGCCGTCGGAGCAGAAAAAAAACAGGCATGGCGGTAGGTGGGCGAGGCTTATTTACTAAGGAAATACTGGCGTTGTGATTGGCTGGGTGGGGGCAGGACAGCCTCATGTTATTAGGACTGGGACAGGGAGGACCCATGAGGGGGTAATGACACATCCTCTCAGCCTATGCTTTTCTCTGCGTGTCTAGCTCATAGCCCCAGTACGAAGCTAAAAATTTGAATCTGACCCAGTGAATAACTGGCAGTTTTAATCTTCAAGCCTGCCAGATTGATGTATTTTAAATTCCAGTAATGTTTTGAAGTTCTAAAGTAAATTAAGAGAGTGGGAAAACACAAAGAGGAAAAAAGTAACATTGCAGATCCTGGGGCTGATATATATTTTGGAAGACAGAGTAATTACTGTTGCAGAGGTGGAGTAATTTACTCCTGCCATGGTGAGGGTACTCTGCCTGCAGTATTTAGAGATATCTGCTGCCTCTATGGACATCTCTCGCATCTTCAGGACTGCCATCAAGTCTGTTCCTGAAAACACATTGTAAGTTTGAGAGACGGCTTATTCAACCTGACAAAGCCGAACATCAAACTTACATTTTTAAAATATTTTCTTTAAATAATCTCATAGAGGGTTTTGAAAATAAAAAGCAATGACCCCCTCACTATGGGAGCATTCTCCTATGTGGGAGTCATTTAAAAGTTTTCATCTCTGACGGACCTTACCCTATTGGGTCATAGAAAGTGAGTGTAGGGGTGAAAACGGAGTAGTCCCAGCCGTCTACACACTGAAGGTCTGCCTGACTTTAACAGAGACAGGTGGTACTTCAGGTTAGCCGAAAGGGTACTAGTCCTGTTGCGACAGAATTCACTTTCCACCAACATGTAAATTAGGCCCTGTGGGCCTCATTTATGAGAAGTAAGGCATCGCTTTGTGAAAGCAGCGATGTGTCTCTTCTCAGTGCCCCCTCCTTGCAACATGATTGATGCGTCATATTTACTGTATGACGCATCATGTCGCAAAGAGTTACAGATACGTCAGTATTTCTGACGTATCTGTATGGGGCAAAAGTAATGCATTGCTGGCATGTGTCACAAAAGTGATGCAGCTCCAGCAGTTCGTCCTTTCACGTGGGACAAGCCCCATGTGAAAGGGCTTGCATCAGTCTTAAGACTGCTGTGAGGCAGGCGTAAGATATTGAAGCATTTGCACCCTAGAAGTTGCGCAGTGAAATCTGGTAGATTTCACTGCGTCACTTCTACGAGGTTTAATTACATGGGAGCGCCCACCCTGCATACATTATACCTGACACAGGTATAATGTAGCGCAGGGGTTCACAAAGTGGCGCATCTGCTTAGATGCGTCACTTTGTAAATAGGGTGCAACAGGAGGCATGTCTTACGCCACTGTTGCGTCACAAGAAGTGATGCACCGGTGGCGCAAATGTGACACAGGAGCTCATAAATAAGCCCCTCAATTTCCAATGTTGTCCCACTTTGCACTTTTTACCTAAATTGACTGCCTAAACTGATGCTCAAATCAGAGACCTTGAAAATGGTAAATTATGTACCTGACCATTGGCCTTGCCCACTGAGCAGTGATAACTTCCATCAAAGTAACTAATTGCAAAGGTAATCATTTTGACTGGGACAGACCTCCCAGCCCTTGCACAACCTTGCTCTCTTTCCATTCACCTGTAGTGGGTCTCTAAGTCTACGTCCTCCATAATTCCTAACAGTGGCAGGCCTCCAGTCTCTTTCCAACTACACTCAGTTGCTGGTCAACATTTGAAGGTGCCAAGACTCAGATCAACTGCAACTTGCCTCTGTTTATTTGAGTCCTATTGTTTTCTATGGAATTTGTTTTACAATTTCATCCTTTATTTGTCATTTTGCTGTTATTTTAATTATTCAATTGTATTCTTTTTTAGTAAATACATTTGGAAATTTTACCTGATTTATTTCTTAAGTGTACCTTTTTTTCGTGATGCCATTCATGTACTACATGTAATTTACTCTGACGAAATTATTGATTACTGTGCCAAGAAATCTTGTGTCACAGGAAAGTTTAGAAATATGCCTCGGTGAATTTGTAATATTCTGTTAAAATTAGCTAAATTCCCTAATTAATCATTATTGAAATTCAGGAAATTTCTTACATTTCATACTACGGAATTGCAGGGGGACTGATGTGTCCAGAGAAGGTCTTGTTGAGATACATTTTCTGCTTTAATCAATTCTATTGGTAACTTGGAAGATTTCTTATTTAATGGGAAATGAATGTTTTTATGATAGTCATCTGATATGGGGATGGCTATGGAGCCGATGGCGACGGACACGTGAGCCTGGGGCTCTGCGCCAGCCCAGGTTATTATCCTGCTAAACTGACTGTTGCCTCGGATCTGAGGGAGTGAATTTGGCCCCACCGAGGCTGGGGGTGTTGACCCTGCTGCTGGGTTCCTCTGAGCGCCTGGAGACCCGTCTGAATCGAGCAGAGTGGCTGTGGAGGTGCCGGCCTGTAGTTTCCCAAGATGGCGCCGATTGCTCCTCCGGAGGGAGCGTAACAGAGACTGCGAGGGGCGCCCGGCCAACTTCATTACAGGTGAACCTGCCCTTGGGATTTGTGAGTGGGCTGCCGCAGATCCGGTACTGCTGAAGGAACTGCAGACATGCCAACCCTCCCGATTCAGGCGTGAGACTACCGATTTCAAGGCTAGTGTCCCGCCTCCCGATTCCTGCAAGCAAAAACCCGATTCCTCAGGGGTTTCAGCTGACAGGGCTTGGTATTGTGTAAAGTGCTAATTCTTCCAGCACTAGTTAGAGTGGCAATGCAGGGGCTCTAGAAGGTGTGAAAAACCAACAAAGTGTCATTAACAAGGGAATGGTCTTTGAAAGACCTATGAAGTACTGGGGGGCTGGTGAGGGGGGGGGGCAGCTGTGTGTGTGCAGGTGAAGCTTTTTCAGTCCGGGCTGCCACAGTGGGGTGGGAAGGGGGGGCGTGCATGCACTGCCAGCAACCTGCCAGGCAGTGGACAACAATTGCATCACCCTCTGTATGCCTGCCATTGCGCTCCATGCTTCTAAAAGGTAAGAAAAGAACGTGCGTTTGCGTTTCAAATATCCGATCCTGCATCAGCACACTTCCAAATCCCATACATGACAGTAACCCGATTCACTGCCCCATTCTCCCAATTTTTTTCAAAAAAATCTCCCTCTTTGCTCTTCTGAAATGTTGGCATGTATGGAACCGCACGGGAGGAGCGCCAAGTGATTTGCCTCTCCCCACTGTGGGAAAACCGATGCTGAGGCGAGGACTGCTACTACTGCCCAGAGGCTGAGGAAGCGGTCTTGGGGAGCTGACCTGTGTTGCTGCGGAGCAGTGGAGGGGGATTTCCCTCGCACTAGCAGTTTATATGATGTCGACTGCTGGCTGAATCATCCAGGGCTGGAATTGCTGCCATTTGCCAGGCTACCACGGTGAGCTTTGTTGTTTTCACCAGGCCCTGGGTGCTGCGAGGAGTCCTTCTACTGGCGGCCAGGAGCTGGAGGAGTGGAGTAACTGGGTGCCCTAGCCCGCGTGAGTGGAACTGCAACCATTTGCGGCAGGGGACTGTTGCTTGGGATTGCCCCTCCAGGGGGCCCTGTGTTTTATCTGGGGAAAAAGGACCTTGTGTGTGGGATCTTCCGAACTGTACCCCATACCTTATGGTGGGGGGCTGCTGGACTTTGGGAGCCACTGCATGGCCACTGCGTATCCACTGAAAAGGTGGGGGGAGAGCTATGCTGGACACCGGGATGCTTGGACCCCAAGATTCTGGGTGCTGATGCCCACACTGCCCAGCAAGTGAACATTGGAGCGCACGCTTTGTAAGGCCTGGAGGCTCTGCTATTGATTTCATAGAGAGAACCGGAACATGTTGGGCGCAGTCTGAGGCTCTAAATGGTCTAGCAAAAGTGGCAAAACTTGACCACCACTATTACCACAGGGTTTGAGGTGGCCAATCTAGCTTGATCCCAACCTTTTGGGGGTAGGCGCCTCCGCTCTCCCTTGTCTGGCTGGTGACACTGCGCTCCTGGAAGCATGGGAAAAATGAAGGGAAGACAGGCAGGAGCCCCCTCCTGATATCGGACCAGAAGCGGCAGGATTCCCCTGAGCCCCTGACAGACAGCCTCGTTCAGCAATGTGGCCCAGATCTTGCAGGCAATAGCACACACGAGGGACGCTCTACACCCAGATATCGCCAATGTGCAGATGGGGTTGGGGCTCCTCCACGCAGAACATACTAAACTGGCTGACCGGGTGAAACAGATGGAGGTGACTCTGGAGAACATGGAACTGGCTCAACAATCCCTTACTGCTCAGTTGGGGGACATTAAACAGAGGGTTCAGGTGCTGGAGAAGAGAGCTGAGGACGCCAAGGGTTGCAATTGCAGGAATATTGTACGCATCCTAGTACTGCCGGAGGGAAGCGAATGGTCTAGCATGATTGACTATCTGGAGGGCTGGCTTCAGGATGTAGTGGCACCGTCTGGATTGACTCAGTTCTATACTCTGGAGAGGGCCCATAGGGTCCTCGCCCGACAGCCGGCACCGAGGAGGCCTCCTTGACCAGTGGTCACCCGCCTGCTTCATTATAAGGACAGGAACTTGCTGCTACAAAAAGCACACACTTCAGGGCCCTTTACAGTTGACAATTGTAAAGTATCACTGTTCACTGACTATACTTTGGATGTCCAGCACTGCGCACCTCTTTCCTGGTGTTCAAGAGAGCATTGTGTGATGAAGGGCTGCAGTACTCTTAGATGTTTCCGGCATGACTATGAATAGTTTTGGATGGCAAAACCCACTTTTGAGAGGACCCCACCAATGCGTGGGACTGGATTGAATCCTACAAAACTGGCCGTGGATCAGCGGGCGGCCCAACGAACCAGACTTAAAGGAACAGCTCCTGCGAAGAGCAAGGCGCATGAGGCATCGACACACTGTCCTGCGGGTGCCTACTGTGTCCCAGATGGAGATGGAGAGGTCAGCCGCTTTGCAGACGGTATCAGAACTTCTCCAGGAGTGCCGTCTGTCAGCTGCAGCGAATACTGGATCGGAGAAGGGGTCAGATGGTTTCACATCTGATGTGTCCACTGTTGACAGTATTGCTTTGCCACATGTTACCCCGGGAACAGCTGATGAGATTGTCTGATTGCATTATTTTCTTTATATTCTTCTGATTTGCCTCTTTCTCCTCTTCCTTTGCAGTATACCCGCTATTCTTGCTTTGTTGATGCAGGGGGTTTCCGTTTATTGCATTAATGTGCTGTTTGTGAGGTGGGGTGGGGATTTCGTCTTAGGGCGTGTTTGCCCTCAGATGCGGGGCATTGGTCTCTGTTAGGGGCCTGGCGCTAATCTGCTGATAGCATCTTAGCGGGGTAGCGTGGGTTCCTAGCTGCATCCCCCACTTGATCCTCTGTAGCTACTAGAGGATAGTGCGTGTTAGGTAGTTTGGATGGGGACTAGTGTTTTAGTACCTGTTCTGGGGTGGGGGTGTTGTTTTTTTGTTGTAATTAGTTTTGGGGTGTTTTGGGGCCTTGGTGTGTCCCTCATGAGAGCTCTGCTTGGGAATTGTTCTGGATTGTATCATGGGGTCATTACTTTAACTGAAATGTGTATCATGGAATGTTAGGGACATAGGTACCTGCTTTCGGGCTATTGGGATGTTAAGACGAGTCTTCCCCTACCTACCGGACCATCATAGGAAAAGGCTTGTAAAGGCTCTTGTCATCAGCAGGGTGGATTACTGTAACGGCCTGCTCCTTGGAGCAAACGAGGAACAGCTTAACAAATTACAGGTAATCCAAAACACAGCAGCAAGGATTGTCCTTAATGCTCCACCTAGGACTCCCTCCTGTCCCCTGCTGGCCAGACTCCACTGGCTTCCTGTGAGGAAACAAGTCCAGTTTAAAACTCTATGTACCATCCACAAGAGCATGATAGGGGAGGGGCCTAAATACTTAACTGAAATCTTCCAGCCCTATACCCCCGGGCGTTCTTTGCGCTCCAGTAACCAGCAGTTACTGCAGGTACCCAGAGTGAAGAAGACCAGACAAGGTGGCCGTGCGTTGGCCCATGCCGGACCAGTACTCTGGAACTCTTTGCCCTCAGATTTAAGATCACTTACCAGCCACCTGACTTTTCGAAAAGTCTTAAAAACACATCTGTTTCCCAGCACCTAAGGTCTCACCTGCTTACAAACTACCACTGCACCTATCAGTACAGATCACTCCCTTTGTAGCAACAGCGCGGAGATACCCCTTCGGGGGTCTATTCTGGCGCTTTATAAGAATATAAAATAAATAAAATAAATACATACCATGTTGCGACGCCACAAGGTACATGCTTACTTAGTGCGTAGAAGGGTCCAAATCGGTTTCCTTCAAGAAACGCACATCACACGAGACAAGGGTTTTGCTCTGCAACGTAGATGGAGGGGTCAGATTTTCTACACAACGTATTCTGCTTTCGCACGAGGAGTGTTGATCTGGATCAGAGCTGGGGTACCTTTCCAGCCAGTGCAGCAACTAGCATATCCAGAGGGGAGATGTGGGCTGCCTCAATGGTAGAGATGTCATGCTGAGTAGTGTCTATGCACCCAATGCAGACCAGCCGGCCTTTTTCACTCAATTGTCTTGAAGCTGGCCCCTCATTTAACTGGATCAGTGATTATGGGGGTGGGGACCCTGTTACCGATATCTCCCTGGATCTGTCACATTCACCCCTCCCTGATGCACCTGCTCATAAAAACTCTAAGGCCAGAAGAGATTGGCAATATCGTTGGGGGTTAGTTGATGCCTGGCAGGCACTTCACCCGGGCGAGCACGATTATTTCTTTTTCTCAGCGCTACATGAGCTTCATGTTAGCTTAGATGCAATATTGTGCTCCCCCGACATAAATGCTGTCATTCGCAATAGTGAATATCTCACTAGAACATTGTCAGATCATAACCCACTACTTCTAGAATTTCAGTGGGCCATTGCGCGTCCCGCGATCCCAACTTGGCACTTACAACCAGAGCTCCTAGAAGATTAGGCGTTTCTAGAGGTGGTTGGGGGCTGGAATTACTCAGTATTTTCTTGAGAATGCTGGCTCGGCATCCTCGACTGCAGTGGAGTGGGATTCCTTTAAAGGTGTACTGAGGGGTCTCTGTATTGCTAATATGGTGGAGGTGCGTAAAACGTTACTACAGGATATAGAGGCTACGGATCAGCGCTTGCGGGCAGCGGAACGGGCCCGGCCTGAACAACCTATTGGGCAGCAGGATTTATTGGACGCTAGGTAGGAGGTCGCCGCACAGTTTGAAAGGCTGCGGTGTTTTTATTATGAAAAGTATTTCGCTCGTGCACATATAGAACATGACAAAACAGGTACGTTGCTGGCTTAGTTGGTTAACCCTGCCTGAAGGGGGGTGGTTATTTTAGAATTGTGCAGCATGATGGCAACCTTATTAACTCACAAGAGATTTACGATCAGTTTCTTGCTTATTAGATGGATCTTTATCAGAGCAAACTGGAGCTAAGTGAGGATGTTCTCTGGGAGTTTTTAGCTGTGGCTGATCTACCATACCTTGAAGAATCACAGGCCGACCTCCTGGGACAGGATATAACATTGGTAAAAAATCAGGGGCGCGATAAAACATGTGGCACAAAAAAAGACTCCTGGGGCTGATGGATTGCCGATCGAGTTCTATTTGACCTATATTGATCTTTTGGTCCTAAATTAATGACTCTTTATAATAAGTCGAAAGAAGCAGGTGTGCTACCCATACTCACTCGAGAGACAGTCATTATCCCGCTACTGAAACTGGGAAAATCTCCTTCTGACAGGACTGCTTATCACCCGCTATCCTTGCTTACCACTGACTAAAAAATATTGAGTTGGATCCTGGCAACTCGATTGCTCCCGCATATGGTACAGTTAGTGCACAGGGACAGGCGGGGTTCATTCCAACTCGGAACACCGCCATCAATGTAAGGCACCTACTTCATATACTCGAGGCTGATTCCTACCCGACGGAAGCTGCTGCCATTTTATCGGTTGACATTGAGAGAGCCTTTGATTGCCTGGAATGGCCGTACATGTTTCAAGTCATTGGGACCCACATGTATCATAAGCCGGTTGACCTGCTTGACAGTAACTTGGGTAGAGCCATTGGGAGCCTTCGGGGTAATTTGGACTTTTGGAGGACCATACCCCTTTCAGTAACAGGCCAAGTGGCCCGCCTTAAAATGGTGGCTCTCCCTTGGCTGCTGTACTATTTTTAGGCACTTCCTGCGTTGATCTTAACGCAACTTCAACACTGGTCATAGGATGTTTCTGGATGGCTGTCAGGTGATGGGTGGCACTGAAAACTTTAATGTTGCCTAAACCGGATGGTGGGTTGGCGGTCCCCGACTTTGAGACATACTATTTGGCAGCTCAATTTCACTGGCTCACTCAAGCAGTGGCGCTGGAGTTTCTGGGTCCGACCGAGCGAGACGGGGGGCTTGTATCAGGGCAGGTGCTGGCGTCTATTATTCTACAACTGCCATTACGACTCCAGGCATTTCCTAACGAGTTCCAGACGTTACGGCTTTGTTGGAACCAGAGTCCGCGAAGGGCGCTGATTGAGCAACCTTATGCCCCAGAGATCCCTTTGGCTATGTATACTGCTTTTCCGCATGGAGGTAATTGGACTGCATTGGGCGACTGGGGTGAAATGGGTTTACATATGTTAGGGGATTTGTTTGAGGATAGTATCCTCCTCCCGTTTGAGGCACTACACAACAGGTATGACCTTCCCCGTGGGGATTTTCTGCTTCATTCAGCTCTGGTTTTGGCCATCCAAAAACATTGGCGAGAGGCATTATCAGAGCCACGGACCTCCATGGCTTGTCAATACGTTGTAAGGCGGCGGGGACTTTTAAAGCGTTTACTTGTTTGTATAGGCGTATGACATGTGAGATGCTGCCCTCACTCCAGGAACTGCAGCAGACATGGGAGGAGGACCTATGCAAAGAAATCCCAGAGTGGATATGGGCTGAATTGGTCTAGAGGGCATGGAACAGTACTAGGAATGCCCGGTTCCAACTAGTGCATTTTTTCATACTGCATAGGGCTAAGATTAACACATATTTTGATAGGGATGCAGAGAGATTTCCGCGATGCAGCTTGGAGGGTGCGGATTTCTAACACATGCTGTGGGACTGTCTGCAGTTGTGGATGTACTGGGGGTTGGTAGTCACCCTTTTATGTGAAATTTCTGAAAGGGAGATAGAACACGATACTGCTACTTGCCTGCTCCACTGGTTTCCTCCACCTCCAAAACCAAGGTCACAATCAAATTTTATTGATTTGTGCCTTCTCCTGGCCAAAAGGGACATTACGACTCATTTGAAGTCTAAGCGGGGACCCAGCTATCAGAGGCAGAGGGCTGAATTCCTCAAATGGACAGAATGCGAGGGTACAGTTAGATTCCAGCTGGCTAGCTGAGTGCATAGTGACGAAGCATTAGAAACTGCAAGGGCCTGGGAAGCATTGGTGGCGTTATTGAAAACCCCAGATATTGGGATGGAAGTGGACTCTACGGCAAGCACCGTATTACCGTGATTAAGGTCTATTCCATGCCTTGTTGGTTTCACCTACCATATATATAGAAACATCGCTCGTTGATGTATATCTCATGATATCTGTTTCTGTGAAGGGTTGTGCCCTAAACTGATGCTCTTGTTATTTTTACTCTGTGTGACACGCCGGGGATGGGGGTGGGATAAGTGGGTGGGGGGGTTAGTGCTGTGTTGTTTGATTTTCTTTCAAAGCTCATTGAATCTTATTGCAAATGTTATTACTTCTGTATTTGAGTATCATATGATGCTCTGCTCATGGGTATTTGCTGAATATGTCTACTACTTGTGACTATGTAATTCAACTCAGGTTGTGCAACTGGACCTGCCTAAGGCTTGCTGGGCTCTGCTGTGCTGAAGTTAGATTCTGATCCCCAAGAGGTGCCCCCCATGACCTGGACTCTTGGTTCGCATCAGTTCCGCTTGTATTCTAAAGAAAGGAGAAATCCTGAAGTTTTGGGTTCTTCAGAACCGCAAATGGGCCGTTCATGCTGATATTCTCCTACCCACGACGACCGCCAATTCGAAGCTCCAGTGAACCCATCTCTTTGTTCTTCAGTGACTACCATCTACAAACAGCAATGTAAGATCTGCACTTTGCACTACAATAACTACAGCCTGACTATTGTTACCTGGGGACCTACCTCTAGTCTTTATCCTGGGTATGATCGGATGTTTTGGTTTAAAAATGAATAAAATATATCATTTTTTTTAAATTTGATAGTTCTCTGATATACTGTTGACCCTCATTTTCCTCAGAAGTATAATTTTGTGCAATTTCACAAAAATGTAATAGATTTCAGTGGAAAACTGCCCAAGTTTAGACACTCCTACTAAGAGTTTCTTTTGGAAACCTGTTTACATTTTGTTAAATACACCATAAGCTCATTTCATAACATAACATAACATATCATAATTAATTAATTGACTAATTTTGTGGATTCATATAGCACAGCTTATCACAAGTAAGGGTATTTGGGAGCTGTCCAAATTACAAATTAAGGGCCTGATTATGATGCAGGGAGACTGCCATCGACAGGCTGTCAGTCTCCCCAACATCGTATAGAGGTTTTCCACCTACCATATTACAATGGTGGGTGGGGAAGATGGTGGTCGGAAGATCCTTGAGCCTGTCGGTGCATCGGGGAAATTTAATTCCCTACAATGGTGGCAGTGCCCGCCTTAGGGATTATAATACCCCTTTCCATTGGCCTTTTATGATGGTTAACCCACCATAAAAAGACTGGCGGAAAGGGACTTTAGGGGCCTGTAGCGGGTCCCATTCCAGCCTGCCCCCGAGACATGGGACCTTGGGTACATATCCCTGCACCATGTGGCAGGCACTGCATGGTGCCTGCCACGTAGTGCAGGGGTATGTAAAATGTCCCTTTTTTACATTGCAGTGGGTGCTGCAGTCTGTCCGCCATCATAATCACCCCCTATGTGATGAAGCCAGAATACCAGGATGTTAAGTTGATGCCAAGATACAAACCTGGATCACCAGCTCCTGAGTCATCAGCTCTGGCCACTGTGTCACATCCTCTCTCTAACATAAAATAACATAACATAACATAACATGACAAGATATGACATAGCATAAAATAGCATAGCATAACATAACATAACATAACTTAATGCACTATAATGTAAAGTAACATTAGGTAACATAACATAAAATATCACACCATATGACTTGATGTAATGTGAAATAAATCATAAAATAAAAAGACACAATACAACATGACATGACTGGCCTTCAAAGGGGCAACAAAGCATCACACAAATGCCGAAACCTGAATATAACATGCAATGGGAAAAAGTTGCAGGGAAATCAAATGAGAGCAACAATTTAAAATGTTCTTTCTAATGTGCGCATAATACATTATCTCAAATGAGACAACACATATTGACAACAAAAAGACTTTAATCCTTTAATATGATTGTGCTAAAATGCAATTTTGTTGAAGTGCTGTGCCTTGAGGAATCTGAGACCGCTATGTCTGTGCTTCTGTGTGCATATATTTATATATCCCTAGAAAAATATGACACATTAAATGTATGCTGCATAATATTTACTTGACTATATGTTATGTACTATTATTTGAAATGTCCTGGTGAGAGGGTGTTTGAGGGGGTGGAAGCCCTACTCAGGCTTCACCTACAATCTTTGTTAGGGTGAACCACAAAAGTTACAAAATCAACCTGTGCTAGACCCTCTGGTAGCTATGCACAATAGTAGTCAGGCTTAACTTAGAGGCAAAGAGTAAAGTATGTATGCACCACATAAACAGAAATAAAGTGACAACACAACACAAGAAAAGTCAAAAACCTATCTAGAAAAATAGAGTAAATGTTCGTAAATAAAATGATACTAGAACAACAAAAATCCAATTAGGAGAAATAGAGACATGCAATTTATAAAGCTTTAGGTAGATGTAGCATCTAAAACCACAAAGTGCTACTTGCTGTCATCTGCTTTACCAGTGGAAGGTCATAAATTCAGGCCAACCATGATGGTGCACGAGCAAGATACCAAGCTAGTCCTGTTGTAAAACGTACCTTCACAAAATCCGGTGTGAAGAGTTCCTTTCGCAGTAAAGGAGGCCATAAGGAGAATGGAGAATGTCACATATGGTCATCAATGTTCAGCAAAAAACAAGTCAGGTGGTGTGGGCTCTCATCACTGAGGCATGAAGAGCCAGTTGGGTGTTATGGAAGATCATTGCTGGAGTTTCACGTTGGTGGTCACAACAGGCTGTAGTTATTGTAGTGCAAAGTGCAGATCTTACATTGCTGTTTGTTGATGGCAGTCACTGAAGAACAAAGAGATGGGTTCACTGGAGCTTCGAATTGGCTGTTGTCGTGGGTAGGAGAATATCAGCATGAACGGCCCATTTGCGGTTCTGAAGAACCCAAAACTTCAGGATTTCTCCTTTCTTTAGAATACAAGCGGAACTGATGCGAACCAAGTGTCCAGGTCATGGGGGGCACCTCTTGGGGATCATAATCTAACTTCAGCACAGCAGAGCCCAGCAAGGCTTAGGCAGGTCCAGTTGCAGGCCCAAGCACGTCCAGTATAGAAGGTAAGTTAGGCAGTTGCAGGAAGACCTGTAGAGTTTGTTGTATTCCTGTAGCTCTGACAAGAGATCAGCCATCTGACCCTTGTAGTCATTTAGGATAGCCTGGGATGAAGGGAGCAGCTCAAGTCTTCCTTTTCAGAAAGCAAGACAATCCTCAAGCAGCAGGGCAGTCCTCTTTTAGCAGCAAGGCAGTCCTTCTGCAATGTCTGTAGGTCCAGGAGTGTACTCAAATGTAGCTCTGAAGGTTCCAATATTCATATCTGGTACAAGTCTTTGATGTGGGGAGAATTCCCTATACCACCCCCACATCTGATTCCGGAAATTCTTCCCTTCCCCTAACAAGGCTTCAAGATGTCTGGGGTGACAAACGACTAGTGTCAGGTTCCTTTGTATGTGCTGGAGGCAAGCCTTCTGAAGAGTAAGTGGGACAGGGTACAGCTTTGCCCTCAGCCATCCTGGCAGGTTGGCCCATCCTGTCCACACCTAAACCCCCCTGTTGTGTCACTGTCTGGGAGGAACACAAATTCAACAGCAGAGCCAGGTGACACAGGAAAGTGGTAGAAGGCACACATTGTTAGGACAAGTAAATGCAAACTTTCTAAAAGTGGCATTTTAGAAACTTTGATATAAACCTGACTTTACCTTTAAAGGGGATTTTAAATTACAATTTATGTAAGTGTAAAAACCATATTTCTCTCTGTCCCCAATCAAAAGGTATCATGTATTAAATACAAATAACATGTAATAAATATGACGTATAAGGTAATAAGGTAACCCAGTATTAGTCAATGTGTCTTACCATAGTGAAACCAGTATTTTCCTGCTAGGACATGTAAAACTTTAACCCTTACACCCAACCTTTTGAATACAATGCATTTTACCCACTTATGAGTCTTCAGGACCTACTCAAGGGTTGACTTATATGTATTAAAAAGGATGGTTTATGCTAGGAAAAAGGTTTATTTTACCAGGTTGAAATGCCAATTTATAACACCACTGCAAGAAGCAGTGGCAGGCCTAACATATGTTTTGAAAGGCTAGATCAGTCGGGGGCACACTTAGTTCTGCAGGCCAACTAGTAGCATTTAAGTCAGTCCAGGGTTCATGTGGTTCTACTTTACTAGGGACTTACAAGCAAATGAATTGTGCCAACTAGGTGGCGTCCAAATTTCCCATGTTTTAGGGAGAGAGCACAAGCCCTTTAGCACTGGTTAGTTGTGGTGTCGTGCACAGAGTCCTAAAGCAAACATAAACAAATTCAGAAAACAGGAGAGGTGAGAAGAAAAGGTTTGGGGATTACTAAGCCATGGGTCTCTGTGTACTGGTGTAATAAATGTAATGCATTGCATTTATACTGCACAATTCATACACATATCTTATGTGTAAATATTTATTCAGAAATCATGCCTCCCCCCAGACTAGATAATTATACGTACAGTACGATGAGGGCCAACAAAGTCCAACCTGCATTACGAATGAATTTTGGTACTATGCTCTACAATCATGTAACCCTGGGCGGAGTTCGCGGAGTGGGGCTTCGCGGAGCTACGCGAAGTGGGCGAGAAACTACGCCCACCTCCGCACTCCGCGTAGCCCCACTCCGCAAAACCACTGGCCGCCAGCCCCGCCACCCGCCTCCCTCCCGCCCTCCCTAAATACTTTAAAATAAAGGAACGCAATAATTTTAAAAGCACTTACCTTGCCGCCGCTGGCCGCCGCGTTCCCCGGGGCTCGTTATCTTCCGTCTTCCGTATTTTGCAATAATGCGCATGCGCGGGCGGCCGCGCATGCGCATTTTCTCGTGAAAATGCGCATGCGCGGGCGGCCGCGCATGCTCATTACTACAAAATACGGAAGACGGAAGATAACGAGCCCCGGGGAACGCGGCGGCCAGCGGCGGCAAGGTAAGTGCTTTTAAAATTATTGCGTTCCTTTATTTTAAAGTATTTAGGGAGGGCGGGAGGGAGGCGGGTGGCGGCCAGCTACGCTCCGTCTGCAGAGCGTGCGTAGTGCCGCCTGGCTCCGCCAGCTCCGCAAAATGCGGAGTGGGCGGCACTACGCACACTCCGCAGACGGAGCGTAGCTGGCCGCCCACCGTTACAATCATGTCATTATGGAGTGATGTGCATATCTCCAATTTAAAAAAATTAGCTACAATAAAATATGATTTGGTTGATTGGTATCTTGGATTATGTGCAGTGATCCAGAGGCACCAATCAGCAGTGCAACTGTAAGACTATTTGTTGAATAACAAATAGCTGGAGAATTCCAGTATTAATTAGTGCCACATACTATAGATAGCAGACTATTATGTGAATTATGATTTGTGTGAATGAAAAAAGCTCCCAGGGGCACAAAATCACTCAAAATAATTCTAGAGGCAACAGTGTGCCACTGTCTGACTAAACAAGTTTGTGCTTGAAGTAGATATTCGAAAGCAGATTCTTGTATTCTTTCCTCAGACATCCATCTGTGCCTGCAGGAAGCTCTGCCCCAGAGTCCTAAAGCAAGGAAGATTAGCACTGGTGGGAGAGATTTACTCAGTTGCTCCACCACAAGCTGGAGGCAATTGTGGTTGCCTTCTACTGACTGGTGATCTTGGAGGAGGAGGAGACAGCACAGACTCCTTCCACTTCTTTCAGTAAGCAGGCGGCATCAAAGTATCATCATCACCTTTGCCACAGTAGGCAGATGAATGTACCAATATACCTCAGAGCAGACAACTCCCCCCTCCATACTCAATGACAGAGATACTCTCCCTCGAGGTTTAACATGGCTTGGACAAAATCAAGGATCCCCCCAAGGGAACTTGCTAACAAACTAACTGTTTAGAGAAGCATTTTCAGCAGGGAGTGGGTGGGCCTCTTGTGGGTTGCAGAAGGGGTAGGAATTTGTGTTTTTAGGGTTTAAGGAGGCAGTGGGCCTGTTGCAGGTGGAGTGGGTAAAATTATTGTATTGCATAATATATACTTTTGATCTCTGACATATTTATTATTACTATTATTATTATGGTTATTATAGTTGTTTTGTTTGTTGTACTTTACCATCTCTGTCAACAGGATGTCCCATCTACCTCCAGTAAAAGCAGAGGCTGAGCTCTAAATCTGGCTCATCACAAAGACATTTTCCAGTTGTCCACCCTCATTAACTTCTCCCTATTATCTGCTTGACCGTAGCTCCCTCATCAGCCTAACCCAATTCTAGCCTCCAGGCAGTCAGTGTTGGAAAACTACCAATGCATTACTTTTGTCTCCTCCTCAGTAGTAATATCTGCATATTGCTTTACCCTCTGCACATAGTCACCACTCACCACTAAGGATTACTACTTACACAACCAATGGCATCAAGGAGATGTGTTTAGGCATACTACAAAGTACTGACCAACCACAAACCCAGACACTCTCTTCTTTCAGTTCTTTTCTTACCTGAGTAGAAATGTACTGTCTAGGGCCTCCAACAATAGCTCTGGGTTTCTGCTGCTGATGCAGGGGTTGTGCCAGAGGGACTGACTGATGGCGCTCAGAGCAGGCGAGGAATAAACAGAGAAGACGTCACATAAACAAAATGTTCTTATACTGAAATGAATGAACCTGCAAAGAAGGATTCTTCTTCTGCAGAAGGAAACTAGAAAGTAATACAGTGTGTGCAAAATCCAAGACAAAGACCAGCATAAATCAGAATAGTGCAGGAATCATTTACTAAAGTTAGGGTGCATCCAAGATTGTGGAGCAGGTTATCCGTAAAAGTAGGAATGTAAATGCATTCTCCATAGGGCATTGATAGTAGAAAAAGCACACACTAACCATCGCTGGCTTAACATTGCCATAATTTATTTTCAGAAATATGGTGCCCCTTCCTGACCTGGATTAGGCAGTTTGTGTGGGCCAAATTGCAATTTTTAGAACTTTCCCTGCAACAGCTTAATGCTGCTTTACTTATACTACATCAGCCTCACCAAGCGTGAGATCTTTTGATAGTGAGATAGATAGCAGCATAATAGATCTCACACCTTGGGGGAGAGAGTTGAGGAATCGATGATTAGATGGGTGGGATAAATTATGGAAAACTTTAAGGAGAAACACACAACATTCAGCGACATCTGTTGGGAAAGAAGATGAGAGCTAAGTTAACCTAGCAGTTATCAGACTCTCAAGTTAGTAGGTTATCCAGGCTAAGATCCAAAATGATGAGGAATATAGTGATGCAAACTGTTTAAAAATAATAATAAAAAAGGTTACAAAAATGATATTGCATAGAAATGGTGCATCTTAATTGTTTTCATTTTCAATGTTGGGAGCAGGGCTGAACCACAGATGAGGAGCACTTTGAAAGTTCTTTACAGAAGATGATGTCTACAAAGTGAGAGTAGAACATTACAATATTTGAGATTCACGCTAACCATGGTACCTGAGGATTCAGAGTGTGGAGCATTAGCTGGCATAGACCTCACTGAGGGCCAATCCACTATCCACTGCCATCAGTCTCAGACAATTAGCTGGAAGTACCCTGAATGATTGATAACCCAAACAATACAAATGCTTAGCTGTGCCCATCATGTTCAAACCACTTAGGATGTGTCGGTGAGCCACTATTCAGCACTAATATAAGTTAACTCACCCCTTTTCAGTTTGAAAGATTAGGCCTCCTTGAGTCTTGTTTACTATAGAAATAAGATTGGCCCTTCTTCTGGATGTTCGTTATACAATTTATTTATTTATTTATTTATTTATTGACATTTATTGAGCGCGGCGAATACCCGTAGGCGTCTCGGCGCTGGCTTAAGGGATGGATCAGTATTTTAGAAGACCTAACCAAGTGGAACTATTGGTCAAATAACCAAGTCTTAAGTTGTTTGTGAAATATGAACAGGGAAGGGCTGATCCTGATGTGTAGAGGAAGGGTGTTCCAGAGTTTGGGGGCGGCAACCAGAAAGCGCCTGTCTCCCCAAGTGACTGTTCTAGTACGAGGCACTACTAGGTGATTGTGGTGAGAGGAACGAAGGGAACGGGTAGGGGTATAGTGATGAAGATTATGTTTAAGGAAGTGGGGGCCTTGGTTATTGAGTGCCTTGTAAAGAATACACAATGATTTAAATTTGATACGGCTACGTATCGGAAGCCAGTGAAGTTCCCTGATAGTGTTTGAGACTGATGCAAACTTGGGAAGTCCCGCCAGCATCCGGGTGGCAGTATTTTGAATTGACTGCATCTTGTTAGTCACCCGGGATTGTGCATTTAGGAATAGAGCATTACAATAGTCCAGTGCGGACAGGACTAGTGAGCTGACCAGAGTTCTCCCAGCAGTATCCAGTAGGTATGGTAGTATTTTCCTGATCATTCTTAGTTTCATATGAGCAGTTGCCGCAGTCTTGTTAGCGTGTGCCATGAAATTTAGATCTGCATCAAAGGTGATACCCAGATTTCTGACTTTAAGAGCTGGGCTGGGAGGAGTTCCAAACGATGTTGGCCACCATACTGGTGACCAGGCCGGAGAGAGGTGACCGAAGATGACCACTTCAGTTTTGTCTGTGCAGATTTAATTTAATTTCTTCCAAAAACAGACAAAACTTGTTTAACAAGACAATAAAAAGAATTGTAATCTTATCCTACTCTAGGTAAACAGAGAAGTTTCCAAAGAACCAACAGATGCTGGAGTAACAACATGCCATCCAAGTAATACTCACAGTGTTCATCCTGGATCAAACAAACACTTAAACATTAAATGACAAGTTTACCTAGGTTAAGCCCCTTACATTCATCACATAAATCATCATTTGCCATTCATTTTTGCATGTTCCCTGTTCCGAGTGTAGTGTCAATCTGCCGATCTATGCTTTTCTTTTTTCCCATGGAAGCCACATACAAAATTTACATTAGCCACATATCTAATATACAAAAAAATGTTTTTATATTTTTACAACTCGCACTTTTGCTATTTTAATGTTTCTTTTTTTAATCCAGTAGAACTCATCCTACAATACAGGGAGGCCGACTGGAGGATGATCACTGGCTGCCCTTGTGATGTCTGAAAAATTGTCCTTATCCATGATTGTGTCTTTCGGCGTCCTATAAATTTGGGTCTAAAATATTTATTGAATTTAATAATTGTCTGTCTCGCCATGCATTGCAGATAAAGAGTAGCCCTTCTGACCATACCGATTTCCCCAGCTGCACTAAAACATCCATGCTTGGCATGCGATGGCTACAGGGCATGCAAAATATGTTTTCCAACTTACTGAGTTAAGGCCATTGTTCCTTTTCCCAATAGGTCAACAACTCTTGAACCAAGTAGACTTCTTTTTGGTCATCCACATAATCTGGTACCATTTTTTCCATTGTCATAGTTTTAGACATCATCTTTTTCAGACACCTGTAAGCTTGATTTAAGTCTTGGGATAGTCATAAAGCAACCTTTTACTTCTGGACTCAGAGCTACACCATGCTCTCCAAAGTTGGTTGTTCCTTTCTGGCCTTGAAGGCCTTGAAGGAATGACTTAAATGCAGCAGGTGACCTGAATTGTGTTGTCTACTTAAGGTTGATGTCATGAGCTAAAAAAAATAGGACTCTAATGTATTATCTGTCAGCCATGGGGTTGTCATTATTACTGCCATTGTCAGTTGCAATACATCTAATGCTGAGTCATATGGCTTAAAGCCATTCAATAGTTTGAAATGTAATTATTCCAAGATGTTGGGATCTGTATGTGATTTTTCCATTGACAGCATGGTAACTGTTGCATGCACCTGAATGCCTTGAAAAGCATCAACAAAGAGACCAGCAGCTAGCCTTTGCTTAGCCTCCTTGAAGGTTAATGTGTGAAGTGATGCACATGCAATCTATACCTTGATAACTGGTCCAAATAACCTTTGTGAGATGCGTGGACTGTGTTAGACCTGGCATCCTTGGTGTGGTTTCCCCTGTCCTTTTGCCTCTACCTTCTGTATTTTAGACTGTGTGCTGGACTTCGTTTTTGCTGGTTTAGATACCCTGGGCACTTTACCACTGTTGATCAGTGCTAAAGTGCAAGGGCGCCCTGTGTAAATTGTGATTCTGATTGGTTATCCCTAACTGGCATATTTGATTTACTGGTAAGTCCCTAGTAAAGGGCACTATGGTTGCCCAGGGCCTGCAAATCATATGCCACTAGGTGGTCTGCAGCACTGGTTGTGCCACCCACATGAGTAGCCCTGTAAACATTTCTAAGGCCTGCCATTTCAGTGACTGTGTATGCAGTTTTATTCTGCCATGTTGACCAGGCAAGTACACCCACTTGCCAGACCCAAACCTTCCCTTTTGCTACATTTAAGGCACACCTAGCGTAGGCCCAAGGTGGTGCAGTGAATGTGAAAGGTAGGACGTGTACAGATGTGTTTTACGTGCTTGATAGTGAAATATTGCCAATTTTATTTTTCACTATTGCGAGGACTAGCTCTTCCATAGGCTATCATTGGAGCTGCCTTGTAACATTTTACAAGGGTAACTTGCAATTGGGAACAGCTAGAGATTTGGAATTTGGGCTCTCCGAACTCAGATTTTAAAACCTCATCTTTTAGTAAAAGCATTTTTTAAATTGAGTGTTTGAAAATGTGACCTTTAGAAAGTGGGCATTTTCTTGCTTAACCATCCCATGCCTCTGCCTGCATGTGGAATCAAAGTCTGGTTACGACTGACAGGGGACATTTTGCGCATTCACTCCAGACAGTCACACAAAGGGAGTTGAGGAGTGCCCTGCATATCCTGGTGGCCCATCAACAGGTTCATGGGTCTTCCTGAGCTAAAGTGGTGGGAAGAGCTGTCACCTGCACCTGAAAAGGACCAGTTCTCACCTCTCACAATGCTGCCCCACTCTCCTGGTATGTGTCTGGAGCCAAGATCAGGCAGGACAAGTACTTGTGCACTTCAATGAAAATCCTTTGAAGGATCCCTACTTGAAAGGTCAAAAAGAGTATAAGTATTGGACCTAAAACCTCAGACTTTTAGAACACTTCTGGATCAAGAGCTCCTTGCCAAGAAGAGCTGAAGAGCCGTCAGGAGGAGTACTGACCTTTTGCTGTGTGTAGCTTTCCTGGGTTGGCCTGCAATTGCTGCTTCTCTCTGTGGGCAGTGGAAAGGATTAGACTTTTACTTTGCTGTATCCTGCTTTCGAAGATTCTCCAGGGCTTGAAGAACAGCTTGCCCCCTATTAAGAAGTCTCAGATTTCACCTGTAGCATAATTGAACTCCACTGCAGGGAGCTCTGAGCTGCCTTGTAGTGATAATTCCAGTTCTGGGCCCTTGGTGGTTATTCCTGTTGAAAAAAGCATCAAGAAAACATCACAATTGACATATTGCCATTCCAGCGCCGAACTGGAGAAATTTCAATGCACCTCTGCCGTGCGGCTGAAGAAATCGATGCAGCGCAGGTCAGCGTACAAAGAAATTGCCACAGCCTGATTTCAGTGTACTGTGTCTCCAAATTCTGAGACTCCCCCACTGACTATAATGCAGGGGTCTGTAAAAGAACACTAATGGCAAAAGAGAGATTTTACTGGGATTATGCTCTGAGTTAATACTCCCTATATGGTCCAGCAAAAATCTCACAACCTGCTCATTATTAAAATTAGCAACTATACAATCTTCTCTCCCATCCTTCCTAGAGTGTCCTATCCAAGGGGAACGTCTAGCCATAATCATCTGGTTACAGATGTCCAAATCCCAAAAGCAGACATCCTTCAATTGAGTTGTAAGCCAATGCATGGTTTTGGCCATCAGTAAGCATGGGCTGAAAATCTATTCCGCTTGCAGAATTTGCAAATTTTAGACAATTTCGCAGTCCACGAATCGCGCGAAATTGTCAAAGAATTTGCAATTTGTGAGTTGGCGGATTTTTTTTGCTTGGTCGCGCTTCAAAAATACAATCTTGCGCGCATGGCGTTGACTTACCGTGATTCTGAGTTCGTCGAGTTGTTTTCCTCCCGGTTGGGTAATTGCGCGAGACTTTTCGACCGCGACTATGTCATATCATCCCGCTATCATGCACTGCGAGACTTGTTGAACGCGAATACGTCAATAGGGCCCACAGTCACGCACCGCGAAAGAAAACAATTGCGAAGACGTAGATGCGACGTGCAGCTGACATCCGGCGGGAGATTTGAAAAAATCGCCTTCCCGAAATTCTGCACAAGAAATCTATCGCTGGCAGCATAAACCTCCTGAAAATGATGATTTGGATCAGAATATCTCCTCAGATTGACATTTGGCTGCATTTTTGTGTGCAAGGAGTCCATTTTGGGGGGTGGGAGGGAGGAAGTGCCCCACAGTCTCCAACTTCCTGTTCCTGTCCAGCTGGCTCCTCCCAGTGCTTTGTCCATGTCCTGGTCACTTTTCATTTGGTTATGGAGCTGGAAGGATTACTCTTTGTGGCTGCCGTGCTGGATATTTGTATTTGAGGACTTTTTTGGGGGATCACTTTTGGATTTGGGATTTTACAAGTAAGTTGGTGTTTGTTTGGGGCAGCTGCAACTACAATTTATAAACTTTTTCACAACTTAAAAACATATATATTGTGGGTACCCACAGAATCCAGTTGGCCCAGGGTTAGTCATGGGTGCACGATAAACTGTTTCTGTGAGTTTTGTTGAACTGAAATATCATTTATGGTATGTTATTGAGTAGCTCACTGTTTTATGTGGAAGTTTTTTTTTAATTTTGGGGTGCGTGTTAAAGCCACACTAGCCAGTAGGCCCAGGGGTAGTCAGTGGTGCATAGGCCATATCTTTCTGCGGGGTCTCTTGAATTTAAACATCATTTAGTGCATGGATGGCATTGGATTGGGGTGTTTTTTGTGTGTATTTCAATTTTGTAGGTGTTGTTGGGGACTGGTCCAGGGCCTGGCCATGTAGGTGGGGCCCATTTTGAGGCCCGGTCCAGGGCCTGGCCATGTGGGTTAGGGTCTAGGGCCCAATTTGAAGCCAGGCAGTGTGCTTTGTGCCATAGGCCTGCACCCAGTCTGCCTTGCTTTCATCCATTATGCTCAAGGGTACTCATTGGTGCATGGATCAAGTCTTTCTGTGGGGTCTCTTGAATTTAAACATAATTTAGGGCATGAATGGCATTGGATTGGGGTGTTTTATGAGTGTATTTCGATTTTTTGGGTGTTGTTGGGACCTGGTCCAGGGCCTGGCCATGTGGGTGGGGGCCATTTTGAGGCCTGGTCCAGGGCCTGGCCATGTGGGTGGGGGTCTAGGGGGCATTTTGAAGCCAGGCAGTGTGCTTTGTGCCATAGGCCTGTACCCAGTCTGCCTTGCTTTCATCTATTATGCCCAGGGGTACTCAGTGGCGCATGGACCAAGACTTTCTGTGGGGTCTCTTGAATTTAAACATCATTTAGGGCATGGATGGCATTGGATTGGTGTGTTTTTTGTGTGTATTTCGATTTTTTGGGTGTTGTTGGGGCCTGGTCCAGGGCCTGGCCTTGTGGGTGGGGGGCATTTTGAGGCCTGGTCTAGGGCCTGGCCATGTGGGTGGGGGTCTAGGGGCCATTTTTAAACCAGGCAGTGTGCTTTGTGCCATAGGCCTGCACCCAGACTGCCTTGCTTTTATCCATTATGCCCAGGGGTCGTCAGTGGTGCATGGGCCATGTATTTCTGTGGGGTCTCTTGAATTTAAACATCATTTAGGGCATGGATGGCATTGGATTGGGGTGTTTTTGTGTGTATTTCGATTTTTTGGGTGTTGTTGTTGCCTGGTCCAAGGCCTGGCCATGTGGGTGTGGCCCTTTTGAGGCCTGGTCCAGGGCCTGGACATGTGGGTGGTGGTCTAGGGGCCATTTTGAAGCCAGCCAGTGTGCTTTGTGACATAGGCCTGCACCCAGTCTGACTTGCTTTCATCCCTTATGCCCAAGGGTACTCAGTGGTGCATGAAACAACTCTCTGTATGGTCTCTCTTCTATTAATTGAAACATTCATTTTGGATTAGAATTGCAATTTTTATTTTGGGTCTTTCCGTTTTTGGGTGTGTTATGTTAATAATAATAAATGCCTAGATGCAAATATTAATTTAAGCACGACATATGCAACATTTATTTAACCGATGTTCCTCTGGCTTCCTTTGCTTTTAGGTGCACAAAGACTGGGAAGAACCAGGAATCCTCCTCATCATCATCACTTGTTGTAGTGCCAGGAAGAAGTCCTGCTGCGGTGTGTGCACAACGTCACGTGTGGCCACAGACAACTCTGCAACTCGTGCAACTGCGTCCTGCTGTTCTGACATCTGAAGAAGATGGGCCCAAAGAAAGATGGCCGTTGCTCCTCTACCAAGAAAGTTGCCAGTGCCACTGCCAGTAAGAAGGAGCAGAAGAAGCAAGTGGCGCCACTTGCCACGGAGACCGGTGTGCCGACAGACACTTTTTTTGGGAAAAAAAACTACGCCTGCAGCAGTGGTGTCCACCGGAGACCAAGCTGGGAGCAGCACCTCCGCTTCATTGGTCTCAGTGACACCACACCAAGTTAGGCCGAAGCCCATGAGTGCCGCAGAGGCAGCCACTTTAATTGCTCTTTCACCATCGACCAATGATGTTGGCATTGACTCATCGCAAAGTAGCATCCTATCAACGCAGGGTGTAACTCATCTGACAAGTGTTCAACCACAGCCGCAATGACAACCACATGTGCAACAAGGAGAGGCGCAAGGAGAGGCGCAAGTAGAGGCACACGTAGAGGAGCAAGTAGAGGAGCAAGTAGAGGCGCAAGTAAAGGGCAAAGTAGAGGCGCATGGAGAGGCGTATGGAGAGGCACAACTGCCCACAATGCTTGTTCCTCCAGAAGTAGCGGCACATGAGGAAATCGAGATTCATGTGGAGGTATCAGCCGAGCAAGCCACTCTGAATCCTGATGATCCATTGTCTTCCAGATCCCCAGCAAGGAAAAGGAGGGCTAGTATAAGTTAGTCTTCAAGCCCCCTTCCTTCTGATGATCTAGATCTTGATTGGCAGACACCAATTCAGTCTGAGAGGGAGGCACGCCATGAGCCAACAAAGCTAGGTAAAAGGAAGGTTCCCACAAGGCTTCCACTTATGGGTGATGACGAAGAAGCAGTAGAAGTGGTGTATTCTGCTGCTAATGAAGAGTCTTACGATGACGACCCAGTCATCACAGTTGTCACTCCAGCCCCAGTGGGCATGCCGCAGACAGACATTTTTACCCTATCCCGAAATGCTGCTGTGCGGGATGTGGGCAGCGTGGCACTGGTACCACCACCAACACAGGTAACTACTACACCAACACGACCTACAGCTGCCATATTTTCTCTTCAGAAGGGCTGGCAGGGACCTCCATCCAGCTCGACCTCCATTAAGTCAGGTAGTGGTGCTGTAACTGTAAGTGCACAACAGAGTCAAATTCTGCCACGCCCATCCTCCACTTCATCTGGCATTGAAAGTAGCACATCCACCACCACCTCCAGAAATCTCAACTCCCCAGTTTGGGACTTCTTTAGTATTAGCAAAAGAGGTGGAAAACCTAGTTATTTGTTTGATTTGTAAACAAGTAGTTAGTCGGGGTAAGCTTGGTACCAACTATGGTACCGGAGGCCAGAGAGGTCATCTGAAAAAACACCACATTATACAGTGGGAGGCGCACTTAAGTAAGATCCGGGAAGCCAAAAGTACAACAAATCCAAATGTATCCATTGATATTGCATCTGATGATGATGAGGGGCTGATCGTGCAGCGGGGAGGTGAAGAAGCGACAGACATTTTTCTGGTACACATAGTACCCCTGGCAGCAACAGTGCAGTGGTAGCTCCCACTCCCTCTACCCCAGCAACATCTATGAGGCACAGTAAGAGTCTGGTAGACACCAATGCGAAAAAGTACATCAATAAGCCTAACTGGGTTGAAGAAGTCTGGATCATCATCATCACATATGAAAACGGTCCAGACCACCATTAAAAGCATGTTTTGGTCGTAGGCGCTATTTGAACGCAACCACCCAACTGCAGGTCTGTATAATGCAATGCTGGCTAAAAGGCTAGTGATTGAACCTTCTCCCTTTTCCTTTCCTGGAAGGGGTGGGTTTTCTAGAATTTGTGGCAACAGTCTGCCCTAAATGGAAGGTCCCTAGCTTGTCCTATTTTGCCAGAGTTGTGGTTCCAGCACTACATGAAGATGTACTGGAAGTGATTGGGCCAGCTTTGCAGAAGAGTGCTGTTCACACTATCCACCTGACAACAGACATGTGGACAGTTGCCAAGCCATTGATTATATGTACATCACTGCACACTGGGTCTCTTTTGCAGGGGTTAGAGATAAGATAGCTGCAGGTGTTGACAGTGTCACAATTTTTCAAGCTACTCGGAAACATGCAACAGTAGCCATGTTTGTCATGGAGAAATCTCATACTGCAGTAAACATTTTGGAGGAGTTTAACAGTAAGGTCTTTAAATGGCTGCTGCCAAGAAGGCGCACGATTGGTTATGTTTCCACGGAAAATGGCAGTAATATAGTTAAGGCCATGAATGATGGTGGCTATTTCAGAGTGCCGTGTTTGGCGCACAGCATTAACATTATTGTTCAAGATTTCTTGCAAAATGAAAACACAGTCAGCAACTTACTGACCACCTGCCGAGGAATCTGCACACATTTCAGCCATTCTTTTAAGGCCCGGAAGCAGCTGAGGATCATTCAACGTAACCGTAGAGTGCCAGTCAGAGGACTCATCCAGGAGGTGGCAACACGTTGGAACTCAACCTTCTACATGCTTGAGCGTCTGTTTGAGCAGTGCTTGGTAATCAATGAGTATGTCTTTGACGCACGGGCTGCTGCTATAAAAGACATAAGGCTAGAGTTGGAGGAATGGAAACCACTTAAAAGCCTGACAGACATGCTGCGTCCTTTTGAGGTCTTCACCCGTGAAGTCCGCAGGGAGGGCTGTAGTTTGGGCAAAGCTATCCCATTGTTGCGCATGCTAGAGCACCAACTGAAGGCGGTGTCTTCAACATTCCGAGTTGATGCTGAAAGCAAGGCGCATATCTGTTGGCGGAGAGCTTGATAAGCTGCCTAGTTGACAATGTAAGTTTTAAAGGCATACATTCACAAAAACATTACATTTGTGCCACTATTCTGGATCCACGGTACAAAAAGGCACTGGCCAGCAATGCATTCATTCCTTTTTCTGAAGAAGATGTTTCAAAGTACAAACATTGGCTAGCTCTGTCAGCCACTCGGTTCAAAAAAGAACGGCAGGAAATTGAAGGAACCACCACAAGTACTACTGAAGCAGCAGGCCATCCGGCGTCAAGGTCCACTTCTGTGGTCGAAGGCAGTCACTTTACCTCAGAGCCGTTAAAGACACCAGCAACCAGATCATCACCTGCACCAGGCCCAGTCATAATATTGTTGGAAGCGGATTGGATAACTCATCAAGGGTTTGCTCGTTCCAGTGTTGAGGCAAAGGCAACAGATGGTACGAAAACTGGAGCACCCCTGGAGGACCTTGAGCGGATGGTGCAGGCCTATCTGGATGACCCAACAGAGGTCTTCATTGATCATAACTCATTGGTGCAGTGGTATGGGAAAAGGCCTCAATGGCCACTGATCACCAGGCTGGCTATAAATTATTTGGCTTGCCCACTCGCAAGTATGTCTTCTGAACGTGTTTTCAGTGCTGCTGAAGCCATTGTCACTTGAAAAAGGACCCGCCTCTCTGCCAAAAATGTGGAGAGGTTAACAATGATCAAGATGGATCAGCACTTCATACCACCAGACTACAAAATATGTGAATCCACGCAGGAAGAAGAGGACACCGACTTAGGTGACGGAAGTTCTTCTCTGTTAGTTGACCTACTCCATGTTCAATTCACAGAGTTGGAGGACGAGCTCTACTTCCCTGACACATAGGCTTGAAATACTTACTTTTTTTTTCTTCCGACCTTATTGACTTTTATTTCTATGTGTCTTTCTTTGATTTGCAACTTTTAGCACAACAAAACATTAATCACAACAAATCCAACAGCAGCACTGTCTTTGTCTTATTTCCATTTAGAAGGTGCCGCTTGTGATGTTCTCTCCTTTCCTTGTCATTCTTTTCCTTCCCCTTTAAGACACATCACTCTCCCCTTCATTCTTAATTCTCAGAATGTATTCTCCTGAAGTATTCTGTATTTGTCAGTTACTTGTGGCTGTTCATGGATGAGGTTTTAATAAACCCACTCTGCTTATCCTGATGAACTTTATCCTCGTTTTATTACCATTTATACAATATTATACTGGCGACGATCGGAAACGACCTCAACAGAACAACATAACAAGATTCCTGACCTGCTTTCTCCTCCAGCGGCTGTTCATGCACAGTTCGAGTGAAGCGTAGACTTCCCAGCGGCAGCCTTAAGACTTTCATGGTGGTGAGGAGAGCGGGAGATGTTTATTTAAAATATGAAAGATACTGGGAAAATAAAATATAAAAGACTTTGCACGTAGAAGTAAGACACGTTTGGTGCTCGCTCTCCGCTGTTAGATTCCTGACGTCAGTTTGCGTTTCAAGCTTATGCGTTCCAGTTAGTAAAAGGAACGTACTACGCGCTGACGATCTGCGCAAGCTAAAAAAACAAGCGTACTACGCGCTGACGTTCTAATTTAAATAACGCTGCACTTCACGAAACCTGCGTTGCGTTCCAATGGAACGTTCTTTGTTTTGTCATTCTCTTTTGTCAAGGACGCATTGAAAGAAACGTGGAATGTTCTAATTTCTTCAACATAGAACTTCTCAATTTTTCAATTGTTCGGCGCTGTCTCCATTCTTCAATTGTTCTGCGCTAAGACTGTTCTATAGAACCTTGAACAAATGTTAAGTGTTTTCACCATTTTAACACATTACTAAGGTGGTACAAAGAAAGACAATGCGCAATTGGTAAATAAACATTGCGTAATTAGAAAATAAAATAAACCTTTTTTTTTAAGAGGTGATTCATTGCAGAATACAAGTTTATTTTTAAATAAAAAAAAAGGAAAAGGATACTTTTTATAGACAAATAAAAAAAAATGTACTTACCCTTATAAAAATGCAAAATGTAACACAACCTGCATTTTTCCTTACGAGTCCAGGAGAGCCTAACGTAAAATGGAAAAAATGGAAAAAAATATTTGCAAATTACGCTAGAGTCTGCGGAACCAACTTGAGTGCGGAAAAAAAACACTCACTTCTACTACATTGTCTTGGAGGTGAAGGACAAGATGTTCTCGAACATTTACCAGACTTGTCAGCTGCTGAACAAAGAAACCTAAATGAATACGAAATAGCCATTCTTCAACTTGACAGGCATTATTTACCTAGACTTAGCACCATCATGGAAAGATATCATTTTGGCTTGCGTGAACAAAAAAAAGATGAAACAGTAGAAGAATACGTATCTTCTTTGAGAAAACTTGCTTCGTCCTGTAACTTTGGACAAACACTTGATGAAAGGATACGTGATCAGTTCGTTTTAAGATGTGCACATGACGATATAAGAAAAGAACTGTGGCTGAAGGATGAGCCTCCTCTAGAAGAAGTTTTAACAATTGCAAAACAAGTTGAACACATGACAAGATGTGTCGGTGAACTTAAAAAAGAGAAAGAGAAGCCATCTACTCCTGAGTCAAAGGATGAAGTAAAAGTTGATGAGACTGTTTATCAATTAAAGAAAGTAAAAAATGTTATCAATGAAGAGAAACATGTTAGGTCACCTAATTCTTCTTTCTCTTTCTCTAGTAACAAATTGTTTTAGATGTGGTCAAGTTAATCATTTGGCTAATTCGCCTATGTGTCCTGCTTTAAAAGTTACATGTAATTTATGTAATAAGAAGGGTCATTTTGCAAAATTGTGCAGGAGCAAAACATACAATGGTGATAACTCAAGGAGAAGATGGTCTCAACCTCAAGTAAGATCGATTTGTTTTGAGGTGAATGATGACAAATCACACCATCCTTCTCATTTAGTTAGTGTAGAAGGCTCAATGATAAATTTAACATTTGATTCCTGTTCAAAGATAACTATAATTGATGAAAAGTTGTATAACGAACTATTTAAAGGGAGAGTGAAGCTGTTCAAATGTGATATTTTTCCTTTGGGGTATAGTGAAAAACCAATTGTGATGCTGGGATATTTCATGGCTGAGATAGAACTTGGTTCTCGGATCACTGTTGGTAAAGTCTATGTGTCAAAGAAAGGTGATGCACTATTGGGATGGTTGCATCAACGCTATTTAGGTGTAACACTTGATCCCAATGCCTCTCCCCAAGTTCAAATTCATGAAGTATCTAATCCTGTACGTAACAACAAGAGTGATGATAGTTTGTCTTTGTCTTTAGCAAAACAATTTCCAGATGTGTTTAAAGAAGAATTAGGGTGTTTGCGTGGTTACAAACATAACATTAAATTAAAAGTCAATGCTCTTCCTGTTGTGGCTAAGGTTAGGAGGATTCCCCTTATAGAGCAGGCGAAAGTTCAGGAAGAACTAGACAAACTGGTGAGAAATAATATTATCGAACCGGTGGAAGCAACAGAGTGGCTTGCTCCAGTGGTTATTGCAAAGAAACCCACAGGTGAGATTCGTCTTTGCATTGACCTAAGGGCTCTAAATAAGGAAGTGGTTGTTGACAGGTTTCCCCTTCCCAACATAGATGAGATAGTCAGCACTTTAGAAGGTGCAAAGTATTTTACCGCTCTTGAATTAGCTTACGCGTACCATCAGGTAGAACTAGATAGTTATTCTCAAGACCTGACTGCCTTCATTACACCTATGGGTACGTTTAAATTTAAGAGAATGCCTTTTGGTCTCGTTTCAGCTGCCTCCGTCTTTCAACTAATCATGTCAAAGATCTTAAGAGGCTTATCAGGTGTTATGTGCTATCAGGATGATTTATTAATCTATGGGAGCAATGTTCTTGAGCATGATTGTCGTGTGTCTGATGTGTTAAAACGATTAGATGGTGCTGGTATGACTTTAAAAAGGTCTAAATGCAAATTCAGAGTTCAGGAAGTTAACTATTTAGGTCATTGTATCACACGTGATGGGGTTTTTCCTAAGAAAGAACTAGTGGAATCCATTGACAAAGTTAAAGATCCAACTTGTAAAGATGAACTTCTCTCATTCTTGGGCATGGTTGAATTTTATGGTAAATTCATCCCCAATTTCACAGACAAAACCCACAATTTAAGGAAATTAACTGCTAAAAATGTTGTGTTTGACTGGTCTAGTGAATGTAAGGCTGAATTCGTGTGCATCAAGAAGGAGTTAAATAAAGCTCCTTCTCTTCATGCATTTGTTCCTGGATTACCCACTGTTATGTTTACAGACGCAAGCGATAAAGGCCTGGGTGCTGTTTTGGTTCAGAAGAGAAATGGAAAGGATTGTTTAATTTGTTGTTCTTCTCGTTTCCTTAGAGGATCAGAGTTTAACTACTCTGTAATAGAGAAGGAATCACTTGCTATTTTTCTGGGCTTTTAGAAAGTTCAAAAATCTCATTAGGGGAACAAAAGTGTGTGTGTTGTCAGATCATAAGCCTTTGAGAGAGGTCTTTTCGAAGAAAGGTCTTGATGCCATTTCCTCAAGAATTAGGAAATTGATTGTTTCCTTGCAGGAATTTGAGTTTGAAGTACAGTATATTCCTGGAATAGCTAACAGGTCAGCTGATTGCTTATCTAGATTAGTTGACAGTGAGAATGCTGATCAGGATGATTTAAGTGAACCTGATGAGTGTACTAATGTGTGTGAAATTACTGATGGTGCAATTGATGAAACTGAGTGGAGGTTGGAGTTGGACAAAGATGAAGAAATATCTAAAGTAATTCTTTCCTTAAAGAGTAAATCTCGTCTGTCTAAACCTTGGTCTTTGGTTTCAGATGAACTCTCTGTTAATAGTGGTCTTTTGACTCGAGGTACTAAACTTGTTCCTCCCTTTACTCTAAGGGGAAAGTTGTTGACTCATGCCCATTGTGGTCATTTGGGGATTGTGAAAACTAAAGAGTTTCTGCGAATGCAATTTTGGTGGCCAGGTATGGATCTTGAAATTGAAAGGATGGTCAAAGAATGTCCAGAGTGTTGCTCTAGCGATAAGATCTTGAAAACGAAACAAATGCCAATGGTCAAGAGGGCTTTACCTGGTCATCCATGGGATGAGGTTGCCATTGACATTCTGGGTCCTTTATCTGGAGTTTCCGATACTCCTTATCTTATTGTATTAATTGATCTCTACTCAAGATGGATCGAAGTTTCTGCTGTCAGAGAAATTACCTCTGATTCCATCATTAAGTTTTTGGAGCCACTGTTTTATAAGGAAGGTTTTCCAAATAGTTTGTTATCTGACAATGGTCCTCAGTTCTGTTCCTCCGTATTTGTTGATTTTCTAAAAAAGTGTGGTGTTACTCATAAAAGGTGTTCCCTATACCACCCTGAGACCAATGGTGCCGTTGAAAGGGTCAATAAAACGCTGAAGGAGTCAATTCAACTTGCTCGCTCTTCAGGTTTAAATTGGAAAACCACTCTCCAGGACAGGATAAATACCTATCGTTTTGTCCCTCATTCCTCCACTGGGAGGTCCCCGTTTGAACTGTTCAAAGGGAGGGTTCCTAATACCTTGTTGTGTCCTGGGTGGATGTGTTTGAACAAAGGTCTGGTAGATAATGACATAGGTGATTGGAGGGCTAGAGAATTGCTCAAGCAGAATGCACGCAAAACGTACTTTGACAAAAAAAAGTGTAAATTTTCAAGAAGTCAAAGTGGGTGATTTTGTAAAAATAAAGACCGCGGTTGGACGAAAACCGTGGTCCAAGTATACTGATGTTAGAGCTGTTATCAAGATTTTCAGAAATGCTGTTAAGACTGAAGATGGAAGAATCTGGAATAAGAGTCGTGTGGTTGTCGTTAATCCTAATTTGTCAGGTGACTCCATTCATAAAGATATTGGTTTGTGCAATAATTCTTACCTTCCTTCCAACTCTTCCTTTGACAGGTCATCGTCTCCTTTTAAAAGAAGTCAAAGCATTCGTAGGGCTCCGTGCTACTTAAAAGACTATGTTTAGCTCGTTTTCCTCATGTTAATATACTGTTTAACTTGTTCTCACTCTCTTAAGAAAGGGAGATGTGTGATGTTTTTCATTTTGTAAAGGAAGGGAGATGTGTGATGTTCTCTCCTTTCCTTGTCATTCTTTTCCTTCCCCTTTAAGACACATCACTCTCCCCTTCATTCTTAATTCTCAGAATGTATTCTCTTGAAGTATTCTGTATTTGTCAGTTACTTGTGGCTGTTCATGGATGAGGTTTTAATAAACCCACTCTGCTTATCCTGATGAACTTTATCCTCGTTTTATTACCATTTATACAATATTATACCGCTGTCTGTTTTCCTGAAGTTCACAAGTTCACAACTCAGTCATGCTCCTCTATCCTCTTCCTCCAGACTCCCCCTATCAATTTCCCTCAAGGCAGATGGCCGGATTAACCAGAATCAAGAGACTGAAGCTTTGTAGATGAGTCCCCTCAAAAGAAGTGGGACTGGAATTACTGACTATGCTGACTGTTTCTTCTGAAATTGACACAAGAGGCTGCCCTGTGGCCCTTCACTTAAGAATAAGATGCTGACAAAAAGTGGAACAGGTAATGTATGAATGAATGGTGAGATGGCATGCACTGGACAACACTGGCTGTCTGGCTCTGGTAAAAGCAATTGCTGTTTGCTTGTTGTGCATGACATGAATCCTATGTGTTCTGTTATTATTTAATCTTTTACACACTAAATGTAACTCAAGTCTACTCGGTTTTTACCTTGTTTAATGCAAATTGTACTTCTACAGCAGGGGCCACTCCGTTGTATTTTTTAATATGGAAAATGTCCTTGGACCCACTGTGTGTAGACTGTCACTGCATGAGTTGCCAATACCATGATGATGATGAGTCTTGATGACCAAAGTTACATAATATCTTTACAGTCACTCCCTGGGATGGATGGATCATAATCGGTGGTTTACGGAAGAACTATGGCCATTTCGTGAGTGGCAAACAAGTCGAAAACAACCACAGCAGAACTACATGTCTGTCTAGTATGTCTCAAGAGGTATGCTACATGAAGGTTGGTTCAGTCAGTGGTGCCAGCCTTGGCAGTCTGCATGGCCCTGGCCTGCTTTCTGCTAATTCATATCCTGGAAACAGAGAATCAGAGTAGGCACTTTAGAAATGATGCATGTATGTAATACTGTCGCCTCTGAAAGTGTTATTTTTGAACTACACACTGTGTCTTAAATTTTTCCTCAGGGGTGTCTTAATATCCCTTCCCATTCTGTTTTTCCATCGACAATTACAGGCCAGCACTTACCCTGTGCGATGGGAAACACATTACGTACCATAGCAATCCGCAAATCTGCATCCGCCAGGCAGGCAGTGGACAGTGTGATCACCAAGATTGATTGAGGGAGCACCCGATGGAATGGAGGAGTACCGCGAATAAGAGGAATAGCTGGATGCATGCAACGTCCCAATTTGCCCAGGACAACTACAACATACAGTTACAGTATCCACTTCACTTGTCCTTATCTTTTAAATAATGTTATTATTGCTTGTGAACTTCTATGAGTGTGCGACTTGGTGCGTTTGCTCTCTGCTTCAGATTCATCCCTATAGCTATTTGATACATTTCTTTGCTATTTATAAAACTAGTATAATGTACTACTAAGTGTTTATTCTCTCTGAGGACAGATATGCAAAGGAAATTGCATAATTCTTGAAGTCATGTACTGTCTAATTGTTTAGTACTAGTTAGTAAGTTGTAGTATAAGTAGTACTTCTTTTCATTAACCTAACCGTTCACTTAGCAAACAACTTCATGCATGAACTTCCTTTAAGTCCTTTAAAAGATTTATGGATATGGTCGTATCGTAGATTTGTTTTTCTTCATTTGTTGTTTCTCCATGCTGTGTTTTCTTTTTCTCTCTCCCAAAAACGTTCCCAAAAACTCCCATTCCCATCCATTTTTCAAACCCTAACCCTCTTCCCCCGGGCTGTGTGGTTTTCATTGAGGTGTGTGAGTAAATGACAACAATATTTACACACGCTTGCTGGGGAGGATAAGGTCAAAGCAGCAGAAAATCAATTTAAAGACAGGTGAAGGAATCCAAGGATATATTCCTATTCTGCTTGACACACAGCCATGATTATTTGCAAATCATTTCAGAATTTCATGTCCGCCATCGAGTGGATTCATCAACAACAACCTCCTCCTACATGTGATGAAAGTTTACACTGCTGTGTCCTTCAATACTAGTTCTTGTAGTAGCCATAATCCACACAACTACTAGTTAACTTTTGATTGAATACTTTTGCATTGCTAAGGCTACAATTTAATTATGGCACTGTTCTTGTGTACTGTACTATCGTACTGTTCTAATGCTCCTCTCAGGCCACTAAATGTCTCATTTCCTTTTTTTCATATGCTGCTACTGCCAGTGTGGACCACTACTACTACCACCACAACAATGCCATTTCATCCGTCCAGGATTCCATTGTCAACCTTAATCGCCATTTGCCATGCAGCCAGCCCTGTGCCTAGCCCTATTCCCAAACACTAATAAGAGGTAAGATAAGCATTTTGTGGGAGGAAGAATAATGGAGTAAGAGGAGAGGAGAGACTGACGGTAGTACTAGTAAAAAAGTAGGACAATTGAATTCACTAACTCTGTCAGTGGCACTTTTGTAGAAATGTGGGCGATAACTTAGACAATTAGAATCAAGCAGCCAGTTAAGTTTCAGGAAAACAAACATACAGTTGAGTTAACTCCACCCTGCCTCCCCCACAAAACATAAAACGTGTATGCTATGTTTAGGTAGAAAATAAATAATTACTTTGTCCCTAACAAAAGTAAACTATCCCGCAAGACCCAACCCCCCCTACTCCCTAACCCCACCAATGTCCATGAAATCAAAAGTCCAAAAACCCGAACGCCCAATTCCCAGCCCCACAAAAATCTTTAAAAAAGGAGCAAGGGACAGTCTCTCTTCCTGATCTACTTCCGCCGGCGGTGTCCTGTGGCCAGGTGGTCACGGAGCTCTCGACGGAGGGCCTTGAGCAGGGCTTTCTGCCTCGACAGTTGGGCCACATGCTGCTCAAGGTAGGCCACTCGCAGGGACAAACGGTGCATCCTTGCCTTGCAGGCACTGTGGGGGGCAGCTGTTGTTGTTGCTGCTCGTAGGCGGCGGGTAGCTGCCAGATCACAGTGCTGTACCACTGGAGGATTGCGCTGACCGTTTGACCCCGGGGCAGCGGAGGAGGATGCAGCTGTGTTCAACTGCGATTTCTCCTCCTCCTTGGCCACCAGCTGCCGATATTCGGCAACAATTGCCTCCAGCTTCCGGCGCCTGGCCCGGATTGCCAACTCCTTCCAAGATAGTTTAGAAGGAGTATCTAGATGAAGAAAAAGAAAAATAATGTAACCAAGCCCAATACTCTTTAGGATTAACACAAAATAATTCAACAGAAAGTTGTATCACAGTAGCACTAGCAACTTGCAAGCACAGTACATAACATTTGTGTGGCATGTATCTATCGAACCTCCAACTTCATCGGCCTCTGCTCTACAATAAGTGGGAGTTTCAGGAATTCTACTAGCACTATATGGGCTCACTACATTAGACTCAGACAGTACACCAGTCTTCTCTCTTGTTTAGCGAAATAAGTACGTAAACTCAATTAATATAACTTTCACCCTGCCTTGCCCCTGACTACTACAAAAGGAACATGAAGAAGAAAATAATATGATCATCTATTCACAGGATGTTGCTTACATATGGGATGACTTTAGGTGCTTTGTTTTTGATTGAGTGAACACCGATAGGCCACACATGAATGACAGAGTTGTAAAAAAATTATTAACAGAGGTAGTGAGTGGTCCCCATAATCGCCGGATATATGCTGTGCTTGCAAACTACTGTTATTAGTCATGGTAGTATTCTGAAAAATTACAACTTCTTTCCTCAGCATTGCTACTCTGGCACGGACGTGCGGTGTTATATGCTCTTCAAAGTAACACTCTTCATCCAGTGACTGTCTAGTCTGTCAACATACACCTATGCTATCTATGAGGAAGATACCATCCAGGCATCCATCCATTCAAAGTAAATGTCAATCATTCTTCTTAATGTCTCAACTGGACAAACCTTACTTTGCCTCACCGAAAAACAACCTTTTTTATTTTATTTAGTAAACCGTCAGCCATGCATCCGTGCTTGACTTGCATTTGAATTTGAACCAAAGGATATATTGAGCACACATATAGTTTCTGTTTCACCCACCCAGGCAGACCTCTTTTCTTTCTCCTTCCACCCATCCTTGCTTCAGCCTTCAACCGGCCATGTATCAGATTCCCAGCCACCTCAGGCAGCATTCAAAAACATGTATCATTCTTTGCCAGTCATTAATTTTAACTTGCTGGTCCTCCTTACACCCTTCTTTCCCTTTTCGTTCATCCCATCCATCAAGTTCATCTCTGATCTGACTTGGCTTCTCGATAAAACTTTTACAGCTGAATTGAAGTCAAATTTAGAGGAGGCCATTGGTTACTCGTCAACTCCAGCCGCTAATGCTATTGCTAATGCAAAGTCAAGGGTGACTGTCTTCGACCTGGTTAACAAAAACATAGTTCTAACTTTGTAAGTCTTCTTAACAGTAAAGTGTACTTGTACTGTACAACATATACACCCCTGCAGAGAGCCCACTCTGCAATTTCCATAAGTAAGGAATATAATAGCTTACCACTGCCTGCCGCTACCGTGGCATCCCCCACAGAAGTTCCTGCTGGCTATGGCACCGCATCCGCCCTAGAGTGACCACCTCTGTGCTGGCCCCGGCACTGGTGGTGCCGATGGTGTTACGCCTAGAAAATACATTTAACATTTTCAGATGCCATATACACCACTCACTATTTTGTCTAGGAATGAAAAAATATGTTACTAGTACTACATAAACAAATTTAATAATTTGTGACTCTCTAGTATAAACTAAAAATTTCCTTTCTGCAGGGAAGGGTGTTTTTTATTTATGCGTAGCCATAACATGTGCTGCTACACTTTTTGGCACAATTGATGAATTCTTGCTGATTAACCACACCATTTTTCTCATAACAGACAGAAGCTTCCCTTCTATGAACAAGAGCAAGATCATATGAATGTTAGTCGGAGTCGTCATCATCACCACCAAGACTTTAAGTTCCAACGAGGTGAGGGGTCTCCCACAATTACTGTGTAAATCAGCCACTGTTGAGTTTTCATGACTTCACCGTTTATCTTCTACGAAGTTAATTTTAATAAATGTTTTTAATACATACATTTTTACAGAGTACACACAGAGCTAGTTGTTTTACTTTTAATAAAGCTTTAAAACTTACATAGACTCCGTGGTTTTGTTCATGAGTGAGTGAGCAAAAGGGTTTGCAATGAGTCCGTGACTCTGAGAGGTCTGGACTCTGACTCCGTAGTCTTATGTTCTGGGTTGTATAATCATTGGGGATCATCGCTGCATTCGGGAAGCTAAATAATGACTCTGACACACTAGCTAGTCAGTAAGGAGATTAGGGGTTCAACTTCTGTTATGACTGAGGTATGTGGAAAGTCTAACTGGGCCTATTATCACCAATGCCCTATTTCTTGTCCATAGTTCTGTTTGTGCCGAATAGTCCCTGCAACAGTAGTAGTATGTCCTCCTATCCAATCAAAAAGCAAACTAGTATCTTATTCTTGGTTGCCATTGACATTTTGTTGTTGGGAATTGTCAAAGCATAAACATTTAGAAGACTTCAATAGACATTATGGACAACCCAGAGGACTGCACTCAGTGCCTAGAGCTATTGCTGAATAGGAGTTTTGTTTAACACCTTTTGCCAACTGTGCAAGCTTAGCTAGCTACACAGACAGACTAATAATAATCTAGTATTACAGAAAGTCATAGTAGAGGTAGGATAAGAATTTAGAAACAGTCTACAAGAAGATCAAAGACGATTTAGGAAAAAATTGAATTATGAGGAACATTTGGAATAAAAAGGTGCTGTTAAAGATAGGGAAGTATAATGAATAATATTAAAAGGAAAACTTACTGGGGCCAGCAGAGGAGACCTTGGTGGACCTATCCTGGCCTTCCTGTTCCTGCTCCGCCGGCGCCGCTACCTCGTCCTCTGTCCGCTTGCCCCTGGGGGAGCTGATGTACAACATGAAAGAAAGACACAAACATGGATTATTGTTGTCAACCAAATCAAACATTTCAAAAAACAATAACATTATTTTGGGGAAATAGACAACAATTGCACAAAATGTATTGACCTCTCTGATGTGGTCTACTAGGATATTAGTATTGCTGGATTTGCGGACCGTCTTCTTGGAAAGTTATGTAACTTACTAAACCAACTACAAAAAGGTTCTACTAGGCCATCCATTGTGATACTGCCCTCATGCCACCTGAAAAAGACTGTTTAACCGCCTTGGTTAATGTCCTAAATGGGAAGAGAAGCTGAGTGTCGTCAGCATACGACACGGGGATGAATCCATATGACCTCATGAGACTGGCAAGGGGGGCCACATAAATGTTGAAAAGTGTGGGGCTCAAACATGAGCCCTGCGGCACCCCCTTGGTCAGCTCCACAGGTGTGGATCGGAATGAGCCCATACTGACACTCTGTGTGGTTCTAGCACTTACAAACCTTTAGCACCACTCTGGGACATTTGGTCATGTTTAACCGGGACAAAGTCCAACTTTTAGGCCAACCGAGATGGAATCCATGCGGATCCACTGAGTACCTTTCCTCAGAGGTCCCTCAATGCTGTTCACCAATCCGGATTCATTGAGGGTTCTCCAGCTTGACCTTCAGGGAGCTCCGAGTCAACCTCTGGAAGTTAGCCCTCTGATGCTCATCAGCAAGATGAACCTGGAATCTGGGGCAGTCGCAGTTGAAGATGGCGGGCTTGGGTCTCATGATTAAGTCTGTTACAATATAGAGCTTTTTTCCAAAGTTGCTCCAAACTTCTGGAACTTTTTCCTGAAGTTCTTCTTGAGGGTCTAAAGGGTCCAAAACGCAATCCAAGGGTCTGGAAGCTCAAGATGGTCTTTGAAAAGTTGGGAGCCACAATTCTCACAATGCACCTGGACAAAACCCTTAAATGTTTACCTTCACACTCCAGTTAGGGGACATTGGTGGTGGTGATGCAGCTTAGCTCAGTTACTCTGTAGCTTGCAGAGATGACACTCTTTAATCCTTTAGACGCAAGGTACATCCACGAGACTGTAGTTCTATATAGTGCAGCAGGCACAGTCACACAGAATGCAGGTCCTGGTGCTGGAAATCAAGCTTCCATCATGGCAATCCTTCTTCTTCTCTTAGTTTAAAGAAGCAAATCTGAGAGACTCTGCACCTCTCACATATGTATTCAGTGTTCTTTAGGGACAAGCAAGGGAGCACTCCTGTCAAATGAGGGGCAAGGCAATACCCCAAAACAAGATCACTTCCTCTAAAGTGTGGCATCATCTTGTCCCAGAATGCACCATTCCTCCAAAATTCATGATGGCTGAAATCGCACCAGAGCATAAAGAGCAAACTAAACCAATTATCAGGGGGATATTTACTAGGATTTTACGTCGTGTTTGTGTCACGAAAGTGATGCAAATCTGCACAAAATTGTTTTTTTCCAATTTACTTTCCAGTGCCAAAGTTGTTTAGTGCAGGAAATAAAGTGAAATTAATGTGGAGCAGCACATAGTGCTGCTTTGCATTACTTAGCGAAAAGGGGGGGGTACCTTGGGTGGTGCATGGGCATTCCTAAGGAAGCACCGAAGGTTTCTGATGCCAAACCAAATTTACTAAACAAAGTAGACAGGGTTTAGCATCAGAAAACTGCGCCATTTTAAAATAGATACAAGGAAGGAGAAATGCACTGTACAGCACACATACAAAGTCAGAAAAGGGTTGAAGTCAATTTATGCATGGAATTTTGTACTGGAAGTTTAGCTTTCCAGTACAGAACCTATGCTAGACTCATGAAAACTCCCTTGCACCATGGCGCAAATGTGTCTCCTGGTGCATGGAGGTTGCTTTCAGTGCAGGCGCTAGAGAGAGAGGAGGAGAGTGCCATATTTCAATAAATTTGGCAATTTCCTGCTCTCTCCTTCTCATGCAGCACAGCATTTGTAGGTGCTGCGCTGTGCTGCAAGAGAACTTAGTAGATCTGGCCCTCAGTGTGGCTCATGTCAATAGCTCTGCATCCCCTAACATCGGCAGACTCCTTCCTTAAGCCTCCTATCTGTTTGGGTCAGAGAGGAGGGGGTAAGCATACCTGGTATTCCCTCCCTCTCCTGTTCCCCTTTGAAGCCTCATGCTTTACAATCCCTCCCCGCTGCTCTGGCATTCCTGTGCAGCAGAAACCTCTCTAGCAGATAGCCTCTCCATCGGTGAGCCACTTATCAGTTCGTCAAAGTAGCTTGGCTAATGCTGCTAACTCTAACAAATCAGGGAAGATGGCAGGTAGTCTGAATTTTGGCCTGCAGACAAGAAAGTCATATGACTTCTTTTCTGTACAATTTAGGATACATTCAACAATAGCATATCGTTGGATTTTACAAAAACATTCTTCTAAGTTTTTGAATTATATTTATTCAATTTCTAGCAATATTTATGTATTCATAAACCATTGCAATGATACCCTAAGTGGCTAGACATCTACAATGGGGAAAATGAAATGTGCAACTTCTCAATCACCAGGGCATACACAACATATTTTATATAGACCCACCTTGTAATTACATGACCCCATCCCGGGAACACCTAGATGAGACCTTGGGGGTTCTGAATATGCAACAATAATGTAGATCCTCACTCCACAGTGCTCATAGCACCAAAGTGGATTTTAAGAGGCACTTTACTACAATGGGGTAGGAGAAATGTGCAATTTCTATATCCCCAGGACACATAAAACATATATTATAAGAACCCTTTTTATAATTACATGACCTTCCACAACCATGGGATACATAGGAGAGACCCTGGTGGGTACCTAATATGTAAACTTAATGTAGATTATCACTTTTTACATCCCCTTATCACCAAAGTCGAGTTTGCAGTTAATTTACTTTTTGAAAACAATACTGCAATGCAGGGCTGCTTTTAACCCCTTCGCCCTGGGGTAATTGCCCCATGGTGTGGGGGGAGGGGGGACGCGGCGCCGCAGTGCTCGTGACGACCCCAGCTCGTCATGAGGCACACTGGAGCTGTGCTCATGACGACATAGGCTCGTCACGACTCCGCCCACTGATTGAGTCTCCCGCACAGGCGGGGAATCATTTGCGCATGGGAGTGCCGCAGCCGTTATGTTGAGCCCAGCTCGTCAGGAGCACAGCTACACTGTGCCTCATGACAAGCTGGGCTCGTCACAATCATGGAAGGGGTTAAAATGACCCCAGGAGCTCAGCAGTGCACACATGCAAGTGCAGAAAGAGCTGCTGGCCTTTAAACTGCCATGCTCTATTATATACTAAGTACATATAGGTAGTTTTAATCCCAATGCCCTATTATTTACTAGGGACTTATAGGGTAGATCCTGCCAATTGTAGGTGTCCCCTAATACATAGTGTACCCTAGTGTATGTGTGTGTTTTCAACATAGCACTGACCCTGGGAATGGTTAGACAGAGTCCAGAGACAGTCAGAGTCAGTTACTACCAGTACCAATCAGCAAAAATGGGGATGCACAGGACACACAGGATGATTTTGGCACAAAGTGGCATTTCAGTTGTGAGGCCATCTGAGGCGATTCGTGAAAGAACTGGTTATTCCAAATTGAATTGTTCACCTATCAATGACTGTATGTAAAATTATTATGATAAACAGCATATTGTATTTTGTTGTAATTGGTTTGAAACCTGTTTATAACACAATATATAAACTAGTTATGTCGTTTTTGTATTACATTTTAACTATAATACTAAATATCGCATGCAGTTCGCTGGTCCTGCGGGAAAGATCAGTTCATAATTCCAAACATTTTACCATAAAAGCTTCACGCATCAGATAGCATGGATTTAAACAGCGTGATTTCATATGAATTCTTCCTCTACTCCTCTGGTCTTATTGAAGCAAAAAGCTAACATAACGGCCTAAATACATCTAAATTAACTTGAACCTCCCACTTAGATATTATTTCTTTTACTTTAAATACTGCGTTGTCGACATTTTTTTGCCAAATGGTCACTGACTTCAAACAAGACCCATGACTTGGTAAATTACTACTCAATTATTTATGACATTTCATTTTTTTCATCACTATTTCACCTCAATATTAACCTCAAAATGCCACATTTTTAATAGTTGTGAACTTGTTAGAGTATAATTGAGCCATGTTACTGTAATTGCTGATTCCGGCAGAACAAAACTGGTCAAGTCACGGAAAAGCCTGCAAGCAATTTTTGAAGGTCAAGAAAACGGCATAAAGTATGAGGCTGAAATGTTCTCGACTAAAGAATAATTATAGCATCACTGGTTGAACAGGCGCAGGGCACAGAAGTAAAGGTAACATGTAGAAGCAGGCACCATGACGGGCCGTCGAAAGCAGTGACGGGCCAGTGATCTCTCGGTAAAGCAGCGTGGCACATTGGCATGCAGTCTTTGGAAAATATGCTAGGGAAGGGCATTTTTGTGTGAAACAGAGAAATTAAGGATTATTGCAAGGATTACAAGGGCACAAAAAAGGGAAGGATCTGCATTAAAAGAACAGGCCACTAATAGAGTTGAAAATAACTGCAAGACACTTTGATATGAAAAGAATTCAGCAATCATGGGGATAGTTGTAGAAGGGCACATCATGATACCAGGACAAAGTAACACAAATAAAGGAAGAGGTTTTTAAATCCCTAAAAGGCTAAAGTATGTAAAGTAAAATATTGAACTGGGTGGTGAACTGATCCTTTATGTTTTACAGTTAAAAGTCTACTACTGCAGAGACCTATGTGTAGCATGCAGATTCATTGAAACATAACATTGCCACATCAAACTGTCCCTATTGTTGTAAATAGAGCCACAGAATTAAATTAGAAACATATAAAGTTATGAGGTACCTACATTGACTGGAGTGAAACCCCAGTACCTGTGGAAAACAGTGCTGAAACATGTTAGGAGGCAAGGTATAGGAAACAAAGTGACCTACCTCTCTTTGTCATGCTTGGAAACCATCCAGCCTGTTTTCAAAGATGGGAGTGGATTATGGAGCCAAGAGACAAGTGATATTTACACCTACACTCCTGATTTATGCAGAATACTCACACTTTTAAAAGCTACACATAAAGCAATGTTGCCTTTTGTCAGTTTAAAACTTAATTTATCCAGTGATTGAGCATACTAATTCCGCCACTATCTCACTCCACTAGGTGTACTATTCTATGTGCAACCCATTTCCATGTAGATGTGATTATTTTAGCTGGCTGCCCTCTCCAGAGATGAGACCTCTCGCATATGCGAATTATGCTTGCCCAGAACTACTTACCACTTAATGTTCTGTTGGCACCAGCACTCAATTTAGGAGATTTGGGCTCATTTTATTACCAACAGACTACGACCCAGAGGAAGAGAGAAGAAAGAAGGAGAAAGAGATATGAAAACAACGATGGAGGCAGAAAAAGGGATCCAAAAAGAAACTGCAAGAATAAGATGGTAAGAGCAAGTGTACAATAGTGAAAGAAAAAGGTAATGGCAATCCTGGCATTAAGCAAAGGGGATATAAGGAAAAGTTCAGCATTCATATTTTTACAAATTACACACTGTCCCCAAAAGGTTGTCATCTCTACATTTAGCAGTTGGCATCTTTTGTGCTCTTATTGTTGGCATAACTATATTTAAACCACCCTCACATTCACCACATCAACCAAAGGGCAGCTCACCGTGGAATCAGTGTCACCAGAATACCTACCCAAAAGTGGACCATACATTTCGCAGTATGAGGTATCAGCTCAACATCAAAATAAGTGTGAGCAACACAGTATCTAATGATGAGAAGGAAATCGTGATAAAGTTAATTCAAAATAAAGGGATACAAGCAATTTATGTCTCAACTAGCACTTTCAAATAATTATCATCCCCCACAAAGGAAATACTGCTATTTTACATCAATCAATCAATCGATTAATCAATTAGGTGGCTTGTAATGCGTGACTACTCACCAGTAAGGGTCTCAAGGCACTGGTGGGAGCTACTGATCTCGAAGTCGCTGTGGTTCAGTTGAAGAGCCAAGTCTTGAGGTCCTTTTTGAATAGAGGAAGTGACGGTGATTGCCTGCAGTGGCAAGGCAGTGTGTTCCAGGTCATTGCTGCAAGCTATGAGAAGGATCTTCCTCTGGCTGTGGTCTTGTGGATATGTGGCATGTGTCAGTTGGGTGGAGCGGAGGATTCTGGTGGGTAAATGGAATGCGTGGTGGTGGGTGAGGTGTGTAGGCCCCATGTCATTTTGGGCTATGTAGGCTTGTGCTAGGACCTTGAAGGTTGATCCTCTGTCTTATTACAAACTTCAGAAATCTGGCAACTTCTTTCACAATATGTTCCTCGTCCAAAAATTGGAGACGAAGGAATGCCATAGTCAATTCTGCTGCAGATAGTGTGTGAGTGACCGTCTTGCTAGACTCAGTGGGCATCCACTTGAAGATGTTTCAGAGCAAGCATAACATGTGGAAGCATGATAAGGAGTCAGCGTTGATCTGGTTGGTCCTGGACAGCCTACATCCCATCATGGAAGTTGTTCTTGGCGACTGTAGGTTTTATTGGTGAGCGAGAAAATTAAGTGGGTGTCGTCAGCAAAGGTGATGATGTTGAGTCCATAGTTCCTGATGATGGCTGCGAGTGGTGCAATATAGGTGTTGATGAGAGTGGGGCTCAGGGTGGACCCCTGAGGCCCTCCCAGCTGATCTTTTGTTGGTTCTGAGTGGAACGGTGGTAGTGTGACTCACAGTGTTTGGCCAGTGAGGAATGATCGGCTTCATTCCAGGGCTTTGTCTTGGATGCCAGCATTATGGAGTCTTGTGCATAGGGTGGGGTTAGAGGCAGTATCTATTCCCAATTACAAAGATAACATTTTAGAAGTAAAGGAGTAAGGGTAGGAGGGTGGTGGAGGAGTGGCTTTTGGAGGTACAGAGAGCTGGAGTGGGTGATGTGCTTGCCACTATATGTTTGGCAGTTGCAGGTGGGTCTGGCGTTTTTGTATAGGTGTTGATGTGTGTTTTTTGGCTGGTGTTTGATTATCTGGTGAGTCTGTGTGTTTGCTTTTGGTTGGTGTTGTTTTGTGTGTAGGTGTGCTTTTGTGGGAGTGTGTTTGTTTGGATGAGTGTGTTGTTGTGGTGGTGCCTGGTGCGGTTGTGGGTTTAGTTCCAGTAGTGTGTGTATGCTGTTTGTGTTTTTTGTGCCTTTGTATTTATGTGTGTGTGCGATTGTGCTGCGTGTGTCTGTTAGAGTGGGTGCCTGCAGGGAAGTCAGTGCGGGTGTGGGGGTGTTCCAAAGGCTGCCGATCTCCAGGAATCATCTCTGGCAGTGGGGTGGAGCCCATGATGAAGACTTCGGTCTTCTCTAATTGTGAAAAAGTGCATGAGAGAATAATCTCACGTATTTTTAAATATTTGTAATTTTACAATTGAAATTTGTTTTTCAAATTTTAATGCAGGTGTGTTTATTTTATCTTAATAACTTTAACTCAATAAGTGAAAAAATTAACACAAATGTATTACACATAAAAAAAAAAATTAATGGAAGAGCAATTTAAAAATGCATCAGTACAGAGTAATGTAAACAGACAATTCACGTCAGAAAAGGCACAAATGTAGCTTACCTTCGATTCCGGCAAAATATGAGTTGATTTGCCTCATGGTCATGTAGCAGCAGCAAAGGAAGGACTGAGACAATTGAGTTCATGACAGAAACGGAAGAGGAAAACAGATTAAATGGTACATTTCTACATCATATCACTTTGATTCTGCCAAATGTATGTGTAAATGTAAATGTATCAGGTTTAGAAGTTTACCAGCCACAGTTTCCTTGATGGAAAAGGCACATCGTGAATGGCCCGATGGAAGTATTGGCTGGCCTCCCTTCGGCAGTTGCTTTAGCCTATTGCACCATTGACGCAGGAGGAAAATTGTGGTGGAGACGCATGCACTCATTCGGACTATAGTCCTCGCAGGCGGGCAGAGAAACCGTCGGAAAAGTGACGGCGGTACCAGCTCTGCTAAGATCAAAATCAGGCCCTAAGTCCGCTAATAGCAACTTTACTCATCCTAGACATGTTACATTGCCAACATGGAGCACTGGAGAAGGCTCACGTGTTTAGAGTAACACTGCCCTGAGCGCTCACCTCTACACTGAAACCTCATCCTGAAAGAGCCAGCCTTATGTGTGCACATGTAATGTTTCATCTCATAATACCATAACCCTAAATTACATTAGTCTACTAGACTCAAGAGCTTTGGAACAGCAAATCTACCCTGTGTTATTCTGTTATAATGCAATACATAGGAAATGGGCACCATCACTGCAGCAGGTAGGTGAGGAGGAGAAAGAAGATCAGCAATGCCGTGGCTAGTTGCAACTTGACAAACTTGAACATTGTCTTATTCAGCTATCTTGAATTTCTAGAGCTATAAAAAAAGCAACTTGTCTTCAAGTCATGGAAAACAGCTCTTCAACATTTACTGTTTGAAAAGTTTAAATAAAGTGCATAATTTTGAATGTTTGGAAATACTTTTTGTTGTTTTGCGATGGATTTAGATACTTCTGCACAAAACTGAAATAATTGGGTCACGGAGAAGCAAGCAGGATTAGGCGCAATGGCGCTTATTTGAAGTGAAAAATGCAGTTGCTGTATGGAAAAGAAAAGAAGCGAAAACACGATTTCTGCAAGTTGGCAAATAAGTGTGCATCAATCTGTGGTACTGACCAAGCATGAAACGATTGTTCTAGATGAGAAGTGTAACATACAAACATCGGCCAGGAAGCTGAAATAGGGCTTAGCTATAAGTGGTAGGCAAATAACTTTTTGTCTAAGTTTTATAAACATAATTTTTATTGTATTTTTTAAACAAACAGGAAAGCCATTACATGAGACATCCCAGCATCCGCCATATTCCACAGTCAACATAAAGGGCTTTGGATAAGTTGTTAACCTTTTTAGTGTGGGACTGGTAAAAGGAGCAGGGTACAGCTCTCATATATACATAATGAGATCAAATGGGGGGAGACTTCCCGGGCCTGGAATTGTACTACATATCTATGCAGCTGCAGCATGAGGAGCAGGGGAGTGAGACAACTGGGAAATGACTGTGCTGAAGGGCATGATACAGACTGAAAGGCTCTGTGGCTGTCTGATGCAGGGGAAAAATCAATCCACCAAACACCCTATGTTTGTATATAGGGTAGGGGCAGCATGGGACATGGCGGTTAATGGGGTGCTTCGTCAATCACCGTTTTCGAGCTCATTGAAGGGGATATGGGTGAAACCATTCCAGGACATAGCCCAAGACATGCCTTTAGAGAAGTGGAAGGCAGTCAGTTGTCATACTCAAGGAGGTCTATATCTGGGTGATTTATTTATAACTATGATGGGCCCCTGTGAGACCTTTGCTGTTTGTTGGTGTCAGTTTCTCCAATTTCCTAAACTTAGTAACACAGCTAGGAAAATCTGGACTGAGTTCCTGAATGTGCATTGGATATCTGCTATTATGGAGATGGTCTTGGAGGGAGGTGGTGGTCATCATATGGCATCAATAGTTTATAAATCTCTCAAAGAAAACAGAGTGAAAATCCCATTGGGTGTTGGGTTAAAGTGGGAATAGGATCTTAAAGAGCCCCTCCTAGGTGCAGAGTGGAACGCTGTCTGTGGAATAGTCAAAGAAATGGCTGGCAATTCAAGGTATGAACTATCACATTTTATAGTTCTATATTGCACCCACCTAACCATGATGAGGCTCCATAAGAAATTCCTGTTAAAGGTACCGTGCTTGCCCAATATGTGGCAATGAGAGAGCACCACCTCTTTGCACATGTTCTGGGAGTGCAGAATTGTGTGGAACTAGTAGGGAGAGTTTGTTGCAACTGTCAAGCATGTGGCACATATGGATGTAGCCACAACCACGAAACAATGTGCTCTAGGGCTCCTACCAAACCCCAAAATGGGAAAAATCCCATATAAGTTTGCTCACTTGGTACTGGTATTAGGGTGAAGACGCAAAGCGGGCCATTGGATCTCAGCGAGGTGAGGATTGATGAAAAAGCATTCAACAAGATCGGACACTAAACGGAAATTATTAGTCTGCTCTCTGCAGAAGCACAATTATCGAGTAGCTGTGGGGAGGAAGAACCAGATAGGCCTAGATAAGAACTGAAGTATATAGAGGAGGATTTGATTAATGTAGTTATAGCAGGTCTTGCTATGTTGGGAGAGTGACAGTGGCCAGCGATAAGTGGGGAGTAAACATTCTTGTTGTAATCCGTCTGTTTATGTGTGCCTACTATATGCAGGTGTTAATATTGTTTTTTTACAGCTTGCAGAACCACTGGATGCCTTCAACCTGTACTGTTTCTTGTATGAAGTTATTTTTGTGCAATTAACGTCATCCATTATGTGGGTTACTCTTGCTTGTTCCTAGTAATAGTTTTAAGATGGTGGAGTCTCCATATATAAAAAGATAGGATTGTCCTTTCATCTTATGTGTGGAGATTTCTACAACCATAAAGATAGTACTGGTAAAATACCTTGTGAGTAGCAAAACTCCTGGTGAGGTATTGTCAGCATATAATGCTATTCTGTCCATATGAATATGAAAATGATCTGACAACACGCCATAGATTCACAACTGAGACAGTGGATTTGGGTATAGAAGTTTAGTAAGTCCCCAAAAATTAAGATCCATCCGACCAGGCAACATGTATGATTGGGTATGTCAGATGAGTCGGGAAATCTTTTCAGTCAGTCCTGGCCCCAATGAGTCCTCGCGTTCCTCCTCTGTTTTGTTTGGTAAGGACCCAAGGTCAGTTATATTGATTTGTGCACGTGGAACCCTGCTAGGTAAGGTGAAGATCTTTCCTCTCGGCTGCCCAGTCCCAGGCCTCATTAGGAGTTTTAAGGAAGATAGGTTGTGAGTTATGGATTACTCTAAATGTAGCTGTAAGAATCAGCATATATTGCAGGTTCATGGATCACAGTTTCTGCTTGACTAGTTCAAAGGATTTTCTCCATTGTTGAACACATCTGTGTAATCTGGAAAGATCATTATAGGCATGGATTGGAACAGCAGGTTGTCGAGCTTTCCTGCTTATAGAAGAATGGTGTCTCGATCTTGGAACTTCAGAAGTCGAGCTATTAGAGGATTTGAAAGGGTGCCCAGAGGTGGCCTCTGGGTTAAGGATCTGTGGGCCCTTTCAACAATGAAACAGGGGGAGAGGGCACTCTTTGTGATCAAGGACTTTCTCCAGATTCCAGAAATTTCTCTGGATTTGTAGATTCTACAATCTCAGGTCAATGAATTGAAGGTTGTTTCACCCTGATCTATATTCGGCATCCTCAGTTCTGTCCTCAAGATGTCTATTTGGAGGCAAGTAACTTAGACATGTTTGCTTTAAGGGTTGCAACATCATCTTCCACCAACGAGATACGTTCAGCAGCCTCAAAGACTATGCCTGCAACATTACAGACATCTTGGTGGTGTAATGATATGTCTCACAGATTTTTGGCCCCACTGCTTCCTTTCCTTTGAGGCTTTGATTGCCTGGAGGATAGCTCCAATGTCAGTGGGGCCTCCCAAACATTGAGTGGAAGAACTTTCAGCTTGAGGAACATTGACACTGGGGGAAGGGATGGGTGTTCAATCTGTTGATCTTGCCTGGAGTGGGTATGGATGGCACCTTATGTTTCACCCATGATTAAGGCCATGGTGTGATGGGTTGGGGTTGGCAGGTAATCAATAAGGCTTGAGGAGAGTTTTAGTTAAGGAACCTAGGCATCTGTCTGTTCCAAAGGGTTCCCTCAGGAGAATTGTGCCAGAAACTGTGGAGCCCTCAGAGCCCTAGTCAAGGAGGAGACACTGTGTTGCTGTTCCAGACCCCGTTCAGATCTCAGGGCAGATGGTCTGCTTACTCCCACCTCAGACATCCAGGATGAGGGGAGGCAGTCAAAGAGGGCCCAGGGCAAAGACCACAGGAATCAGTCAGCAAGGTTCATCTAAACAAAATCTGGAACTCAGATGCCTGGGTAGGTGAAATGGGAAAGGAAGGCCAAGAAGAGAAATGAAATCCTTGATGGCCACCCAAAGGCCAAGCCTGAATCTGGTAGGTGACCTACTGCCAGAAAAAGTGGGCTGCAGCACTCTGGGTATTTCAACCAAGCAAGGGAGATCTCCCAAGTTCAACAGGTCAGGAGCCAGGCCATAATTAGGCATAGGTAAAGTCCCCCCATATAAGAAAAGGCTCCAGTACAGTGGGGCCCACCACTTACAATGCAGATATGAAGTCAATCTCCAAGAACAGGAGGTACGGCCGGCTATGGGAGCCCTACCCACTGGGGTAATACACAGCCCAGGGCCACAATGTCCAAAGCTCACCCAGCACCAACACTGTGGGGTCACTACGGCTGTCTGATGCAGCAGACTGCGGAGTGGTTCCCATCCAGATTCACCCCACTGTGTCTCATCTGCTAGTGGTTCAGCCACACATTCACTTTGGGTGAAAGTTCCCACCATAGGACCAGGGTCTCGACTGACAACATCACTGCATCAGTCCATCCCAAGAAGTCTGATCACCTCCTTTGTTCCAACAAGTGAAACACGATCCAGTCAGTTGGGTGCAGGAACGGCGGCAGGAATAGCTACTGCAACGTCCCCAGCTCAGCCAATTCAGACCCACTGGGGATCACTTACACAATAATAAAACAACAATATTGAGGAGATATAAAAATATCATGTCAAAAATATTGCTTACAAAAATAATGTCTCCCTATACTTATAATAGTAAGTAAAAAAATAATATGCTATTTATGTGTACGGAGTTACAAAGGGCCAAGCACACGTTTTTGAGATCATTATTTATAAAATGTAATGTCCAGGAGGCCCGTTCATTTGTTTTGTCCCCATCAAACAAAATGGTTTGCTATAGGATATATCAATGTTTTAAAACGTTTCTGGCTGTTTATTAAGTATTTTTTTCAATTTTATTCTGTTTGTTGCAACACTTGATGGTTGGATTTCTGATTGTATACATGTTTTAATATTTATCTTTTTGTCCCATAGGAATGTTTTGATTTATGTACCTATTCCTTTACTTCTTTTGGCACACCACACAATATGTTTGATAAAAGTCTTTTTATACAATATATATATATATATATATATATATATTTAAGCAATATTAAGAAAATGATTAAAGTCTGGGAATAATAGATAACATATTCCCACAGTTTATGCAACAGTTTATGCAACAGTAGTGAAAACATAGGCTTTCAGAGGCGTTACATTTACTATTCCCACTCCACTCTGTGCAACAGTAGGGAAAGCATTGTCATTTTGAGATGTAAAATTAACTATTCCCGCTCCAGTATGTACAACAGGAGGCAAAACATTGGACATTGGAAGAGTTCAATGTAATACTCCCACTGGGTAGGTGAAATGGGAAAGGAAGATGCCATAACGTTCTTGGAATTAAAAAAGAAAATGAAACGCATAGAGTTACACAGACATTACATGTTGGAGTACTTAAAAGCGAGTGTTATCCCCCAGGGGTTGCGCGTCAGAAACATACCAGGTTTGTTCATTCAAATAAAGGAATTTTTGGAACGTTGGGCATTAATATCTAATCGTTGCTCAAAAGACTGTATGATGTTAATAGTTGAAACAGCCAGAGAAGTCTTACAACAATTGGCAGCAGAGATCCAGGATTTGGAAGATAAAATTAAAAGCTCAGGCATAGTGGAGGATGTCAAACAAAAGTTAGAAGATATAGAGAAAGATCTCCACTCTTATACAGAATACCTCACAAAGCGAAAATTAGAAAAACTAAAACAAATGTGAGATTTTACAGGAAAGAAAACACTTACCCTTATTTGGGAGAGCAATATTACAATCAATCAGAAGGTGAACAATATGACCAATATGGTAATAAACAGTACAATACTGGAAAAAAGGTTACAACCTTTTCTGACTCCTCAGACCCAGAGAATGATGGAATGATTACAGGTAATGGATATCAAACCTTTAGAGTTAATGCTATAATATGCAGACTTTTTTAGGGAGGGTAGCTGGGAGAAGGGGCAACTGGAGACCACAGTATCAACCAAGGTTTCAAGGCAGCCCTCAAATGGACTTTAATCTGTTCCAGGGCAATCAACCAATGAGTTACAATCAATACCTCGAAACACAGAACAAAAGATATTGGAGAGAATAGAAACTATTTCTATTACCAACCTGACTGAATCCCACTTGTCCCCCACTATCATGTCACTTTTATCTAAAGGATTAACGTTTGCCCCGCATTCGGGTCTAAACAAATCTGATTTCTTTAGAGACCTGCAGGCATTCCTGAGAAAAATTAGAATACGAGTTTTCTTCTCGAATTATTATTATATCAATGACAGCCCTAACTTATCTGGTTTAAGATCAAAATCCATGTTTACCCCCATGTTGGATCAGCATCCACCACAGGTAGCCCTCTTTGAACAAGTGATGTACAAGAAATTTGAGAACATTATAAAATATGTTCAAAAACCCCCTTTAATTTGAATTTGGAAGAATACAAAGCCCTACAACACCTTAGGGATGGAAATGACACAACTATTAAAGCATGCGACAAAGGAGGGGGAATCATTGTCTACGATACCTCAGCCTATGTAACTAAAATGGAGGACATGCTCAATGACACATGTTTCTACACATCTATTACTAGAGATTTTACCTCCCAAATAGTCCATAAAATACGTAAATTAACAGACAAAGCATTACAAGAGGGAGAGATTTGAGAAAAAGAATGGACCTATCTTAATGTAGAGAACCAGCGAATGGCTAGTATGTATGGTATTCCAAAGGTACATAAGAGCTCAACGGATCCACCGCTTAGGCCCATAGTGACCACCATAGGCTCAGCTACAGAGCCCTTAGCCAAGTACATTGATGCCATTCTATGCCCTTTTGTATCACAGTCACCAGACTTTGTGCAGGACACTAGACACATTATCAACCTTGTAGAAATTCTAACTTTTGCCCAGATACTCAATATCTAGTAACAATGGACATAGAGGCTCTCTATAGTAATATTCCCATTGATGAAGCACTCAAAGCTGTTCTTTGGTTTATCTGTAAGTATAACATCAAAAGCCCATCCATTTTTATCTTAGGTTGCCTTAAGATAGTATTATGTGACAATACCTTTGAATTTAACAGCAAACTATTCAAGCAAAAACAGGGAGTTAGCATGGGTGCATCATATGCACCGACAGTTGCCAACATATACATGGCCCAATTCAAGGAAAGATATGTTTTTAATGAAATTGCACCTTTCTATGAATCAGTGACCAAATGGTCATGATTCATAGACGACATTTTTTTCATTTGGAATGATTCTCATGACAATCTGCAGCAATTTCTAGATTGGATAAATCTTTGTGATGGGAATATACGCTTTACAAATCACATTAGTACATAAAAAGTAGAGTATCTAGATGTCCAGATCAAACATGAGAGAGGGACCCGGGTGGTGGATTTATTTGTTAAACCCACTGCCAGAATTACCCTGCTCCACTATGACAGCTTTCATCCAGGGATCCAAAAGAACAGCATCCCTTTTGGAGAATTCTTGCGACTCAGGCGCAACTGTACTAACATTAAAGATTTTGACATCAGACCTGAAACCATGAGAGGGAAGTTCCTGGCCAGGGGCTACCCCAAAAAGATTATAAGAGATTCCTATAAAAGAGCCTGTTTCTATGACCGCCAACACCTATTGAATGCTACAAAAGACACCAAGGATCCAGGACTAGTGTTTATAACTAGACACTCTATGCTAAATTACAGAATTAGACAGGCCATATGTGCCAGCTGGCATATATTAAATGTAAACACACCTAAAACAGAGCAGATCTCGATGCCCATGTTCGCATATAGACGAAACAAATCTATAAAAGACTTTGTCGTACATTCGAGTATGTGGCAAACAAATTCCTCCCAACAAATGAATATTGGGGGAACAAACCCAGTATCAGGTACTTATAAATGTGCAAACTGTAAATCTTGTGCTACTGTCATACAAGCATCGAAATTAAATTTGAACAACTATGAGATTTCTCCGGGCAACTTGAACAATTGTCGCACAACTAATGTAATTCACTTGATAATATGCCCTTGTAAACTGGGGTATGTAGGCTAAACAGGGAGAGCTTTGAATGTTCGCTTGACAGAACATAGTTAGGCGATTAGAACGAAAAAGATGATGGCCCCTATGCTTAAACACTATGTTGAGAATAACCACGCACCAGATGATATGCAGTGGTACATCTTTGAAAGGATTAACGACAGAGATGCAGTAGACATAGACAAAATCAGAAAATTAATGGAAGTCTATTCGATTTTTGTATTTGAGATGTCAACCAGAGGGTTGAATCTAGAAATAAGCTGGGATCAGGCTATAAAATAGAAGATAGTCTTTCTGGTAGAAATTGTGTCATCTTAACTTCATTGAAAATAGATCTTCACTCCTTAACTAGCATGAGGATTTTGGTTCATGATATATGAAACCAATATGAACAATCGGTTATGATCAATATAGGTATCCATGAGTTAGAGATGCCCATTCGAGTTCAGCGTTGGTCTATCTAAGTCCGTATAAACTGAGATCCTAATACAAACTCTTTTTGTTACAAGGTACATAGCCCTATGGGTAATTGGATGCGAGACCGTCCTAGTTGGTGACATTAACATCCAACTAATAAAATCGCCGGACCGTAGGATATTAATATGCAAACAACATCAATATTAATACTGCTGGTTGGCAGCCGTTAAGTTATCTTTACGTTATAAAATAATGGGCAACAAAATACGGAATAAATAATACCCCCAAGATGGTAGGCGCCCTATTCTTTCTATGCGCTTCTCAGCCATCAGAACTGCCGCACTGCGTGTTATGTCATACGTCATGACGCCAGTGATGCTAGTTAATTTCTGCGAAACGAGATTTAGGCCGCAAAATAAGTACGCCTCCCTCTTATACGTCATATCAGGTGTGAGAGAAGAGGAGACATGTTTTTTCCACGGGTAAGTGCATTGCTAGGTATTTAGATAGAGAGAAAGGTCACTCCATTTTTTACTGTTAATAAGTTGTCGTCAGTGTACCTTAGATACCATGCTTAATTAGTAACTTGAATCATACTTAGATTGACACACCAGCAATTTCGCTGTTGGGTTGAGACTGAATTCAGTCTGCTTAAACCTAAATTTAACACAGGCTTACCTCCAGTTATCCTTTTATTAGCATACAACATTACCATCATTTTATCTTTCTATCGGACAAATGGTTAGAAATCATCGAGTCACCAATTCATATAATGATACTGAGTCTCTTTGCTACTAGGGATGTTTAAATCCTTTATCTTTTCCATGGGTAGCGTGATGGGTGTTACAGGAATTCCTCCAATTTTAATACCGATAATGGCGGCAGGATATATTCAGGTCGAAGCATTGTGTAATACGACCGCCTGTTGCAATAGACTCTCAGCAAGCCAGAGAAACTGTGAGATGCAGTGTATTATATCGCTGGATACCAAGGGCACGGTAGAAAAGATTTTTTCATCTGTTTGTATTATAGTGGCCATGATAATCAACCCAATGGATATAGACGCATCCTCAATTTAATATATGAATTACTGGCAAGGGACTGACTATAAAGCGGATACAGGTAATAGCTATAGAGTTGAATACATACATATCAAACAAACCATGGTTCATGGTTAGCATCATAGTAACAATTTTGTTTCTTATTTTAGTTTCTTTGAATCTGAGAACCTATCAATCAAGACTATCATTTCTTGACTGATTCTCGTGCTAGATACAGGTAATGGTTATAGATTTGTATGTTCTAACAACAAGCAATATAAACACTTTTTCATGTTAAACTATGTAGTTATCCTCTTGCCCTTCTTTTACATGTGTAGCAGTATGTATACAGAGAATATACCTACTAAAGCCATTGCCTGGACGATTATTTGTATAAGGAAGTACTTTCGGATAAGAGCTTGTATAATCCAGGTGGGCATTCATCTTTGGATCTAATTATATTACTCTCTCCTTAGTTGATAACCCAGGTAGAAATAGCCTCGATGTATTCTTAATAAATTCGAAATAAGCAAGAGATATTTTTGAATATTAGATGTATGTATACTTGTAAAACGCACTGTTACCCCATCACTCGGGGAATCCTGGTGCTGTATACCGCTGGGGAACCTGTCCTGGCTTTCCCTGTGAGATGGTCCCTCCTGGGCACCCCCAAGGTGAAGCCAGGCATCCCCGGCGCTGATAGGGCCGTAGAGGAGATTAAGCAAGCTATTGCCCAGAGTTTTGACCCATCCAAGCCGGAAAGCTACCGTCCCATCTCGCTGCTGCCCTGGCCAGCTAAGCTGACAGAGGCCCATGTCAACCTGGCCCTGTCTGAACACTTAGCCCGGTCCAATGCCCTCGATCCCACACAGAATGGCTTCCGTGCTGGCCACAGCACAGAGACTGCCCTTCTGGTGATGGTGGAACATCTCCGTGCTAGGTTGGATGATGGGCAGACGGCGGCGCTGATTTTGTTAGATCTCAGCGCCGCATTCGATACTGTATCGCACAGCATCCTCCTTAGGCGGCTCGAGGAGACTGGTATCGGCGGCCAGGCGCTGCAATGGTTCCGCTCCTTCCTAGACAACCGCTCCTTCTGTGTTGCCATCCCTCCCTTCAAGTCCAGGTTCCAGCCTCTGGCCATGGGGGTTCCGCAGGGATCCTCGCTGAGTCCCACGTTGTTCAATCTCTACGTGAGACCGCTGGCTGATGTCGCAAGGCAGTGGGGCCTAACCATGGTCTCATATGCCGACGACACACAGCTGGCGGTTACTCTCAGCGGGGATGCGGAACAGGATGCCCCCAGGTTTCAGTCCGGACTGAAGGCGGTGGCCAGCTGGTTGACAGGTAACTGTCTCCAGCTTAATGCCACAAAAACAGAGGTTATGGTTGTCGGGAAGGGAGTGGAGCTCTGGGGCGACCAGTGGTGGCCTTCGGAGTTGGGCCCCACTCCGACCCCAGTGTCGGAGGTGAAGAACCTCAGGGTCTGGTTAGACGCTGGTCTTACATTCACAGGGCACACTAAAAAAATCGCAGCCTGTTGCTTCGGTCTCCTAAGAGGGTTAAGGCCGGTGCTTAAGTTCTTCGACGCCCCTACCAGACAGCTTGTGCTCCAGGCAACCATCATCTCCCGTCTGGACTACGCCAGCTCTTTGCTGGCGGGGGCCAACCAGGCTGAGTTAACCCGTCTTCAGCGGGTGCAGAACGTCGCGGCGAGAGCCATTGTTGGACTTCCTAAGTTCTGCCCGGTGTCTCATGTCATCCGCTCCCTGCACTGGCTCCCGGTTAGAAAGCGTATTCTTTTCAAGGTCCTGTGTCTGACCTTCAAAATCCTTAGAGGCATTGGTCCCGAGATCCTGGCCAACTCCATTTCCTTCTATGTCCCTACCCGCAATCTTCGATCTCAAGGGCAGGCCCGTGCTGTTGTCCCCAGATTTAGGCTCAGCAGGATGGGGGGCCGTTCCTTCAGGGTGAGAGCCGCGTCAATCTGGAACACCCTCCCAGTTGAAATTCGGCTGATAGAGGACTTGCTGTCGTTTCGTAGAGCCATAAAAACCTTCCTATTTTAGCTTCCCTGTTTTTGTACTTTTCTGTAGCATTGTCTCCATGCTGTGTTATGACTGCTTAGTGTCTCTGCGCCGGGATGCTCCTTCGCTGGAGTCGCTGTGCGCATAATAAATTGTTATAACATTAACATTAACATTAACAGTTGCAGAGTGGGACCCATGGTTAGCGTAGGCACCTAGGCGAGAATTATGGAGTCCGCGGACATTGACCCAAGACCCTGCCGCATCGGGAATCGAACCCTGGTCCCGGGCCGACCTCTGCTTCAGGGTCTGCCGCTTCTAACCAGTGAGCCACACTTCTCCACTACATACGAACCCATCTCCATCACTTTCTACCCCTAGCCAGCTGTGAGCCTAGGGAATTTTTGTGTCCCTAGACCAGCGTGAGCCTAAGGAATTCTTGTCTGTAGACAGCTATCGCTTTCAAGGGCCTTAGATAACAACACCTTAAAAAATCCAGATCACTAAGTTTGATCACTAAGTTTTAGACAAAGACCTGCGTAATATAGAACAGCTTGGTAGCCAATCACTTAGACATTATGTCTTGCTTGGTAGTCTATTTTAGGTACCAATTTTTGGGTTCCCTTCCTCTCTATAAAATGAAACCATGTGATATTTTGACTTTTTCAGCCTTCGATAAAGTGGTTCATTTTCTCACACCATCTTCTGTATGAAAGGAAGAAGCATCCAGATAATACGTTTGGGAACATTACAAATAGGTAAAATCATCCAGACATGTGCATAACCAGAACCTTTTTTAATACACTTTAAGTTAGTAAAGGGAACACATATTCATTGTTCATGTATATATTTTTTAAATTTGACACATATTTAGATGAGATTCACTGTAATATACTATACAGCACAAATCCCATTTGAAAGTATGAGAGATTGTGTGTTTGTGTAAATAATCTACTAGTTTACTACAGGCTGGTGATCAGGCTCTTCTTGCTAGACTTTGTACCCAGAACTATTAATTGTTGATCAACATGTTGACATTTTTGATATGATAACATTATTAGTGCGCTTTAACTATAGAATCATTTATTTTCTGCTTACTTCTTAGTACTCACTGGTAAAGAGAACAATCCTGAGGAAGGCATTTGGCGAAACGCGTTGGTGGTATTCTGCATATAACTACCAGTGTCTTTCTGTCCTTTTTTGTGTTTATGTTCATAATATATTGTAATTTTCAACATGTTCTTTCAATATATGGTCTGAACTTATTGTATGAAACGGGATACAATGCGAACATTTATGTGACAATATGTATCTATTTTGTGCACATTAGGAAAGTGAATATAGATATATTATATATCTTATATATGTTTTATGCTGCAAAAAAACAAATATAAATAAAAATGAAATATATTTTCTTAATTAGACGGTTACAGTGTTTATTAAGTTAGCAAGTGTGTATAGTTAGCGCACAGATTGTCTGTATCGATATCACAGAGCCCGGTGCTACCTTTTCCTTCTAAAAATAGACTACTCATATTGCAGCCAGTGAAAATATAGGTAAAGCGCTGGACTTCGGAGAGGTAACATTTAACCAAATTATATATATATATATATATATATATATATATATATATATATATATATATATATATATTACCTACTGGCGGTCGCCAGTAGGTATATATAGTTAGGATTTTTTTCCTATGGGATTTCTGAAAATTCTATGTCGAATAACTTTGGCGTTTGTGGACGGAATTGGCTGAAATTTTCAGGAAAATTGCACATTTTGTTTCTGAGCAGCCCCTGAAAATTTTGGGGGGGGGGGGTTTCGTCAAGGGGGGGCCGAGAAATAAGGGGGCCCCAAAACGCGTTTTTCCCATTTATTTTTCCATAGGGCGGTTGGAATCACTTTTAGCTCGAACGGCTGAATGGATTTACACAAAACTTGGCAAAATTGTAGATATAGTTTGCCCGACGTGCCTTTGCTATGTCTCAATATATGTGGTCCAGTGGATTTTGAGAAATTAACGTTTTAAAAAACAGATATATCTGTAACAGCGCTCAGGTTACCGCCCCGGTTCGCGTACCTGACGCGTAACGGATCTTCCCGAAGCGAAGCTGATTGGCTCTCCGGTGTCTGTCAACATTCTAAACAGTCCGGATCGGCCTCCATCTTGTCTCTCGGTAGGATCGAGAGACAAGAGGTGGAGAAAAACGAAGGGGGAAATTAATGAAAGGGGGCAAGGTAGACCCCTCCTGACCCCCTAGGAATGATGTGGGGGCTAATAAAGGGTCCCGTGGGGTAAAAAATAACAAAATAAAAAATTCAATTTTTCGCGGTATAACCGCTACCCGGTACGCGAACCGGGTAGCTTACCGGTAGCGTAACGGGAGTTCGCCATTTTGTGTTTTGGACAAATTTAATCACAAGATGGAGGAATAACAATGTGGGAAATGGGTATAAGGAGGCACGGGAGACGTATCCTGACCCCCTAGGTTTTCTGAGGGTAGCTGAGGAGGCTCATATATGTCGAAAAAAATATTATTTTTGCATTTTTCCCGCGGTTAGCTGCCGGTACGCGAACCGGGTAGCGAACCGGGAAGCGAACATAAGTGAAAATTAGTGAAAAAAGGTACATTCGAAATTTTAAAAGAGTAATTATAGTTAAGGTAGCTCTGAAAAGAGCTTTTGGGTTCTGTGTAAGTTCTAGGTACTTATAAGTAGGTACCAATACACAGTCTTAAATTTTGTATGAAAACTCTGTTTCCCTCATCTGAGAAGTGCACACCATCTCCTCTGTAGATATCTTGCATGTAGTAACACACATTATTGTTGTAGAACGCGCCCATTCCATGGTCTCTCATATAAGCTGAAACAGACTTATTTACATGCTTCTTCGCTTTCTCAATTTGTGGACAAATTTGATTGGACCACCTCCATTTCTGTCTTTGGCATATATTGGAATATACCAAGGCAGTTTGAGGGAAAAGTGCCATTAATTGCTCAAAGGTGTCCTTTAAGAGCATTTCCAGACCTACCCCAGTCAAAGTGCCCAAATCATTTCCTCCACAGTGAACTATTATGAGGTCAGGGTTTGGCAAATGTAAAAAGGTTTTCACCAATGGTATCAATTGGTGACATCTCAATCCTCTTTGGCCAATCAATTTGATTTCCACATTTTGTAAATTGAGGTTGTGTAAATTTCTGTTATCAGCATACCTGTGAGCCCAGTGGATGTAACTATGTCCAACAATCCAGACAGAAAACATGGTGAGAGGAGGTTCTGCTGCAGTCAGATGAATTGTGGGAATGAAATGGCAGATGAAACAGTAGGAGTTTGTAAAGAAAAAAAACTGTGGAGTTTCAGTGCTAATGATTCAGTAGCAGTGATTGGTGGATTTCCATTGCTGAAAACAGAAAGTTAGGGTGCATGGATGTGTTCTTTGAAACATTTAATTTGAATGGTTAAGAAAACATGATTTAAAAAAAACATTGCAGTGGATCAGCAGGTGTACTGAGAGTTCAGAGTTCATTTGAAACATTGTTGTGTGAACTTGTAAACATGAGAGGTCTGGCAGGAGGTAGTTGCTATGGAAAAAGGCCAGAAAGGGCAGAGGGGGGAAGGGTGTTGATTTGAAAAAAGTGAGGGAAGTTTTGATTGGGTCACATGAGAGATATGTGTGATGAATTTCAGCATTTCAGTGCCTTTGTTGGTTGCAGCCTTTGGAGTGCATACCTTTTGCTCTGCTAAAGAAAAATTGGTGTGTTTCTGAGACTGTTTTGAAATTCAAAAAGCATTTGCTAAGGTGAGAAAAAATTCATTTAATTTAGATAGAGAGTAGTATATTTTATGGAGAAAATAAGGAAGTCAGCTGTACATTTAAAATGTTGTTTTGTGTCAAGTGTTTTCATATTTTTTTCCAAAAAGATTTTGCTTCTTTGACAAATTATAATTATAGATAATGTGAAGTATTAGTACTGATAGGGTGTGCTTGTACATAGGAAGTGTGCTGTGTTTTCAAATTATGTCCAGAAAATCGTTTTTTAACAAAAAGACATGCTTTTTACATTTATGAGAACGATAACATGGGGTGTGCTTTTTTAAATAAATATTTCACTTCCCAACATGAATATGGGAGAATAATTTGCTTGTTTGTTGGTTTAAAAACTCGTTTCTTGAAGTCATTTAGGTTTCACAATATGTTTTGCAAGAGTTTCATAGTCAACATGGGGGCATATTTACAAGGCTTATGAGACACATTCACGTCATTTTTTTCATTTTAAAAGTGACTTTAAAGGTGGTGCAAGGTCCTTGTAAAAACACCCTCATGAGTGCTTTGCAAATTTAAGTCATTTTCCCCTGGTGCATGTGCCTTGTAAATACGCCCCTATGTGTGCTAGACAATTTTAAGGTACTTCGCCCTTGAATCTGGGAGGCTAATTTGCTTACATGATGTGTTTAAAAATTGTGCTAAGGTGAGAAAAGATTCCTTTAATTTAGAAAAAGATTAGTATGCCTTTTGGAGAAAATAAGGAAGCCAGCTAGGGTGTGCTTGTACATAGGAGCTGTGCTGTGTTTTGAAATTATGACCAGAACATCGTTTTTTTAAAAAAAGAAATACTTTTCACATTTATGAGAAGGACAACAAGGGGTCTGCTTTTTTAAATAAATATTTCATTTCCCAACATGAATATGGGGGAATAATTTGCTTGTTTGATGGTTTAAAAACGTGTTTCTTGAAGTCATTTAGGTTTCACTATATGTACTGCTAGAGTTTCATAGTCACTATGATAATTATGATATACATTTAGGACTGTTTAGGGGGCATGGATATGCTGAGGCTTATGTAATTGTCATTGGAGGAGAATTATGTACATTGCACTGCTGCATACAGTCCTCACCTTCTGCGTACTCTTGGATATGCTAGACTATATCTGCTCAATGAGATACCTAAGCTGAGGAAACACAGGTGATGTGATTGTGAAATGAGCAAAAATATTTGCACGTTTTTCAATTACATCACCTGTGTTTCCTAACATTACTAATCATATTGTGCAGATGAGGTTTAGGCCTGTCCAGGGAGACAGAGGAGGTCTGGCCTTTGTTGAAGTGTGCAGTGGACATGACTCACTTCATCTGTTGACCTGCACATGTATTATGTTCTCTGTACTCTTCAACAAGCCAAAATTTCATCTGCAACCCTGAGTAGGCCTCACCTCAAACAAACTTTTGTGACTGCAAGACCTGCCTTTTTGCTCCTAGATACTTCTTGGTTTTACCATGGCAGACAGACAATCCAGCATACCTCTGGATAGGCCACACCTTATGGAGGTGCAAGGGCCTTGTAAATACGCTCTCATGTGTTCTTGGTAATTTTAAGTCACTTCCCCCTGGTGCAAGGGTCTTGTAAATACACCCTCATGTGTGCTTGGCCATTTCAAGTCACTTCCTCCTGGTGCAAGGGCCTTGTAAATACGCCCTCATGTGTGCTTGGGAATTTTAACTCACTTCCCCCTGGTGCATGGGTGTGGTAAATACGCCCTCATGTCTGCTTAGCAATTTTAAGTCACTTTCCCCTGGTGCAAGGTCCTTGTAAATACAACCCTATGTGTTCTTGGAATTTTAACTCATTTCCCCCATGGTGCAAGTGCCTTGTAAATTTGCCCCCTTTGTCTATGTTGTTAAATTACTGTAGATAGAATTGAGAACTAGTGTGTTAATTGTTTGCCTACTGTTATTGGTTTACTATTTGGTAATAGTGGTAAATATCAATTTTTTTAAAAAAATTCCACAGATTTAACTGAAGATCTTTAGAAAACTTTAAAAATGCCCTCAAGGCAGAGAAAACAAAAAGAAGCAAAGCGACTTACACTCCATCTTGGTAAAGATTTGCAGCAGTCCTGTACTAATAAATCGTATCAAGTCACCAAAAAAGCTCCGGGTAAGAAAATAAAATCATTTTTAAAAACAATTTGCAGACAAAAAAATACCAGTATTGAACATGTTTTAGTGCATAGGAAGAGAGACAATTTAAAGGAAAAGGAAAGGCCTGTCAAAAAAGTTTCTGCTAGAGCAGGAGATAAGTCTGTGCATGGCAGTAGAAGGGAAAATCAATTCAGGGACATATTTGATTTTGTTTTGATTTTGAAGGGGATTTATAGAGCGCATGGCTGCCCGGGAGCGTCCCAGCGCTAACTGAATCCAGAGGTAGGATCAAACGGGGTGAAGAAGAGGTCAGGGGAACAGCCATGTCTTCAAGGATTTACGGAATGAAAGGAGATTAGGTTGGGCCCGAAGGTCCGGTGGGAGAGTGTTCCACATCTTGGACGCCTGAAATGAGAACTGCCGACCTCCAAAGCGTGTTCTCTTGATCCTGGGTATTTGAGTCAGATGGGCGTTGGTTGAGCGTAAGGTTCTGTTTGTCCTATAGGGTGTCACAAGATCTTTCAGGACCGGCTGGGGCCTAGCTGGAGGTGACCTGAGGCCAAGAACGCCGGAGAGGCAGCACTGGAGACGTAGCGAGTCCCGGAGAGGAGGATCCCTGGCGCCCTGCGGATAGCGCTTAAAGGCTGGTGCGGTGCAGGCCGGAGTGTCGAGGACGGACTGTGACGGAGCTGGGCCCTGGACACAGATCCCCCCCCCCCCCGATTTCGGCAGAGGAGGTGAGGAGCGGGTTGGGAGAGCATGTGACGGTGCGGAGCGCCCAGGGGTGTTGCAGATTGACCCCGTGAAGAGCAAGAGTCAGCAGTGCACCGCACCGCACCGGGGTGGACTTACAGACGCAGCGGCACCTGGCCCTTGGTGCACAGCCGGGAGGGGAAGTGGCCCCTGGGAGCAGGGACTGTGCAGAGAAAGGATCCCCTTGAAGGGGCGGACATTGGAGGCGAGGTGGGTTTCTCCGGATGGCGCAGTGGACATTGGGACTATAGCGAGCTGGTCCTGGGCAGCTGCGAATCCACGGCAATGGCTGCAGTGGTAGACCGCCTGACTTGAGGAGTGGAGGCGCTAGCGGAGCGGGGTGGGGCAGCGGCGGCTGCTGGTACGGTGGTGCACCTGCCTAGCTGTCCGTCCAGGCGACTTGTAGGCCCGGGCCTTGCTACTGCACGCATCTGAAGCGATCAGAGACAGCGGAGGCTTGCGGGGTAGGACTCTGATACTCCAGGCCTGGCATTGGTTTGACTGGTGTTACGATTCATAACGTGCGTGCTGCGAGAGCACAGGACAGATGGCCGGACAGAGGGGCGGCAAAGGGAGTAGCTGCACACTCCCGGAGATGCTTGGCAAATCCCAAGGTAAAGGGGACAGGAACTCAATGCCGCCGGGAGGTGCTAGCGGTTCCCAAGTGGGGGGCGGTGGAGAACCCCCAGTCACCAGATCATTTCTGGAGTCCCTTTTTGGGACGTTGAGGGAGGACTTTCAGGCGCTAAAACAGGAGGTGGCTGGTGAGGTGCGCGAGATACGTAGAGAGGTGGATGGCCTCGGTGAGAGGGTGGCCACAGTCGAAAGCTCAACACAGAGGCAGGATGAGGAGATCACGCACTTGCAGCAGGAAGTGCTCCACCTCAGGGACCAGCACATAGACCTACAGCTGCATAATGAAGACTTAGAGAACAGATCCCGGCGGAACAACGTAAGGGTCGGGGAGTGCCATCCACGGAGGAGAACACCGGCATAATGGCCTACCTGCAGGAGTTATTCCGGGACATCCTGGGCGAATCTGGGGACTTCCCCATCAGGATAGATAGAGCCCATCGAGTGGTGCCGCGGCGGCGGGCGACAGGCCCCCCCCCCGGACATTCTTGCTTTCCTACCAGACTATCCACTGAAGGAGCGGATCATGGCTGAGGCGAGGAGCAAGCAGTCGATTGTTTTCCGAGGCCATCCGGTGGCGTTGTACCAGGACCTGTCCACGACCACTCTCCAGAAGCGGAGGGCGTTTAAGATTGCGACGGATTTCCTGAGGCAACATGACACGCCCTACTCATGGGGGCACCCTTTTCGCCTCATCTTCCGATGAAATGGCGAATCGCATCAGCTACGGTCCCTCCTGGATGTGTGTGAAGTGCTGGGGATCACAGCGGAGGAAGAAGACTCCTCCACTCCTAGGAGGGGGGATCCTGCCGCCGATGGCTGGCAGAGGGTTTCGCGGCGCAGGTCCTCGGCCGCTTCACGGAGACCTGGCTCGCCCACCATTAGGGCCGAAATGGCGGATGCCATCCAAACTGTCTCCAGGACCTCGGCGATTGAGGAAGAAGTTGCACTGGCAGCATAACCTGGCTCTGGGGGGAGATTGACTATGCATTACTGTTGGAGCAGGCTCGGGGGGGTGGAGAGGTGGGGGCGGTGGAGGGATGCTTGTGGCAGGTCGCCCACGAAAGTAATTCACCACAGGCTTGTCCGGTAAGGGCAGGACTGGGACTATCAGGACTGGAGGTCATGGGAGGGTGGTGGGAGGTGGGTGAGTGGGGGGAGTTTGGGGTTCGAGTTGAGGAATGGGGGGGAAGTGTTGGGGAGTTTGGAATTGGGGGACTGGGGAACTGGGAGGGGGGAGTTGGGGATGGATCTGTCCGGTGCTTTAGTTGAGTACATTCCGCAATGCCAGAGCTCGCAGGCATATTCGATTGATGGTTTGATGCTTCCGGTTGTAGTCCGGCTGCTGGGGTGAGGTGACTCTGATTTGGTATGGTGGGATTGAAAGTAGTGACCCTGAATGTGAAGGGATTGAACAACCCCACGAAACGTAGAGCGATTCTCTCCTTGTTAGAGGGTTCTCAGGCTGACATTTGTTTGCTTCAGGAAACGCACCTGCTAGCTGGTGACTGCCATAGGTTGCGGTCCCGCTCCTTCCCCACGCAGTTCTTCTCCTCCAACACCACGAAAACAGCTGTGGTGGCTATCCTAGTGTCTAAGTCCTTTAGAGGGGAGGTCATACACAAACTCGTAGAGCAGAAGGGGAGGCTGCTGGCTTATAGGTTTAAATTGGGCCCCGTGCAGTTTACCATAGGATCAATTTACAGCCCCAACGAACAACAGGACCGATTCCTCCACACTGCTTTAATTGATATCACGGCGTCACCTGACAGGCACATCATTTTAGGGGGGGGACCTGAACTTGGTGTTCGATTCCTCTCTGGATAGGTCCGCGCAGCGGTACCCACAAACGGGGGAATTGTCGAACGCTGTGAAAACACAATTGGCTGATTCGGATTTACATGACCTCTGGCGGGGGTTTCATCCTTTAGATAGGGACTATTCTTACTACTCCCACGCACACAAAACATACGCTCGGTTGGACTATTTGCTGGTCTCTGGCCCGGTTCGAGACATGGCCACTGCCTCTGAGGTGGGGGTCATCTCTCTATCGGATCATGCCCCGGTCTCGGGGACTTTCCTCCCCCCGTCGATCTCGGCGCGATGTGGGGTCTGGCGACTTCGGGATACCCTCCTGCACAAGAAGGCTGTGGTGCAGTGCATAACGGAGTCCGTGCGGGAATTTCAACTGCATAACTCCAACCCCGACACCGCATTGGCGACCCAATGGGGAGCTCTCAAGGTGGTCTTGCGGGGTGACTTCATAGCAATTTCGTCGGCCGAAAACAAAGAGAGAAGGGTCAAGCGAGAAGAGCTCCCGCAGAAGGTTAGGGAACTGGAGCAGGTACATCGTTGCACTGGGGCTCCCATAATATGGAAGCAACTAAAGGCGGCGAGGAAACTCCTTTCAGCTCTAGATTTAGACAGAGCTGAGTATGCAGCGCTGCGGCTGAAACACGCCTACTATACAGGGGGGGTCGCTGTGGCCGGTTACTGGCAGCTAAGCTCTGAGTGGCGCACCAACACCATAGGGTAAAGGAGATAGCGGAGGCAGGAGGGCGATCAGTCACCGAAGACATCGACATAGCCGAGTGCTTTCGCAAGTTCTACTCTGAGCTTTACGCGGGGGATGACCCGGGCATAGGTGAGCCCGATGAGTATCTGGACTCGGTGGCTCTTCAGTCCCTGGCCCCGGTGCAGACCGAATACCTGGAACGGGAGATTCGAATAGAGGAGGTTGTCACAGCAATTTCTAGGCTGAAACTCGGGAAAGCCCCAGGTCCGGACGGCTACACCTCCCTTTTCTACAAGACGTTCTGCACGATCCTGGCGCCTGTACTGACCAAGCTGTTTAATTCCTTTGCTTGCCCTGGAGCCATCCCGCCGGATCTCCTGCAGGCGACTGTATCAGTTATACCTAAACCGGGGAAGGATAGGACTCAATGTAGCTCGTATAGACCAATCTCCCTTCTAAATGTCGAACTTAAAATATATACGGGGTTCCTGGCAGTGAGATTAGCGCAGTATCTACCTGGACTGATTGAATCGGACCAATCCGGCTTTGTGCCTGGCAGACAAACGGTGGATAATACTATAAGGTTGGTGCATGTACTGGAGAAAGCCTCACGGATCCCGGGGGAGAGGATGCTGCTTTCGGTTGACGCCGAAAAGGCGTTCGACCGGGTGCACTGGCCGTATCTGGAGCAGGTGATGGCACGGATGGGCATAGGGGAGAAATTCAGGACCATGGTGTTTAACTGTTACAAGTACCCATCGGCTACGGTACGTGTCAATGGCTGCGGTTCGCGGCACTTTAATATTGGACGCGGCACAAGGCAGGGGTGCCCATTGTCTCCTCTTCTTTTTGTTCTCTACATGGAGCCCTTCCCCCAGAGAGTACGGCAGAACCCGGACGTGATCGGGGTACGGATGGGAGGGTACACTCACACGGTCAGCCTATATGCGGACGATGTCATATTCACGCTAGAGGACCCGAGGCGGGCCTTACCCGCATGTATGGGGGAGCTCGATGCCTTCGCGGGAGCAGCTGGGTTTTGAATGAATGTAGGGAAATCTATAGCATTGGACATCTCCCTGACGCCCGAGACAGGACCTGCAGAGGCGTTTCCCGCTTCAGTGGTCGCAGCGCCACGTGCCATACCTAGGTATCCTGCTAGCTCCTACGTTACAGGCGATGGTGGTGGCTAATTATGAGGGCCTAGGCAAGAAAGTCAAAGAGGAGCTGGGAAGATGGGGCAAGGGGACGATTTCCTGGCTAGGTCGAATAGCGGCGATCAAGATGACGGTCCTACCCCAGATTCTGTACTTGTTTCGTGCGCTTCCGCTGCAGCCCCCTCGGGGCTGGATACGACAGATGCAGGCCGACCTGTCCCGATTTGTTTGGCAGGGCCGCAAGCCCCGAATGAGAAGGGCTTTGACAACTCTAGCGCCGGAGGCGGGTGGATTGGGGGTCCCTGATCTTCAAAAATATTTTCAGGCGTCACAGCTAAGGTACCTGGTGGAATGGAGCAGGTGGGAGTCAGACAAGAACTGGCTCTTCCAGGATCAGGCGGTGGCGGGCCGACCCCTGCAGGAAATACCGTTCCTGCGCAGGACGCACCGTCCTCCGAACCTTTATGCATCCTATATCACAAGGGTGCCTCTGCGGATTTGGGACGCCACTAACACACCTTTTGCCTCACCACGTTCCCTTCTCCATTCACGCCCATAGTAGACAACCCAGACTTTATGCCGGGGACGGAACCTGGGAGCCTATACACACTGGCGGGGGAAGGGTTGTAGAGCACTCTTTCATATATATGGAGAAGATGGGGTCCTCCCCTTCGAGGCTCTCAAAGAAACTTACCAGCTGACAGAGGCAGACAGGATGAGGTACTGGCAAGTTCGACACTGGGCCCTGCAACCGCAAGTGCGGGAATCAGCAGACAGGAACCTGTTGCCTTATGAAAGGTGGCTAGCGACGCGCACGGCGGACGCCAAACTGATATCTGATCTCTATAAAATGCTGCAACCACCGCCTTCTCATTCGTATAACCCCGGTAGAGAGAGGTGGAACAGGGAACTGGGGAGAACACTCAGCCACAAGGAGTGGGAGCAAATCTCGTACAGGGCACGACACTCCGCATATCATGTAGGGCTCACGGAAACCTTCACCAAGGTCTCTACGTATTGGTACCACACTCCGGAGCGCCTCCATGAAATGAACCGACTCCTAGACACTGCATGTTGGCGTAATTGCGGGCACGTTGGCACACTGACACACACTTTATGGGACTGCCCACTGCTACAGGATTATTGGAAGGAGGTGATCAATGAGATAGATGCATGTTTCGATATAGAGTTGCCCCGTTTCCCGGCTTACATCCTGCTGGGTCTCCCCAATGACCTAATGTATCCAATGAAATCTCGGAGGGGGAGACACATTGCCATTGCGCTAGGCTCGGCGATACAGAACATTCTGATACACTGGCGTACACCCACTGTCCCCTCTAACACAGGTTGGCTTCATAGGCTGTGGCATGTTCTTGGAATGGAAAAAATATCACTTACACTGGCAGGGGACGTAGATCAATTCCAAGAGCTGTGGCTACCCTTCCATACGCTACTGGCAGCCAAATTCAAGGAGCTTACCTGCCCGAGATACCTGAGGCTACTGAGACTCACTCCTCCCATACAGTGAGAGGTTGGGGGAAGGGTTCAGAACTGCACACCGGAAATGGGAGAGCAGGCGGATGAGAGTAGCGAGTGTCGGCGTTCTACTTGGTGCAGCACCGGACAGAGGGAGGGAGGGGCGGGGAGACGGGTGGGGGGGGGGTTGTTGGGATGGTTTGTTTCGTTGAAAGAGAGGTACAGCGGGGTTGTTACTCGCAAGCGGTCCAACGCTTGGGCACATTACATGAGCAGGCCACCCGGGTGGCTTTGCAAAGCTGGGACTGTTGAACTTTACAGGTAGAGGCAAGCCCCGGAGGAGGCGTTGATTTATTTCGTCAATGATTGTTTCTTATTGCCTTTACACGTATGCCTTCACTGTTGTACCACTGTACTTAATAAAATACTTTAAACATAAAAAAAGAAAAAAGAAGAAGAAAAAAGTTCTTTTCAGAACTACCTCCAATTCTCATCAAAGAGCTATATTCTTAAAAAAATGAAAAAGAGTAAGTGAAGTGGAGTGCATTGATAATAGAAAGGAAAATGAGTAAGAAAGAACAGAAAGGTATGAGAGGAGAAAGGAAGTGAAGTAGGGGGACTGAAAGAAGGTGAGTGTTGGGAAGGAAAGTAAGGAGAAGGAGAGTGAACATGGGGAATGTGGATATTCAAAGAAAATGTTGAAAAGGAACGGGGGTGTGGTAGGGTAAGAAAAGATGCATTGCTGGAGTTGCATCATTTTTGTGACACACTCCAGCAATGCATCACTTTTGTACTTACAGATACGTCTGCAATACTGACGTATCTGTATGTATGCAAAAGGGACGAATTGACGCAAAAAAGGGTCGTAGAGGTGATGCAGTGAAATCTATGAGATATCACTGCGTCACTTTTATGACGCTGTTGCGTCCAAATCTTGCGCCTGTATCACAGCAGGCGGTAGACTGATGCACGCCTTTTCACATGGGGCCTGGCCCCATGTAAAAGGATGCATTGCTGGAGTTACATCATTTTTGTGACACACTCCAGCAATGCATCACTTTTGCGCTTAAAGATACGACTGAAATACTGACGTATCTGTAAGTACTTGCGACATAATACGTCATATATTTAATATGACGCATGACTAGAAGACTGAAGGCCTCATTTATGGGGACATGCGTCACTTTAACGCCACCGGTGCGTCACTTTTTGTGACGCACCAGTGCTGTAAAAAATGCACCTTATTCAGTCATATTTACAAAGTGACGCATCTAGGTAGATGCGTCACTTTGTAAGCCCCTGCACCACATTATACCTACGTCAGGTGTAATGTATGCAAAAGGGACGTATTGACGCAAGAAAGGGTCATAGAGGTGACACAGTGAAATCATTGAAATATCACTGCATCACTTTTATGACGCTGTTGCGTCCAAATCTTACGCCTGTTTCACAGCAGGCGTAAGACTGATGCAGGCCCTTTCACATGGGGCCTGGCCCCATGTGAATGGATGCATTGATGGAGTTGCATCATTTTTGTGACACACTCCAGCAATGCATCACTTTTGCGCTTACAGATACGTCTGAAATACTGACGTATCTGTAAGTACTTGCAACATAATACGTCATATATTTAATATGACGCATGACTAGAAGACTGAAGGCCTCATTAATGAGGCCATGCGTCACTTTAACGCCACCGGTGCGTCACTTTTTGTGACGCACCAGTGCTGTAAAAAATGCACCTTATTCAGTCATATTTACAAAGTGACGCATCTAGGTAGATGCGTTACTTTGTAAGCCCCTGCACCACATTATACCTACGTCAGGTTTAATGTATGCAAAAGGGACGTATTGACGCAGGAAAGAGTCGCAGAGGTGATGCAGTGAAATCAATAAGATATCACTGCGTCACTTTTATGACGCTGTTGTATCCAAATCTTACGCCTGTTTCACTGCAGGCGTAAGACTGATGCAGGCCCTTTCACATGGGGCCAGGCCCCATGTGAAGGGATTTATTGCTGGAGTTGCATCATTTTTGTGACACACTCGAGTAATGCATCACTTTTGCGCTTACAGATATGAATGAAATACTGACGTATCTGTAAGTACTTGTGACATTATACGTCATATATTTAATATGACGCATGACTAGCAGACTGAAGGCCTCATTTATGAGGCCATGCGCCACTTTAACGCCACCGGTGCGTCACTTTTTGTGATGCACCAGTGCTGTAAAAAATGCACCTTATTCTGTCATATTTACAAAGTGACGCATCTAGGTAGATGCGTCACTTTGTAAGCCCCTGCACCACATTATACCTACGTCAGGTGTAATGTATGCAAAAGGGACGTATTGACGCAAGAAAGGGTCGCAGAGGTGACGCAGTGAAATCTATGAGATATCACTGCATCACTTTTATGACGCTGTTGCGTCCAAATCTTACGCCTGTTTCACAGCAGGTGTAAGACTGATGCAGGCCATTTCACATGGGGCCTGGCCCCATGTGAAAGGATGCAATGCTGGAGTTGCATCATTTTTGTGACACACACCAGCAATGCATCACTTTTGCGCTTACAGATACATCTGAAATACTGACGTATCTGTAAGTACTTGCGACATAATACGTCATATATTTAATATGACGCATGGCTAGAAGACTGAAGGCCTCATTTATCACCGGTGCGTCACTTTTTGTGACGCACCAGTGCTGTAAAAAATGCACCTTATTCAGTCATTTTTACAAAGTGACGCATCTAGGTAGATGCGTCACTTTGTAAGCCCCTGCACCACATTATACCTACATCAGGTGTAATGTATGCAAAAGGGACGTATTGACTCAAGAAAGGGTCGTAGAGGTGACGCAGTGAAATCTATGACATATCACTGCGTCACTTTTATGACGCTGTTGCGTCCAAATCTTACGCCTGTTTCACAGCAGGCGTAAGACTGATGCAGGCCCTTTCACATGGGGCCTGGCCCCATGTGAAAGGATGCATTGCTGGAGTTGCATCATTTTTGTGACACACTCCAGCAATGCATCACTTTTGCGCTTACAGATACGTCTGAAATACTGACGTATCTGTAAGTACCTGCGACATAATACGTCATATATTTTATATGACGCATGACTACAAGACTGAAGCCTCATTTTAGAGGCCATGCGTCACTTTAAAGCCACCGGTACATCACTTTTTGTGACGCACCAGTGCCGTAAAAATGCACCTTATTCAGTCATATTTACAAAGTGACGCATCTAGGTTGATGCGTCACTTTGTAAGCCCCTGCACCACATTATACCTACGTCAGGTGTAATGTATGCAAAAGGGACGTATTGACGCAAGAAAGGGTCGTAGAGGTGACGCAATGAAATCTATGAGATATCACTGCGTCACTTTTATGACGCTGTTGCGTCCAAATCTTACGCCTGTTTCACAGCAGGCGTAAGACTGATGCAGGCCCTTTCACATGGGGCCTGGCCCCATGTGAAAGGATGCATTGCTGGAGTTGCATCATTTTTGTGACACACTCCAGCAATGCATCACTTTTGCGCTTACAGATACGTATGAAATACTGACGTATCTGTAAGTACTTGTGACATAATACGTCATATATTTAATATGACGCATGACTAGCAGACTGAAGGCCTCATTTATGAGGCCATGCGCCACTTTAACGCCACCGGTGCTTCACTTTTTGTGACGCACCAGTGCTGTAAAGAATGCACCTTATTCTGTCATATTTACAAAGTGACGCATCTAGGTAGATGCGTCACTTTGTAAGCCCCTGCACCACATTATACCTACGTCAGGTGTATTGTATGCAAAAGGGACGTATTGACGCAAGAAAGGGTCGTAGAGGTGACGCAGTGAAATCTATGAGATATCACTGAGTCACTTTTATGACGCTGTTGCATCCAAATATTACGCCTGTTTCACAGCAGGCGTAAGAGTGATGCAGGCCCTTTCACATGGGGCCTGGCACCATGTGAAAGGATGCATAGCTGGATTTGCATCATTTTTGTGACACACTCCAGCAATGCATCACTTTTGCGCTTACAGATACGTCTGAAATACTGTCGTATCTGTAAGTACTTGTGACATAATACGTCATATATTTAATATGACGCATGACTACAAGACTGAAGGCCTCATTTATGAGGCCATGCGTCACTTTAACGCCACTGGTGCGTCACTTTTTGTGACGCACCAGTGCTGTAAAAATGCACCTTATTCAGTCATATTTACAAAGTGACGCATCTAAGTAGATGCGTCACTTTGTAAGCCCCTGCACTATATTATACCTACGTCAGGTGTAATGTATACAAAAGGGAGGTATTGACGCAAGAAAGGGTCGTAGAGGTGTCGCAATGAAATCTATGAGATATCACTGCGTCACTTTTATGACACTGTTGCGTCCAAATCTTACGCCTGTTTCACAGCAGGCGTAAGACTGATGCAGGCCCTTTCACATGGTGCCTGGCCCCATGTGAAAGGATGCATTGCTGGAGTTTCATCATTTTTGTGACACACTCCAGCAATGCATCACTTTTGCGCTTACAGATACGTCTGAAATACTGACGTATCTGTAAGTACTTGCGACATAATACGTCATATATTTAATATGACGCACGACTACAAGACTGAAGGCCTCATTTATGAGGCCATGCGTCACTTTAACGCCACTGGTGCTTCACTTTTTGTGACGCACCAGTGCTGTAAAAAGTGCACCTTATTCAGTCATATTTACAAAGTGACGCATCTAGGTTGATGCGTCACTTTGTAAGCCCCTGCACCACATTATACCTACGTCAGGTGTAATGTATGCAAAAGGGACGTATTGACGCAAGAAAGGGTCGTGAGGTGACACAATGAAATCTATGAGATATCACTGCGTCACTTTTATGACGCTGTTGCGTCCAAATCTTACGCCTGTTTCACAGCAGGCGTAAGACTGATGCAGGCCCTTTCACATGGGGCCTGGCCCCATGTGAAAGGATGCATTGCTGGAGTTGCAACATTTGAGTGACACACTCCAGCAATGCATCACTTTTGCGCTTACAGATACATCTGAAATACTGACATATCTGTAAGTACTTGCAACATAATACGTCATATATTTAATATGACGCATGACTAGAAGACTGAAGGCCTCATTTATGAGGCCAAGCGCCACGTTAACACCACCGGTGCGTCACTTTTTGTGACGCACCAGTGCTGTAAAAAATGCACCTTATTCAGTCATATTTACAAAGTGACGCATCTAGGTAGATGCGTCACTTTGTAAGCGCCTGCGCCACATTATACCTATGTCAGGTGTAATGTTTGCAAAAGGGGCGTATTGACGCAAGAAAGGGTCGCAGAGGTGATGCAGTGAATAAACTGGGTTTTCCCCATGCTACGCTCCCCGGTGCGTGTACCGGGCGCTCCCCCCGTGCAAATCAAAAAAAAAATTATTATTTTTTTGCCCTGCGGGGCCTTTTTATAGCCCCCACATCAAACCTAGGGGTCAGGGGGCGTCTACCCTGCCCCATTATGGTCATTTCCCCCTTTGTTTTTGCCACCTCTCGTGTCTCGATCCTACCGAGACACAAGATGGCGGCCGCTCCGGACTGTTACGAATGTTTACAGACACCCGAGAGCCAATCAGCTTTCCGTGCGCAAGTCGCATAGCGCGGCCACTGCGCTCCCCGGTGCGCGTACCGGGGCGCGCCTATAGATAAATATATTTTTTTTAACCTAAATTACTCAAAAACCACTAGAGCACATATCATGAGACATAGCAAAGGCACATTGGGCTACCAGTCCCTACAATTTTGCCAAGTTTGGTGCAAATCCATTCAGCCGTTCGGGCTAAAAGTGAGTTCGACCGCCCTATGGAAATTAACATGGAGAAAACATGTTTTGGGACCCCCTTTTATCTCGACCCCGCTTGACGAATCCCCCCCACATTTTCAGGGAAGGAGGGGGCCACGACCGCCAGTAGGTAATATATATATATATATATATATATATATATATATATATATATATATATATATATATATATATATATATATATATATATATATATATCACAGCTCAGGTTTCTTTCGCATCCCATGGAAAGAAATTACGGCACTCACAGGGAAAGTGTTCAGTATGTTTTTAATCGCTCAGCAGACAGTGCAACGGAGCGGAATATATATATATATATATATATATATATATATATATATATATATATATATATATATATATATAATCACACACATTGATATAAAACAATGAAACAATTTACATGATTAATAATCAATGTAATAGTTACTTTTTAATTTTAATTAAATAGTTATTTCTTTTTAACTTAATTAACTTCCCGAGATATACCCCCACAATTGTAGCTGCCCACAGTTACAATTGAACTAAAAAAAGTAAGCATTACACAATTGACATAATTAATAATCAATTAAATAATAATGAATACATGAAAAATCTATTGTTAATTGTTACTTAATTACCTTCCCATCCTATACCCCTACAAACAGAGCAGCCAGCACCTTCCATATAACTTAAAAAATATAATTAGTGCACAACTTGCACAATTAATAATCAATTAAATATTCATTATTACAATAATTATGAATTGTTGATTACTTACACTTAATTATATTCCACCTTATACGACTTCAAAGGTAGAAACCCAATACAGTACTAAAAATTACTACTATCTATTATATTAAAAATGTTAAATCATTTAAAATTACAAACTATATTTAAAAATAATGCTAACAATTAGACTGACTAGATTAGCACATTAATCTTTGACTATACATAAACATACAATATTAACAACAACAATATTCTTGACAGCGATTTTACTTACCTGAAAAAAATGTATATTCTTGACTACAATATTTCTGCATCACAATATTTTTGTATCACAATAGTTTTTTCTGATATATCTGTAGCACACTATATCAAACTTCATACTTTTTCCAAATATCCCCACTGTGCAACTACCTGTTCATGATCAGGAAAGGACAAGGTCCACAAGGGAAGAAATTCAGTATGGCCCAGAGAGATCTACACCCCAGATACGTAGTGATGGAACTTTGTTCCATGACAAGCTGCAGCAGAATGATTGGGGAGGTGGGGAGCATTTTAGAATGCTTGGTCCATCTTGGGTACCCAGGTAATGCCTGCCCTCTTTTGTCTGTTTTAATCAACTATAATGTTGTTCTATGTATAACAATAATTTAGGCCATATATAGAGTGCACGTGACAATTGACTTGCATGTGGCTTCTAACAATAATTTAGGCCATATATAGAGTGCACATGACAATTGACTTGCATGTGGCTTCTTTCTGCCACACATGACCAGTCTCAGGCACCAAGAATTAAAGACAAAGCATCAACCTATGCTGTAAAACAGGAAAAGTAAAGATATGTTTTTCTAGTGTCTGATATGAACAGTGTGAAAGCAGAAAACCTGGGATGAATCCTGTTTCCTAGGTTGACCAAATTGTATGATTCTGGGAAAATCTTTCTCTTTTATTTGATTAAGCTGTAATGTTGCTCCAGGTATAATAAGAATCTAGACTACATATAGAGTGCACTTGCCAATTGTCTTTCATGTGGCTTCTACCTGCCAGCTACACTTTCAACTCATATGACAAGAATTAAAGACAAAACCTTAACTCTTGATGCGTGATAGGAGAAACAAACAGATGTCCATCTCGTGTCAGAGTTGCACAAAGTGAAAGCAGAAAACCTGGAATCAATCACTTTTTCTCTGCTTAAACAAATTGTGTGATTCTAAGCAATCTTTCTCCTCTTTACGATTTAACAGACTATAATGGTGCTTCATGTACAATAAGGGTGCCCATGACAACTGACTTGCCTCTTAGTTCATTATTAACACTGTTGTCAGGCCGGGTCGCATAACTGTTTTTAAGTTCACACTAAATTTAATCACTATTAGTAAATTCAGTCGAGTTATCACTTTAAGTAAATACCTGTCAATGAATGATATAATCCTAAATACTTTGGTGAACCATTGTTTCATTTTACACTTCTCTGAGCTGTAAACAAATTTACATGCAAATTTAATGGCTCAGCTTGTGCATGGGCTGTCCCTGATAACTTGTATACTCGCCCACTTCTAAAGAAGCCAGCATTTGAAAGCAGGGCTGGGGCTTGGGCGATTGTAATGGTAAAAACAAAGGTGGTGATGGACGGAGCGTTGACAATACAAACACTCACCCCAGTCAACAGATCTGGGTTTAATCCATCACCGTTCTTTAGCTCACTCCGCCACCCCAGTTCAGACATGGCCATATGCAAATCAGTCTGACCCTGTGCCTCATGGGAACAGTCCAGCCCGAACTGCCAAGCCATGTCTTCCCTGGACCGGAATCAAGCTTCCCAGGACCGGTTTCTGGCATTACAGCCGTCTTCAGCCGGGCTTACTTGACTCCAGTGGCAAAGTGAGCAAGAGACTCACGTCTGAGCATACCCTGCAAACTTAGGCCGAACAAAGAAAAAACAAAGTTGTAATGGTACCCTTGGGCCGAGTCCTTGGAGTCAAAAGCAATTGTTTGGAACTGGGCCACATGCTAAACAGATGCTGCATCAAAGGTGCAGCATTTTAACCAAAGATAAGATACAGTGGGGCATATTCTCAAGGATTTATCGCTGAGTTATCATCAATTTATCCCAGCCAAAGTGGTGATAAATGTATCGCCCCATTCACAAGCTGGTGCTAACAGCCAATATCACCAGTTTACCTGTGATAGCAGCCTCCAAAAACATAACCACAGATGACCCCGGCAACTATCGCTAACGAGATGAGCGTAGGCGTTCCCATGCAAAAAGCCACGGCAACAGCACTCCAAAAAATTCTCAATGACCAGCCAGATCGGCGATAAGTTCCCAAAACAGGCAATAGGGCGCGTTAGCAGCAGGAATTTAACACCTGCTCTGACCTGGTGTAAAGTCGGACGACAACCTGCACCAGAAAACGGAACCCAGGCAAGAGCCACACCTGAAGAACAACAGATGCCATGGAACACCTGACCATGCAGCCCGGAGCCCCAAGAGGGCTACAACACCAACCACCACAACCCCCAGGACCCCCCGACAAAGAAATGTTACATCAACTTTACGAAATCATGAACAAAACCATTTGGCTGATGTTGCACAATCACAACACAACATACATGTGTGGCCAGAAAAAGCAGAACCATGCATTAATCTTAGAATGTCCAAACAATTTGTTTTTTTCAGAATAAGCACAAAACAAATATTCAGAAAAATCATGGCGGGTCTTCTCAGGACAATCTGTAAGTCACAGCCTGCAAGACAAAATTCTAGATAAGAAGGTGTGTCATGCGCTCATTAAAGGACAGAGAGAGAGAGAGAGAGAGCGAAAGAGAGAGAGAGAGAGAAAGAGAGAGAGAGAGAGAGAAAGAGAAAAGGAGAAAGAGACAGAGAGAAAGAGAGAAAGAGAGGGAGAGAGAGAGAGAAAGCGAGAAAGAGAGAGAGAGAGAAAGAAAGAGAGAAACAGAGAGAGAGATAGCGAAAGAGAGGGAGGGAGAGAGAGAGAAAGAGAGGGAGAGAAGGAGAGAAAGAGGTAGAGAGATAGAGAGAGAGAGAAAGAGAGAAAGAGAGAGAGACAGAGAGAGAGAGAGAGAGAGAGAGAGAGAATGAGAGAAAAAGAGAGCGACAGGGTGGGAGAAAGAGAGGAAGAGAGGGAGAGACAGATATAGAAAGAAAGAAAGAGAGAGAGAGTGAAAGGAAGAGAGGGAGAGGAAGAGAGAGTGCCGACACTGCGGACCCAGGCCTCACTGCTCACCTGCTGCCAAACAAGTGCTGGGATACACTGCAGTCCACCAGGTCCCTTATATGAAACAGAGTCCAGAGTCATGAATGGCAGAGTCCATACAGTTGCAAACACCATCATCGCCTGCCCATTTCTGCACACACAGGCAGCTGCACCCCAGCCCCTCCCGCCGCCCAGCGGTGATTGCCCGCCCCTGCGCACCCAGACCTCACTGCTCACCTTCTGCTATTGGCGTGTCTCCAAGAGGGCCCACCACAGGCCGGTTCAAGCTGCAAGCCCGGGGCCCACGACCTCCTTGGCACGCTCCACATCCGCAGCCTGCACCACTGGCCACCAGGTCACACACTTGATTCTGGGTCTTGATATCACAATGGCAGAGATCATATCAGTGCACACGGCATCATCGCAGGCTGCACACCCGCCCAGCTCTTGAGGTGCCACTAACTCTGTGACCCACAAGGCAAAGCCATGTGGTGGTAGGCCCACACTGCCTGCGGGCCCAGGCCTCCACTGCGGTCCAGCAGGGCTCACACAAATCCTTACCAGTCTGGACCGGCAAGATGGTGCATCATCACAAACTGCACATCCGCTCAGCTCTTTAGGTGTCCCTACCTCAGTGTACTGAAAGTCACCATCCCGTGCCAGTGTGCATGTGCCAGCCCCAGTGTATCGTGCCACCAAGTCTGTGCACCACAAGTCATGGGCCCTTGATTGATTGATCTCTCGTGGTGCGGATGCCATCATGTCACCTCTGGCACTGTGTAATTTGATGTGGCAGGGCCCTAGGCCCTCATGCATAAATAATACTCACACAGATACACCCAGATAGAGAGTGGAAATGGCGTGCAGAACGTGTGCCCGGCCCTTTTCATTGACAGGTTTGCATGTCCTGTGACACCTGTGCTGGATGGGTGTGGTGTGGGTGTAAACCAGCCATGAGAGAGTGGCTGTGGCATGCTGACAACTAGACCTGGGATCAGCGGATCACTACAGGGAAGACCTGGGATATGTAGCTTTGTCGTCCCCCCTGTGAGCGTAAGCAGAGTGGGCTGGCCTGGCGTATGATAGTCCAGTGTAAGGCTGTGAACAATGACCCCGGGGCTCTGGGCGTGGTTCTGTCCTGGGCTGGACAAGGAAGTATCTAATGCGTGTGTCTCTGTTGTGATGTCAGCACCACCCAGACCGCAATCAATGTGTCACTTTGTGACCCAAGTCCTACAACATGAGCAACATGGACATAAGTGGGAATCACTGACCCTACATTCATCCATACTGCCACACTTGAAAGAACAGAGACATGACATATCTGTGTAAATATGAATGTTTAATGCAAATCCAGTGGAGTGTTGTAGCTGGAGCAGAACAGGGCCATCCAAACCCAACTTTACATAGTTGGCTTGTGCGGGGCCAGCCAGAGTCCTTCAGAGAATGGCAAGTTCTTCTGAAGAGGAAGTGTACAGTCTGCAGCCTGTGTCATTGGTGACCAAACAGAATATGGCAGTCCATGTCAAGTTCCAAGGTGAGTGATGCAGAGTGTATCGGGGGACAGTGGAAGGTGATAATGCAGAGGGCAGAACCAAGCAGAAACTGGCAGAGATTAATACTACTGTATCCTTCTTACCACGAAGGCAGATTCATCCACATCTTCGTCCTCTGCTGTTTCATGTGCCTTACTGGTGGGTGGTGGTGTTCTGTCTCCAGCACTGTGTGGCAGTGACACCTCAGGAGCCGGATGTGGAAAATCTGCCACACTGTGTGGCACTGACACTTCAGGAGGCGGAGATGTAGATTGAGTGGTAGCAGCAGCATACATCAGCGCCAGTCCTTGTGGTAGCAATGCCATGAGGAGGGTCTTTAGGGCATTGAGGAACCCAGCTACCTCTCGCTGCTGTGCAACCGTGGCAGCCGCTATTTCCGTCTGCGTCCACTTCATGTTCTCCATGATCCTCTGCATGTGTCCCAACCCCCAGGTGACATAGCTGGAGCTACTCTGACTAGACAGTTGTTCTTGTCTCTGAGTCAGGGCTCCTTAGCCATGGTTTGTTGGAGAGCATGGCGTGGACTGTGGGTTTCTGTTAGGGACTGTGAGTGGTCCCTGATGGGACTTAGACACCAACGTATGGTATCTAGTTTGGCTGCCATGTGGTCGAACCCCACCTGCACCTGTTCAGCCAGCTTCTACTGTGTTTTTCATGGGGTCCTGGGAGGCAGCCGTGGTGGTGGGTGCTGCCTTCTGTGTGTTTCGTGCAGGGGGTTGGGTTCTCCTCATAGCAGCTGGACTGCCTTGCTCCTAGGTATGGGGTATGGAGGCTCTCCACGAGCTGTTGTAGGGCTTCAGAGTCTAAGCAGTGGTGGTCCTCTTCGTCATCAGAGAGGAGAGGTACGGCCTGCTTTGAAAAGGTGTTGGATTTCCCTCTGCAATGTGAAGAGGAGAGGCAGTTTAACATTGTGTTCACATGTATGTTGACGCATTGTACATGTTTACATTCAGAATGCATGGCGGTGTACATTGTGACTGCTTGGGAGGAGCTGCCTATTTGATGCAGGACAGTGGACATTTCGACAACATCACGGATGTGTGTGTACTTGTACATTCTCAACTCACATTTCCCTGCAATGCCAATTGTGATTGGCCAGTTTCTACACAAAAGCGGCTCCAGTTGTGTCGTCTGATCTATTGTGGACGTGTTGCAGTTTTTACCACATCGTTGTCGGTGTTGATGTGGTCTGCATGTTATGTGTGTGTGCCGTATTTTGGGGGAGTCGCCCCTGAAGCTCTGATTTTACTGCCCCTTATACCTTTCATGCGGTGTGCCTCTGACTTCTGTGCTTATATAGTGCTGAGTTGTTGCAAACTTGGGTGTATTGGTTTCTTGGTGGGAGTTGGGGGTCTGGGGCATGCTTTGCCCCCAGATGTGCTATACTTAATTGTGCATGTGTGCCATTGAGCCCATGTCCCCCGTCCCCTGAGTTCCTGGTCATTACTCACCCTGGTGCTGTTGAGTTCAGCCATGTTGAGCAATGTCCATCCCCCCAACTCCTGCCACCTTCTCCCAACTGATGACTATGGACACCATTTCCTCCATCTTGTCCAGGTCCTCCTGTGGCGCTGGACTCCCACCTGCAGTCTGCAATGCTGCCTTCCGGACGTTGACAAGTTTTTGCTTGGTTTTGTGCTTCACATCATTCCAGCGCCTCGATGACCTTTTCCATTGTCCTCTTCAGCTCTCCAACTGAATTCACCTTGTCCATGATCAATCAATCAATCATCAATCAATCAATCAATCAATCGTTCAATCAAGGGTTTCTAAAGCATGCATCTCACTTGTGAGGGTCTCAAGGTGTTGGGGTGGAGGAGCTGCTCCGGATCAGTCGAAAAGCCAGGTCTTGAGGTCCTTCCTGAATGTGTGCAGGGTCGGGAGTGTCTGATGTTGACAGGGAGCTCATTCCAGGTCTTTACTGTCATTTAGGAGAAAGCTCTCCCTCCAGCTCTGTTTTTGCGGATGCGGGGGACCTCTGCCGGGGCCAGGTCAGCGGATCAGAGGTTCCACTGGGATACATAGAAGGATACCCTCTCATTGAGGTATTTGGGTCCTTTGTTGGTGAGGGATTTGTAGGCATGGGTTATGAGTTTGAAGGGGATCCTCTTCTCCATGGGGAACCAGTGGAGGGCTCGTAGGTGTTGGGTCATGGGTGTTGGGTCATGTGTTTGTGATGCAGTGTCCCGAGGACAAGTCTTGCCGCGGCATTCTGGATGGTTTGGACTGTGTGTAGAAGAGTTCTGTTGATTCCGGCATAGAGGGCATTGCTGTAGTCCAGTCTACTGGTTATGAGTGCGTGGGTGACGGTCCTTCTGCAATCTGGGGGAGCCATTTGAAGGTCTTATGGAGGATCCGAAGGCAGTTGAAGCTAGTGGAGGTGATGGTGTTGATCTGGCTAATGCCAAGCGTCCGAGCGTGGTCTATAGGGGTGGGAGGGTCCCCAAAGGCCGAGGGCTACTAGGTGTTTTCCTAGGCAGAAGCGCATGGCCCGATGATGAGGACCTCAGTCTTCTATGAGTTGAACTTCAGACAGCTGTTTTGCATCCATGCAGCCACGATCTTCATTCCTTCCTGGAAGCAAAGTCTGGTGTCTTCGGGATTCTTCGTTAGTGAGAGGATGAGCTGGGTGTCATCGGCGTAAGAAACGATGCTGTGCCCATGCTGTCTGACGATGGCGGCCAGGGGGGCCATGTAGATGTTGAAGAGCGTGGGGCAGAGTTCGGATCCCTGGGGTACTCCGCAGTTGATCTCTGTGGGTTCGGAGAGGAAGTGAGGGAGCCCAACCCTCTGGGTTCTTCTGGAGAGGAAGCATTAAATCCATTCAAGGGTGGCTCTTGTATCCCCGCGTGCTGAAGTTTGTTTGTGTATGTTTTCAATGGGAAATGGTGTAGAAGGCTGCAGAGAGGTCCGGGAGGATGAGGGCCGCAGTGTGACCCTGGTCGAGAAGTATGCGGATGTCGTCAGTGGCAGAGAAAAGGGCAGTCTCGATGCTGCGGTTGCTGCAGAATCCAGGTTGGGAGGCGTCTAGGATGGAGTTCTCTTCTATGAAGGAAGTCAGCTTGGCGTTCACGATTCTCTCGGTGACCTTGGCCGAGAAGGGGAGGAGAGAGATGGGCCGGTAGTTCTTCGAGTTTGTGGGGTGGATCAATGGTTTCTTGACTAGGGGTTTCACTTCCGCCCATTTCCAGTCATCTGGGCAGATGTCAGATCTGAGGGATTGATGGTTCGTCCTAGTTTGGCTGCGACGGCCGTGGTGACCTTGTGGAATATGTGCGGTGGGCAGGGGTCAGTTGGGGCTCCTAATTGGGTTTTCTTCATGGTCTGGGTTTTTCGCTGATCTTCGTATCACAATGGGCCTCATCGCTACTATATTTGCGATTTTGTTTCGCCTTTTTTTGGCCTTGCGTTGATTTTACCGTGAATATTTGACACAATATTTTGAGACTATCGCATGGTACCGCTGTGTTGAGAATACAACGTTAACACGGTCTTATTTTCAGGCGATAGACTGCGATGTGAAGAGTTGTGTTAAGCTTAATATGCGATAATTATTGCACATTCTTCAGAATATGCCCCAGTATTTCTTTTGTAGTGGGCTGGGGTGATGTCAGGCTGGGGTATTAGTACTAATCACTGGAATGAAGACCTGGATACAGCCGGCCACTCAATGCTATTAATCTCGGTCTGGATTGTTTCTTCCTCTTTCTGTTGATGAGCATTGTGTTCTCCAGCTTCAAAGGAAGGCAAGGTGCAGTGGAACAAATCATCAACATCCCGGCGGCTCACCTTTCATAATTGTGTGCAACGAATGTAGATCTTTCGGCACCCTGGTGGGCTGCAATCCGGGAAAATTGCAATGTAGATATTTTCTGCTTTCTTCCTGCTGATTTCTTCTGGGCTTCTGGCACTGACATGCAGTGAAAAATTAAGCAAAATTAGGCACAAAGTTCCCCGAAAGGCTGAGATGGATGTGTGTGATAGTGTATAGGGAAACCAAGAGGGGAAAAAAAGAGGTGGGGGAAACCCCTCTTGGGAACTAGAACCCTCACACACCCAGCAAGCTAGGTGTCATGCTTTATCATATGGGTCCTGCTCCTCGTCGGACTGGCGCTGCAATGTCCGACGGGCACCCGCGAAGGGGCTCTTTAGCGGAGATCTTTTGTTCCTGCTATATGGTGCATGCGTGTTAGAGGGCAAAAAGAGTGTAGTCGTGAGAAGGTGGTGATGATAAAAAAGGGTTGGTCAGTCCACAAGGAATTTTATTAGCATGGCTGACCCCCCTTGATTAAAATAGTGGGAGGGGAGATAGAACGCTTTGGAAGTTATTTGGGCAGGACTATCTACAACCCTCTGGTGTGGTCGACATGTTTCATGCTAAACTAGCAATTCTTCAGGACCATGGTGACAAGTACTACACAGTGAAAGATAGAGTTTATATACAACCTTAACTTGGTTGGTCTGTGGAGCAGGCCGATTGGTCCTGCTTCGAATAATGCAACCCTGGGATGATCCCTAAGGTGCCCCGCAGTCTGCTCCTGTGGGACCTGCACAGGGGAGTCAGGGACCCTAACGGTGTGCGGTCTCAGCCTGCAACACCTACCCCCACGAGGATTCCGTGTCGGAACCGGAGCAGTGAAAAATCACAGGGTGGACGTAAGGCAGTCTTGAAAAAGTTTACCACACTTGCTGCGGTCCAGTTCATCTCTCTGCAAATGCTGGAGCACATGTGGCTGCCTGGTGGCATTGCAAGCACCCTTGCACCATGGTGCGAGGATGCCGGCAATTGTGGTTATGACAGTGTTCCTGCAGCAAGGCACAAAGTCTACCCTTTGAGGATATTTTCTCTTTGTATGTGTGCTGCACAATGCATCACACATGCAACCATTACGCAAACCTCAGGTAGGAGCACCATTTTGGCTGTACCCATGTTTACAAGTCATTATAAATATGGGTTTGCATCAAATACATGGGTAGATCCATGAGAATGCCATGCATCACCCATGCAGCACCTACCTGACACAAGGTGGCGCAAGGCAGCTATATGTGCTGCCTTGTGTTACTATTTTAAAATAAATATTAGTAAATCTCGGCCTCAACCTATTCATAAATCTTTTTTGAAACTCTGCAAAAAGGAGAAATGTGACAGTAAATCTGTTCTGGCTCAATTGGATGCAAAGACTGCAATTTAAAAGTTTAAAGGCACCTGCTGCAGAGATATTTGTGTGGCCAGTGAATTGTGCCCAGCTTATCGTACCAAATATTAATGGTTAGATAACTCTGGTTAGTAATGCACTTGATGGAAAGACCTTGGTTTTGTCTAGTCACAGTTTTGACTCAAAATAGCAACAAGGGTAAATGTGTCTCCAGCACAGCACATAATTTAACATGCAGATGACAGGTTTGTATTTTATGTAGAGGGGTAAGTGGGTTATTGTTTTTAACACAGAGATCCTTTTTTTAGTTGCAATTCATAAAATGAAATTCTAATATATCCCAATGAGCTATGAAGGACGCTATATGACTCCTACTCCACCTAACCCTCATTGTCTTATGTTCCAATCCTGTATGTTATTTTACACACTTGAGTGATATATTGTCACTGTATAGTGTGTGTATGTGATGTAAAGCACTCTGACAAAGTATATTGGGATGAGTAGGGCTATAAAAGAAAAAAAGAATATATGGCATTTAAATTGTTATTTGCGCAAATACTCATACAGACCTCTATATCTGAGATTCTTACAGTGCATGCATATCTATTATATTCAGGATTTGAACAAAGTGAAAACAGGTGCTCCACATCCTAGTTTTTCTTAGGTCCTTGTGAAGAGATGAAGTTATAAGAATATGTGTGGCTTTGTTTCCTCTCCAATGCATTGGCAATTAGATGCGCAGCTAAACCTGAACAAAAGGAGGGAAGATGGCACCTTAAATTCAGCCTTGTTTTGGGTCCAACTGGAATATAAAATACAAAGATCATGCAAGGTAACTAACATACTTCCTTAATCTATTTTGAACAAAATACCAGCTATTGGAGACCTTTAATTTAGAAGTATATGCCAGTACTCTTTTATTCAGTCAGGATAACAAGCACCTGTGGTTTTCCTTTGAAAATGGAAAGGGATATGCTCTGTTTTCAGTCATTAAGAAAAAGGAACATGCTGTGCATCCAGTGTCCTTGAATAACAAACATGCCATTGATTTGTTTCTACTTCAACTTTATGGCCCTGGTCATTATTATGATTAAAAGGTATCATATGATTTTGGCGCTGAGAGGCTGACTCTGAACCTTACCAGGTAGTCTGCAATTAATTTCTATAAAAGTCTTTCCCCTCACACAACCCTCTTCGGTCAGAGTACAGAAGCAGATACAAGCAGTGCCAGCTTTGTCATAGCGCAGCACACAGCTGCTAATTGCCACAGAGGAAGTGCATATTGCCTACTTGTTTTATACGTTGTCATGTCGATGACCACCTTTTGCTTCCCTCCGCTACCACAGGCATTCAGTGCCTTTTTGCAGCTTTGCCCAGGTGCAGTAATTAATTTGAGCTGGTGGTTGCCAGTGGTGGCCACTGTCACTCTTTTATGCGGACCAGCACTCATTTTTCCTTGACAGACATTTTCTAAGAGTAAGAGAGGAAAAAACACAAAAAGACGGAGAAAAATGGAAAACCCACCAGAAAAAGAGAAAGCAGGAACGTACAAAAGTGAGATCAGGGGAAGAGTGTCTAGTAGTGAATTAAAGATGCACGAGATGTATTCAAGAGATTTTGGATTTGAGGATACCTACATTTTAATAGCGCTGGTCGCTAACATCTGAGCAGAATTAGGCACCTATCCTCACACTCTTAAAAAATGAAGGGCCTCATTTACAGGATGCCTGCTCCAATAGAACAGCACTTTTTGTGATGCTCTGGTGGCGCAGGCCTCTCAGTCGTATCTATGAGGAGACGCAAAGCCACCCTGCATGGCTTTGCATGCCCTCATTGATATGGAGAACGGCAAGGAAGTGCAAAGTGGTGCATTGCCTTACTCTGCCTTCCATGGGTGTTTCAGTGGGTGTTACTGTCCCGGATTTACAAAATCACGTAACCTGGAGCAGTGCCAAAACCTCACACCATCACAGAGGGTTCGCTGACAGAACATCGACAACTAAAAAATCCCATACTACAATACCGAGTTATAAATATCAATGTCAAAAATATCGACATCTTATATTTCTATATTTAAAATGGTAAGTGTAAAAATGTTGGAAGAAAAATATCGGTCAGAAATATAGTTGTGCGCAAAATATTATATATATATATGGACAGTGAGCAAGGGCGTTCACGCCCGAAACGCGTCTGTTCGGCGTTTTTTGCACCCCTGCACTTTATGCTTGAAAAATAAAATCAAAAATATAACCTGAAGACTGGCTTTGGACGCATTTATCGTTGTCTGAGTACTGGGTAACGTGCATGAGGCGTTGTTTGCACAGTGACCGGTTGGAGCTACATATATATATATATATGTATATATAATAAATACTACTTACTACATGTATTAATTAATAACATTTATTTAAAAAATATATTATATTTAATACACATTTTATTAAATATAACAAATAAACTTAATTTGAAAAAGTTAAACACATACATAATAATTAAAGATATATATATTTACTTTAAAACAATTATTAAACTAATGATTTGAATGCAGTTTATAATTTATTTAAAATTTTATAAAAATGTAACAAATAATAATATATATAGATACATATACAAATAACATGAAAATATATAAAAAAAATTATAAATTAAAACATTAAACTATTTAAAAAACGTTAACCTTACCTATACCACTCCAGTCAGTGCATAGGTAGGCTAAGTGTTGGATTGCGGAGGGCTACAATTACTATTCCCACTCCAAAGAGTGCAACAGTAGGGAAAGTGCTGGATTACGGAGGGCTACAATTACTGTTCCCACTACAATGACTGCAACAATAAGGGAAAGTGTTGGATAGCGGAGGGGTAAAAAAATGTATTTCCACTCCAGTGAGTGCAACCGTAGTGAAAGTGTGGGATAGTGCAGGGATAACATGGACCATTCTCACACCATTATGTTCACAATTAAAAACAAACAAAATAAAAATATTTTTTTAAGTAAAAAAATAGAGTATTTTAAAAATGAAAGTAACATTATATTTATTAATACAAATTAAAAAATGAAAACATATTATAATCAATCAATCAATGCATTTATATAGCGCACTACTCACCCGAAGGGTCTCAAGGCGCTTGGGGAAGGGTGGCCCGCTACTGCTCGAACAGCCAGGTCTTGAGCTGCTTCATGAAGGCAACGTGGTCTTGGGTCCGGCGAAGTTGGGTCGGGAGGGAATCTTAAAGAGATATCACAAATACCTAAAAATACAAACATTATTTTCAAACAAATAAATATTTGTATTTAGAAATTATTTATTAGCAAAAAGATTAATTATTGCATACATTTAGTCTATTTACCTCCTACCCTTTAACACCACACAACTCACAGCCCACATCAGAAAAAAATATTTCCATAAATAACATACTTAATTATCAATAAATCACAGCCCGCCATTGCATCGTGAAATGGGACCGCCCTCTATGTGTGTGGTTCTCCTGCATGCAGAATTAGGATGCTTCTGCCACACTGGCAGGCTCATACCACATTTCTTCCATTGCAGTGGGTCGCACTGTCACCAGCAACAGCTGCAATGCAAAAAAGGCATTTGCCTGCCATGTTGTGCAAGCAAATGCAAAAGGGGTACCTCCCATGTGCCTCCCCCGCACCCCCAACATCCTGGGGGCCTGCAACAGGCCCTCAAATACAAAAAAAACGCAGGCTGCTTCCCACATGCATTGTAATATGGATGGCGGTGTCTAGCAGACACCGCCACCATATTCAAACCATTCCCGTGGGGCGGAAAAGCGGCAGACTGCCGTGGTACCCCCCACCATCATAATATAGGTGGGGGAAATGAGAGGCGGGTGGGAGACAATATCAGGCAGATTGCCACCACCATGCAAGTGATGGCAACCTGCACGACATTGTAAGAGACCCCAAAATGTTTAATTAATTTCCCACGATTTACACTTATAATCCCCACAACCTACACTTAAAATGAAACTGTAAAAAATGTGCCACACAATTAAAACTTGTTTTCAATTAAATAACGAATAGTTTTTAACATAATAAAGTAACTAAAATTAATATACTCTCCACCCTTCACCCCTATAAACCCACAACTCACACACACAAAAATAAAGTAAACAACTACCCTAACTAATTATTAATTAATTTAATTAATGTTAGTTATCAACTAGTAATTAATTTAATGAAAATAAAATTCTTCCCATCCTTTACACCTATATGCCTCACAACCTGCACCTAAAATAAATTACACAATTACTAAAACTGTAAATTAAATAATATTTTTAAAAACTAACGGGCCTAAAATTATGGCATGCGGACTATGTCCGCACGCAAACGCATCAGAGCACGAAACCCGCCCCCCATTCAAATTAGGATGCGCCTGCCACACTGGCGAGTGCATCGGCATTTTTTTCATTGCGGCGGGCAGTGCTGTAAGCAGCGCTCTCTCAATGTAAAAAATGCATGTTGTGCATTTGCATGCACAATGTGACAGGCACCGTGCGATGCCTGCCACCTTCCGCATGCAAATGCAGGGAGGTACCATAGATACCACCCATGTGTACCCCCCAACCCCCATACCCTGGGGGCCCACAACAGGCCCCCAAAAGCAAGAACCACCTGCCTTGCCATGGCGGCCATGGAAAGGCTTATCTCTGCCTGCACCATAATATGGATGGCGGTGTCTTGCAGACTTCCCCACCATATTATGCCCCTTTTTCTTCCAGTCAATGAGTCGACCGGCGGAAAAGCGGTGGACGGTCTTTCGGTCCACCGCAGACCCCCCAGCCATACTAATATGGCAGGGATCAATAAGGCATGGATGGTGGGCGGATGCCCCCGCCAGGCCAGCGGTGGCTACTGCCGGCCTGGCGAGGGCAATTCGCTCGCCATCCTAATGCCCCCCTAAATCTTAATAAAGTAAAAATGTATTACTTCCTACACTTTACCTCTTTAAACCTTACAACCCGCACATAATATTTACCCAAAAGTATTTAAACACAATTAACATTATAAAATCCCAAGTAAATAAATATGAATAAATAAAATATGTTCATTCATTTACTATAATTAAATTTCTTTCCACCCTGTTCCTCTGTAATCCCACAACTCCCATGATACTAAAAAATGCAAAATGTAATTAAAATAAAATTGATACCTATAAGAAATTTAACATATACTAAAATGCATAACACTAATTAAAAATTCGATATTTTAAAGAACTATATTTTTGCAAACAATATTAGTGACGTCTATATTTATAAAATCGATTTTTCGTACCTTAAAGTTGATATTCTTGACCACATATTGTTGCTGTTGATATTTCTGTGTCACAATATTTAAAACTCGATATTAATGTAGGTCAATATTTCCCAATCGATATTTTGACTGAATGCCATCCCAGAGCAGGCGTAATGAGGAGAAATGTTTTCATTCCTCCTCGTTTTTTCAATTTTGCATGTGTGCTGCATCTGCAGCATACGCAGAATGAGGAAAATGCCTCTTGTAATTGTTTTTGTGCAAGAAGGTCAGCTTCCTGCACAAAAACAATCTTGTGGTGCTGCCCTTTGCCAATTCTTTGTAAATAAGGCTCTAAGTACTGCCCAGGTATGGTGAAGCTCTATAGTCTTTCTAGCTGTAGACACTTGGACACTGTGATGATGCCGGTCAGACGAGTGTCCGACCTGCATCGTGTCAGAAATGTTAAAGCCCATCAAGGATTCGGTGGTCCTGCTTCTCTAATTAAGATCCTACCACATTCTCGACAGTCATAAAGTGAATATTTCCTATTGCAGCTTCTGCTGTGGGCTGCAGCACAAGATGCAATAGGAAATATGCACTTTTGAACACCTTGCACCATGTACCTGACACACAATGCAGGAGTTTTTAGGGGACCACCACAGCGGTCATCCAGGCCCCATGGCAGAGGGCCAGGGGGAAAGAGGGCTCTGCTAGGAGCCCCTAAATTCGCTTTCCGCCTGCTTTTTCATGGTAGTCGGACCACCATGAAAGGTCAGGCAGAATGCAAAATCGTAATTCCGGCGGCTGAGCTGAGACTGGCTCTGCTGCCGTTTGGGGATTACTGATCCGAAAGCCGCCCTGAGAAGCTATGTGAGCCCCTCGGAAGTGTAGTGGAATTCCCCTGCGGGTTTCTTTTTGACTGCCGGTATCATAATACAGTGGTCGGACGGAATCCTCTGATGTCGGGTGGAAAACCTCTGATGAGATGTCGGGATGGCTTTCCGCCGACGTCATAATGAGGGGCTTGGTGAGGCTGATGCCTCCTTTCCTAAATTGTGTGGAAATTATTCAAGATTTTGTGCAGTTTCACAAAATGGATTTTTCATTATTTTTTGTGGAATTTGAACCTAAGAACATACCTAACACTACAAAACTAAGCAATATACTAACAGGAGACAGGTTCAAGGAGATAATGTGTCTTAGAAGTGATTTTAATGTTTTTGAGGCATTTCTGCTCACATAATTCTCCTATGGTAATATTAGTTTAGAGTAAGAGCTAATCTCTACTAATGTCGAATCACGCTTGCCAGCCTCTGTTACTCAATTAAAAAGTCATCAATGCTGCATACCATGGATGAACCCTTTATTCTCATTTCGCCCAAGGGGTTAACATCTAAATCCGTGTGTGCCACTCACATCTAAATCTATGTGTGGTACTCAAAAAGTCAAACCTGAAATCAAATATTTAAAGGCATCTTAAAAGATTTCTGTAAAACATTAAATTTTCTCAGAATATTGAGGAATAGACCTTTTTATTTGACCTAGGAATGGATATGATTTATTTGGTTATCATTAAGAGAAGTAGTTATAATTTCGAATTTTTTTATCAAATGTTATCTGCAATGTTGACGGGAGATCTGGTTAACTATTTCAGCTGACATTCGCACTACACAATTTTTCATGGTATTTGGTTTACCTTAACTCATAAATCTTTTTAGAGGTTGAGGCCAGGTGGTTTCAGTTAGCTGATTAGGCAAGCAATGAAACAACATTCCTTATACACCTTCTCAGAGTATGAGAAACTTGTAGTAAAAAATAAGTGTGTTGTTTTCAAGAGTGTGTTGAGAATAAAAAAGGCTAGTCCTGTATTCTTTAAAACACTATTTAGAGACTGGACTAATGCTTCTGTCTTGACTTTGGCACTGCCTGAAGCTTACATTATTCTCTTGCACTGGGCCACTCATATAGAGCAAAAAATGCATAGAGGCAGGTTACCTGAAGAAAGATTACTAGCGAGGAAAAGCCTGAAGGGAAAAAACCTCCAGATGCAGTTGAAAGAAGAAGTAAAAAAAAAACCTCACATGTCAACATGCCAAACTACTCATTGCTGACTAGAATCTGGAATGAGGCAACTTGTAGGAGAGAATGGCAAGTAATCCCTGAATCCTAGGAAAATCTTGCAGATAAAAAATCTAGAGCAGGAGGCAAAGAATGCAACAAGAAATAGTATTGGCTGCATTCAGTCAATCAAATCAGGATTTGAAGAGCGCTGCTAATCAACCATGAGGGGATCAAGGCCTATTGTGGTGCACCTTCCTCTGAATTCCACCCACATTAATACTAAAGAAACAGGAAGGGACACCGCAAGAAATGTACATCACGAATCGGAAATTGGGTCATTGTACCACTCAGCTTCTTCCTGGAACTCTATGGGACATGGAAGATGCATGAAACAGGAAGTGACATCACATGAAATACATGAGTATTCTTGGATTGGGAAGCAGCCATAGGAATCCACTGCACCCACCATACTGAACCAGAAGTGAAAATAAAGTCTAGCTCTGCCTCTATCTGGAGAACTAAGGGACAGGAGAAGGCATCATTGAGGATTCCAGAAAGGACAATCCTAGCTTCATTAAATACATTTGCCTTCTCAAACACTGTTGTTCCATAAAGAGATGTGGGCTTTTACAAGAAAAGTTTAAATGAATCAAGACACCCAACTGGCAGAGATGAAACCCCAAAATGCCATTATTGCATTCTCTGCATCCTCGAGGCTTCACAGTACTCCCCTCCTTCTGAAGCTCCAGGTTTCTTTGGAAGTTGCCTACAAAAGTGACGTAACGCAGAAGAATGTACAGAAGAGGTGTGTTCCAAAGAGGGTAATCTTCATAGTCAACAAGAAACTAAAGGCTTTACAGTAGATCTGTGAATAAGAAATCTTCCTTAACTTCATATGCTAGTTGACTTAATACTCAGATAGGACCAGGTCTAGGAAAAGAGCAATTAAATAGATCATTCTTGAATGGTTTCAACGGGGATGCATTACAGACAGGGTGGATTTTCCTATCAAACAGCAGAGAAAACTTAAAGGCTACAGGATTGATGCAGTGAGTAGTACGGAATGAGCCATAGAAATTAGACTTTACTTTAACTGAGAACCGAGACGGTAAAAAGCATGAAGGCACCCAGACTTTATCTCCAACAGAATATGCTGGGGTAGATGATCGTCTTTTTCTTTGCTTAAAAAAAACTTTGCCTAACCTTTCAGTAGATGATTGGTAACATCAACTACTGGTGGACTTGACAAAGAAATTGAAGTGAATACAAACAACCTAGGAAGAAATCCTTTCATAAAGACGAATGCAGAAACCTTGATAGCAGTGTGACTACATTTACTATAAGAAACTTGCAACCAGGAGAAACAAAATCCAATCCAGGTGTATTGAATTACATAAACACCATAAAAACTGGCCCAGACTCCACTAGGTCTGACCTTTAGTGTAGTGTAGTTCGTATATTCCCAATAGGCTCTGCGCATTGGAATAATATAAACAGCAGTGTAGATGTAGGACTGAGGTCGACTAGGTCTTTACTGACTATATTAGACTTAATTAGTTTTGCCAGCTAGCTCAGAGGTCACCTGAAACTTTTTTGAATGTTCAGGAAAGAGTTAACTATCCGTATTTAGACAAGAAGGGATTAGCTTCTGACAACCATACAAACATGACAACTTTGCTCCCTCAGAAAAGAGTGTATCTCTAGAGTCGTGTGAAAACAATAGGCAGCTATTTCACTTAGTCATACTTAGTTTCACCAGAGTGCAGAGAAAATAGAGAGACGGGCGTTTTCAATAAAAGGTGGTATTTATTGAGCAGTCTTCTTTCTCATGCAAGAGAAAAGAATTGCCACAATTGCAATACTTATCATAAAGTAAAGTGCGTACAGTAAAAATAGTATTATGAAATAATACTGTAAAAGCATTGATATGGTTTCTTAGCCATATGGTACTTTACAATAGATAAAATATATACAAACATAGAAACATTGAGTAACGTACTCAACTGGTGCTTCTAACTACGCCTATCCCGGTGTACCTGACCTAAGCCTAATACTTGGAAAGGAGTAAGTAAGTAGCAGTTTAAGTTAAGTTGTTTAAGATTGTTTTGCCAAGAATCAGAATCAAGAATTCTCTTAAGGGTTTAGTCAGCTCCGTACCTTGGTAATAGAATGTGGGAGGTCTGGTATCTCTTTCTTCAGGACTCGACCTCCCGCAACCCGCAAGGGTGGCTGGAAACACCGGAGCTGGATTTTCTCGCTTGGAGAAAAAGACAGCGTCTCTCTCAGTGCGTCAAAAAGGGAGGGGCGGCTTCCGTGGGCTCTCTCGTCAGCTGGGCTCTCGGGCAAGTAGATAGCCTCTCTACTCCAAACCACTGTGTGTTTGCTTAAGGCAGCTGTTGGTATATTTATACCTGAAAGGTGCCGAGTTTGACGTAAGGTTGGACATAAGACATCACTAAGAACTAACAGTTCTTTCTGGACTCCAGGAGTTCTTGTTCAAATCAAAGCAAAAGCAGGGGGTGATTTCCGAGGCTGCTGGAGGCTTGGTTTGTTTAAAGAACGCATTGTGCTTTCTAGGAGTTGATGGGAGTAGCCGTGCTGTGCTTTGGACTGCATGGGCTATTTCTGAATATCGATATGATTCTTATGCCTTTATAAGGATATTATTAATAATAACCACATAAGGGCATGAATCGGGAATATTGAATTAGGGTCCTAGATAGAAATACAACATTAGTCTGCATTTGAAACCGGCAGATTACGTGAGATTGAAAAGCAACCACTTGCATACTTCTTTCCATAAATGGGAAATATATTGAGAGCCTCTATCAGAACTGTTGGTATAAGGAACTCAATGTATTCAAAAGATGCCTGCTATGAATTTTTCAGCCATAGTGGAAGCAAATAATATAGCCTTAATGGGGGAACAATTAGCCATTTTCAGGGGAATTTTAGAAATAAATCATTGGTCACCATTATGACTTCTTCCAAAGATGATCATCAGAATAAAAAGATGGATGAGTTAATATGCCACAGTTTAAGAGGGACTGGTAGAGGATCTAGATAACTAAATGGTTAGGAATTAACTGAGTTCTCTTGGCCACACATTGGAAAAATCAGAACATACTGCTTGGCTTCCTTGTGTAAGATCATAGAACTATTTCAAGAGTACAATAACATACAATTCTAGCAGTCCCTTTGATGTGTTGAACAAGGGCAAAATCCTTAAGTTACCCAAAAAGCATCCTACCTTTAAGTACATTAAAAATAAAGACGTTGGGCCCAATTCACAAAGGTAAGGTGAGATGAAATTCTAACTGGACGACTTTCAGTATTCACAAGTGGCATTTACGAGTTGTAAATGCACTTTGTGAGTACCGAAAGTCTAACTTTACAACTTTCAGTATTCACAAAGTGCATTTAGGAGAAGTAAATGCTCTTTGTGAATATCAAAAGTTGTAAAATTAGACTTTCGTCTTACTTTACTTTTGTGAACTGTGCCCGTAGCACTTATCTCATTACAGCCACCTTAGCGAAAGATATTAGGAAATTCACTGTAGTGATAATGGCTAAGTATTAGAAACACATTTTTTAAACAGTAGGTCTCCATGTGATGAGGTTTTAGAGTTTCTAAAGCACCCAGGGAGAGATACACAAGCATTTTTGTAAAACAGGAACAGACAGGATTCACATATTAAAACCAGGATGAAGCACTGGTCTGATTTAGGTTGCATTGGAGCAAGCAGCCCTAACTCAAAACCATCAAAATCCACCCCCAATTTGACCATCAACAGGGGACTTGGGGAAGTATGTAGCTGCTTCAATGGCCATTCAAAGTACTTCAAAGATGAATGGGGTTGGCTCGCATTAATGCTCCTCTCAAAACATATTTAACTATTCCACCTAAAACAAAAGGCACTTGATAGGGGAATTTACACACCTAAATCAATCAATTAGGTAGTACTTAAATAGCCCTGCTTATCAGGGATCAGTGAGCTGTGCTGCAGTGTCAGTCAAAGAACCAGGTCTTGAGTCCCTTTCTAAAGTGGGTCAGCAAGAATGAAGTACAGAGGTGAAGGGGAAGGGTGATCCAGGGCGTTGTGGTGAGGTGGGGGAAAGATCATTCCTCCTGTGCGGCAGTGACACATGTGTGGTATCTGTGTTAGAGCGAGCTGAGTGGAGTGGAGTGGAGGTTCCTGGGAGTTAGGTGGAAATTCAGGGGTGGTTAATGTAGGTGGGTCATTGGTCTTGGAGGACTTTGTAGGCGTGAGTCATGAGCTTGAAGTGCCAACTTTACTGGATGGGGAGCCAGTGGAGGTCTTTCAGGTGTGGGTGATGTGGGTCCTCTTTGGCAGGTTGGGCATCAGTCTGGCTGCTGCATTCTGGATTGTTTGGAGTATTCTCATGAGGTTCGTGGTGGTGCTTGCATAGAGTGAATTGCCGTAGTCCAATCGGCTGGTGATGAGGGTATGTGTCACAGTTTACCTGGTGCTAATGGGGAGCCACTTGAACGTACCATTAAAATATTCTAATGAAACATCAGTGGATTCTTTTCAAATCTTAAAGAAGATGCAGAAATACTGAATGCTTTGCTTGCTCATCTGTGAGATTATCTGTTCATAGCAAAGTTGGGCTTTGTCATTGTCTCAAGTTAGTGAGGATAGGGAAAGTGTCCTGCTTGCAGAAAAGTATAATAGAAGGGTGGTGGGTCCCTCTCTGTTTCCAATAAGCCTAATATAGCTTAGTCTACACATTTCTTTCATCGGTAAAGCTTAAACCATCAAACATTCTACTAGTGTAGTGCAAGCCAATCATCATTATAGCCTAAGTAATATAGACAAGGAAACAGAATCATTTACGGTTTATTCAAACCTGATCAAGGATTAGGTTTTTATGTTGAGGTTCTTATTAGATAATAACTGTGACTTTAATGACAACATACTTTGGTGTGATGAGCCCAAGCATTGGGGGATAATCGAGAATACACTGATGAACACAAGGATTGGGTGGTAGCTGAGAATGCATTCTAGGGCAAGCCATTTTGCTGCCAACCTATTGCGAGATGAGACAGTTTGGAGGAAGAATATCTGAATGCTATTTACACTCTTGGGACGCATCCAGACTCTTTCTTGAAGGACAGTTAATCAATCAATCAGTCATTTGTTAAGCGCACTACATACCCTTGAGGGTCTCAAGGCGCTGGGGGAGGTGGGGACGCTACTGATCGAACAGCCAGGTCTTTAGTATCCTCCTGAAGGTCAGCAGGTCTTGGGTCTGTCGTAGGCTCAGTCGGAGGGTGTTCCATGTCCTGGCGGCGAGGTGGGAGGAGGATCTCCCACCAGTGGTTGTTCTTCAGATGCGCGGGATGGTGGCGAGTGAGAGGTCGGCAGAGCGGAGATGGCAGTTGGGGGTGTAGAAGGAGAGCCGTCTGTTGAGGTAGGCTGAGCCGGTCTTGTGGAGTGCCTTGTGTGCGTGGATGAGGAGCTTGAAGGATATCCTTTTGTTGACAGGGATCCAGTGTAGGTTTCTCAGGTGGGGGGTGATGTGGCAGTGTCATGGTACATCAAGGAACAGTCATGCTGAGTCGTTTTGGATGCTTTGTAGTCGATTGATGAGCTTGGTCGGGGCACCTGCATAGGGGGCTTTTCCGTAGTCGAGTCTGCTGCTGACGAGGGCCTGGGTGACTGTCTTTCTTGTATCTGTTGGGATCCATCTGTAGATCTTGCAGAGCATGTGGAGGGTGTTGAAGCAGGAGGGGGAGATGGCGTTGACTTGCTTGGTCATTGAGAGCGTTGTGTCGAGGATGATTCCCTGGTTGCGTGCATGGTCGGTGGGGATCGGGGCTGCCCCCAGTGCCGTTGGCCACCAGGAGTCATCCCAGGCTGACGGGTCTCTTGTTTTACACATACATTCTGTACATTGGAAGACAGTTTTGCATTTATAATTTGGTAACAGCTAAATCCTTCAAGAACTTGCATGCTATGTTTCAAAGAGTTGCCACATTTGGAAGTTGCAAATTTCCACAGATAATCAATATTTGGTGGAAGTGTACATGTAATGAGACAAGATGCAAGGTAGGCAACCCCGATAGCTTGATAGAATTCAGAAGCTAATCAAATTAAGCAGTTAGAGCTCAAGAAAGATCAGCCTATAATCAAGATTAATAGAACCAATGTTCTCTGTGATAATCCCTCTATCAAGGACAATGTCGAAGTCTTGTTGACAAAAACTCCTGCCAAACTATGAATTACAGTAAATGATAATTCCTTATCCTTAGTTTCCCTTGTCCTGGCAATAGAATCTTTTGAAATACAGGATATAGTATTGTTTGGTACAGTAGAGAATTAAAAGAAATTATGCATGCATTACCTGTAAAAAATAGCACCATCAACTGATCCGAAAATAAGACAAGAAGTAATGCAAGTGAGAGGCAACATGTGCAGCACATTAAACCACATTCAACAGCGGCTAGAACTATTTGAAAAATGGAAAGACAGCAAAGCTGGATTATTTTAGATTTACTTCACCCACTTTAAAAGTGCAGGAGCTCGAACTGAAGTGCATGGTATTTAGCCAAATGATTATTTGGTCTACCTGAAGTTCCTGTATGTTTCCGATGATTGCTGTACTTCTTCGGCATGCCAACATGCATTCACAAATCTCATATTTGACACAACAATCAGAACATTCTGTAAAGTCCTATCTTCTTTACTCACAAAGCCACTTCTGGGCCTAGTTGCCTCCTAGCTTCCGAAGAGTGTTGCCGGTGGCAGAGGCGGGCTCTATCCACTTAGAGCTTAACTGCTGTCAGTTACACTGCTCGCGCTGTTCTCATAGAGGTTTGTTTTAATTTAGCGACTAAGGCTATTTTTAAAAATGTTCAGTGTATGTTTACCTGATTGCACTTGTATCACTGCACCACACCTTCAGGCTGTTTGTATTCCGCCCACTCCCGCCCCGGTCCGCCGCGTCCAATCATGGGCGTTTGATGCGGAGGGTGAGGAGGAGCCTTGCACTTCCGGGCTCAGGGATCACAGGTCAGCGCTCTAGCGTCGCTGTGAGTGGAAGTCTACTTAAAGGTCAGCTGTGTTATCTCGCGCTGTGGAGAAGAGTGTTGCCGGTGGCAGAGGCGGGCTCTATCCACTTAGCGCTTAACTGCTGTCAGTTACACTGCTCGCGCTGTTCTCATAGCGGTTTGTTTTAATTTAGCGACTAAGGCTATTTTTAAAAACGTTCAGTGTATGTTTACCTGATTGCACTTGTATCACTGCACCACACCTTCAGGTTGTTTGTATTCCGCCCACTCCCGCCCCGGCGCGTCCAATCCTGGGCGTTTGATGCGGAGGGTGAGGAGGAGCCTTGCACTTCCGGGCTCAGGGATCACAGGTCAGCACTCTAGCGACCCCTCCCTACGCTATAAATGTGCTTTGGTCAGCGACCGCGCAGCGGACGCGTGCAGCGGGCGCGCCGGAAGCGCGCCGAAGTCGAGCCAAAGTCAAGCCCGTCTGCGCCCGTCCGCGGCCGGACGGGGCGCGGGGCCATAAACCCTGGCTCTCCTACATCCACCACCATAAGGTATGGCAGACAAGAACTGTTAGATATCCAGCCCAATACTCCCTCATGCTGCAAACACTCTATGAATGCTCTATCGCTAAAGAAATGTACTATAGACACATTTGCCCCAGACAATAATGTAACAACTAACAGTGCGATAAGCACAGTAAAAGCAGCCCTGCTTAACTGCAGATCCCTTCGAAAACACCGCACAGAAATCTTTCACCTACTCGAAGATGACAATATTAAAATCCTGTTTCTCACGGAAACATGGCTGGACGAATACTCAGATCCCCAACATCATTCAGGCCCTACCTCCCGGCTACTCCCTCTCCAGACTGGATAGGAAGGATGGCAGAGGCGGGGGTATTGCCATTGCTACTAAAGCTCCTCTAGAATGCACCCTCTCTCCTATCTCGGTTGACCATAGTGAAGCTGGCTCTTTTACCATCACTACTGGACCGAACCACTCTCTCTCAGGTATCCTCATGTACCGTCCCCCTGGAAGGCTCTATGATTTTACTCCTACTCTTATGGAAGCCTTAACCCATCTAGCACTTAGAAAAACACGAATATTAGTACTAGGTGACTTAAATGTCCATTTTGACGACCCCCTCGGTAAGGAGGCGGTAGACAACAAATCTAGTTACTCTCCCTACAACTAGAGTTAAAAAATAACGATCCGTCACACCATTTACAGGACATTTATTGGACCCTGTATTTGGCAACTGGAAGGGAGTTTAGACCCTATCTCCCCAGCCAGTACCCTGGTCTGATCATTTCATTATCCCTATACAACTCCAACTAGATGGAACTGAGCATCACAAACAAAGCTCACAGCGATATAATCGCAGGAAATGGAAAAACTTCTCTATAGAATCTTTCACAAAAATCCTCCAAGACGCGGGGCCTCCTAGAGGATCCGACTGTGAGACAGCATATGAACACCTACAAGAATGCATCACGAAAGCTCTGGACATTACTGCCCCTAATCGCACTGTAACTAACGCCACAAGGACTAAAAAAACGGCCCCGTGGTTCAGTCAGGAGCTCCAGCTTGCCAAAACTGCTTGTAAAAAGCTCGAAAGAGAATGGCGTCACAACTTCTCCCCTGAAATCAAAGCCCGGTATAAAGCAGTGCAAAAAGAATATAATAAAAAGATACGCGTGTCCAAAGTATTTCACTATAATAACCGGATCTTGGAAGCTGAAAACTCCTCGAAGGAGCTCTTCCAGATTTTCAAGGAAATCTCAATAATCGACTCCAATTCCACTTCCCATAATGACTCAGTGGAAACCTGTAATAAAATTGCTAAGTATTTCTCTGGCAAAATCACGAACATATATGCTAATTTCTCTAGCAACATAAAACCTGGTACTGACTTTGCAGAGAGTGAAGACCATATACGTACACAATCCTGCTTATCTGTTTTTTCCGTTCCTCCTGCTGAAATCCTAGTGACAACTTGCAAAAGCATCAAATCCGGCTCTCCACGAGATCCCGCTCCACCTAAAATTTTAGCAGCCAGCCTTTCGGTCTTAGAGCCCCACTTCAGACATATGCTCCAAATATCTTTTTCCACTGCCTGCTTACCTGCAGAATGGAAGAAAGCTATAGTGCTCCCCATCAAAAAAACCCCCAACATGAGTCAGGACATATTGGAGAACCTACGCCCAATCTCCCTGCTACCCTATCTAGCAAAACTAGCAGAGAAAGTAGCCAATGTCCAACTTATGGCCCATCTCGAAGCCCAAAATGCCTTTCACACATCGCAGTCGGGCTTCAGATCGAGCTTCTCCACAGAGACAGCACTCCTGAGAGCAACTGAAACTCTGCGGGAAGGAGCCGACGAGGGCAAGACCATGGCTCTCATCATGCTGGACCTCAGCGCCGCGTTTGACACTGTAGCACACTCCATCTTGCTACAGTGTCTAAACAGAGCGGGGGTCACCAAAGAAGCTCTGGGATGGCTGAAGGCCTTTCTTACCAACAGGAGTTTTCAGGTCCAGAGAGGGACTTTCCTCTCGGACAGCATGACATTAGAACAGGGGGTACCTCAGGGCTCTGCCCTGAGTCCCACCCTGTTCAACCTGTACATGGCACCGTTGGCAGAGGTGGTCGAATCGTTCGGCGTAGAGCTTGTCTCTTACGCCGACGATACTCAACTTCTGATCTCCCTATCTCAAGCTCCCTCCTCCGAGGCCGACAATTTTAAATCCTGCATGAGCAAGCTTGCAGCTTGGATGACCGAACACTGCCTCAAATTAAATGGCACAAAAACTGAGGTACTCATAATAGGAGGAAAAGACACAAAATGGACTAAAGACTGGTGGCCTACCTGTCTGGGACCCTTACCAACTCCCAGTCAGGAAGCTAAGAACTTGGGTGTCTGGATAGACAACAAGCTCTCCTATGACAGCCATGTCAAAAAAACAGTAGGTAAGTGCTTTGGAGTCATGAAAACTCTTAATCGCACCCTGGACTTGCTCCCTTTGAACTCCAGGCGCACCATGACTCAGGCACTCATTACCTCCCGAATAGACTATGGCAACGTGCTGCTGCTGGGCACTTCTGAAAAAAACATCAGAAGATTACAAGTCTTGCAAAACTCAGCTGCACGCCTAGTGCTAAGACTCCCCCGAAGAGCTCCTTCCAGACCTTCCCTGGCTACCCTCCACTGGTTGCCTATCGGTAAGAGGATACTATTCAAAGCACTCCTCTGGTGCCACAGGATTATCCATCAAAAAGCCCCCTCCTACATGTCCTATCTAGCTTTACCGTACGAGCCTAACAGATCCCTTCGTTCCAAGGGAATGGGTCCGCTTAAAACATCGCTCCCAAAAAAAGCTAGAATGGGAGGTAGGTCCTTCCGCACTCTTGCAGCTAAGAAGTGGAATACCCTCCCCATGAACATCAGACTAGATAAAAATGAGGCTTCCTTCATAAAATTGTTGAAAACCTATCTTTTCACTCTCTAGCTGCCTGTTTTCTGTATCCGCCCTCCTAAGACTCTCTCTCCACAGCGCGGGGACACGCCGGGAGGCGTCACCAGGCGCTTTACAAACCCCTTTAATAATAATAATAATAAAATAATAATAATAATAATAATTAAGGTACTGTTATAAGACTTTGAAGCCTTTGTGATTGATGAGAAAGATATCCCTTGTTATAAGTCCATCTATTAGGTGGGCAGTGTGGAATAGAAGATACTTTTATGACACTATCAGACCTGATTCATACCAGACATACTGAGGGTTGTTTCTTCTATGCTGCTTTTGTGACTTTTAAACAACGTTCAATAAGGTGGACCTTAACACACTGTGACAAAAATTAAACATGAGGAATTTGAGAATTTTGCTGAGTGAAGTTATTTCCCTTAATAATGAAACATGGGTAAATGTCGAATTGGGTTCATCTTTATTCACATAAGCTATGCCTATTTTAAATCAGGTCCAAAAGAATGTTTACTGTCTGTACTTTTATTTAATTTACCGCTGACCTTCGCATTTTTTTTCTCAAAGTAAATCTTCCCCTCCCCCCAATTTGGAAATCTTCCACTACCCTTTTTACATTGTGCTGACAGCACTGTCCTTTTAGACCAAACATCAATTGGAATTCAAATAAACCTTCTGGCTTTGGAATATTTCTGTCTCATAAACAAACCAATTACCAACTTTAAAAAAATTGCTTTCTTTAGCAGGAGAAAATTTCTACACAAGTCCAATGTTCATTGAGCAACCCAAAACGTGAATCGGCCCCAGCATAAAAGTGTCTTGGTGTTTAATTTGGGGAGAAAGAAGGGGCAAGACTCTAATGTATAGAACTAAAATATAAAGCTCTAGCTTTAAATGCCTCTGGTGATGTAATGGTCATCTGTGAGTCTTAATGAGACTAGCCCAAGGCTCATAAGCAAACCTGCATGAGACGACTGTTCTAGGTTAAGATTGTATAAGTTTATTCAGAAATATATTAATTACAAAAAACAATAAATAATAAATAAAACATAATTATTCAGCCATTTAGGAATTAGCATTACTGCAAACAATCAAAGTATAATCCTACTGCATGACTAATATAATGTTAGTCTGCAGAAATCCCATCGGAAGACTAAGGACTGATTACGAGTTTGGCAGTCCGTGTACAGTGGCTGTCGTGGAGCAACCCACAAGTGGTCCAACAACCGTCTCGAGAGTACAGCGATCAGGCCACAATAGGACGGCCACAACCACCAAGTATCAGCGATCTCTGCTGGTTTCACAGTAGCCAGAGGGCAGCAATATGCTGGTGGTCATGCTGTGGCACAACCAAGCAAATTACGAGTTTCCTCACAGTCCACTCTTTTCATGGCGTAGAGCCTGCCATGAAAAGGGTGGTGGTGAGGACACTTAGGGAACCCTACAGGGCCCTTGTTCTCTCAAGGTTATGGAAAACATGCAGGGGGGCAAATGGTGTGGCCCCCTATCTGGATGCACCCTTTCCTGCACAGCATGTACAGTCCATGCCGTGCAGGAATGGGCTTTGGCGCTCCCATTGCGGTGCATTTTTAATAGGCACCACTGTGGTGATGCCAAAGGACCACCCACCAGACCACGAGATAACTCATATTAAGCGGGACGGTAATGTGGCAGCCCACACCACCAAACTCATAATCAGGCCCTAAGTGTTAGGTCAATAAACAGGGTAGTGTACCATCTGCTCAGATAAAAGACCAGGACAGTTTTTGGCTCATCTACAAAATAGCACAGCTTTTATAAGGTTTCAGATACAGAAGCCACACACACTTCATAGCATATTATGACATACTAATACTGTTTCTAATATCTGAACCCTCTCTGGGCGCTCTAACAGTTTTAACGGATTCCTGATTTCCTTTTTGCCAGCTAAATTGCTTTCTCACCTTTGTGCCGACAATGGACCTTGAGGCGAAGCCTTCCCAGTGCCCAAACCATCATCACCTTCTCTCGCGCGGACTGCCGGGGCACTACAACCCCCAGAAGGCAATGCGGCCACGAGAGCACCAGCGCCACCTACAAAAGCACCGGTGAGCCCGCGCTGTGCGGGACGCGCACGGGCAAAGCCCAGGACAACGGCGGGCCTTTCCTATGCGTGTTAGAAGCTGGAAGAGGCAGGGCCGAACCTACCCTCTTGGTCCCTCCCTTTGAGATCTACGTGGGATGGCTAAGTGAGACTGTAAGATTCTCCTTCTTACAAATATATACCCAAATATCACAGAAACTATTTACCTACAAGAGTGACCGCATTCAGGGACTGAGTGTGGAACTGAGTGTGTTCTAATTGTACATTCTATATATCTGTGTCTGGTACTGACTGTCTGGTTAAAAGGTGGGCTGAAACAGCGTGGAGGAGGCTGGGCTGGGCCCTGTTCCTTGGTTTTGTTTTTTAATTGATTTTATTTTAATGGATCAATTGCCAAGCTAAAATTGTGACTCCTAGTATATATTTATAGTCGAAGATTTAACTTTTATTACTGATCTAGCTCTGGTATACGTGCTTGGTATAATAATAAAAAGAGATAGCAAAAAGGAAGCTGAATAAATCGATTTTTGGGCAATCTACTTTGAAGTTGAAATCATACAATATGTCGTTAATGAAATATTTAACCGGGCGGTGGGAGCAATTGAAAAGCAAATATCCAGTGTTGAAGATGCCCTAACAAAGGACAAGGAGCCCTTAAATTCTGCGGAATGCAGCAGGACATCAGGCTCCCTTCGAGAATTGTCTCCTGAGTTGATTAATCCCCCAAAATACCCACGGATGTGATAAATGGCTGTATCCTTATAGGTGGAGATGAGATCTCGTCAGACGACCCTTATGTGTCATCGCTTCCACCATCTAAGAGAGCCTGTACTAAGATCAAGAAAGTTCGACCTATAAGTCTCCCACCTGTGGTCCATGTAAATACCCCAACCCATAAATATCTTGCCCCTGTAAAAAATTCTGTGTCGACGAAGACAGCTACAGGGGCCACCAAAGTAAGGAAAAGGGTAAATCAGGCAAAAAACAATATAACCTGTAAAAGTAACCATAAGGGGCAAGGAAATAATAACATTGCTCCTGAAATTGAGAGTCTTTTTTCTGCTGTAACCATTAACATAAGGGCTCCTATTGATCCAAAGGAGAACAGGTTAAGCCAGATAGAGTTAAGCCAAATTACCATCATGAACAAAATAAGCAAATTAGCTTCTAGATTACCTATGTTGAATGGAACGGAGGGTGGCAAAAAAGGTATTGTGAAGACTTCCCGCACTGTAATCCATGGAGGTAATGACCACAGCAACGTATTACAATCATTAAGGGAGGGTACTGTATCAAAGGGCAATGGGCCATTTAATCACGAAGGAATGGGGGGAGTAGGAGGTATTAATAAAGAAAATAAGGGGATGTTGCCGACTAATTTTTTTAATTTAGATCAAAGGGATGTAGCATCGACTCCCCAAGGGGTCCATCGAGAAACCAATACTTTAAATCTCCCACCCGCCACGGCCTCCTACACTATCATCTTAGCAAATGTCCCATTGATAAATGAGCATGACAAAGAATCATGGGCAACCTTGCGGTATAAGTCCATCCACCACCTGGGCAATAAGAACGGCTTAACGAAGTAGATGTTCAAGGCATTTAAGATGGTGAGACGGGTCTCCTGGGTATGCATGGGTAGGAAGGTCCTAATGGGAGATTGTGTAGTTTCAACCTGGGTTCCCCTGTTCTGGTTCGTAAAATCTTGAACCGCTCTGGAACTAATATACTGAGTAGGGAACAAATAAATGTCCTCCCCATGGGATTTTTCTATCGCCCATGTATGACTGAGAGGCGAAACCCGTACTTGGGTAACCCCCACTATGTAAACAACCAGACCTACAATATAGCGGTAAAAAATAGATTTGAATTGTTGCAGTATTTAGAGGATGTGGATTGACATGATGGCCATATCTGTGAAAAGGATAGCCGCGAGTTAAAAAGGAATATGGATAACAATCCGGGAAAAGAAATTGACCAACAAGTTTGTCAGAGTGGGGCTCTTGTCTCCTGTTTTTTGAAGTTGGTACCCTCCAAGAACCAGGCACAGAAAAATTACCAAGAAACTCACATGAAAAATGATCCTTTGTTTACTGTTAATTTAGCTATAATCCCGGATGAACCAACTATTAACGAAAAAGGGGTTCCCCTGAACTGGTCTACCATAGATAGAACATTTATTGATAGCCCCATTCGAGTGGAAACAACGCGGGTATATGCAGGTAAAGAATATGACAAGGTCACTAGTTCTACACCTAATTTTGGGTCTGTCAAAATTCTATCCTGTAATATTTGTGGCCTTGATTCAAAAGTTGCAAACATTGTTTGGGGTGATTTTGTCCGAAATTATGATATTTTATGTCTACAAGAGACATGGTTAATATCCGAGCAACATCGGGACGGTTATAAAACATTCCATGTCCCTGCATTACGGTCATCTTATGGGAGAAATAAGGGGGGTATACATGTTTATATATCAAACATGCTTATAGTCCAGAATATTAAAATGACTAAAAGTACTCCCTACTATCAAATGGTCTCCATTCTTCTGCCATCACACATAAAGTTGTTAATTGTAAACTTTTACAATAATATCAACCAAGATAAGTATGCGGATGTGTTAAAAAGCCTCAGTGAGGACCTAACCGATCAAGTAACCGCTAAGGGGAAAGAGGTAATCCTGATATGGGGAGGGGACTTTAACACAAGCATTTGTGTGGGATAGGCAAAAATAACAAAGATGAGAATGGATTCACTAAGCATTTTGTTCATACGGATAGAGGGGGAGAAATTTAACGAAATTGTAGCAACGCTCGATCTTGGGTTTGTAAATACAATGTGTTCTAAAACTGCCAATGTTGCCCCTACTTATATTGGACGGGTTTTAGAACTGTGATTGATTTTATCATCATGCCAATACGTTATGCCAAATTGACCAACAAGTTTGTCAGAGTGGGGCTCTTGTCTCCTGTTTATTGAAGTTGGTACCCTCCAAGAACCAGGCACAGAAAAATTACCAAGAAACTCACATGAAAAATGATCCTTTGTTTACTGTTAATTTAGCTATAATCCCGGATGAACCAACTATTAACGAAAAAGGGGTTCCCCTGAACTGGTCTACCATAGATAGAACATTTATTGATAGCCCCATTCGAGTGGAAACAACGCGGGAATATGCAGGTAAAGAATATGACAAGGTCACTAGTTCTACACCTAATTTTGGGTCTGTCAAAATTCTATCCTGTAATATTTGTGGCCTTGATTCAAAAGTTGCAAACATTGTTTGGGGTGATTTTGTCCGAAATTATGATATTTTATGTCTACAAGAGACATGGTTAATATCCGAGCAACATCGGGACGGTTATAAAACATTCCATGTCCCTGCATTACGGTCATCTTATGGGAGAAATAAGGGGGGTATACATGTTTATATATCAAACATGCTTATAGTCCAGAATATTAAAATGACTAAAAGTACTCCCTACTATCAAATGGTCTCCATTCTTCTGCCATCACACATAAAGTTGTTAATTGTAAACTTTTACAATAATATCAACCAAGATAAGTATGCGGATGTGTTAAAAAGCCTCAGTGAGGACCTAACCGATCAAGTAATCGCTAAGGGGAAAGAGGTAATCCTGATATGGGGAGGGGACTTTAACACAAGCATTTGTGTGGGATAGGCAAAAATAACAAAGATGAGAATGGATTCACTAAGCATTTTGTTCATACGGATAGAGGGGGAGAAATTTAACGAAATTGTAGCAACGCTCGATCTTGGGTTTGTAAATACAATGTGTTCTAAAACTGCCAATGTTGCCCCTACTTATATTGGACGGGTTTTAGAATTGTGATTGATTTTATCATCATGCCAATACGTTATGCCAATTTGGGGAAAAATGTGTGACTCACCCAACTGGATTAAGTGATCACCTGCCCCTTTGTGTTGATATATTACTACCTGGCAATAACACTAGTTCTACTATAGAGCGTTTGGTATGGGCTCAAGATCTAGTGTTGTCCTGACAAAATGGCTTTTCGATGGGGGTCAAAAGATCCTATGTTGACAAACAAAAATATAGTAACTAAGGCTCTGACACCTAGTTTGACATGCCTAAACAAGGACACTTCTTATGCCGATGTACTAAAAGCTTTCATGCAGATTACACAAACTATCCAAAAGATCATGATTACCCCTATTAATAAGAAACAAATAAAGGGGAATGGATGATTTGACAGCCAGTGTACAAAAACACCCATACTTCTTAAGGCTGCACTTAGGACACCAATTAGGGATGGTGAGAAAATTAGAGCTTATAGGAAGGCCTATAACCTAGCAAGAAAAAAATCAAAAAACAGAAATAAAAGAACATGCGTGGGCTAATTTGTAACAGACCTCCCAGTGTAGAGATTCTTGTTCATTTTGGCATGTGGTGAATGCCCCTTTTTTCATAAATAGGGAAAAGTGCAAGGCTGGAAATTGCTATTGATGACAATAATTGGATCCAATTCTTTTCCAAGGTCTATAGCAAGGAGAAAAATGGTGTTGTAAGCCATTCTGGGAATTGGGAGGCAGAAGCATATAAACAGGCACAATTACTGATCGCAATTGAGATCGCCCTTGAGGAAATATTATTGGCAATCAATCAAAGTAAAGGAAATAAGGCCCCTGGTCGATGGGATTCCAATTGATTTATTTAAGACGACCAGTGATCTTTGGGCCCCATTTCTGACACGAGTTTTGGAGGCTTGGTGTTCAGAAGGGTTCATAAAATCTTGGTCCGAATCAGTGATCGTACCCATCTACAAAAAAGGGGACCATGAAAACCCTTCTAGTTACAGGCCAATATCACTTTTGGAATCTCTAATGAAAGTGGCAGGAAGGGTGGTATTAAGAAACTCCAAATTTGGGCTGAAGAAAATAACATTTTAAGCCCTGTTCAATATGGGTTTAGGGAAGGGATGGGCATGGTAGAGCAGATTTTAAACTTTACACTATTCCAAGGGAAGTACACACAAGCAAAGACTGGGCGCCTGTATGTAATATTCGCAGACCTTACGGCCGCCTTTGATTGTGTTGAGCACAACAAGCTATCAAGCACTCTTGAGGACATACGGGTTGAGCCAGCTATTGTGCAATTTTTAAGACAATTGTACTCAGGAGGTGCAGCCAAAGTGAGATATGGCCTCAAGGGAGAATGCACCAAATCATTCAGCGTAGAGAGGGGAGTTAGACAAGGCTGCGTTTTGGCCCCTTTCCTCTTTTCCATATATACTAACACTTTGGAGGAGGAATTGAGGGCCAATGTAATAGACTCTCCTAGACATAACAACAAGCAGGTCGTCTCCCTTGTCTACACGGATGATGCGGTTCTAATGGCCAGAACTAAGATTGGCATCCGGAAAGCACTTTCCACTTATATTGAGTTTATGGCCAGTAGGGGCCTAAAACTCAACGCTAAAAAAACATTTGCGATGATGTGCAGAAAAGGACAAAATAAGGCCAGGAACCTAGCAGTGGGTGATGTTAATATCGAATATACTAAAACCTTTTCATATCTAGGTGTACTCCTAGAGGGAGCAGGCTCCTGGGGTCCAGCAGTTAGGAGCAGGACCCTCTCATTCAGAAGATCGACCATGGCACTGATGAACTTTGCACAAAAAATAGGAAGATACCTAAGAGATCCTAATAAAAATATATATAGCAAAGTGCAGGAGCATAGCAATGTACGGGGCGGGTATCTGTTTTTTTTTAATGTGGCGTCCATTCAAATTGTTAAAAACATCCTTTTAAGATATATTCTTGCGGTCCCACAGAGTGCATCTGTTTTTAATTGTCATGCAGAACTTATATTAGAAAGCTTTTTATGATTTAAGTAAACCGGAGTAATATGACAATCCTGAGGAGGTATGTGCAATATCCAAAAAAGGCATTAAACCAATTATGCTTGAGTCACTTTGAACTGTTAAGATTAACAGTGGAAATTAATCAAAAATCTGTCATCCAACATCAGATGACTCTGGCCTGTTATAGGATTCAAACCTATTGTGTTATTGCCTGAGGGGTTTTGATAGATACATCCTAACACGGTTTAGATTTTAATATTGTCATCGCCTAGTGACGTTTCCAAATAAAAATGACTGGTCTAGGGATTTGGCACTCTGCCCTGGTGACAATGTCTCCCAGCAAATGACAATCCACGTGGTATTATTTTGTAATTACTACATTCAAGAACGAGTAAGGTGGATTAAGCAATACTTGAAACAGGGTGCATGGTGGCAATATCGCCCAGCTCATTTATCTTTGCAACAATTGGATAATAAATATTGCACTGTAATTATGACTGGTCTTTTAAAGAGCATATTGAAGAAGTGGAATGTAATAACTTGTTAGCCATAGCATGGAAAGAAATAAGTGCCATTTTGTAAGGCATATTCTTTTATATATTGCAGATGTACAGTTTTTATTTATTGTTTGTTTAGAATGATGTATTTTAGGGAGGACTCTGCATGAATTTGAATATTATTTTTACTGCTGCTTTTATCATTTTGTATTTCTTCTAAAATCGAATAAAGCATAATTTGACTTTGACTTTGACTTTCTGAACCCATCATTATTTTGGTAAACAAGATATATTCAGAGACAACTACTTCCTAATGCATTCCATTGGGTAAGCTATGCATAACTAAATAAAGAAGCAAAGTGACATTGTATGTAACATAGCAATATAAGGGTTGTTCAACTAATGAATGGCAGTCACAGTATGATGGCAGGAAGCGTTGATCAGTTACAAACGAAAGAAATATCATGTGCATAGCTTTTTCAATAGAACACACATAATATATTACAGATGCCACAGAATGAGGCTTCTTCTCATTGATTTACCTGAATGGAAAAATAGCAAGCATACAGAAAGAGAAAGGCTTGCACTGGGATGATAGCTGTCAATGCAAGCTGGGTAACGGCAAGTCAGAACCACTTTCCATTAAGCATTTTTCTAATGAGTAAAAACACCTACACCTCCTTCCTGAAGTAGGGCACGAAATTTCTGAGGTCTTGGGGTAGACCATACCTTGACTTTATGTCTTCAAAACTAATGCCAACCTGTAACTTCGCGCAATAAGGACAATCCACACAAGAGCCCCACTGTAACAACAAGCACAATACACACACAGCCACACACAACACACAGCCAGGGACCCAGGCAATGTAAGATTGGGTGACAAGGAACACACAACACCAGTGTACTCCCACAGCCCACACAATTGCATACAACCATCCACACAGGTAAAGAGAAAACAAACAACAGGCATACAACTCCTGGCTGACACATGTGTCTCTCACACTATACAGGGGCACACATGCATACACTACAAACTTACACCCTTCACACTGCACGCCTCTGCTACACCCAACACCATACATGACGTGTAAGCCATGCCACCAGGACTAATGTCCAAAACAAGATGACTATACACATACACGCCTGGGCATAAATAAAGGAAAACACAAACTTACCTCATGACATCACAGCCAGCAACAAACCCACTGAACCGCAGCCCACCCTGTGCTGCCTGTGTCCCCCAACATGACCTGTGAACAGTGTATGCAACATTAGTAAATCACCAACAAGAGAACTGCAGTCCTGTAAAATAGCCATCACAGGGTACAACATCAGTAGTGGCAGAATGGACTCAAGACCCTGACACCCCTGTTTACAAATCAGATGGCTACAAAGAGCCTTGCAAGGTTGAAATGATGAATAGAGCATGTTACACAGTCAAGCTAATGCAAACAAGAAAATGACTGTATTCAGCAAGGAGACTGATAAAACACACACCAGAAGTAACTGTATTTATTCACAAATTGCACAGAACTAGCAATACAACATCAGTAGACAACAGAAAGCCACAAAATCATGTACAAATGGCAGAGACTAAGGACAAGTGAAACACAAACAATAAGGCCAGAGTCCATGGCAGGGGAAACAGCAAGTACACAAGAGGCTGCACAGGGGAGAGTACAGCACATAAGAACAACAGGCCCATAGTCCATGGCAGGTGAGACAGCAAGTACATGAGAGGCTGCACAGGGGAGAGTACAGCACATCAGAGCAACAGGCCCAGAGTCCATGGCAGGTGAGACAGCAAGTACATGAGATTCTGCACAGGGGAGAGTACAGCACATCAGAGCAACAGGCCCAGAGTCCATGGGAGGTGAGACAGCAAGTACATGAGAGGCTGCACAGGGTTGAGTACAGCACATCAGAGCAACAGGCCCAGAGTCCATGGCAGGGGAGAGTACAGCACATCAGAGCAACAGGCTCAGAGTCCATGGCAGGTGAGACAGCAAGTACATGAGAGGCTGCACAGGGGAGAGTACAGCACATCAGAGCAACAGGCTCAGAGTCCATGGCAGGTGAGACAGCAAGTACACGAGAGGCTGCACAGGGGAGAGTACAGCACACCAGAGCAACAGGGCCAGCAACACACACAGGTCGCAAACAATGGTCTTCACTAGCACACTTGTGTGGGGCACAGGCGCATGAGTGTGTTGACAACTCACTCCTGGCTGTCATGAGGACTGGGACCTGGCTGTGTTTTGTGGACAGCAGGCGCACTTAACTGGGCTGAAAGAGGCCCATGTGATGTGGTCTGCAAGGTGGAGGGTTGTGTGGACCAGGTGGCACAGTGGCACGTGGAGGTGGAGTCATGCACACCCCTGACACAGTGTGGGTGGGAGAGGTTGGAGGGGTGAATGGTACATGAAAAGGCTTCCCTGTTTTGGGGTTGATGGGAAATGGTGATGGCACAATAGGCACACACACCAACTGTCCCACATCAGGGGCAGACACTGCCACTCCCTCTGGTGATGTGCTTGATCCTGCAGAACGCTTTGGCTGGCTACGCCTCCGAACCACCTTACCCTCTCCGGAAGGTGTACCCCCTACAGTGCCCACCTTCCCACTTCCCCCAGGGGTGGTGTTTACAGTGCCCTCCTGTCCCTTCTTGCCAGAGCTGGTCACAACACTGGCCTCCTTCCCCTTGATTGCTGGCCTGGACCCAACACTGGCCTCCTTTCCCTTGATCACTGGCCTGGAACCAACACTGGACTCCTTTCCCTTGATCACTGGCCTGGACCCAACACTGGCCTCCTTTCCCTTGATCACTGGCCTGGACACAACACTGGCCTCCTTTCCCTTGATCACTGGCCTGGACCCAACACTGCCCTCCTTTCCCTTAATCGCTGGGCTGGTCACAACAGGGCTCCCCTCTGCCTCAATGACTGGGCGGGTCACAACAGGGCTCTCCTCTGCCTCAATGACTAGGCTGGTCACAACAGGGCTCTCCTCTGCCTCAATGACTGGGCTTGTCACAACAGGGCTCTCCTCTGCCTCAATGACTGGGCTGGTCACAACAGGGCTCTCCTCTGCCTCAATGACTGGGCTGGTCACAACAGGGCTCTACTCCACATTCCTCGATGTACTTTGTTTTGGGGTTGATGTGGCGGGTGGTTGTGTCCCTCTGCTCCCCCCCGGTGTACTCATAACATGCCGCACATCCTCTGTGGGCATAGGACAGTCAATTACTGGAGATGCCTCTGCATCAAATGAGCCTGATGTCTGCCACAATGATCTTCTGGCATTGCTCTCCTGTGACTTTTCCTTGTCTGTGCATATTGGGGGGCCCTGCTCTTCTTCGGGGATGGAGTCTGTGGATGTTATTGTTTTGTTTGGGACTGACGTGTGCTCCTAGTGTTGTATCTTGTAGGTGATGTAGTTGCCAAGAAGGGACTGTGATCTGATGTGGCCACTGAATGGCTGGTCGTCGCAGGCACATGAGCTTCAATGGAAGCATGTGCTTGTCGGAGGGCTGCTGTGACTGTGGCTGACAATGCCTGGACTGTACGGTGTAGCCCACCCACGTCAGAGTGTATGCCCTCCATGAATGCAATCACCTGGCCTAATTTGTTATTGTGTGCACTGAAGGCATTGAGCAGGGCGGTCTGGCCCACGCATATTTGGCGCAGGACCTCTACGCACTCTGCACTGAGGGCAGCAGGGGTGACAGCTGCAGGGGCAGCAGTGCCATGTGTGAATGTCACTCTTCCCCTCTTAGTAACAAGGACACGGCCAGCACCAGAGGAAGTGGATGGGAGGCTGGGCACTGGCTGCTGGTTGTCAGATGCAGCAGCAGACTCCCCATCCCCTGTGCCTGCTAACATGGATGCATCACCGCTGGCATCAGATGAAATGGTACTCTGTCTCTCAGCCACGGATTCCTCCTGCATACTCCTGTCACCCTCAGAAGTGCTGTTTAGCTCACTCTCACTTGGCTCAGTCTCACTAGGCTCCACTGTCGCTGTCGTGCTGGTCTCGCCACCACTTGTCTCCGGATCATGTTCCGCCGTGCTGTCTTGCGATTCTGCATTAGTGAGAGAAACAGGGTCGTGTAAGTGTCATCATCTTGTTACACGATTACAGATCAATGCAGCACTGTACAGGCCTTGGGCTACATGCCAATCATCACACCCTGCAATCACTATTCAGATACACACCATATATTCCACAACAGTGCCTGTCATGCCCACAAACTGCCTGGAGTGAGCCATGTCGATGCCAAACATCACAACACCCTGCCAGTGGATGGAGTGCCCCGACCCCACTTACACCTGCCCCATGGACATGATGTTGCCACTACACTCATCACCACTGACAGCTATACATTGAACAAGAGGAAAAGCACCCATCCCGACAGACCACGCACGGAACCTAGGCGTTATCCTGTATTCTTCACTTTCAATGAACAGACAAGTCAGCGCCGTCTCCTCATCCTGCTTCAACATTCTTCGCATGCTCAAAAAAACATTTAGCTGGATCCCCACCGAAACCAGAAAAACAGTCACCCATGCTCTGGTCACGAGCCGACTGGACTACGGAAACACCCTCTACGCAGGTACTACCGCTAAACTCCAGAAAAAACTCCAACGAATCCAAAACGCCTCAGCCAGGATCATATTAGACATCCCGCGTAACGAACACATCTCTGGTCACCTGAAAAACCTCCACTGGCTACCCGTCAATAAGAGGATCACTTTCCGACTTCTAACCCACGCACACAAATCACTCTACGATATCGGACCAGAATGCCTCAACTCACGACTGTCCTTCTACACCCCCTCCCGCCAACTACGTTCTTCCAGCCAAGCGCCCGCCACCGTACCTCGCATCAACAAGACCACCATGGGAGGTAGATCCGTCTCATACCTGGCAGCTAAAACATGGAACTCACTCCCCACTTACCTTCGCCTTACCCAGAACCACCTAGCATTCAGAAAGCAACTTAAAACGTGGATATTTGACAAGTAATCCTCCTCCCCTCCCTAAGCGCCTTGAGACCCTCTGGGTATGTAGTGCGCTATATAAATTCTTTGACTTGACTTGACTACCACACACACCTGTACTCACTTCACATGCCACGATGCCAACCAGGCCACAGAAAGCACCATGTGCCAATCTGTGTTCACATTGTCATCAGATGTGTGGTCCTCAAACAGAATGGTGCATGCAAAGTAGACAGACATGGAGTCACACTCATGAAGTGGACACTGCAGTTCGGCACAATATGGACTCCCCACACCATCCCAATGAAGAGTGACCATGTGGCCACAATAAATCTGTCACGGATTGAGGACTGCAGGCAGGAGCAGCGCAGTAAGGCCATGGTGGGCCAATGCCTCATACAGGCACACATGGCAGTCGCCACTCACATCACACATCACAGCATGGCAACACACGCACATCATATGTGTCACCGCTGCCACAGGCCCTGTACACATGCATCCACTCCCAGACACACTATCCCTCCCCAGATACTCACCATCTCTGTCTTGCAGCTGATGCCCCTTCAGACGTGCAGCCAGGTCTGGATTGGTCACTGCCAGTATGCTTCCCATCTGCGGAGTCATGGTTCGCCGTGCCAAATGCCCTGTGCGTGGTAGCATCTCCAAGGTCATCTCTGCCACTTGCTTAGCCAGCTGGCTGATGTCGTCCCACCTCTTGTGACAGAGTGTGTGTCGTCTGTTTGATACTCCCAGGGCTCGCACCTTTGCTGCTATGGCCCTCCACACGGCCTTACGTTGGTGTGGCTTGAGCTGAACGTATGAGAAATAAGAAGGGCAAAAGAACATTTATGACATGTGAAAAATCAGCATCTCTCAGCACAGCAGCCACACACTGACTCAGGACTCACAGTAACCTCCCTCCCTCTATAACTGTTGGTACCCTCACGAGGGCACTCAGCTTGACATAAACATTAGTGATTGCATGCACACATTGTGGTTCCTAGTCTCAATGACATTCACACAAATGCATGATGCCTCAACACAAATGCATCAGCAGCAGTGTGTAAATCAGTAATTGTAGAGGGCACTGATGGGGCATATCTAATATTCAGTGTGCAGCTACTGTAGCAGGTGAGTCTCTTGATGTACATCGCCTAGCAGTGCTGCCACGGAACCTACTCTGTGGGTCACACTGACTCTGACTATATGGGCACCCACAAATATCCTCACAAGCATTCACTGTCCTTCCATCTAAAAGGACAAAAACCGTTGGTTCTGTATGTGCGACAATGTAACACACCCCACTCACACATACAAGTACAGGGCTAGAAAAGAGTTACATAGCAACACACACACTCCCCTGAGGTGGTTACAGCTTGTCTGTCAGTGTCTGTCATCACCCCACATCCCCAATAATATAATGCAGCATCACCACTACATGTCTCACACCACCCTGCCCTACAGATCCCTTCATGGTGACTTTCCACAACATTGGGCCTTCACTGGCTCAGGGTGGAAAACCGCATTAGGTACAAAGCCCTGAGCTACATGTTCAAGATTAAATCTGGCACCGCACCAAAGTATCTGCTTTCTCTTGCAACCCCTTACCTTCCTGCCAGAGAATTGCGCTCTCAGACTTCGGCACTTTTTACAACCCCGAGATTCAAACTAGCGAGAATGGGAGGGAGATCATTCTCGGTACTAGGGCCCACTCTTTGGAACAAGCTCCCGCTTCACATCCGCAAGGAAGACAACTATGCCAGATTTAGAAAGAATCTGAAGACCTGGCTCTTCTGTAAATAATTCCTACTTATTTACCAATTGTCTCCTACCTGTGTCTGACCTGTCATCGGCGCCGGGAAACCCTTTTTGGGTAGCTGTGCGCCATACAAATTTAAAAAATAAAAATAAAATAAATAAATTGGGCCCACCAAACAGCCGTGGGTACTGTGCCAGCACCTCGTCCACAAGGACATCAAGCTCCTCACTCATGAATAGACTGGCACAGATCTTATCTGTTCTTGACATCCCTGTGGATATGGCAGACCTGTGGCGGAAGAGAGTTGTGAGGGCTCCCAGACAGCAGGCTCTTGGTGCAGCAGCAGGACAGGGTCCCAGGCAGCAGGCTCTTGGTGCAGCAGCAGGACAGGGTCCAAGGCAGCAGGCTCTTGGTGCACAGCAGGACTGGGTCCCAGGCAGCAAGCTCTGTGAGCAGTGGAAATGTGAGGCTCACACCCACAGATTTATAGCCCCCTGGGGTCGCTTGGAAGGTCAAAAGCTGCAACAATTGGTTGTCCGGGTCTGCATTGTTCAAAAGCAAGCAATGCCCGCCTCCGCGGTTGCGGTGCACACCTTCCGCGATTTTCAAATATGCATCATGCCACCGCTATCATCGCTGCCATTGGCCGCATGCAATCTCCAAGGCTGTGACGCACCGGGGGTGCCCCTTGGTGCGCTACCGCAATTGTGTATCATTCAAAAGCATCCAATGCCCGCCTCCGCGGTTGCGGAGCACACCTTCCGCGATTTTCTAATATGCATCATGCCACCGCCATAATCGCTGCCATTGGCCGCATGCAATGCTTCAAGGCTGTGACGCACCGCGGGTGCCCCTGGTGGGCTACCGCGATGGTGCATCATTCAAAGGCATCCAATGCCCGCCTCCGCGGTTGCGGAGCACACCTTCCGCGAATTTCAAATATGCATCATGCCACCGCTATCATCGCTGCCAGTGGCTGCATGCAATGCCCCATGTCTGTGACGCACCGGCGGGCCATGGCAGTAGGTACCACGACTCATGTGGCGGAGCATACCCTCCGCCATATACACATGTCCTCATGCCAATGGCTACCTTGTCTGGGGAGATGGTGGTGATGGGGTCACACCGCCGGGGCCCGGCGGTAGGTACTCCCATTTTCATACCCATTGGTGTGTATGTCAATGAAAGGACACTGTATCAGCACCCTGCAGCAACATGGAAAAGGGGACATCATTGTACACACGATGCCACACAGCCATGTCATCCACAGGTGGATGCACGTTCAGTGTGAGTCACTTTGGTCTGTGTTTCCGACATTTTAGTGACACATTTGATGGCTGATGATGATTGACAGACTTCAGCTGTCGTAAATCATGTCATTACGTAGAATGAGTTGATGGTCAATGCAGACCTTGACCTGGCTGGTGGCACCGCATTGTATGGGACCAGACGTCTGCTATCACAAATGGTCATGCACACAACCGGAAGTGTTCCTGCTACTGTGATCATTGTGTTGATGAATGTGTACTGACTTTACATGATGCCTTGAGGTGTGGCAGGTACAACAGATGTGTATGATAGACATTGTAAGTCATAATACCTTGGCGGGTCTTGCTGCACCTTGTCTGCACCTTGTCTGCACATGTGAATTGGACATCCGTTATATCCGCATTCACTGTCCCAGATGTGTGTGTGGCACTTGTGTATTGTCACTGGAGAGACGTGCCGTCTGTGTGTAGCTATTAGCCAGCCATGTAACCTGAAGTGTCATGCATCTCTCTGGCAATGGTTGTTTTCCCATGACATCATTGGTGTTTTGTGCTATGCCCATCTCATGATGCTTGTCACTGACATTTTCATTTCACTTCTCAACTAGGAGGAGGCCGGATCTCCTACGTCAACTAACAGTGCTGGAGGACATGGAGAATGAGGCAATCATCAGGAAATTCAGGCTGGACAGACCAACATTGAAGATCTTGTGTGATCTAATGGAGCCCCACCTGCGGCCTTGCAGTCACTATCCTACGGCATTCACACCCACCTACAAGGTGATGGCAGCACTCCACTTTTTTGCAACTGGTTCCTTCCAGGAGACCGTGGCTAACGCTGGGGGGATGTCGCAGCCCATGTTCAGCAGGGTGCTGCGGGATGTACTTGCGGCCATGATGCCATATCGCAATCGCTACATACATTTCCCCAGGGGACGTGAATTGGCTGCCGTGAAGGGTGACTTCTATCCCCTAGGGCGCATCCCACATGTAGTTGGTGCAATTGATTGCACCCATGTGGGTCTGTTGCCACCGATGGCGACGGAGCACATTTATCGGAACCGCAAACACTACCACTCCATGAATATGCAGTTGGTGTGCCTTGCGGACATGACCATATCACATGTGTGTGCAAAGTATCCAGGTTTGGCACATGATTCGTACATCATGAGGAACATCATGGTGCCACGGATGATGGAGAATCTGCATCCCAAACGTGCCTGGATTGTGGGTGAGTATCACTACTGCTATGGCGTGCTGTGTGTCACTTGCTGCACTCTGGCTGTACAACATTGCAATGTGTGATTGTCATTCACAGGTGACTCAGCATATCCCAGTCGCCCATGGCTGTTGAGCCAACTCCGGAATCCCCAGATACCAGCAGACATCCGCTACAATGAGGCACATGGCAGGACACGACGGGTGATCGAGCAGATTTTCGGCCTGCTGAAGTCAAGGTTCAGGTGCCTTGACAGGAGTGGAGGCGCACTGGCATATTCGCCTGGGAAGGTGTGCAAGATCTTTGTGGCATGCTGTATGCTGCACAACATGGCCATCCACAGGGGTGTCCCCCTGCTCCTGGACGATGGTGATGAACCAGGGCCACCACCTGCTCAGGGACCTCAATCCAGTGATGAGTACAGTGGAGAGGAGGAAGGAGATGGCCTGCGCCAACAGCTCATTGTACGCTACTTCACTTGAAGGTGGCTGACAAGGTACAACGTGTACATTGTCTGGTGTTGTTGCTCTTGTTATGCATGGCTATGCGCGGATGTAACCGATTGGCACATGTTCTGTCACCCATGTGTGTTATTTGTGAAAATGACGTTCAGTGCCGAGATGTATATTGGACTGTATTTGTGCACATCTGCTAGACATTGTGTAATATGCCTGTGATGTCTTGGATATTTGTAGTGCTGTGATCTGTGTGTTGCCACAATGAGACAAGTGACTGTTGTTCTGTTGTGTCTCCCTAGGTGCTACAGAGGGTTCCTGCCCTGCATACTGTACATCATTTCTACACATCATGGACATTATCAACAATGTAAATACTGGACTACATAAATCACTACACAAAATCGTGTGCTTCAGGTATTTTATTTTGTGAGTGGACATGTGATTGGTGTGGTGATATTTACATGAAGGTGTGGAATGTTCAATGAGATGCTAGAGTAGACACCACATGAATGTGGTGACCCAGTCCAACAGAGAGGTGCCTTTGCCAGGGCAATGTGGGGAAAGATAGTCTAAACAGTGAATGCAATTGGGAAGAGGGTTGTCTTCACGGCCGGCTCCGTGACTGGCGTGACGTAGGTGCTTTGCTTCCAGAGACTCCCAGGCTTTTCTTCGGACGCCCCTACATCTTTTGGGCGGTGGGGGGCCTGCTGAATGGCCAGCGGCATCAGGGGACTCGTCCCTCTCTGTTAGCGCAGGGGAGGATGGCGCACTGTCATCCTGCGTTGTAACAGAAGGGGACAGAGGTGGTGGTTGGGACACAGACCTGTCCCTCTGCAACGCAACTTGCTGGCCCATGAGGTCCACCATCTGTCCCAGGCGGTTATCGATGGACCTCATCAGCAGGATGAGCTCCCTCCGACCGGCCACTTTGTCCCTGGACCTCTTGGTAGGCCTCCACAACTCTGGTGAAGTGGCCCAGGGATGGTGTCCACTCCTACCGAGGTCTGGTGGTGACCCTGGCCCTCCCACGTGCTCTGCTGCCACGGACCTCTTCACTCACCACTGGGGGGCCACGCACTCTATCCCTGCCCTCCACAGCTGTTGGTGTGGGATGGTCATCCCTAGGGACAGGGTGGGTGCTGCTGGTGGTACTGGTGGTCCTGGTGGTGTTGGTGGCAGTTGCGGTGGTGGCTGTGGTGGTTGCGGTGGTAGAGGCCGTGCCTGCAGGGGTCTGCTGCGTTGTAGTGGCAGCAGAGGGTCTGTGGCACACCAGATGTGCCGGGCTGGAGCTCATCATCCATACTGTCCAGGGACTCCACATCTGAGAGTCCATGTGCCGGGGGTGGAGACTAGCTCTGTTGGTCGTTGGTGTTGTCCTCAGCAGTGAGTTCTTCATCACCTGTGGAGTAGATGGGGAGTGGTCAGTATTTGTGTCATCTGTGTATCATCATCTGTCTGTACACTACTTACATATGCATTCATCAGTAGTACTAATCATGACAACACTGTTTAACATTTCATAGTGCTGAGTCACATCATGGAGTCATACATGTTGATTGTCAATGCTTTGGGTTCTATTGTTATAGGTTTTCTGGATGCAGGTCACACACACACACACACACACCATGCGGATTTACTGTAGATACGTGCCTGTTAGATGACTGTGCAGGATGCAATGGCTGAGACATGATCCTGGGTGGGGGAGGCCTCCATGCTGCTGAGGTGTGGGACAGGGGGAATGGTGGGAGTAGTGGTACAGGCATCCCACCACACAAACATTCTCCAATACATGATGGCTACCAACCTGTAAGTCTGTTTGTTAAACTGTGCAATGTCTGACACATGCTCCTGGGTGGGGGAGGCCTTCATGCTGCTGGGGTCGGGGCCAGGGGGAATGGTGGGAGTAGTGATACAGGCATCCCACCAAACAAAAATGCTCCAATACATGATGGCTACCAACCTGTAAGTCTCTTTTATAAACTGTGCAGTGGCTGACACATGCTCCTGCATGGGGGAGGCCTCCATGCTGCTGGGGTGGGGGCCAGGGGGAATGGTGGGAGTAGTGATACAGGCATCCCACCACACAAAAAAGCTCCAATACATGATGGCTACCAACCTGTAAGTCTGTTTTTTAACCCTGCAATGGCTGACACATGCTCCTGGGTGGGGGAGGCCTCCATGCTACTGGGGTGGGGGCCGGGGGGAAGGGTGGGAGTAGTGATAAAGGCATCCCACCACACAAAAAAACTCCAATACATGATGGCTACCAACCCGTAAGTCTGTTTGCTAAACTGTGCAATGGTGGGGGAGGCCTCCATGCTGCTGGGGTGGGGGCCAGGGGTATGGTGGGAGTTGTAGTGCAGGCCTCCCGCCCTCCCTCCCTCCCACACCCTCTCAGTGAAGATGGCTACCAACCTGTAAGTCTGTTTGTTAAACTGTGCAATGGCTAAGACATGCTCCTGGGTGGGGGAGGCCTTTATGCTGCTGGGGTGTGCGATAGGGACTATGGTGTGAGTTGTTGTACAGACCTCCCTCCCCCATACAGGCCTCCTCAGCAGGATGGCTGGCTACATGTTGGGTGGGGATGGACAGTGTAATGGTGTTAGTGTAATGCAAGGTAGTAATTGCATTGTGGTGGTTGTCATTTGTCTGTACTTACCAGCCTCCGCTCCCCCGGCTACTCCTGTGAGACTCTCAGGTAGCAGTATGGCAAGCACCTTCTCCTCCCATGGTGTGAAGGTCTTCGGTGGGATGGGAGGGCCACTGCTAGTCTGGTTAGCCAGCATCCAGTTCTTGCTCCTCCTCTCCTTGACAACCCTCTTCAGGTCATGCCACCGCTTCCTGATCTCCTTCTTGGATCTTGGGGTGGCCCCTACTGCATTCACCCTTTGGACTATCCTTTCCCACATTTGTGTCCTGGTGGCTAATGGTGTCTGTTGGACCAGGCTACCAAATAGTTGTTGCTCTACTCTCACAATCTCATTGACCATGACTGTCAACTCACTCTCGGTAAATTTGGGCATTTTTGGTGCTGTCATGGTGTGTGGGGGTTGAGGTGTTTGTGGGTGCAGGGGTGTGTGGGTGCAGGGGTGTGGTGGGGATGTGTGAGGTGGGTTGTGTGATGGGGGATTGTTTGTGATGGTTTGATGGTAGTGTTGATGGTGGTGGTGGGTGGGTGTGTGTGCTTAGCTCTATAGTCTCTTTTGTCAGGTGTGGTGTATGGCCTTCTAATCTGGAGTGATGCTACAGATTGTGGTCAGTGAAGGGGGTGGCTTTGTACTCAGCTGTGTGGGTGTGTCCAATTGGATTTAGGTTGTCAGGTGTTTTGTGGGAGTGGTTCTGTGGTTTTGTCTTTGATTTTACTAATTTATATTTATGTGTATGTGTGTTGTATATTTTGGGGGCAGTGCTACTTTGTTCATGCGATTTTGGCATCACAGGTGTATTCACATAGACCGCCATATTTTTGATGCTTGTCCGCTGCGGTGGTTTTGCTGCTGCTTGTGCGCCATTTCTCTCATTCACTCCTGGGTGCGAACACGCCGGTCGGTGTTGGCGTTTCCAACTGCGACACCCTCGGGATATCATAATTTACCGTGCGGTGTGTCCGCTTTCCATGCGGTGGGATGTGCCTTTCCTGCTGCTTATCTGTCTTCCACAGTCCATTTTTTGCCGTCTTCGCCCGCGTCCGGCGGATTTGCTTGGCCCGCTACGCCGCGGTCGGTCTTTTGTGGCGGTTCATCCTAATTTGGCGGACGGTATTTCCGCTGTCCTGTCGGGTGGTTGTTTTCCGCCTCCATGGCGGTCGGGGTGGTTTTCCGCCCGCTATCCTAATGGGCCCCTTGATGTTTGTAGCAAAAAAGGTTACTATTTATTTTAAGTCAGTGGAAAACAGTTCCTCCTAATGAAAACAGTTAATCATAAATAATTTACCATTGAAACATTTCCCAACAACATTTCCCTCTATTTATCTGTAACGAAAAACATTTCCAACATTTTTGTAATCCAAAATTCCCCAAAATTGTACTAAAACCAGCATTAGGCTATGTCATCATTTAATCACCAAATTCATCTTTTTCTTCCCCTCCCCCAACCCCCAAGGAAAAGGATAAGCCCGCTCGAGACCATCCCCAACCCCAAACAGCGCCTAACGAATATTTATTCATAGGAGAACTGTACACTTTCCCAAAAGTGACGATTTTTATTTTTTTTAATTAAAAAAGAAAAATAAACAAGAAAGAGGGAGCGTGGGTGGGACAAAGCTCCGACGTCCTACTCACACCGCCTCCGCCAACGTCATCAACCGCCCTCCTCCCCTGACTCTAAACACTCGCCCCACTAGCCCCGCCCCTTACCCTGAGGACCAATCGTGCTGTAGATTCTTCCCCCCGTGCGAATCCACCCAGGGGGACACCGGCTCGCGCCTCGGTCCCCCTGGGTCCCATCTCGCAATAAGGACAATCCACACTTGATGTTTGTAGCAAAAAAGGTCACTATTCAGTTTAAGACAGTCGAAAACAGTTCCTCCTAATGAAAACAGTTAATCATAAATCATTTACCATTGAAACATTTCCCAACAACATTTCCCTCTATTTATCTGTAACCAAAAACATTTCCAACATTTTTGTAATCCAAAATTCCCCAAAATTGTACTAAAACCAGCATTAAGCTATGTCATCATTTAATCACCAAATTCATCTTTTTCCTCCCCTCCCCCCACCCCGAGGAAAAGGATAAGCCCGCTCGAGACCTGAAGGACCGGGTTTTTAGAACCCAGCGGCGTCAGGGAGAAGGCCTGAAACCTTCGAGTTCCCCTGTCTTGGCAAACAGTGACACGGGATACTTCTTGATGACGTCAAAGCCCGAAGTTTATTGGCTGCAACCAGGAACAGAGATCTACGAAGCACACACGGGTGGTTCGTCAGAGACTGCACAAATTCAATAAGCGGAGCATGGTCTTTTATGCCAAAAATCAAGCCTCAGGCAACATTTCAAATTTACATTCGGTGCATACAAACTGACCAATGACAATGTAACATTTCAAAAGTAGCGAATGACGACGAACCCAGACAATCCCACTTTCCGTTGTCCAGCTCACCAGAAATGACCACACACATTCCCAAGTTTCCTGTTCGATCATGCCGGACAAACCCATCATAAAGCCTTCAACCCAAATCAATGATTATGTTGTAAAGGAAAGGCAGAAACAGATTGGAAAGGAGATAGAAAGGTGGGAGCAGTGTACCATAAACTCGGGCACGTCCTGCTCTTTGATCTTTATCAGACCAGCTGCTGAACAAGGAACTGGCTCAGCGGGATCAGCCTCGGGCAAGGAGTCAGTTCGGCCAGGTCACCCAGAAGTCAGCTAAGGCGTACGTGTCTCAAGGACTCATTCGGCCACAGTCATCGGGCCTATGTTAGGGCAACCACAGAAAATGGCTGCCATATACAAAATGGAACCCGGAGGTTCAAACTAAATCCTCGAATACAGATACGAAAACACTCAGACACGCTATACTCGCCATTTGCGGTCTGCTGACACCAAAATCGTCCATTTCCGACGATCTTTATTGAACGGGTTCGGAACCATCGAACCGAGGTTGCGAACAACGGAACCACAGACCATCCCCAACCTCAAACAGCGCCACTCGGGAAAACCAAAGCGTTTCCTGGCCCCACCCAATTTATACAAAATGAAAATGAACAAATCTAATTAACCTTGCTGTCGCACCATAAATTTCCCCCCCAAAAACTTGCCAACAAATCATGCAACTCCATTAAGTAGTAAGCTTGCCCCATTATCGATAAATGTACCCCATCATCATGAACTAAATGTCATTCAACACCTGTAATGAGTCCATGTGATAAAACCTTTATACCCATAGCCGGACACCAGAGTTTCATTGCTCTATTTCATTTGCGACGTGCCTTTTCAACTGCAGCAAGGCTCCTCGCTCCTCCCCATCGATGACGAAAGATAAATTCCGTCCACACTACTGATGTACCTGACCAGTTATCCTTTAACACAGCTAGGTCCAGCTTCATTTGTTTGATAAGGGTTAGACCAGAGAGTTCCACTAAATCATTCTCACCTAGATGAATAATTAGCAAGTCCGGAAACCCCTTGTCTTTGGATATTTTAGAGAGAACTAAGAACAAAGTACCCCATTTCATCCCTCCCAAACCATATCAAAATACCACATGACCTTTTCCATGTAAACCCAAAGATCTGCCACAAAGCTGTTGCTCTGCAAAGGTGGCCGACCATTTAACAAAAGAATGGCCTACAATCCAAGTCCTCATTTTTCGTGGCAGAGGATTAACTGCGATGACAAAAAGATAATATTAGACTGGCAGAAAGAAAAGAAAACAAACATTCATAACCGGACATATCTAGCACAACAATCTGATTTCCATCTGCCTATTCTTTGTATCACAGCTTTGTCCCAACCCAACCTTGCAGCTTCTGTTGCAGCCCCAATTCTGAAAGAGTGAGTACCAAACAATAAAGGGTTTTGACCTGCTAACCTTTCTCAAAACCGCCAGTAATTGAAAAGACGTCATAAAACTTCCATCTTGGTGGCAAAATATGGCAAAATATTATACCTTCACGAGTGAGAGAAAGCAAGCCATTCCCCAAAAGGACAACAACCCTCCACCCCACTCCCGCATAAAACAATCCATGTCCCTTTCCCCATTTGATCTGTTTTCGACTGCCTCAACCATATTCTCAACTCACTTTGCTGCACTTGTATTTCATTAGTTTGAATCCCCAACCTACCCTTCAGCCCCAACAATTCGGACACGCGAAATGCCCCAAAAAATAACCAAATCATAACGAGCCTAAAACGAGAGACCTCCCACCCATCTAAACAACATTGTGGCAAAAACGATAACCACTGTTGCAACAGAGAAAAAGTAATAGGTTCCCACAAAGCTAAAGGACGTGACTTCAATTTACTAACACCTTTCAACATTCTCCTTAGCAGTATCCCACCCCCAACATCCTTACCAAAAAATAAATCACCATATAAAGAAATGCCTGAAAGTATTCCCGCAATCGTGGTATGTGACAGGCCCTTATCCATCAAATATAATACATACTGCAAAATGAAGTCTTCGTTACCAACCGCCACACAGGTCTGATTCTGTGATTCTGCATAATTTACAAACTCCGACCAGGCTTTCTGATAAGAGCGTTTGGTGGAAATCGCAATGGATTGCTCAACCAACTCGACGATCCTTACTCTCCCATTGCCCAAACGTCTGTAGGAATCTCTGTCTTGACCTTCTCCGGCTTTGGCACCAAATCCCGAAAAGCCTGCCAATTAAAACGAGACAGTGCGTCTGCTATTGAATTATTCACACCCAGGATATGTTTTGCCTGGAACACTATATTCAGTTGGAGACTGCACAGCATAAACTGATGCAATAGATGCAAAACATGCACATCTCTTGCCCGTTGTCTATTGACCAGCTCCACAACAGCCATGTTATCAATGTGAAACAATACACTTCTGTCTTTAAACTCTTCACCCCAAACTCTCAACGCTACCAGAAGCGGGAAAAATTCTAAAAAAGCAATACTCCTGCCTTGCTGTACCCAATGTTCTGGCCAATGCTCTGCGCACCAACGCCCATCCCAGAATAGGCCAAATCCATGTGCCCCAGCTGCATCAGAAAACAGTTGAATCTGCCAGAAAAAGTTATCATCCAGAAAAAAGATCGATACACCGTTGAAATTCTCCAAAAACCGTAGCCATATCCTAAGATCCTCCTTGACCGCATTAGTCAGTCTGATCCTATGGTGCAGCAATGAAGCACCCAACATGGCGAAACCCAATCTTCTACTAAAATTTCTGCCTGCTCTCACTACCCAACACGCAAAATTCAAGTAACCTAGCAAACGCTGTACCTGCCTTAGTTCTATTTTGCGCCTCCCCAGCACTTCCAACAGGAAAGATTTCATTTCCACCACCTTCTCAGACGGTAATCGTGCCACCATCAATTCTGTATCGATCTCAATACCTAAGAAGGTAAGCTTTGTACAGGGGCCTTCTGTCTTGTCTGGAGCCAGAGGCACACCAAACTCTTGTGCCATTTCCTGAAAACAATTCAAAATTGCATTTCACTGACCCATATTGGCCTGTCCGATAAACAAAAAGTCATCCAGATTGTGACACACCGCGGCATTCTCATATCTCTGTACCAAGCACCACTGTAAAAATGTACTAAACTTTTCAAACAGGGCACAAGAAATAGAACACCCCATCGGTAGAGCCCTATCTACATAAAAAGCTCAGTCAAAATACATACCAAGCAGCCCAAAATCAATGGGGGGATTTGGTAACAAAAGAAAAGCTGATTCTATGTCGCATTTCGCGAATTCAGCCCCCAAACCAGCTAACCTCACCAGCCTCAAACCATCATCCACAGACATATAGGTGACATTTGCATCCTCCAGAGATATAAAGTCATTAACAGACTGTCCTTCCGGCCACGATAAATGATGTATGAGCCGGAACTCACCTGCTGCTTTTTTAGGAATCACCCCCAGAGGAGATACAATCAGGTTATCCAAAGGACATTCCTTAAATGGGCCCACAATCCTCCCAGTTTGTATTTTTTGTCAAGTTTGTTACACACCACCTGGGGCAGATCCCTGGCGGACTTTAAGTTATCCGCCCAACGATGACATCTAGGCCACTGATAACCCAAACGAAAACCCACTGCGAAACCCCAATATAGCTGAGCTGCTGCTTCCGAATCGGGATATTCATCCAGCCAGCTTACCATAGCCTGTAGATTAACCTGGGTAGGAGCCTTTTGGGACAATAGCTTGAACAACCCCTCTACCTCTTTGTCCCCTCCCTGCGTCCGCAAAATTTTGGATGGGATAGCACTGTGTAATAAGATGTCGCCCCCCACACTATGAACATTCATGTCTGAACTTACAATAGTGCCTGATGCAGGCACCACAGTTGTAACTCCAACAGGCACCTGCTGCAGGCAATTGAGCTCTTCCCATAGACCCCGCCCCAACTTGAGCGGGACGGTGTAGAAAGCGCCAATACGATATAGGCAAGCCACTGGCTGTATGAATCGTTGCTTGAGACTGATTTATAGACATCCATTGCAACCATAGCTCTGGATCCACCTCCCCCCAAGGTTTATCATGAAATATACTAACACTGGCACGAAACTCTTCATCGTAATTTAACCAGGCGAAACCCCCACCTGTAAATGAGCCCTGCGAATTATGTCAATATATTTAAACATGGCCAAAGCCTTCTCAGGATACCTCTCACAATACACACTTGCGTAAATGAGAAAGGCAGCCGTCCAATTCTCAATGGACTTAGGGACTCTGGTACGCCACGACAGCTCACATTCTTCCTCTTTGGAACCTTCCCGTGATTGAATATCCCTATGCAGTAAACAGAAAACATCAACAAATTCATGGTTCCAAATTTTTTGCTTAATTTTTTCAGACAAGTGTATTCCAAGCGGCATAGCCAAACCCATATTAGGAAGCTTTGTATGTAACCCGCTGACACCTGACACCTGAACAGCCAAGTCCGAGGGAACAGCCTCAGAGCCTTCCATATCAAGAACTTGTAACTGCGACACAGGCCGAGACTTAGGTAAAACATTAGAAACATATTCCCCAACTCCTGTAGGTTTAGCAAACACCACTTCAGCCGCACCAGCATCCAACACACTGCTACCCGCTAAAGGCCTGGAACAAGCAGTCCACCAGTGAGGATTAACCGTTGTGAGCTGCGTAGCCCGCTTCTGGAACTCCTGAGGATCTTCTTAATTCTTCTGCCGCCACTCGTGAGCTGTCGAGAAGTCCGCACGAGACCTCTGTAAAACACTAGAAGACGTAAATGCCCCCCGATCACCCCCAGCCCAATCCTTAGAAAAAACTACAGGATCGCCTTGTGAACCACATTATCAGTCATATTATCTTCATAAACATTATCAGTGTCATAAAATGTACTATCCAATGGCTCAGAGCCATAATCATTCGCAGCACTAGTGCCTGGCATCTGACCGCCACTAATACCACCATCAAATGATCTCCATGAGGTCACGGGCCGCCGTTGAGAGAACCCGGCGTAACATCAGATTCCGCTCCAGAACCGCCAAGATGAGAAAAATTGTCCCTAAAAGCTGCACTTTGCTTCACAGCAGGGACATATGAAACACCAGAAACCGACCCATGAGAAAGGTCAGGCGCAAACTTCTTACCGCTCTTGCATGAAGCTACTGTTGACTTACCCATAACCGACTCCTTTGCAGAATTGGACGCTGTGAATGAAGACAAGTCCGAATGCTCCACCCAAACCCATTGCCCATTCTGTGGCCCAAATTCAGAGTCAAACACTGCCTGAGAATCACAAGGTGGAGGGCGGGATTCTGGTTATAGGGAAACAAATTCTACAGTAGAAACATTCCCAAATACACCCTGCTGGTTCTGTTCTTCCACCTCCCAATCTGAAAACTGTGCTGAAGCCAAGTCATCTTCATTGCAATTAAGGGCTACCTTCTGCCCCGCATTTGAAAAAACATTGTTGTCACCAAGTGCAGCCTTGAACCCAGGGGGACCTCTAGGCTTTGGCATCTTAGAATAAACGAAACTGAACATGCCCCCCACAGCCCCTTGGTCAACCTCCTGGGAATCCTCTTCCATATTCTGTTGTAGAATTGCTGCCTCCTCCACTCTTCTTACTTCCTCCCCATCGCTATCATCCGAGTAGTAAACTAGCATGTTGCTACAGCTGTTCTTCAAAACTTTGGGGGCAATGTCTATTCGAACAGCAGTGCGCTGCATGTGTACACCAGCTTGAGGAAAATTGTGCTGCTTTGCTCCTACTTTTGCACGTAGAGAAGTGTCTGAGGCATGCAAAAATTGCTCAGCTCCTGCCACTTGTGCTTCTGCTAAAGCCCCCCTTCTGCCTAAAGGAGCTGGTGCACTAATTGAGCCCCCAGAGCCCCTCCGGGCACCCCCCAAAACAGACCTCCCGCTGCGCTGCTGCTGAAAAGCACCCAAAGGCCCTTGTAGTGGTGCAGGCACTGAGGAAGCTCTAGGTCTTGCACTCCTTGTGCGAGTGCCTCTACCTTCAGAGCGCCCTCTACGAGGCAACTTAGTGTTTTCAGAGGCATTATTGGCATTTAAAAGCAAGCGACTCTTTGAAGGCAGGCAAGCTGCCACAGCCTGACTCACCCCCAGAGCTACCGAGCGTCGTGGGCGTTTAGTACTGGAGTCCATAATGAGAGCTGTGCCCGGCCTCAACAGGTCACCACGGCCGGCCTCCAGCTGCGCTCTCACAGCATCCTTAACAACGCTGCCTTCCTCCAATCAGCTGGTACTGCGCTCGACCCGCGTTGGAAAATATTTCTTCTCACCAAAGCAAAAAACAGCTCTCCTCAGGCACGAAGCACAAAGCTCTGACATCCTCCTCACACCGCCTCCGACAATGTCATCAACCGCCCTCCTCCCCTGACACCCTCCACACTAGCCCCGCCCCTTGCACTGAGGACCAATCACGCAGTGGATTGTTCCCACCGCGCGAATCCACCCAGGGGGTCACCAGCTCGCGCCTCAGTCCCCCTGGGTCCCAATGGGACAGATGCCATGTTCAGTAAATTGTCTCAGTTTGCTGACATTGTGCAGTGCGGATTCTAAACCATCAGAGAGGCTCAGCTGAGTCTAGAAATTACCTTGCCCAATCAATTCACAGTGCACAAGACTTTTTTTGTTGTCTTGCCCATGAAGCTACGCACCACATTACCTGACAAATTTATACACCTTCTTGCTGGAAATGAACAAACAAAGCTTATCATCCTGAAACCATTGGAAATCCTATTTGGACCTTAATGCGGATGACAAAATTTTTAGGATCTGTAGAGTCGCCGCTCTGGTTGCTTCACGTCACGTTATGACGTGACGTGAACGGCGGCCATCTTAGGGATCGCGCGTCTCGAGCACGATCAGTCGGCCATCGGAGCTGTCTGCAGTCAACACGCTCGGCCCTCTGTGTGCAATTATAATTCAATAAATCAACTTGCCTTAACCACCAAGAGCCTATGTCATAATTATATAAGAGCTTCTTTACAATGTCGACGAGGAGTACACAAAATTGACGAGGACCCACGAAGTGGAGCAGGAAGAAAGAAAAGGAAAGTAAAACGAACCTTGACCATCTCCCCCCCCCCGGCACTTCCATAGAGCTTAGTGGCCTACCGCCGAGCAGCACCACTGGGGGAGGGGAGACACGTAGAGGAGCACACAGAGTGCAGCAGAAGCAGTTGAACCCTGTACAAACAGACATCAGACCATGATCTGAGGTACTAAGACCACCACCACCTCCTGCCACTGGCTAAAGGGGCAGCAAGGCAGCACAGGAGCCAAATCTTACAGGAGCACCCAGCCGAACAGTAGCGCTGGCGGATCCAGGTGCCTTAGAGAGTGGTGAAGTGGGAGACAACCAAACCCAACCATGCAAAGGTGAGCAGAACAGTTACCAGGCAGCCCCAAGACCCAGAACGTCGATCCAAACAGGCGGACAACCATGTACGCCCAATCGTCCTCGGCGATGGCACCAGTCCCATTCCTACCAAAACCAGGTGAGCCCCTAATGAAGTGGGAGGACTGGAAGGAATACATCACGAACTACATAGAAGTCCTGAAGGACGAGAATGAAGAGGCCTTCACCAGCATCAGGAAAAGGAGAATCTTGTTACACAACTTGGGCCCGAAGGGTATCAGCGTATTCAAGAACCTGGTACCCAAGCAAAGAAAAGCAGGGGAAGACGATGTGTATGCGCATGCCTTGGAAGAACTTGATGAACATTACCGACCGGCGGTGTGTCTGTCGATAGATCAATATAATTTCCAACAGCGGAAGCAAGAACAGGGCGAATCTATCAACGAGTATGTGGCGGCGTTAAAAAAGTTGGCGTCCACGTGCCAGTTTGGTGGGCTCCATGATGACTTCATCAGAGACCAAATAGTAATGCATACGACGATGAAATCAGTACAGGACAAGCTATGGTCAGGTGCCACTACCACGTTGAATGAGGTGATCGTGATGGTGAAAAAGGCAGAGTTAGCACGACGATGTGCGGACGCGGCAAAAAGAGAAATGGCGGCAAAGCCCATAGTTAACAGAATTGAGGATGAAGAGCCAAAGGGCGGGAACAGGAACACGGGTCCGATCTACAAGGGACCCAACAAGTGGCAAGGAAAACCAGGCCTGCCAGGAAGGCAGATGAAAGGAAGTAAGACGTTGTGCTACCGGTGTGGCAGTTGGGCCCATGAGGCGAATGATGAAAGGTGTCCAGCCTTCCGGGCCAAATGCATGTTCTGTGGAGTGATGGGACATTATGAAAAGGTCTGCCGGAGGAAAATGGCCATCAACACAGTGAAATTTGTCGAAATGGACCAGAAGGAGGGAGAAGGAAGATGGCACGTGGAAGAGGACGAAGTGCTGTGCCTCGAGGAATAAGTACTGAGTGTAGACACCAGGAGATCCAACAAACCGGTGCTGGACATGTTAATAGGTGGCATAATGATAAGTATCGTGGCGGACTGAGGCTCACCATACATGTTGGTACAAAGAACAGTATGGACAGAGAAGTTCATGCCCCATCTAGGTCCGCACCTGGAACCACCGGACATCAGACCGGTCACGTACCTGGGAAATCGCATCCCCATTGCAGGTTATCGAATACTAACATTTGAGTTCAGAGGACGCAGTGCAGAGTGCAAACTATATGTTACGGAGAAAGGCCCATTGGTATTTGGATGGACCAAAGAGACTTGGGCATCAAGCTTGACCCTGGCGGAGCAGTGCAGGTACTATTGACGGAACCTGGACCGTGGCCAGATATGGCGAAATGGAAAAGAGACTTTCCTAAAGTATTCGGCAGAAGAGTCGGGAAACTAGAGAAGTTTTCGCATAAGATCATCCTCAAGACGGATGCTAAACCAGTGGCACACAAAGTAAGGAATGTACCGATAGCCTTGAGGGAGGCAGTGCAGAAAGAGCTGCGCGACTTGGAAGTAAACGGCATTATTGAGTCAATCACATGCGCGGAGTGGCTGGCCCCCCTGGTGGTGGTGGTGGTGATGAAACTTAACGGTAAGGTCCGGCTGTGCGTGGACCTGCGCGAACTTAACAAAAACATTGTAGTGGAGAAGTTCCCGCTGCCCTGTATAGAGGAAATGCTGGCAAAGAATAAAGGAAAGAAATGATACTCCACCATAGACCTGACGTCGTCGTACCACCAGATAGCGTTACACCCAGAGAGCAGGAGGTTGACATCATTCATCACCCCCATCGGATGCTACCAATTCTGTAGGATGCCCTTCGGTTTGGCATCAGCAGCGGCGGTCTTCCAAAAGCTGATGCACCTTCACTTTAAGGACATGGAAGGAGTCCAGTACTTCCAAGATTACATTTTGGTCATGGGGGGTGACCAACGGGACCACGATGCAAAGTTGACCAAAGTACTGAGGGTGCTGGAAGACATGGGGCTGACTTCCGAGTGGGAGAAATGCCACCTAGGCATTGCATCCGTCACATACCTGGGGCACGAAGTCAGTGAACTAGGGATCACGCCGAAGAAGGAGAACGTAAGAGCGATATGCGACGCTCCACCACACGCTAGCAAGGAGGAAGTCAGGTCTTTCCTAGGCATGGCAGAGTACTATAGCAAATTCATACAGCATTTTGCTTCCAAAACCCACCACATGTGGTTGTTGACAAGAGAGAAAACGATGTTTGAATGGACAGAAGAAACTCAGAGGGAGTTTGAAGACGTCAAGAGAGAGGTAACACAAGCCATACCCCTCCAAGGGTATGATCCACAGGGGCGAACAGTGGTAGCCACTGATGCCAGCGACAAAGGACTCAGCGCAGTCCTTATGCAAGACAGGGGTGGAGGAACAATGGAGACCCTCAGTTTTGCATCCAGGACCCTGACAGACACTGAAAAAAAGATTAGTGTTATCGAGAAGGAGATGTTGGCAGTGGTTTGGGCCATGGGGAGATTTTGCCAGTTCCTATGGGGTACAAGATTCCAGCTAAGAACAGACCACAAGCCATTAGTAGGAGTCCTCACATCCAGTGGGCATGTGAATGCCACCCCGAGAATAGCGAAAATGACTCTCAAACTACTGGAGTATCGGTATGATGTAATGTACATCCCGGGTAGCAGAAATAAAGTTGCTGACGATCTAAGCAGGGCAGCAGCTATGGATCAGCAGGAGAAGAGAAGGAAGAAGGGGATGAAATGGTGGCATTGATGGAAGACCCGGAGAAGATGATAAGCAACCTAGAATGGAAGGATGAATACCAGGCAGACAAGAACCTCCAGGAGGTGAAGGGGTACATCACAGGAGGATGGCCGGAAAAGAAACACTTGAGTGGAGACATGAGGAAGTATTTTGAAGTAAGAGAGGAGCTCTCACACGGAGACAAGGGAGTCTTTATTATGTACCGAAGGGACAAAGTAGTACCCCCAGAAGGACTCATCCTAGACTACTATCTCTACTACACGAAGGCCACTTAGGAATTGGAAAGACCAAATTGAGATCCAAACAGGGTTAATGGTGGCCAGGCATGGACACGCAAACAGAGAGACACGTAAGGGAGTGTAACCAATGTCAGCAGGCAGATAAGACCATGACCCCATTGAGGCCGTCCATAGGAAAATTCGACACACCGAGGAACCCATAGGAAGAACTTTCCATCGATATATTGGGACCCATCCTGGACGAGCAACCCCTAAGTATCTATGTGTCCTGGTGGACAAATACTCCAAGTGGCCAGAAATACATGTCAACGAAGAAATGGACATGGACACTATACTAAAGTTCCTCAGGGAAGGCATCCCCAAATCCATACTAAGTGACAATGGACCACAATTTACTTCTGACAAATGGTTAAAATACATGGAGAGGAATGGAGTCTGTTTCAAACACACTTCCATATACCATCCCGCAGGGAATGGAAAAGTTGAATGATTCAATAGGGTCTTAATGGGCTCCATCCAAGCAGCCATCATGATGGGGAAGGACTGGGAAAAGGAACTGTTGCACATAATCTGGGTGTATCGCATCACCCCCACAGGGACGGGGTACAGTCCTTTCCAGATTCTAAGAGGCAGAGACCCATTCAACAAGGACAATATGGCGTGGAAAGAGAAGACGGTGACCAGCAAGTGGTCCCCAGCGGTTGTACAAGCAAATCTTGAAAGGGCCCAGAGAATATATTCAAACACTACAATAAGAGAAGGAATGTAAAGGACACGCAGTTGGAAGAAGGAGAATGGGTAAGAGTCAAACTGGCCACACTTCAACAGAAAGGGGATAGTAAATACAGCAGACCTCTCCAAGTCAAAGAGGTTCTTGGCCGAGCAGCCAGGTGGAGTGACGGGAACGTATGGTCCCAGGATCGCATGGCTCGATGTAACAAAATTGTACAATGGGCTCCAGAGGCGCGGGAACCCGACGAGATGGACCAGTGCACTTCGGGAAACGATACAGACATTCAGGAAGGAGAAATGGAAAGCACAGAACAAGGGGTGGGACATAAAGATGGAGAATCCCCATGCACAGGCTGGATGAGTCGAGAGGGAAGAGAAACGGTGGACAGAGAAAGATCGTTGGTCCACAAAGGCAAGGAGGGGGAGTCCCTGACCCAAGGGGGACCGGAAGAAGCATCCACTTCTGTAAGGTGCACCAGAGGTGGGCGATTGATAGCGAGGCCCTCCAAGTTCCGGGACTATGAGATGGGCGATGGGCTCTGAAGCCACCACAGACTAAGTTACTTGGTTGACAAAAAAGGGGAGATATGTAGAGTCGCCGCTCTAGTTGTTTCACGTCACGTGATGACGTGACGTGAACGGCGGCTATCTTAGGGATCGCGCATCTCGAGTGCGATCAGTCAGGTGCCGGAGCTGTATGCAGTCAACACGCTCGGCACTCTGTGTGCAATTATAATTCAATAAATCAACTTGCCTTAACCACCAAGAGCCTATGTCACATTATAAGAGCTTCTTTACAGGATTGTGCACCATTCGGCTTTCAGAAGCAGCTGGATGCATTTACAACCTATTGTCTAGTAAATGATTTAACAAATTATATTGCGAAAGTGATGACGTTCTCAAAAGCAAGGAAAAAGCAAAAACAGTTAAAATGGTCAATGAATCCAATAAACTGGAAGTCGTAAAGGAATATAAATATCTGGCTATGCTTTTCCATAATAATCTTAACTTTAAGGCTTATATGGCCTCCCAGGAGCAGAGGTCGAAGGTGTTTAAAGAAATTGGACTTAGCCCTGTGTTACAAGTCTTTTGTGGTATTAAAAGAAACATGCAACCTAAAAATACTGAAATTATTTATTGCTGTACGGATTGGAAATCATGGTGGAAAGCGAGATTTTACACATGCAATCAATAGAGCTGGTAGTTTGGAAAAACTATCTAAACCTGCCAAAACGTTCAATTAATAGTGCATTTGGGCTGGAATTGGGCCTTCTTAACATTAAACAAAGATAATGGCAGGGCATTTTAAACTATGGTGTGAAGTTCGTATCACTTCAATGGGGTAATTTCGGCATCTGCTTATATGCCAGTTAAAATTGAGGGATGCAACAAGCTGGCATATGATTCTAGGTAATGTCTTGCAAGCGCTGAATTTGCCATCAGCTTTTGCCCACAATGAGTTGTAGTTGAGCGCCAGTAAGAATAATATTTTTTTTAAAAAGCAAAAAAAATATTCTCAGAAAGCAGACATTAAGGATTGCAGGAAAAGATTACAGGTTGTACACTTATTATACTCATATTATAAAGACAAGTTACAAAAGTATTTAATAGATATTGGAGCGCACAAAACACACGACTTTGGATGTTGAAGTTGAGACTAAGGTAAGTGCTCTCATTTATAAAATGGAAATACAGCCCTGGCGAATCCAAGGCAGACAACCAAATAGTGGATCTCTGTCTATGCTGCGCACAATGCACTTTAATTGTATGTCCTATTTACATTTTCTGCACTGCATCTAAAATTGAAAGAAAGAAAATTATTAAACCGGTTTTAAGAGAGCTTCAGATACGACATACCTAAACTTATTATCTCTAATATTGTAGCAATATCAAACTATGCTATAGGGTGGACACATTTTTAGAGATGGTGAACAATAGGTTGAGTAAAGAAGGTGTACATTAATTACATTAATGGGCAGTGCTGGTGCCAGTGCAGATACAAAAATAGAAAGTATGTCCTGTGTATTTCAAATATTTTTAATGTTACACTGGTATGATTCTGCTTTTAACGTTTACCTGAATTTGATGAAGTAAACCTGTATTTTTGATCATTTATTAATTCTATTTATTATGTAAATACAAGGTCACTTTACACTAAGGGAACAAATTAGTAGTTTACTGGAACAGTGGGATGGGAATATTTTATTGATTTAATGGGAATGGTCTTATTTAATTGTATGAGAAAGTATGTGTATTGTTTGTAAGGGTAACTGGGCGTAATATCGACTACAAAATATTGAATGGGCATAATATTGAGTCAAAAATATCGAGTGTAGTGAAATATCAAATGTAATTATATCGATGATAAAAATATCGTTTTAGTTTTAGTTAAGTAAATATCGAAGTAAATAATATTGAATCAAAAATATCGTGTAATGTAAATATCGATTTGTAAGTGTTGTTAAAAATATCGTTTTAACATATATAGAATGTAAAAAATAACTAAAAAAAATATAGATAGTATAAAATATCGAAAACATTTATATCATTTTAATATTATAAATATAAAAAATGTGTTAATATTGTTGATATTTTCTGATTTGGAAATATTTGAAATGTAATTAATGTTTATATTGTGTATTTTATGTTAATTTTTTTAGGGACGGGATGTTGGGTTATTAGGGGATAAGGGTGGGGAGTGTTTTAAAGTAATTAGTTTTACATTTAAAAATAATGTACATTTTGCAAAAATAATTGAAATTTAAAAAAAAAATGTACAATAAATTTAAAGAATGTATTTGAACTTTTAGGAGCGGGATGTTGGGTTATCAGGTGATAAGGGTGGGGAGTGTTTTAATTATTTTTTTAATTTCTTAAATATGTAAATTAAATTAAAAATTAAAAAAAACAATTCTAAATAATTTGGTAAAATGTAAATGTATTTTGTAAATTTTAGGAGTGGGATGTTGGGTTATTAGGGGATAAGGGTGGGGAGTGTTTTTAATTATTTTTTTTAATTTCATAAATATGCCAATGAAAATTTAAATTTAATTTTTGCGAAAATTTTGTAAATTTTAAATATATTTTAGAAATTTTAGGAGCGGGATGTTGGGGTATTAGGGGATAAGGGTGGGGAGTATTTTAAAATATTTGTTATTAATTTTATAAATATGCAAATTAAAAAATTTAAATTTTAAAATTAAAAATAAAAAAATGTAAATTTCAAATATATTTATGTTAATTTAGGAGCGGGATGTTCGGTTATAAGGGGATAAGGGTAGGGAGTGTTTTAAATTGTTTTAATTAATTTTATAAATATGCTAATTAAAAAATAAAATTTTTATAATTTAAAATATGTAAATTTCAAATTTATTTATGTAAATTTAGTAGTGGGATGTTGGGTTAATGGGGGATAAGGGTGGGGAGTGTTTGAAAGTATGATAAAAACAAAATATATTATGCAAATTATATTTTAGTTAATTTTATTCAAATGTAAAAAAATTATATTATTAACCAAAATTAGGGTTAATAGTGTGTAATGGTGGGTATTGATATTTTAAAAAAAATATTGAATTAAAAACATTTTTGGTCAATTTGGGTTTTTAAGGGTATTGAATTGGATTTGGAGAAGAGCATGTGTTTTTTTAAATAAAAGTGAGTGTATATGTCACTTTTATTAATAAAGTTACCACACTTTTTTTATCGGGATTTCCTGGAGCGTTTTTTTCAATTTTACTTGTTTTCGAGTTTTTGAGGGTTTCCACAAATTAGAATTGGAATGGATTACCAGTGGAGTACATGGATTACAAGTGGTTGGATTGCGTATTTTTCAGTAACATGAACTGTAAGTTTATTAATTTTTTTTTATTTGGGTGGGAAATGTTATTGTTATCATTATTGATATTTTCTATATTATAAGAAATATTGTTTAATTGTCTACATCCTGTTTTTTGAAATACACATAAATATGTATGACAAATATAGAATATTTGCTTTAATATAATATTTTTATGCAGATTTTGTATAAATAAAATAGAGTACTGTTATTTGTGTGTACATAGTTCACAGTAGGCTTTTGGCTATTAGGGATAGGTAGTCTAGGCCTCATGTAGAAGGATATAAGGTGACTTGGCTTTGGAGTAGTCTAAACATTTGTTTAGTCTGTTTAGTTAGTTTAGGTCCTATTTGGGTTACTGACTGTTGTATGCGTAGCTCTTGGTAGCTTTGTTCTTTTTGTAAAGCTTCGATTAGTTTTGGACAGTAGGTTTCCCTCTGCTAGTAATAGCTTGAAATGCATTGTGCCATCCTTCAACACTGTTGTTAGTTTTAGCTTCTTGATTGAGTGTACTTAAATATACATTCCACCAAGCTATGTGAAATTTAGGTTGGCGTCTTTGGCCAGATCGATGTAGCCTTCCCACCCATTTGTCCTCAAAGTAGTCGAGAAGTGGTGCTAGTTTATCTTCATTTTTTTTTAAATATTGGCTATCGATTAGTATGTTATAATGGTCTGCTACATCTGTAACAGGGACATAGGATAGGGCAATACATTTTTTGATTTGGTATGCAAAACTGCTGTCTGTAGCATACTGTATGCTTAATGTCAATTTTTGTAGGTGTCTCCAAATGCTTTGATTAAAATGGTAATAACACCCTTGTTTTGCTGTGTGTGGAAAAGTTTTTAATATAATATTGATCATTGCTACTTCGAAATCAATAATTATTTTTTGTGGAAAATAATTATTTTTTTCCTGTTTTATTGTATTTAGGACTTCTGTGTATGTATTCTATTGTTTGTTGGGCAACAAACAGTAAATAAATGGGATGTTAGAATGGCGGTACAGTCCATGTATGCTGTAGAGCACGTAAAATGGTTTAGGACATGTTTTAAAAGTCCCATCCATCATCCAGTGTTGGCAGTCTTGTAATTTTCTTAAATTGTTTGCAGTAGCAAACATTATAATTCGGTTTGTAGGGCATTTGTTGTCAAATAGTAAGCATGGTTCCTTATTGTGAGTTATACTCAGTTCAGGGGGAATGACAACTTCTCCAAACATTTTCGGATTAGGATGAGTAGTTGTTGTGACTCTTTTTTGCCTTACAATTGTTCGTTTTAGGGAGTCAAATGAGGGTAGTTGCCCAGAAGCATGTTGAGGAACTTTTAAGAGTTCCTCTTTTAATATTTGAGTTGTTGGTTTGTCAGTCCCTGTACTAACTTCTTTTATGCTTTCAAGGGCATCCCTGACCTCAATTTCAGTTACGTTAGGGGGGGGGGGTTGTGTTTCTTGGTAGATAGCACATTAGCTTCTTCAGTTGTAGCTCTACCATAGCATTTGTAGCAAATGTAGTATTTACTACATTTCCAAAATACTTTACGTCCTGACTGTATTTCTTGAGTATACACATACCCCATATAACATAGTAATAGCTTATATTTTTTGAGACATAACAAACTCTGCACCTTCAGTCATGTTTATATTTTTTGTGCTAGGAAAGATTAGAAAGAAATACATTTTAAGTTAAAATACTGCTATACATGTTTTAAATGCATTCATATTTCAATGAGTATACTTACATTTATTTTTTGTTGTGATATGAAATGTTCAGAAGGTGTTTTCAAGCTTTTTCTTCTATTTCCTTGTTTTATTTCTGTTGGTAGAAATTAAAAAACCTTGGTTATTCTATTCTTTTAAAACATTTTGAGAGGTTTGTAGGGGGAAGCTGTCTTGTAGTTAGCATTTTAGGGTTCTTAAATACTTTAAAATATATACTTACTTTTTTAATTTGTGAAGTCTAGCTTTGATGGAGTAATTTTTGGATGTCTTCAAAAGTTCTGTTAAGAAGATAGAATAAAGATAAAATGTGTATTAGAAATTTGAGTTTCATTAATGCTGTTGGTGTGTTAAAAAACATTTAAATATACTTACAATTAGAATTTTGAAGTAAATAATCTGTTAAAGGTTTATTGCCATGTTTTGGAGATGTCTGTAGAAGAAATGTAAAAGGTAAAAAAGAAATGTTATTTAAACTGTTTAGAGAAATAGTTGAACTTTGAGCCTAATACTTTTGTTTCATTTACAAATTAGTTTAACTTACTTGAATTATTTCTGTAGGAGTCTTGTCTGGAAAATAATTTTTTTCAGGAAACAGTTGGTCAGAGTGTCACATTCTTTTTTTAGAGTAAGAAGCAGGAAATGGAATGGATGATTTAAGAGTGGGAGATTTTTATTGGTTGGTTTGAATTTTTTTCAATTTAAAAGCTTTGTTTGGTGTTGTTGAAATTTTATTGACTTAAGACTTGTGCAGTAAACCTGGTTTGTTATTTGTTCTATTTAAAATATATGTAATGATATTTAGCAACTATATGTTAAACAGTATTATGTTTATTTTTAAATTCACTGCAATGTTCGGATGATATGTGGTTAAAATATTTCCTTTTTTTGTATGTTTTTCAAAAAAAAATATTATCTGTATTATATATCTTTTGGAGTGTGTTATATATTTAAAATATATAGTTGTATTGTATTTGAAAAATTGTAGGTATTTTTTATAGTGTCGATATACCATAATTTTCGATATTAATGTGATCTATTTATTTGCTTTCGATATTTTTGTTGTGTACTGTTTATTTTTTTAATACTCAATATTTGTTTATTCTATATTTTGTCTTTCGATATTGTTGATTTCGATAATTATTATAGTTGATAATTTGTAGTCGATATTTTTTGTAGTTTCCTTATTAAGTATTGGATGTCGATCTAATTGTAGTCAATATTTTATCGCCAATATTTTTGTAACTCGATATTGTGGTCGACGATATTATGTCAGTGATCCATTTGTAAGCATTGTTTGGCTCGAATCAAACAAATACATATTTCTGTAACTATTTCTATTTGGAGCTTTCAATTAGCAGTTAGCAGTTATCTGGCCTACGGAATGTACAATGACCTCTCTTGACAGTTAAGAAATTAATAATGAAGCAAGCTAGACTAAACTCCAGGTTTAAAAAAACAACATTCAATACAAAAAGCCAAATTGAAAAATCTCAAGTCTCTTATATATACATAACCATGGTCAGAAATAGTTTAACTTCGACAGTTAAACATAAAAACAAAATTCTATTAATCAGACCTCGTTTTGCCTTTTTTTATTACTGGATTTAGGTCCACTTGGAGGAAAACTGGAGGAGACCATAGGTGTCACCTGTGCATGGCGGAAGCAGCATAGACTATGCTTTGGTGCATATTTTTATATATGCCAATAGTTAAGACAGTAAACAAGACCCATATAAAATCAACTAGAGATCTTGAGGTGAGATGAGGCATTTTCAGCATGCCTACAGCTCACCTTCGCTTTTAGGGTGTTTCTTCAAATTCATACGCTTCTAGGATTCTTGTCTTTTAAACCTACAATGATATCCTGGCACACGGTTTATCTTGATTATATTTAATTTTTATGTCTGCACAGTCAGTAGAATCAATGACAATTGTATTAGATCCAACGGACTCCATTCAAAATTAATCTGAATGACTCCAGAGCAAGTAAAAACATCAGTCTCAGAATATAATTTTTGGGGTGGAATATCATGATTTTAATATACCTGTATACATACGTATTCATGCAATGGATATACTCAATTTTTTTAGCTAAGAAATCTTTAGCCACTTAGTGCCTGATTACAAGTTTGGCAGTGGAGGAGAGGACCTCCACGCTGGGGGCCCACTCCTGCACTGCCAAACCTGTGGTTGACCACCCACCAGATTGCAAGTTTGCTCGTGTCTGGTGGTCTGTTTTGGCTGTCCCATGGCAGTGCCTATGAAAATGGGCACTGAAATGAGAATACCAAAAACAGTTCCTGCACAGCATGGACTGTAAAGTCCATGTTGTGATGGAACTGGGTTGCATGCACACAAGAGGGCACATGTTGTGCCCCCATGCATGCATCCCAACGCACATGGGCAACAGGGTGCCATCTAGGGCCCCCTTTGTTTCAGGATCGCCATCCTTTTCATAAAGAAAAGGTCTCCATGATAGCAGTGGCAGTCCTGAAACTCGTAATGTGCATGGCGGTGCCACAGCGGCAGAAGAAATAGGCCTATTGAGACTGGCAACTGTTCTTGCAATGTAGGTCTATAGCTTGTTTGAATTTCAAAAAGTTTATGATTATTATTTAATCGGGGTCTTCATTTCATCTAAGCAAGGTTTCTTTTCCAAGAACCAATATGTCATTTAGAAGGTGTTCTAATCTGTCATTGGCCTGAGAAGGCAACAAAACTGTTCTCACAGCTCTGTGAGATCTCAACAATGAAGTTCTTGGCTTCAATGACCCAAAATGAGTTCTTGAATAAAGGCATCCTTGAGTTACAAAAGGCTTGTCCCAATGAAATCCTTTCTTTAGATGTTCACTGTGAAGGTACTGGTTAAATGGCAAAACCTTAACTGGTAATGTACATTCTCAAATCCTTAGAAACAGTGAAGTTTTCTAATTAAAGTGGGGAAAGGCTAGTCTAGTGCAGCAGATACCTTTTCCAGATACATTGATAAACCTTGAGAGCATTGGCAATAATCAATGCATTTCTTTTCTGGTTTCTCAAACATACATTTCTCAGGTTTACAGATACACTTTTTTATGTAATCCAGACATTACACTGATGACTTATTCCTTATGTTCTGCAGATCTTCTTGAGTAAATCAGAATGTCCTCTGAAAATCGCTAGTACATTACAAAACCATTTTCATTCACCAGCAGGCTTGATTCATAGACCTTGAAGGTCTAATTTCACATGAATATCATGGCACCTCTGAAAAACTCAAGAACGTCTTTTATTAGCATTAAGGCATAGCAATCCTTGATGATAATCTTATTGAGATCTCAATAGTTCATACATGTTTCGAATTTAAGAGAGATAGCTATCAACCCATTCTCTATATTTTCTTGCAAATATGTTTTCAAGGTTTCTTTTCAGATCCTCATTGGAAATAAGGTCAGACAAAAGGTTTAATGGGACCATGTTCAAATGGAATTGCTGTCAGACTCCCTACGATGTGGTAGGGTCAAGACAACGGCCTTCCTAAAGACATCAATGATAATGGCTTGGAATAGATGTAGGACTTGCAACATTTTTAAGTGAAACTATCTGAATTCCATCTTTGGGAGACCAAAAACCATAAGGTTAAAAACAATGGTCATAACAGAATTGAAAGGAATGTGATTGAGGTTTTCCAATTGATACAAGAATTATTCCTTCTTACGGAAGGTAATCTGAATATAAAAGTATATTGTAGAGATAGCGTCAAAAGGATAAAGCGCTCCTATTATCACTAAAGGTCACTGATATGAGAGTTGTCATCTTATTCACTGGTTCAGAAGAAAGTGGCGTACCTTCAAAAGTCTAGGGGTCATATTACCAATGAGTAGCGATATTTATCGCTAACTAGGCTTAGCAACGATTTATTTATCGCTAAGCATCGCCAGAAATTATCGCTGAGATAACTTGCTATTAGCAACGTTTATCTCCAAAGCGATAATTTTTCTGGCGATAGCGTGAATATCGCTGGGAGTACAGCGATTTTCACGCATTAGCGACGAAATGCTCTTAGCCATGTTATCCACCTCCCATTGGATAACATGGCTAAGAACTGTTCTGAGCAGGCGTTTTTGGCGATTGCGGGAATATTTCCATCGCTACGTCCGCCTTGCTAATAGGCGATAGCGAGGTTAGCGACTGCTTTCAGTCGCTAATAGGTTGGGTACGCCCACTTTGCATGTCATTAGCGATAAATATCGCTGACATGCAAAGCGGGCCCCAAACCGCTCGCTATCACCTAAAAGCTGTCGCTAACGTCAGCTTGCTAATAGAGAGATAGGATTATCGCCGATAATTGCCTATCGGCCTCCTTGGTAATATGCCCCTTGATGTGTTCCGGTTCCTTCTTGGACATGTTTAAACTGTCAAGCATCTGAACCCACACTGAATAATAATAATAATCCACATTTTTAAAGTGTAAACAATCTCCCGTAAGGGTCTCCAGGCGCTGGGGGCCATCGGGAAGATCAGGCAAGCTATTTCCCAGAGTCACATGGTGCTGGGCTAATCTGCCCCCAGCACAGAGGATCGAACCGTGACTCCAAGATTTCAGCATCAGTCGTCCTGGCTGCAGCGCCACACCTGAATCCACTTACTTCTGAATCCAGAGTTGGAACATTGAAAGCAATACCATATTTATGCAACTAAAAACTAAAAAACAGGATTCAAAAGTTTTTGAGAATTATACAACAAAGGGAAATGTTTATACACCCACCTTTGCTTCCTTAAAAAGGCAGCAGGTTTTGGCTCCACCTGAAAACCATTGAAACCAATGCAGATGAGATGGAACTACATAATCAGCCTTGTCATGATGTATATAGATTCCAGATCTTTGACATTATCCTTTCTCAGACTGGGAAAAAGGGCCTCTGGGTAGTCACATTTGTCTAGATTCTTTATGAGAAATTGGAACTTTAGCAAGAATAATTTAAGTTTTGGGAGAAGGCAAATCTTTAGGAGCATTACTGGTATGAAACCTAAACACCAATACTTCTCAGCTGTTGTTTCAAACAGGCAGTTTTCAACTAAGAGGACCATATAATTCACTGTTTGATATTAGCAGGTTTGGGAGAACGTGTAGTCCCGCCCTCGATTTCTTCCTTTAATCCCATCTGAAATACGTTTATTTGAGTCCTTTATATCAATGTGATTTCTGCATCTGAAACTGGTAAAGCAGGGAAGCAGAGCTCCCTTTTTATATGTCACACAAAGCTTTTACAGCAGAGAATATTGAGGTATATTTTCCAAAATGTATTGCAATACAGCTCAGTAACCAAAGTTGTTGTTTGGCACTGCTTGAAATGGAGAGAGCAGGAAAGCTTCATATCTACGGATATGGCACTGTTTTATTCTCTGCCCGGAGTTGGCACACAACCAGGTTGTCAGCATCACACGTTTTTGCTTTATAGTGTAGCATGGCGTTTGCTGTGCTGTGCACATGCAAAGTCAGAAAAGATTGCAGAAATTAAAGCATTTCTCCTCGATAATGCCAATATCAAAAAGTGTTATGTTTTTATGTAAACCCTGTCTATCTTTTTTACTAGATATAATTTTGTGTCAATAGCCATGTGTGGTTTTATTGAAGCACCCATGTACCATGGTATGCTCCTTGACACAAAGTGGAGCTAGGCACATCTTTAGGTGACTTTTCAGCTGATTAGTAAATTACAAATAAATATTTTGCCCCACTGTTTGTCACTTTTGTGATGAAAAGCAGGCAGAAAATATTAGCATATACATGCCTTAGAGCCATGTTGTTCATACAATTTTCTGATATCAATTACAAAAGCAGACTAGTCTGATATACAAGGGTCAGAAGAAATGACAAGAGGAGTAGCCCAGATGAAGTTGGTTCTAGATAAGGAATTTATTAGACAGCTAAATTGTAAGTCTTGCAGTGGAAATTGAGTAGACCCAAAGACAAAATACAGTGTTATAGTTTTAAAATTAATTTATTTGCAATGGGCCACCCACAGAGTTAGGGGTACCAGATGTGGCTACTGGAAGATCTATTGCCTTAGCAGAGAACATCCTGCTAAAAAATGAAATTATCATTCAATTACACATGTAGCTCCTGTGTTTGGTGTTGAATGAATTAAATCAACCTTTGAGTTGGATCTTAAATAGTACCTTGATTTTAACATATAATAGATACAGAATTGGAAGCCCAATTCACTGGAACTGCAAACTGGCTGGTTATGGACTGTTCTGAAGCTTTTGTCTTCATTTCAATGTTGCCAGATGTTTGCACAATTCCTTCCTGTAATACTTTTTTCACCTATACAGAGCAAATAATGCCTCAAGATAGGTGTCCTCAGTAAATGTTGCCAGGGAGGAAAACATCCTAAAGGGGAAGGACCAGAGAGGCAGATAATAGAGAAGAAGATTTGAAAAAAACCGAATCAAATGTTGATGGGAACATATGCATCAAAACGTGAAGCTTCCAAAAACTGAAAAGGGGAGATTTGCAGAAACTTCTCAAAATGCCAAAGAATTTGCCCTTATGCAGTACACCTTTCCCTAAATTCTGCAGTATTTTTGAATAAAAAAACAGGAAGGGATTGGGAAGCAGCAATCAGAATCCACTGTGTCCACCATCTTAAATTGTGAATAATGATGTTATCCAGCTTTACCTCTTTCTGAAGAACCACACGGCATGGAAAAGTCTAGAAAATAGGAAGAAACATCACAGCATGTTTAGGAGTCTAATAATATAGCAGAACAACAATAACAATCCAGTGTATCCACCACCTTGGATTGGGAATAATGATAATCCAGTCAAGGTTGAGTACCTGGATCTTTTTTCCACAGGGTCAGAAGAACTTTCAAACTTCTTTGAGTTTTCAGAAGATTTTTTCACAATTCCTCTACTCCACTGCAGCCGAATATTACTAACAGTAGAGAAAGGGAAAGGGGAATGAGAGTAAAAGTGAAACTGCCACTGCTGTGTCTTCATGTGTAATTCCCTCTGGAAGGAGAATGAGAGTAAAAGTGTAAAAGTGAAACTGCCACTGCTGTGTCTTCATGTGTAATTCCCTCTGGAAGGATATATATATATATATATATATATATATATATATATATATATATTTCCACCTACATGCATATAGCTTTCTCTTTGTATTTCTGTTGTTAATTAAATTTTATGTCTCTATTCTTTTCTGTCTACAGTCTGTTAAGAGTCTTTTCTTATGCCTTTAATACTTGGAATTCCATTTAATTTATTAATTTCCTCAGTAGAATTCCTGGCGCTGAAAAAATGTAAATGTAAATGTAAATGTACATGTATTTATATAGCGCAAATCACCCACATCGCAGGCATCTATGCGCTTGGTTAGGGAACCTGTCCTGGTATTCCCCTATGAGATACCGCTGCAGGGTATCCACAAGGTGAAAGCCAGGCATCCCGCCGCGAGGGGCCGTTGTGGAGATTAAACAAGCTATTGCCCAGCGTCACAGAGTGTGAACCCGTGAGTCGAGTAGGCACCGGAGTGAGAATTATCGAGTCTGTGGAATTATTGAGCCCAACCCCCGTCGGGGCGGAGAATTGAACCCTGGTCCAGGGCCGATCTCAGCTTCCGGGTCTGCCGCCTCTAACCCCTGAGCCACACTTCTCACACTTCTAATTTTAATCTTGTTAAATCTCCTCTTTTAAATAGTAGATTTCTTTGTAGGTTCTTTAAGTCTTGTCAAGTCTTGTCAAATATAAATCTGTCATCTGATATTTACAATCAAGTCTCTTTAATCAAAATATCTTTGAAAAAATGAACCAGAGACAGATTCACATAAAAACCTCTCTCAATAGCACAACAAATCTGTACCTGAATTCCCACGACAATCCGCTACTTCAGATTTTTCGATTCGCCAGGATCACGCTGAATATTTCTTACTGTAAGCTGAATTACTTAAAAAAGATACCAACAGATATGGGGAGCATCTACAGAACCCAACTGAATCCTGTGGGTAGACGGTTGAAATGCGCTGAGCTTAAAATGCTTGTGCACTAAATAATAAATCCTTAGATGCACTTAGACACTAGAGCGCTAACCTGCAGTTCATAATAGCGTCCGCCATCTTGAAATTCCTTGAGAAACTTGCAGCCATAAAAAATGAAACTAAATGAATTTCTTAGCTACACGTTGTCTCCAAGACAACAGTAACTTCCTCCTCAATCCACCAAAGATAGTACAATGACCAAATCACCTGGAACTATGGCCAATCCTGACAGGTGCATAAAAAAAGTGGCATTAACATGCAATAAAATGTTAGAGCATAAAATGTTTCTCGGCTAGACATTCTGTGCAATCCAGTCAACAGCAGGCACAACAAATCCACAATTACCTAATTTTAATTAGAGAACATTCTTGTTTAGCTACTTTGATCAACATAATTCAAATTTCACAAAGACCTACTCTTAAGTATAATGACTTCGAATAATTAAGATAATATTGATCCAAATACAAAAACATCAGAAAATAAATATCAATAACAAAACTATGGACTTGTATACTTAACTCGACTGTACAAAACAAAATAATTGAGAACTCTAATTATTTTGCTATAAATATAAAAATTTTTTGGGGAGGCGCTAGGGGGCGCACAGCGGTATGGCTGTGTGATTCACAGCTCCGCCGGGCGATAACCAACGATGTGATCTGTCCCTGCCACAGACCCCACCATATCGCCAACCGAACGGTCCCACGTGCGTTGGAAGGTATGGTGCATCTGCAGGTATGAAGTTGGCCGCGTACACCCCGCAGCAGAGGAGATAATTAGCGGCGATCGAGGGGAGACGCGGCGCGCCTGACAAGATGGCGGACTGCCGACTCGCTGACCGGCTGGAAAACGCAACGTCCGCTTGATCTGAGGATGGCGTGCGGCTGCTGTGCGGACTAAGTGCGGGTAAGAAGCGTCCTTCCAGACTGCGGACGGTATTCTAGGGCACATTGGAACACAAGCCCTGCCACCCAATTCAAGCACTGCTCCTGACTGCACACCTGACAAAATGGCGGCGCCCACGGAGCTAGCGCTATTGCCCGCACATTAGCGCTCCTGGAAGCAGACTCAGACTGACCGTAGCGCCTTACCTGCCCCGTGTGTTACACTGAGGGACACCACATCGCCGGCGCTAGAGCAGCGGCTGCCCACCGCCGCGTAGTCCTGCACAGCAAGGCACCGACACACGGGAGAAATGGCGGAGCAGAAAGAAATGGCAAAAACTCCCGGGCTGCACCTGTGCTTGTGACAATCAACCCTTGTCCCAGAGTGAAGGATGTGGAGGACTGGGGTCCATCTCCACTGAGAAAAATTGAGTAGGTCTGCCCACCTGCAGCGGATACCCTCTCCCAACGCCCAGCTGCTCTACAGGGTGTACTATCAGCCCGAGATTACTGGTTGGACGCTTGTGGACATACCAGACCCCTCCAGAAAACACGTGGTAACATAGTGGTGTGCAGACGCACCCAGGCTGAAAGGCTAGAAACATCTACTATCCACACGTGCGCATAGCCATTATCGGCGTCCTACTCCCCCAGGGGCACCACGGCGACTGCAGCAAGAGCCACAAGGGCGTCAAGCCCCGCTTCCAGAGCGACTGCACCTCAGGCTGGGGCGATGGGGAAGCCAGATAGGCAACAACCAAAGCTCTCGTTCGACAACAAAAAAAACAGCAAAACCTCAGAGGAAATGGCGGACACCAGCGGCGCAGCCGAACCAACGCCAAATAGCAACATGGAGAAAATATTGCTAGCCATCCAGACAAATTTACACGACATTAATGGCAAACTGGATAATCTAACGTGTAGAATGGATGGTATGGCTGCAAGACAGGAGAAACACGGCGAGCGCTTGGACGAGGCCAAAACGCGCATATCAGCTGTAGAGGATGAAGCGCGCACTTCCACCGCCAAATGTACTGGAATGGAATGCATCCTGGAGGTAATTAAAGCGAAGGAGGAGGACTTGGAAGCGCGCTCGAGGCGCAATAATGTGAGCATTACAGGTTTGGCGGAGACAACCAACACCGGACTTATGGAACTATACGTCGAAAACTTATGCAAAGATCTCTTTGGTGCAGAAGCATTGTCGCCGGTATTTATTGTGGAACGGGCCCACAGATCACTGGCGCCTCGACCGCCACCTGGAGCGACGCCGATACCAATAGTGGCGAGAATACTCAATTATCTGGACAGGGACACCATCCTCAGACTGGCAAGGGAAAAAGGTAAAATCTCTCACCAAGGCAACTCCCTGGAGTTTTATCCGGATCACACTGTTGCGGTTCAACAGGCCAGAAAAGCATACACGACCGTCAAGGCGAAATTAAGGGACCTAAACATTAGTTATTCCATGCTGTATCCTGCCAGACTCCGAGTTACGTGGAAGGAGAAGGCGATTGTGCTGCCCTCACCCAAAGCGGCCCAAGACTTCGTCAAAAAGGTGCTACGGGAGGGTAGATCAAATGTCCAGGAGGAACAGCATCAAGACTCGGACTAAAGACGCCGGTAGGTCCCACCAACACTTGGAGGTAAGTCTCCCACTGATTGTGAGTTGTAAGTGCACGATTCTATGACCCACTTCTAGCAGTGGACTGTAGCGGTGGTATGGCCGAAGATGTGCACACTGCTTAACACAGCCAAGTATGGTATTCCCGGAGCGACGGCCCGGATCACTCCCATTGACTTTTCAAACCATTGCGGATATATAGACTGGGGGTGCCTAACGGGTAACCGTATTCTGCGAACTGACACACATTGTCCTGTTGTACAGGCCGAAAACTCTAATTCCGCACACGCTCCTCTGTTAAACATTGGGGGTCCCGTCACTAAACAGTACGGATACACGGTGGCCTAGGTGGCTCTTCCTCACTCAGCACACGGGCGTACCCCACTGGCGCCTTAACAGAGGGTTATAGACAGCGCAGGTATTTGACTGTGACAGGCTCCAGAACTATGTTGCAGTATCACACGAACTCTATCACCACACATGTGCTCCCACAAATGTATATTGCTGTGTATCTGAGGTGCGCCTGGCTCTATGTGGGGGATGGAATGTATATTGTGCAGAGCGGCCTAACTTGTCTGTTAACATAGATTACTATATGGGGGTCGGTCTGAAGGACTGCTTATGAACTGAACTTCACGATATGTCACTGTGGCCACTAGTGGGTGGGGGGATGGTGGGTTCACAGACGCATAACCTAAATTTATGTCAGCTTTTGAAGTATCGCCCACACCCGATACATCGGATGCAGAGTTGTGCTCCTTGCAGTCCTCCACAAGGGTAATACCCAACACAAGTTCCACAGTATGGGTACTGGTTTGTTTGGTTAGGGTTTGTGGGATTTGTCTTGAAAGGGACTATGGCTTCTGCATGTTGGGGTTGCTGGAGTGGGTGGGATGGGGGGAGTTTAGGGTTTTGATTGTTTAGAAAGACCACGAACATTGAAATCGGACGAGATACTGTGTTCTCCCTCGCAGAGGACTGCTATCGCTAGCATGTGTACTCATGATGCAATTGATTCAGAATTCACCTTTAGTTATGGTTTACATATGGATGGCTCACTGCGGGCTATTAGATGACTCAAGGTTCTGGGCACACGGGTAGAACACAATTGAACCTCCTCACTTGTAACATTAGGGGCTTCGCCCAACCACAGAAAATCAGGCAGATTTTTGCGTGTCTCACCAGATGGGAGATAGATATTGCACTAATACAGGAATCCCATCTGGCACCCAACACGCACCAGCATCTGGGAGCACGGTGGGCGGAATCGGCCTATAGGGCTTCCTATTCCTCTTATTCCCGGGGAGTACTCATATTGATTCGGAAAGGGGTAAATTTCAAATCGCATCACATTACACAGGATCCCAATGGCAGATACGTGTTGGTTTCACGTACTTTACGTGGCCAACAAGTAACACTCCTTAACGTCTATGGTCCTAATACGGATACACCAGAGTTTTTCAGGGAGATATGGGGCCACTTACAACCACACGCAAACACGCATATAATATGTGGAGGAGACTGGAACGTAACATTGATGGACGGGCTGGATCGCTCCTCTAATTCATCTGAACAGCATAAGCAGGCGAGGACAATGGTGGGACACATGATGAAAGATCTGTCGTTAACAGATATTTGGAGAATTAGATATGCTAACGAGCCAGGGGCCACCCACATCACAGCGTCTCATGGCAGCTGGTCTTGCCTAGACTACTGGTTAGGCACGAATGCTATTGCACTGTCGGTAAAGGGGGTGCAGGTGTTGCCACGCACATTGTCAGACCACAACCCCGTCCTACTACAGCTCAGTATACCACAATACACACCACCTCCATTTCAATGGAGGTTCAATTCACAAGCCCTATCCGATTCTATTTACACAGATACCTTAACAAAGGCAATCAGGGAATATTTCCAAATAAACTCACCAGCTGTAGAGGATCCAGGCCTATTATGGGAAGCCTTCAAGGCCACAATAAGGGGCGTCTGCATTAGCACCACTATCGGGGTTTTGAAAGACATCAGACGCCAGATCCAGCGCTGCGAGACCCGCATAAGAAATATATAATTGGCTTTTGAAAACACACAAGATGTTTCGCTGCTAGCAGAGCTGCGCGACCTGCATACTGAATATACCGATTTTATGGCGGCGGAAATCAAATATTTAGATCGCAAACACATTGCTAGGACCTTTGGGGAAGGAGGCAGACCGGGTGGGACATTGGCGAGGAAGATATGCGAAGGGAGGGGTCACTCAGCCATACTTCGAGTCAAATCGAAGGAGGGCCAGACACAGACGCAATCAGCAGACATCCTAAATAACTTTGTGGATTCCTTCAGCACACTCTACAAATCACAACCCACAGCACCGGCGGATGAGATTCTTAACTATTTACAGGATATAGCGATTGGTAGGCTGTCGGATGAACAGAGGGAACATTTAGCAATGCCCATTACAGTAGAGGAGGTGACAGCAGTGATTAAGTCACTACTTAATGGCAAGGCACCGGGCCCCGATGGGTACACTAATGAGAAAAATACTCGCGAAACTACTTGTAGTACGCTTATCCCCTCTGATGACCCATCTGGTCCTTCCAGATCAGACCGGATTTAACCCCACAGAAGGGCTCTTTTTTACAGCCACCCAAGATCTAAACTCATAAGCTTGATGTATACCTCAAAAAGACATGCTTCTTTTTTTGGGCGGTGAAATGGGCGGATCCTACATGCATCCTGTGACTTTAAATAAAAAAGAAAAATACTATCTTACTTTTTTGGCCCTACAGGTCCGTATGTGACCCTCCTCAGCAGGCCTAGGGGGTCAGGGTGTGTCTACCCTGCCCCCTTTTCACATTTTGCACACATATTTAACTGACATCCTCAGCTTTGCTTCTACCGAGGCACAAAATGGCTGCCAACAGTTCCTGATTTCGATTGTTTACAACCGCTTGACAGCCAATTAGAATTCAACAAGTCATCAAGACGGTGCGCTTAACCTACAAGGCCAATCCATATACAATCCGCGGATGCACCGCTCCCATAGATATATAAATGACTTTAAACGTAATTTTCTCTGAAACTACTGAACAGATTGACACCAGATAAGTGAAAGGCACAAGTCAGAACTGAGGACTACCTCTCTACCAAATTTGGTGTAATTCCATTTGGGCTGTAGCCATGGCTAAAGGTCCTACGGGAAATTCGATGGGGGAAAACACGATTTGATACTCCTCTTTTTTCTCGGCCCCCGCTTCATCAATCCCCCCAAGCTTTCAGGGAAGGAGCGGAACTGAGCTGGCCAAAAGTTTGTAAAATTTCAAGAAGATTCATCAATCGATGCCAAAGTAATTGGCAATAGAATGTTGGGATTTTCCTACCCTACATCTTAATTATAGTTCAGCAGAACTTTCAATACTGACCAAACACCAGTTTATTTTCTGGAACACTACCACAACACGACCCTCTATACTACAGAAAGACCAGTGCATCACTCTAAACTGTAATTCTACCTCTAGTATGACCCCCTACACTGTAAAAACCCCGCTGTACTACCCTGAATAGTAAAACATTACGCAGCTTGACCCTGGACACTACTGAAATACCCTTGCATTACCCTAAATATTAAATCTATGTCACCACCACCTCCTACACTACCCAAACACTACTGTACTAACGTAAACCACTACTGCAGTACAACTCCATACACTACACAAACACCACTACAGTACCCTAAACTCTAAAACACTCTCCCTAATATGACCCCATATACTACATAAACACCACTGCACTACCCTAGAACAATACCTCAGCACTATCTTCTAGTCAAACATCATTGCAGTACTCAGCATGACCACCTACTGTATACAAACACCACTTTCTTAAATCCTAAAACACTATCCCTAGCATGACCCTGTACATTATAAAAACACCACTGCATTATCCTAGAACACTGTCCCAGCAGAACCCTCTACAGTACACACAGTCCACTGCACTACCGTAAACCCTAAATCGACCCTCAGTACAACCCCCTAAACTAACCACACACCATTGCACTACCCTAAACATTAAATTAATCTCAGCATGACCTCCTATAATACCCAATCGCAATTGCACTATCCTAGGAACACTACTCCAGCAGGACCCCCCTACACTACACAAAGACCACTGCACTACCCTAAACCCTAAATCTACCCCAGTACGATCACCTATACTATGCAATCACCAGTGCAGTACCCTAAATTCTAAAACATTACCCAAGCAAGACCTCCTACGCTACTCAAATACCACTGCGCTACCTTAGGACACTACCCCAGCACAAGTCCTTACACTAGACAAACACTGCACTACTCTAAATTCTAAATCTGTAGTGTTGCAAAACCATTGTGACTGTTTATGTACCATGTAGTAATCTATTTACTAAAGTAAAAGTGAATCAATTATGAATTCAATCAGTGTCTTTCATTATAGTATTGGGATCATTTAGAAAATATGTATGTACTCTAAGAGTGCTTCGGGTTTTAGAGTTATGGAGTGCTTCAAATTGGTAAGAACTATGTATGTAGTGCTCTTTCAACTTTCACAGTTCTGCTTCAGGCCTACAATTTTTTTGTTAGAATTTATATGAAATATGTTTGTATAGTAATAAATATGTATACTTTTTTAAAGTTTTTAATAAATATTTATAAATGTTTATTTTTTACATATACTGTTTATCATTGTTAAAATAAAGTTATCATGCCGCAGAAAGAAGGACGAATAAAAAGTCAGAAAAAGGGTACTTATTTGAAAAAAAACTCAACCAAAACTCTTGGAAGACCAACATAATGTGGCGAAAAAGAGAACAATTTCTGGTAAGACTTCAAAAGACTTTATTGAAAAAGATTACCTGACTGAGAAAAAAAATAGAAAAGTGCAAAGCAGTGAAAATGTTCCAAGCACAAGAAAAAGTACAAAGAATAGGAAAGGCAAACAAGGAAATGTAAAGACAAAGGATACAACTTATAGTAAAAGAAGAGAAAATCAATATAAAGAAATCCTCCAAAAATTATTTTACAACAGCGTTGTGAATAACTTACTGAAAAACAAAAAAATATATAGAAAGAGAACACAATTTTATAAAAAGAAGAAGCATATTGAATCCATTGTTGAAAAGGCTTTTGAAGTAAAGAGAAAACTCCTCATTTTAGTACAGAAGAGAATTTGATCATTTGATAAACCAATACATTTAATGAAGGCCAAAAGAAAGAGGAAAAGAGTAATTAGCAAAACCAATTTTTGTGATACTTTTTTACGACAATGGAAACACAGTTCAAGTTCTGAGCCTTTTTTTAATGAAGAGAGTTATTTACAGAGCAATAATTTGTTGCATGCAGTTGACAGCATTGGTCGAGCTTATGAGGTTAGAGATGGTTGTCCAATTGATAAGAGAAAATAGTTCTTAGAAATGCAGAAGAATTGATAGCTGATGAAGTTCTAGGCAGACGTCCTAAAGCCCCATTGTACACTTGAGATTGTAGTAATATTTGTAGTATACGACAAGCATCTATTGATAAATTATGCAACTTCTGTCAAGCATATTGTAAAAAAAGTGTTAAACAAAAGATTAAGCTGTTGCAAGGACTAGACCCTTGCTGAGTGAGAAAACATACTGGTTTGCAAGGTCATTATCTGGCTTGTCTTTCAAGGAAAGTATGTCAAAGTGTTTTCACCATTTTAGGATGTTGGCAGTGCATCATACTCAAATGCGGAAGTTAGTGAGAAGATTTTATTATGCAAAATGTCCATCACTAAAGATAAATTAGTTGGGGGCAAGATGGCGGCCGTGCCGATGGCCGTGTGAGTGTGTACTCTCTCCTTCGCAGCGGAAACGCTTACCGCTTACCTTCTTTCTCGTAATGGCTGTGGCAGACTTTTGGCTCCCTGGATAGAGACTCAGGTGCGGCTCCTGACATCGTGTTATATTTGTTGCTGTCGGCTCTCTTTTTTTTGCTCTTGCCGTTTTCGGACGGACTTGAACTGCGTGGTCTCCTGGGCAGTAGCTTCTTCCTGGTGGTTGCCGGCAGTGCACGGTGGCTGCGAGGGGTTGAGCGCACCGAGCAGCTGGTCGGAATAGCTGCAGTGCTACGTTACGGAGCAGGAGGAAACAGTGCAAATTAACCTTACAGGCAGCGTCGGAGGCGATTGACGGCTCACTGTTACATTGTTACTGGCACTAAACTTGGTGGATACATTATGGCCCCGAAAGGAAGAGGCACGAAGAAAGTGGGAACAAGCGGCAGTACAGTGAATAATCCCCCGAATCCTGCTGAGCTTGGAGGCACTGCAGCTGGAGTTGTGACCTTGTCTGTGCCTGCACAAAGTGCATCAGTTATTTGTGGAGAGCGAAATGAGAATCGCGGAGGAGGGATAGGAGCCGCTACACCAGCTAAGGCAAAGACTACTCAAGGTGAGCCAAAGGTGAATGGAAGTGGAAAAGGCTCTAAAGCCCCTACTGTTCATGCAATTTTCATAAAGAAGGGTAACATTTCTAATGTAAAAAGCAACACTGCGATAACAGCAAGTGGCAGCTCTGACACTACTGTAAACGTGAATGGTTCAGCTCCCCCCAAGAACATTATTAACGTTGCAACCGAGGTGGATAAAGCCCAGCAAGTGGTTAATGAAGATTTGGTTGACTCGGAGTCTGCGATATCAGAGGGCAAGTTTTACTCTATGACAGATCTCTCTGTAGTTTCTGAGGAAGATGGTGATGGCAATAGTTTGATAGGAGAATGAGGAGATGAAGATGAACTTGTGGGGGAAGATGATGGTGATACGGAGCAGCCTCCTATTCAGATTCGGCGTCAGGTTGATGATCAAGAGACTGTTCGACAGAATTTAGAGGCAGAGAGACAGCCACAAGCGATGTCTCCACTTGTGCAACCCGTCTGGGAAAGTGGGGGAAATGAGATACAAGAACAAGATCACAACCAGGATCTGGTGGAAGAGGAAGGAGATGGAGCCACTTTAGATATTATTTACAAGAGCATTATGGCACACCGTGCAGAGACCAAAGCCGAAAGCAACCGCACTCAGCGTGCTGTCCGTAAGCTTCAAAATACGATGCGGCGAATGGTCAAATCTCTCAATGAACTGACCACAAGAGTTACCGAAACTGAGGAGCGCATTTCTAATGCTGAGGACTCTCTGGTAAAACAACAAACAGCTATAGAAACTTTGCAATCTACGAGAGCAGATGTAGAATGGAAATTGACGGACTTAGAAAATCGCGCAAGACGCAATAACCTGCGCGTTTTAGGTATACCCGAAATGAGAGAAGGGAAAGATGCCCGTAAATTTATTATCGAGGTCTTCACAGAAGCCTTTTCTGAGCGAAGTGAATGGCAGTGGGACAGTGAGATCGTCAGGGCACATTGATTCCCATTTACACAGAGGAAAACTCATGGAGACTCTAATGCAACAGCGGGGTCTAAAGTACAGCCACGGGCGATATTGATATGCCTTAACAATTTTATTTTAAGAGAAGCATTATATGATCTAGCACACCCTGACAAGCGCCGCACAGGAAATGGATGTGAATTCTTTGTTCGACCGGATTTTTGTCCTACAACTGTGAGACTGAGATGGCAATTCAGACAGTTGATCCCGCCTTTTCAATCAAAGGGGGCACAAGTATTCCTTCTAAATCCGGCGAAGCTGAAAGTGGTCTACAAGGGGCAATCTAAATATTTTTCATCAGAGACTCAGGCACTTGCATATTTGAAGTCTATGGACACAAACATTTGAAACTTTATTTCAATGGGCCCAGTCTATTACCACAGTATATATCACAGTATAAACTATAAAGTATAAAGTAAGATGCTTCGGTACTCTATAAATTATATGTATGTGTTGAATAGTGAGACCACTTATCACTGAAACAACCATAGAGACTGGTTAAAACTATTTTCTTTGCTTTTCTTTTTTCAAGTCATTAGTTGTAGGATACCGATTGAAGATTTAAATGCAATAGAGATGTTATCTAGATTGTTATTTAATTCAGGAAGTTAGTTAATAGAGTGGTCCCGATCTGGCTAGTGTTAGTGCATTCCATCTGTTATGTTATATCTGTTATGTCTGTGGTAAGACATGGAAAAGTATAAAAAGGGTGACGGTCTGCTGGGTTCGCTGTGGAGGGGGCACTTGCACACTCGCATCACTGAGGACTATGTCCTTATGCCCTGTTTTGGGTGGTAGGGGAGGGGGGTGGGGAAGGTGGGGTGGGGCCTGCTGGGGGCAGTCTGGGTGGGGGGGGTTAAATACAAAAAGAGGTCATGAGCACATTTTTTTGTTGTATTTCTATGTGTGGTATGCAAGGCAGTGGTGGAACGGTATGCTGTTTTTGTTTAAATTATGGAATGGCAGCTAGAATGCTAAGATTAGGCACAATGAATGTCAGGGGTCTTAATGCCATAAATAAAAGACAACGGGTCGCTAGGGAATTGCAGTGGCTTCGTTGCGACATCATTTGTCTCCAGGAGACGCACATAGCGTGGTCTAAGCGGACGTTTTTGTCCGAACTTGGTTACACTGTCTTAGTCTGCACTAAGCAAACCTGCATGGCTCGTGGGGTTGCCATATTAGCTAAAAAGCATGTTATCAGCACGGGCCGGGCTTTGGAGGACAGTGGAGGCAGATGGGCAATTATAGAATGTACTATTGGCTCTCTCAAGTGTACATTATGTTCCATTTATGGCTCTAATCTCGATGAACCAGTTTTCTTAGACCATCTTAATGTTGAGTTAGCAACTTGGCCTACCCCAGTAATAATCTGTGGAGATCTGAATATTAATCTTCAACCTGATTCATTAGGCAATGATGACTATGTGTACGTCGGGAGGAAACCAAAAGTATATAGGGCATTACAATCCCTCCTTACTTCACACGGATTAGTTGATGCCTGGTCCTATCTCAGGGGTGGTAACCCCGACTATACTTTTTTTTCGGCACCTCATCAGAAACTAGTGCGACTGGATTACTTCTTTGCGTCACAATCTGTTCTTTCCGGTGCGCAAATGCAAGTATATCCGCGAGCCACGTCTGATCACGGTCCGGTTGTCCTTTCTATTAAGTCATGCTGTCCAGTCAGTAAGCCCCGGGAATTCTCATTTGACCGCAAGTTGCTGTTGGATATAAAATTTCTGGAGTATATGACGGATTGGGTAGCAGAGTTTTTTAATCATAATAGAGGGAGCACAGCGATGGGGACAGTTTGGGACACGTTTAAAGCTGCCTGCAGGGGGGAAGTTATTAGTTATGGATTATATGCACAAAAGCAACTACGGGTTCAATTGCAAGAGCTATACCGCGATTTAGGAGAGGCTGAAGAGCGGTTGGTGCAGGATATATGTTCAAGTAGAGATACCCAGGACTCAGTAGCGGAGGTGGCCCGGTGTAAGGCAAGGGTAAACAATCAATGGAGCAAAGAAGCGGCAAAAACTTATGCTACTAAACGGCAGCTTCTATATGAGTACGGGGAGGCAAGCGGTAGGTGCTTGGCCCAGAAAATGAGAACGAGGGAAGCTGCACAAAGAATAAATAATATCAAGGATAAAATTGGGCAAGTGGTGGACAGTGAAATGGAAATAGTGGAAGTTTCCAGACAGTTTTACACTCAATTATATACTAGAGAAGATTATGATAGTAGTAAAGCCGCTTCTATGCTTGGACAATTCTGTGTGCAAGATGTAGATAGGGAAACTGTAGCTAAGTTAGAGGCCCCAATATCGATGATGGAACTCGAAGAGGCAATTAAAGGACTTCCAGCCGGCAAGGCTGCGGGTCCCGACAAACTTCCGCTAGAGATGTATAAATGTTTTTATCAAGCCCTGAAGCATGACATGTTAGCCACATTCAGGATGGCGCAGACTGGTTCTTACCCAAAAACATGGGATGAGGCCAGCATAGTGGTTTTCAGGAAAAAGGGAAAACCTGCAGATCAGCCAGCTTCATACCGGCCTATTTCATTGTTAAATACTGATGGAAAAATCTATTCGAAAATACTGGCGGCAAGGCTTTCAGGTGTGATAGCTCCGCTGGTCTCTGTCCGTCAGCACGGGTTTATCCCTAAACGTGGCACAACCAATCATGTTAACCGGGTGATTGCTTTAATAGATTACGCAAACGGTTTGGAAGTGCCACTGAGCCTCATATTATTAGATGCCGAGAAGGCTTTTGACCAAATGTCGTGGTCTTTCCTATGGGATGTGATGAAGTCTCGAGGGTTTCGGCCAAAGTATATAAAATCTATACAGACGTTGTACCAACAGCCTAGTGCAAGGATCTATGTAATGGGGCTGCAATCGGCACAGGTATCAATACAAAGGGGGACAAGGCAAGGTTGCCCGTGTTCCCCATTGTTATTTGCCCTATACATCGATCCGTTTTTAAAAATGTTGGAGAACAGCCCTCGGATCCCGCCAGTTTTGTTACAACAGCAACAATATTGGGTTCTAGCGTACGCCGATGATGTTGCAGTGCTGTCTCCAAAACCTGCTGTGGCTATGCCAGAGATTGAACATCTTGCAGTGGTATATGGCTCGGTATCTGGGTATAAATTAAACACTTCTAAGACTCAGATTTTATGTGTCAACATCAAGTCTTATTTAGATGTTAGGGTTTTAACAGAGGTTACATACCTAGGGGTGCGGATAAGAGCCTCGGCTTCCGCTACGGTAGAATCTAACTGGCAGAGTTTATTGACTGGGATCCGTAAAAAACTGGATCATTATGAATGCTTGCATTTAACGCTAGTGGGTAGATGTAATACTTTAAAAATGATGGTATTACCTAAGATCCTTTATTTTTATCGGTCAGTACCACTAGAGATCCCCTCGGCTTACATTACACAATTGCAGTCGATCTGTATGAAATTCCTATGGTCTCGGGGAAAGGAGCGACGTGCAAAAAAATACATGGTCCTGCCAAGGGCTGTAGGAGGGTGGGCGGTACCGGACTTTCTTCTATATTACTATGCCTGTATGCCTCAGCGGTGAACAGACAAAATATCGACTCCAAAATATCGACTGGACATAATATCGAGTTTTAAATATAGACTGGACAAAATATCGACTGGACATAATATCGACTACAAAAATATCGTTTTTCAGGTAAGTGAAGTAATATCGACTGTTTAAAATATAGATAGCAAAAATATCGAATTTTTAATAATATATAATATTTTATAGTGTATTTTTATGTAATGATATGTGTGAAAAGTGTGTATTAATGTTATAAAATATTTTATTAAATGGAATTTGTTTTTTTAATAATTGCGTTATGTAATTCTGTAGCGGGTTGTGGGTTTATATGGGAATAGGGTGGGAAGTAATTTAATAATAATTAATTAATTAATATATGTTTGTAAATATTTATAATTAATAATTAATTGATAATTAATAATAATTAGTTAATTAATTAATATAATTTTGTACATATTTTGAATTAGTAATTAATTGGTAATTGATTAATTGTAATTAGTTAATTACATTAATTAGAGTACATTTTAATATATAATTTTGTGTTATTCTTAAGTAATTAATTGGGAAAAAATAATATTAATTATTAAAATAATTACAGCTAATGTGCTAATATATTTACTTTATTGTTATTGTTAATTAATAATTAATTGGTAATTAAATAATATTGATACATTTTGGGTAAAGGAGTATTTTTAGGGTTCAGGGTCAGTTTTTAGTTTTTGGGTAAAGGGGCATTTTTAGGGTTCAGGGTCAGTTTTCAGTTTTTTGGTAAAGGGGCATTTTTAGGGTTCAGGGTCAGTTTTCAGTTTTTGGGTAAAGGGGCATTTTTAGGGTTCAGGGTCAGTTTTCAGTTTTTGGGTAAAGGGGCATTTTTAGGGTTCAGGGTCAGTTTTTAGTTTTTGGGTAAATGGGTATTTTTAGGGTTCAGGGTCAGTTTTGGGTTTTTGGGTAAAGGGGTATATTTTAGGGTTCAGGGTCAACAAATAAGATTATAATTTTTTTTTTTATTATTTTCATTTATTATTTAATTATTATAATTTAATTTAAGTATTTTTGAGTATATTTTAGTCATTTAAATTTAATATTAATTTAATTTAACACTGTTTTTAATAAAGTCGATATTTTTTACATCTATATTATTGTTAACGATATTTTGTACTCGATATTTTTGTACTTACCTGTTTGTAGATAGAAAGTCGATATTTTGTCTGTCGATATTTTGGCAACGATATTTTTGCAGGTCGATATTTTGGCAGTCTATATTATTTCAGTGATCCTGCCTCAGCACATGAATATTTTACTTATAGGGGAAGCACCACTGGAGCCAGCATTGCAACCCTCAATATACACTTTACTCCTTGGTGCGGAAGCTAGGAATCGCCTTTTTCTTAATACGGATTGGAACTACTATAAACGCACCAGATTTAAGGTTGTCGCTGCAGCTTATAAAGCATGGAAAGCAATTAAAACGTTCTATAAAATTGATAAGTTTTCCAGATATACTCCGTTGACTGACCAGATCTTCTACCCTAGTATTTGTTGGGATCGTATAATGGTGAACTGGAGAACGAGAGGCTTAATTATTTTGGGTGACTTATATATAGGGGATTGTTTAAAATCATTTAGCCAGTTAAGGGAACAATATCAACTTCCATCCACACACTTTTTCAAGTATTTGCAAATACGTGATCTCTTATCAAAAGCTATTGTATGCAAGACACCCAATCCTCTTATAGAGGCCAATAGGAAAGGAGCTCGGATCGGGGTACTCTATAATTTAATGCTAGAGGCAATGCTAAATGATTTAGAAGCACAAACAAGCAAATGGGAGAACAGGCTGGGAAGCCAAGGGATCCTGCTTGAAAGGTCAATTGAGCTTGCAGGACGAGTACTTATGTCTGCCAACCTTGTCACGCAACATTATAAAACTTTATTCTACTTGTATCGTACTCCAGACAAAATTTCAAAGTGGGGCGGGGACCCGGATGGGAAATGTTTTAGGTGCAGTGCTCGCCAGGCGGATGTGATGCATATCTTTGGCACTTGTGTTAAATTGAGGGAATTGTTTATGCATGTAAATAAGTTCCTATCTGAGATTCTTGGCATACCCTTTCAGCTCACACTTTCACAGATATTATTGGGTATAGATATGGGTTATGCACAAGAAGTGCCTACTGACAATAATGGCTATTTGATATTTGTAGCTACAGCGGCTCTAAGGCTATGCATCGCTTCGTGCTGGTTACAAAGCGACCCCCCTTCATTCGCAGTATGGCGGACCCGGTTTCTTTTTATTTATAATATTGAATATAGTTTGTATGCACTGAAAGGAAGGCGGAAAAGAGCATTGGGGCAACTAATCTGGGGACCGGTTAGAACTTATATGGATGAAGAAGACTGATTATTTCTGATCATCTCAGATTTTCACGGCACCTTGAATCACATTCTTTCTTTTCTATTACTACTATGTTGTATTTTCGCCTATATAATGTTGCAATCTGTTAATCAGCGGAACACCCCTGCATTTTAGCTCTGAGTTGATTCCTGTTTTGCTTCAATCTTACAATGTATCGTATTGTACACTGTTCTTGCAACCCCACAACCGCAAGATGAGAAGTTTTGTGTTTGATATGTACTTATGACCTATTTCTCAATAAAAATATTAAAAAAAAAAAAAAAAGATAAATTAGTTGAACAGTGCTCTTTTGCGAGGGTCAGTATCAGATGTGAAAAAGGTTTGTGATGAAATTGAATTTTGTTACTTTGGTCCTGAAGAAGAGAGTGAAGAAACTCAAACATTAATAGAAGAAAATGTTGAGAGAAGGTTAAACATTGTTGTACCAAAAATTTTGAAAATGAAATTACAAAGTTTAAGGTGATTTCAGGTGAAAGGCCAAATTGTTTTTGTATTTGTTGTCGCCAAACTCACTACAAAAATCAGACTAGGAGTGTTGATCTGTATTTAAAAAGTGAAAAAGAAAATAATGAGTGGAAGGAATTTGCAACGTATTTGTTGGTAGAGAATTGTTTTGATTTGGGTTCTGATCAGCATATTTGTAAATATTGTTATAACAAGTTAGAATAGAAGTCCTGCTAGAGCTGTGCATAATAATTTAGATTTAGTTGCTATTGCTCCACAACTGACAGATCTCAATACCTATGAGTCTATTCTCATTTAGTGTGTGCACCAGTTTCAGGCTATCATTCGTATGGTGCCTAAAATAAGTAAATTACCTCTTTCAGATTTACAAAAAGGATTAAAAGTAAGAGTGTTGTATTTAACATTAGATTTAAGGAAAAATATTCAAACTGTTGGTGTAAACAGTGTAGAAAGTGAACCCCAAGTTATTCTTGTTAATGATGTGCCAACTAAGAATAAGAAAATATGGCAGGAAGTAGTGGATGTGTAAAAGGCAACATTGTATTTGATAAAAAAACAATACACACTATAAGAATATTTATATAGGAGAAGAAGAAATACTTTTAGAAGAAGATACTGAAACGTCAAGTGGACAAATTGAAAAAGTGGACATGTTCAGATGTGAAGAAATCTATGAACATTATAGTGTGCATCCACTTCATTCAAAAGAAGTGATAGGAAACACAATTGATTTGTTCCAAATGAAAAAGGCAAAAGGAAGTCCCATGAGTGTATGGGAAGAGAGCTTGGAAGCTTGTTGTTTTCCACAGTTGTTCCCAACTGGAAAAGGAGGATGATATGATGAACGTCCAGTGCAGATTCCTGCATGTGAATATCAGACAACAAGATTAAATGCAGAAGATCCAAGATTTAGACAATGTATCCCTTATATATTTAATCTTTTGTTTGAAAGTGACTTGTCTGGACTTTCATATGCAGTCAATCATATTCTAAAATCTGGAATACATATGGAAAATGTATCTGCGAAAGATTTTATGGATAAAGTGCACCAGAGAGATGATCATCTAGAATCTCAGCTCATTAATTTAATGGCATGTCAGCATGGGACTAATGAATATTGGTACCATCGTCATGGAGAACTAAAATGTATGCTACGGAACTTAGGAGATCCAACATGGTTCCTAACCCTGAACTGTGCTGAGTACGCTTGGGATGATTCACTAGAATTTCTTCAAGAGGCAAATTCGAATGTAAAAAACATTGAATACAAGACACTTGGAGAATTGTGCTCTTTGGATCCTGTTAATGTATGCAGGTATTTCAATCATAGATTTGAGGCTATGATGTCTTTTATCTGCAATAAAAAAAATCCTCCTCTTGGAGAAGTTGTGGATTTCTTTTGGAGAAAGGAGTATCAAGCAAAAAGTGCTCATCATATACATTTGCTGTTATGGATTAAGACGCTCCCAAATTTGTAACAAATGCGGATGATACTGTTTTGAGTTTTATTGAACAATATGCAACATGTGCTGTACCCAAAAGCACAGAAGATAACAACTTAAGAGCATAAGTCGTACGATTCCAAAGCCACCGTTGTGGAAAAAACTGTAAACAAAAGTACAAATCTAAGGACAAGTTCTACACCAAATGTTGTTTTGGATTTCCACGTCCTGTAATGTTGAAAGGAAGAGTTATTAGTTTTATGTCATCTTTGAGACATACTATCAGAAGAAAGTCTCCAAAAAATACCTACAACTTAAGAAGAAATGAAGAGTCAAAATATACAATAGACTACAACCCAGTCATTTTGTCCATGCGGAATGCTAACATGGATATTCAGTACATTGCGGACAATTCCGTTGCTGTTCCACGATATGTAACATCCTATATTACAAAATCAGAAAAGACAGAATTGAAAGAAATGTGGGAAGAGATTTCTCACGAGAAGACTCTAAGTAAGAAATTATACAGTTTCAGTTTGAATATGTTATCGCATTGAGAAATCGGAGCATATGAATGCTCAGATCGGTTATCATCGGCAAGTCTATACTCCAAATCTAGAAGAATCATTTGGGTGAGTCTAGGTCTTGCAGCAATGCAAAATCGGTACCGAAATATAAATATTTAGCAGAAAAAGATCCAGAAAGTACAGATATTTTGAAAACGAATATGTTGGACACATATTACCCAAACAGAAGTCATCATCTTGAGAACATGTGTCTCTATGACGTGCAGCAAAACTACACTTTTAAATGGAATACTACAGAGAACATCAATGATGCAAAATATGGAGTCATTGGTCCTGAAGGATGTTTGGTGAAACAAAGGAAAGGAAATGTGATTAAACCCATGAAGTTGAGTTGTGACACTGCTGATAAAAGGGAATTTTACTATTTAGCTCTTTTACAACTGCTTAAACTGTGGCGTTCAGAATTGGAATTACTTGGAGAATTCCAGAGCTATGAAGATTCTTTTAATGCTTGTAAAGATAGCATACAATATAGTAATTTTGCAAATTATGTGAAAATGTTGAACAATTAAATTGATCAAGAAGCTATAATTGCAGCTGAGATTGCTAGACACAATTCTCAAGACAGTCAAAGTTCTGCTGCGCTGAGTCAAGATCCACTAGGACAACCAATTCTTGAAAACGAAGCAGCAATCACCATGAATGAGGTGAAAACAGCAATGTATCAAGCTCAAGAAGATGTAACAAACTTAGGAAATTTGGAAAAACAACTAAATGTTTAGCAAAAACAAATATATGAGCAAATGAGACAACAGATTGACCATGGATTACTTCATGAAAAGAAAGAGTGCTCATGTACGTCATTTCAACCAATCCGAATGTACGTGAGTGGACAAGCTGGAACTGGAAAAAGTTTTTTAAATAAAGAAATTACAAGTTATCTACAAAAAATAACTCAGTCGCATTTGTCTTGTGTTGTCACTGCTCCAACTGGGTTGGCAGCAAACAACATTAAAAGAATTACTTTACATTGTTTACTAATGCTACCATTAGAGCATGAAAACAAATTGGAATACCACAATCTATCTGGAGAAGCTTGCTGTGAAGTTTCAAGATTCTTGAAGAAAATGAAACTTCTCATTATTGATGAGGTAAGCATGGACTCAAACTTAATGCTTGCCTTTGTGCATTTAAGAATGCAGCAAGTTCTTAAAACAGAGTATGACGTATTATTTGGAGGAAAACACATCATTGTTTTTAGTGGATCTACTGCACTGACTCTGATAAAACAGCAACCAGTTTTTAAAACACTTATGCATAAAGACCCCAGTACGACTCTGGGTAGTGTTGGAAATGTGAACATTTGGTCATATTTTGAATAAAAAGAACTCATTACAAATATGCGACAGGCAAATGATGTTGATTATGGACTATTTTCCAAGATATAAGAATTGGACTACTGACAGAACATGGCAAACAAGCTTTACAGACTCGGTTACTTTCCAATTTGTTTCCAAATGAAAATATAGTTCCTGAGAAAATATACATGGAAATTGCAGAGAAGAAATCTGTGATCTGCTTAATGCCAACACTGCGTGAGGTGAGTGTTCTATATTCAACGAACAACTTTTGAGACTGGAAAATGAAGAAATAATAAAAATGGAAGCCATTGATAAAAAAGAACGTGAAGGAATCACTATTATTTTGACCAAAAAATTTAAGACAAAATTGGATTCTTTAGAAAAATCAATATCCAAAACTGCTGGTTTAGAAAAGAATCTTTATGCATGTAGGTACTGTCGGATAGTTTTAAGGCGTAATTTGGATGTAGAAAAACGTTTAGTTAATGGAGCAATGGGCAAGTTGTGGATTTTGTTAATTATCAAAATAAAGATGGTATTGAATACTTAAAGATTACATTTGATCAGATTGAAGAAGTGAAACAAATGTATCATTGTTCTGTTAGTTTTTTGCTTGTTAAAGATGTATATGTCTGTAGAAAACAGCTTCCATTTTCTCTGGCATATGCAGTGACTATTCATAAATCTCAAGGTTTAAGTGTTGACAGGCATTTGGTGAACATTGGAAATTCTGTGCTTAAATAAGGTATGGCATATGTTGCTTTGTACAGAGTCAGAACATTATCTGGTTTGTTTTTGATTGATTTTGAAGATACCAAGATTACTGCAGATGCCAACTGTGTCAAAGAATACAATAGGTTGAGAAGAACATATGCTCCTAATTTAGGTCAATATCCTGTTTTTGAAAATCGTGTAGTTGCTCAAAAAAGAAGGTATGACAATTTCTGTACTGAAGGTGTAGAGAAGGGGAAAAAACAAGAAAATGTTGTGATTGCAATCAAAAAGAAAAAGGACACTGTTGAAGAGATTGTTGGTTTTCAGTTTGAAAAAAGTTCTGGTGTCAACTGCTATGCTCATGTAGGGGTCAATGTTGTTTTTTTTCTTGAAGGTTTACAACAGCAAATTATGGAGAATCGGGAAAAAAGATTGTGTTCCTTGTTACATTCTCTTTATGAAAATTTGAGAACAGATTAAAGTAAAATACAAAGCGTTTCTGATTTTCGTAATCTTTTGGATGTATGTTCTGGTTCTACACAATTTACAAAAAATATCCAACAAGATGATCAGGAGTTTCTAATGTATATGCTTACAGAATTGGAAAATGAAGGTGTAGTTAAAGAAAATATTTTTGTCCTTTGTTATAAATGGGAACATCAATATGAAAATTGTATGTATAAATGTAGCACTAATGTGGACACTGAAAGATTTTTATATTTGACATTACTGGACAGTAAATCAGTGTCTTTCAGTAAATTAGTTAAATCTGCAAACGAAAACATGGCGTGTAGGCAATGCAAATCAGAAATATTATCAACGTTTTTTATCCAAAGATATGGAAAATATATCATTTTAATGATGCAACGCTGTACAGCTGATGGAAGAACATTGGACACTTTAATAAAACATTTTGTTGCTACACAACTTTCAATATCTGGAAGAACTTTTGTAGCAGTAGCAATAATTTTCCATAATGGTCCTTCAATAACATCAGGACATTACACTGGATATCTCAAAAGTGAGAAAGGCTGGAGTCTTTGTAATGATGCTGAGTTGGTTTTCAAACAACATCATTGCCTTTGGAACTGCCAAATTCCTTTCTAATCTTTTTAAAGCCAAAGTTTTGAGAAGATAATTCAGCCTCTGAGGAATTTATTGTTATCATTTTATAGGATTATCTTTGGACAATTTACATAAAAAGTACTGCAAAAATACAATTTGGCTCCAAGCAAATGTATTTCTTTGAATTATGGACTTTTTGTTGCACATTGTCTCGGTGTATAATTTTAAGTGGCAATATTTCTAGTGTTTATAAATGTAAGTTATAACATTTTCCTAGCAGTAATCATTTTATATACGTGTGGTTTGTATTATCTAGTATTTTACTATAGATGTATTATTGGTTTTTTTTAAACAATCTAATTGATTGGTTTTTTTTTGGCCCGCTGCTATGAGATGAGAATTATAGAAATTACTGTTTCTAGTGAAATTCAATATATTCTGAGAACAGCAAAAAAAGAAATTACTTTGTAAAATGTTAAAATTATGTTGTGCTGTTAAAAATGTATTATATGTTATAATTATTTTTTCTTTTTTTACAGATCCTAATTTTAAAATATCAATTATACCACCATTTAGATTATAAAAAACAAGTGAATTAAATGTGTACTGTTTTTTACGTGTACTACTGTTGAAGTAAGTTTTAGTAAGTCTTAAAATGCAGAATAAACTGTGTTCCCATACAGTGGAAAAAAAGGAACATGGATGAACTAGATTTCTGTGGAAAAATTGCAATGCAAAAAGGTATAAAATAGGGGACAGCTTCAGAACACTTGTCTGCAAGATATATTTTATAGCACAGAATAGACTAACATGGTTCTTTTGTAGGTCTTGATAATTTCAGAATTAAAAGAAATAAAACTGTTTAATTTTAACCACATCAGTCAGTGTTTTTGCAAATGTCATATTAGGTCACATCCCTTCCCTTCAGTAATATATAAACATGTCCTGTCAGGTCCCTAAAATGTAAGTAGTTGTAAATGTATCTTGTTCTCTGTTATCAGTACCGAAATTGACTCCTATAATAACAATTGACCTAGCCATTAACTCTCTTTCTTATTTATAAGGTGAGGAAAAGGCCTTCTGTATACCTTTTCTTTTACATGTAAATATAAACTCAATATTCACAGTACTTTGCGTTGAAATGGTGTTCTATAGGTTTTGCTGTGCGTGTTTGCACAGAACACATTTCCAGATGTATTAGAAATCATGAATCTGGACATGTTTGTGAATGCTACACCATCCTTCTATTGGTATAGCAAAGCACAATGAGGAAAATAGTTTTCACTTCTCTTTTTTTCACTTTCAATATATGCTGCAATGCACAGCATATATTGAAGGAGAAAAATGCCTTTACTGGTTGTTTTTGTTCAGGAATGTGTCCCTCCTTGTACAAAAACAATCTCCACATGACAAGTACATCCTTGCACATTAGTGCAAGAATGCCTGTGTCACCACATGGCTCCAGTTTCTGCAGCTGTGCAGAGGGAAGCACAGAGTTGCAACATATTTATGTACATATGTCACATCCTTGTGCTTCGGAAATACCACAGCATGCTGTAGTTAAACAGTTTACAGTGTCATGCTGCAGCACTTCCTTATAATTCTGCACTTATGCATTCACCAGACATTAGAAATGCATTTTTACAGTCTATTATGCACTACACATATATTCATCTCAACTTTCACACACTAGCATACTAGTTTAGATCTTTCTTTAAGCAGAGTAGTTAGTTCTGAAAATAACTTTTTTTTTCTTTTTGCTGTTTTTTTGGGGGGGGGGATTTTTGGAACGATTTTGTATTTTTTTAGTTTTTTAAAACAGGGGAAAAAATGAGAACTGGGAAAAGAGAACTAAAAATTGGGAGGAGATGAGAAAAGTAATCTAACAATGGTGGTGGTCAACAGCTCGACACTCCAGATCCACGACTGCTCTCCATAAGCTATCAGCCATCCACATTTTACACAGCATATTCTAGGTTTCCCAAATTGAGGACGAACATCAGGGTGTGCGGTAGAGGTTGATGGTCTTGGTCCACTCGTACTCATGAAGCAGGAGGAGCCTCTCTCAATCTCCTTACCTCCTCCTTTGAAAAGTTGACTGGATGCTTAGATTGCAAGTGCTTCCGCATACTTGCAGTTCCTCATGAGTACTTTTTGTTGCGGTCTCCCCTTAAAAGCACTTCATTGTATATTCGGTAAGTAACTTTTGTTGCTGTCTCCTATTTTAAGCCTGGTGGAAAGGTGAAAAATTTACAGACAATGCTGGTATATTTTTGCTTTAGTGGAGGTTCAGGAACAAATTCTTGCTCTGATGAGTTCTCTGAATCAGAGGATGATGGTGGATTAGCGGCCATACTATCTTTAAATGAATCTCTTCTCCAAAAAAGAAAGAGCAGCAGATCTTCTCAGGAGGTATTTCCCTCAGAAAAGTTCTACTAAGAGTGATTGAAATGGTTGGGGTCCTATAATAGCTTCAATAGGAAGTGTAATGAACCAATCAAATCTCTGTTTTTAAAGTCACATGGGGTACGCGTAGGATGCGCGTAGGATGTGCACACTCAATACGCACGCTGCTTGCATCGTGCTCGCTTCCAGCGTGACTTCGCAAAATTGCTTCAAAAATGTAGGTACTTTTTAAAAGAGTTAAAGAATATTATTTTTATAATAACCTCAGAAAATCTCTTGCCTTAATATTTATATTAAATATATAGAAATATGTTTTCCAACATTAAAGAAATTGCATACATCCACACCATCCGCTATGCATATGATGTTACGCGCTACCGCGCGTCTGTCATGTCACGTTATACGTACATCTTGTGTATGCGCCAGGCATTGAGCACAGGTCCCATAGAAACCGAGTTGGAGAAGTTGTACCCGTCCGGCACCCTACTAGAATCTTACACAACGACTGTAAAATGGCGGACACGTTTTGTGCAGTAAACAAGCAGGGTGTTTGTACTTTGCACAACTCCAAAAAAAAGAAAAAAGAAATAAAAAGAATTTAAGTATATTATAAACAATATATAATAATGAAAAAATACATATTTTTATGTAAATAAAATATGTGTAAGGTAACTTAAAAAAACATAAAAAAAATTATTAAAAAATATACATAGAAAATATAAAAAAACAAATATATTTAAAAATTATGATTTAAAAAATCTTTGAAATTCACAAAAAAAAACATAGGTTTTCCATATGTTATAGTTACGAATTAGCATTTACAAAACCTACGAAATTCACTGCAAAAACCATAGGTTTCACAGACGTTATAGTTAGGAATTAGCATTTAAAAAAACCTTAGAAATTCACTGAAAAAACCATAGGTTTCAGTGGTGTTATAGTTAGCTGGACATTACACTCGTATGAAACCATTGAAATTCCCCAGTTATAGTTAGTTGTACTAATTATAACTCGCCCGCCCGCAATCAACTGCTGATGATGTCACATATTACATTATTCATGACATGGTCAGTGACATCACTGATGACATCACTGTTGACATCATCCAGTGAATGTAGTTTGGTTCGATATTTAAAAAAATATTATATATATAGCAAGCTGCCTTGTATATAGCAATCTGCCTTGAAGACTGAGTGCATGTATTAGTGTCTGAATGGAGGATTTAGTAGCAATGTGATTGACTGTGTAAGTGTCTGTATGAATAAATGAGGTGGTATGTGTATAACTCTATAGGTGTGAAAATGGCAATGGGATTAATTCTTTGCGTGACTGACTAGGTGTGTGAGTAACTCTAAGGGTGAGTGGTAGAGTGTGAGTGTCTGTATGGTTATATGGTTGCATATGTTAGTGGCTGTATAGATGAGTGACTGTGGGAATGAGTGACTATATGGGTGAATGAGTGGATGTATGTGCACCTATGAATCAGTGAATTGGTATGTACATTGGTGTGTCTATGGTTTCAAGAATGCTAATCTATATTTTATAGTGAATATATCAAAGGTTATCTTATGGTGTGAAGAGGTGCATCAGATATTAGGTGGATGGTGTCATCAGTGATGCCATATGAGATGTCATCAGTGATGTCATGAGCGATGTCACTGACCATGTCGTGAGTGATGTAATATGTGATGTCATCAGCAGTGCATTGCGGGGACGCGAGTTATAGTTAGCTTAACTAACTATAATGGCCAAATTTCTCTGGTTTTGTATGAGTGAAATGTCCCACTAACTATAATGTACCTGAAACAATAGTTTTTTTAGTGAATTTCAAAGGTTTTTTAAATGCTAATTTCTAAATATGCCTACATAGGTAGGACCTGTGCAGAAAGAGGCAAGAGAGGTGCAGAAATAGGAAGAAAGGTACAAAAAGAAGCAAGCAAAGTGCAGAAAGAAGCAAAAGAGGTGCAGAAATAGGCCTACTTCGACTGTACCTTTCCACAGACTCATACAAAGTAGCCTAATCACTAATCCTTCTCTCAAGATGTCTTAAACCTCTCTTGTAGGATCACGATTCATCAACTGTTCAGAATGTTAGGCCTACCAAATGCAAAACAGCAATCCTACCATATCACTGTTGTAAGTCTGACCAAGTTTGTGAAGGTATACATGCATGTGCATGTGCCTTTGCTTTTACCTGGTGACCTATTACATAAAAATACACTTACAGAATCTTGAATATCTGGGTTTCAAACATCATACTCTGTAAATTTGTGTACAAGAAGGTGCATGTATTTCTTTCTGCTCCTAATACTTGGCACATGCAAATTAAATAGTACATTTGAGGGTCTCTATAACACCTATTTACATAACACATGACTGCCTGTGAAACTGAATGACAGAGCAGACCTAAGAAGATGTGGCCACCTATAAGAGAAGCTACCCGTTTTTAAAGCTAACATCTACCAATACATCACACATTTGAGAATACATATACAAGTAGACATATGCCTCAGTAAAGAGAACACGCATACCTTTAAACTTAAACAGCTTGCACCTCCTATTTCAATATAGAAACAGGCGAGAGATGTACAGAAAGAAGCAAGAGAATTGCAGAAAAAACCAAAAGAGGTGCTGAAAGAGAAAGACATGTGTAGAAAGAGTCAAGAGAAGTACAGAAAGAGGCAAGAGAGGAGCAGAGAGAGGTAAGAGAGGTACAGAAACAGGAAAGAGAACTGCATAAAGAGGCAAGAGAGTTCCAGAAACAGGCAAGAGAGATGCAGAAAGAGGGAAGAGAAGTAAAGAAGAATGAAAGAACACAGGGGTGCAGAAAGAAGCAACACAGGTGCAGAAAGAGGCAAGATGAGTGCAGAAAGAACCAACAGGGGTGCAGAAAGAGGCAATAGGAGTGCAGAAAGAAACAACAGAGGTACAGAAACAGACAGGGGATGTACAGAAAGAAGCAACGGGGTTGCAGAAAGAGGCAAGAGAGGTGCAGAAGAAAGAAGGAAGAGAGATGGAGAAAGAAGCAAATATGGTACAGAAAGAAGGGAGGAAAAGAAAGCAGAAGAGATGTGCAGAAAATGGAAAAAAGGTGCACAAAGAAGCAAACGAAATCCAGAAAGAGGCAAGATAGGCGCAGAAAGAAGCAATAGTATTACCAATTTAACACCCACATTTAGCAATAAGTAACAGATGAACATTCTAGGTTTGCAAAGGGTCTTTCACTCCGCTGTAACACTTGTCACTGAATTTTTGGTAACGTTTGAGCCGTTTGAGCTAGAAACAAGTTTTTTTTATTCAAATCTCCAGATTAGGTAGCAGATGATGGATTATGTGGCCAATGCAGAAAATGTCTAATTATGCGACAATCAGTGCAGCCGAACAGTTGCATATTCAATTGGCCCTGTTCATACATCCCACTTGGTCCAGAAGTGCACCCCAGTGGCTCATTCTTTTTTCGTCTCATTGACTTTATTGTGTAGCTTCTATGGAAATGAGGAAGACTAAACCTGATATTTCACTCTACAACACAGACTACTGATGGAGCGAGGTGATGAATAAAATTTTGTTCAAACTCGCAAAGTTAAACTTCTATAATAAATGGAAAGGGGCGACCATTCGGTCCCCCCGAACGTATGGTGGAGTACCACGATCCCCCCGGGAAGCCATCTTGGGCGGGAGGCGAGTCTCGGCTGGTATGCCCGAAGCGGCGTAGCCGGGGCGCGCCTTTTCCCGCTCTGGGGTGGGTTGTCCTAGACACTGACGCGGCCGGCCACGCCCTCGGAGGCAGGCGGGGGCGGGTTTACGCCCGCCCGAAGACGGATAAAAGGAGCAACAAGCCAAGAAAGCATCCTCTTGTTCCTGTGCTCTGAAGCTGCACCTCCCCGCTGCACGTGAGCTCGAGAGGGAACGAAGAGCCAATTTTGAGCGTTGTAATCTTTCTTTTTGTTTTACAGATATCTTCGTTTGAGAATGCCAGGCAAGAAGGTCGGAAAGCGGGTCGGTACCGATCAGATGCTCCGCATGCTCATAAAGGAGGTAGCCGATTTGAAGAAGCAGATGGCGGCTAAGAACGGGGAGGGAGGACCGAAGCGAGTCATCGGACCAGCTTTGCCGGGAGTAGTCCCTGGTGGGAGAGGCAAGAGGTCCAAAAGGGGGGCACTTGGGGGGGAAACTCCGGTTCCCGATACCCCACTTGAGGAGCCAACCCCGGTTCCGAAGGAGGGGCATCCGATCACCCCCGTGACCGGGGAAGATATGCCTCCCGAGTTAGCGGCACAATTAGCAGCGTGGTTGGGAAAAGATAGTGAGGGCACCACGGCTGACGACGCCCGGGCAGTAATGAGACAACTGCGGGAAGCTAGAGAGGCTGCGAAGGCACCATCTTCTGTTACCCCGCCAGTTCCGGCGGCGGAAAATGCAACAGGCCCAAGTTCGGCGGCAAATGCAGCATCTGGTTCAGGTAAGCGGCCATTGCCGATCGCGGGGGAGGGGTCTGTACCTTCACGAAGGGAGAAGGTGGCTCAGCATGTTCCACAGGAAATTAAGGAAAAGATTTGGGCAAATAAGTATGTGAACATTTTTTCTTTGCTTACCGACCATTACGAGATGGAGCATGTTAAGAGCCAAAAGGAGCTCATGCATCCGGGTGTTTGGCGCGCAAAAATGGCCGCCTTTAAGGTTGATGAGAACATAGGTACTTGGGGCAGAGCGTGGGGCATTTTTACTTCCATCAGGGGCGAGCGCAGGCCCGAGTTGCTGACCGAGTTGCCTATTTATCAGTCACGTATCATGGAGTATTCCGTATCGTACGGGGGCAATCAGTGGTTCTGTTATGACAATATTTTTAGAAAAGCTAAGGAGCACGACCCAGTTCTGACTTGGGATTGTTACAACTCTGTTTCATGGCAAAAAACGGAGAGTTCAGGAATGTTAAAAGTGCCATTGTTAGGGAGTAACGGGGGTGAATCTTCCCGCCAACCCTCTGGGACACCCTTTCGGACGGGTGCAGGTAACGAGTACCACTCGAAGTTGAGTGGCAACGCAGGTAAAAGGGGGATTTGTTGGAATTTTAACAGGGGAAAATGTACGAGGCCCCAGGGGTCATGCAAGTTCAGACATGAATGTGGGGGGTGCGGGCAGCCATCCCATCCTGAGTCCATGTGCAGAGCCAAAACGGGTGATAACGGTGGTAGGGGAAGCACCAAACAGGTCTGAAATAGTCCGAGGGGCGCCTTTACCTACTCCGATTGATACCATGGCAATGATTCCTTGGCTCAACGAATACCCAGATCATGCTTCCGCTGGGGTGTTGCGGGACGGGTTTTCATATGGTTTCCGCATCCCAGTGGGGGATTTTCAGGGTGTAGCAAACTGTAAGAATCAACTGTCGGTCTTGCAGCATACGGCGGTGGTACAGGTAAAGATTGGGAAGGAGGTGACTCGAGGTCGTGTCGCCGGTCCATTTGATTTGCCACCGGTTGCTAACTTTGTTTGTTCCCCTCTAGGGGTGGTCCCCAAGAAGGACCCGGGTGAGTTTCGGCTGATACATAACTTGTCAGCCCCACGTGGTCTTTCCGTGAATGACGCGATAGACCCGGAAGTGTGTTCGGTGCGGTACGCATCTTTCGATGAGGCCGTCGCCATGTTGAATCGCCTGGGGCCCGGGGCGCTGATGGCAAAATCAGACATCGAGTCAGCGTTCCGGTTGCTCCCGGTGCACCCAGACGATCAGCGTCTCCTTGGTTTTATGTTTCAGGGTCGCTATTACATGGATAGATGTATGCCAATGGGGTGCTCGATATCCTGTGCCTATTTTGAAAAGTTCAGTTGTTTTCTGCAATGGGTATTCACAAGGAAGACGGGTTTTCAGCATGTTATGCATTATCTCGATGACTTTCTGTTTTTGGGACAGCCGGGGATCCTGAGTGTGGACAGGCCTTACATGAATTTTGTGTCTTAATGAATCAATTCGGTGTGCCATTGGCGCCAGGTAAGACTGTGGGTCCCTCAACTTTGCTCGAGTTTCTGGGGATCGAGCTCGACTCGAAGAAGGTTGTTTTAGATTACCCAGGGAAAAAGTGTTAAAATTCAGGACATCCCTTGAAACATGTATTCTTGCGACAAAAGTAAACCTGCATCAATTGCAACAGGTGGTGGGTCAATTGAATTTTGCCCTGAGAGTAATGCCAATGGCACGCCCCTTTTCCCGCTCGATTGCACAAGCCATGGTCGGCCTGAAGGAAGGACATCTCCGCACGAGGCTCTCGGCAGAGGTTCGCCAGGACATGCGCATTTGGTTGGCATTTTTGGCGGATTTCAATGGTCGAATTGTCTGGAACAAACCGGCGGTGTCCTCCGAGGAGCTGGGGCTTTGGACGGATTCGGCGGGGAGTGTAGGTTTTGGTGCCATATTTGGTACACAATGGTCGGCTCAAAAATGGCCGTCATGGTGGCACGAGTGCGGGCTGATGAGTAACATTGCTTTCCTTGAACTCTTCCCTAATTTGGTGGCCTTGAAAACATGGCCGGAGGGGTTTCGGGATCATTCTGTGGTGTTCTGGTCTGATAACATGACTGTGGTTGAGTGTATCAATAATCAGGCAGCACGTTGCAAATGGATTCTGAGACTGCTCAAAGAAATTGTGTTATTGTGTATGCAGTTGAATGTGCTCTTTAGGGCAAGACATGTCCCGGGGGTACTGAACCAAGCGGCTGATGCGCTTTCTCGTTTCCGTATGCAGGCCTTCTGGGGTTTTCTGCCCACAGCGGACCTGGTGGCGGCACCCTTTCCCGAAGCTCTCTGGTCTCTCGGTGCCCCGAACTACAAAACCTCGTGGGAGAGAGTTTAGCACCCAGGACAAGGAAGGCATATGAAGGGGCGTTCCGTTCCTATTTGTCCTTTTTGGGTTCTGCTGGGAGGGAGCTTTGGGGACAGGAAGAGCTTGTCGTAAAATTTCTGCTGTCTTTACATCAGGCAGGCAAGTCAGTAGCTACGGCCCAGAGGCATCGGGCCGCCATTTCCTTTATGGCAAGAGCTCATGGGATCCAGGACCCGACAGCTTCTTTTGTGGTGCAGAAAGCGCTACGTGGGTGGCAACGCCTTGAGGGTCGCAGAGTAGATGAGAGGCACCCGATAGGTCTGGATAGGTTGGCCCTGATATTTTCTGTACTCCCTGCCACATGTTCATCCCAGTATGAAACAGTGTTATTCCGAGCCGCTTTTGCGCTAGCATTCCATGGGGCTATGCGGGTAAGCGAACTGGTGGCGAAGAACAAGCAGGATACGGTGGGGGGACTGTGCCGTGAGCACATCCAGGTTAAGGGGGAGACGATGACTGTCTCGTTTGTCAGATCCAAGACCGATCAGGGTGCGATTGGGGACTGCATAGTCATACATAGGATTCCCGGGTCTCCCATGTGCCCTGTTGTTTGCGTAGAGGAATATTGGGCGCAGAGGGTGGCATCATGGGGGGGGACCTTGTTGAGACACGCTGACGCCACCCCACTGACGAGGTTTCAGTTCCAGCGGGTGCTTGCGATGTCAATTTCGGCCGCGGGCTTGAACCCCGGCGAGTTCGGGACCCATTCCTTTCGGATAGGGGCTGCTACTGAGGCTACAGCCAGGGGTCTGAGTGTAGAAGAAGTAAAACGTTTGGGGCGTTGGTCCTCGAACTGTTATAAAAGGTATGTGCGGTTGCACATGTTGTGAAGCTGTAATAATGTACTCACGCTTCTTGTTTTTGTTTGGTTTTCAGTTGCGCAAGCTTACGAGGCGGGGCGGACTGTGCAGTCGACCCGACACCTAGGGACCAGCGGTCAGACACCACCGGCTCCGAAAAAGGAGGTGTGGGTCGTGGGCCACTCATACGTGAGGCGTGCCGCGGACGTATTCAAAGCAGGTGACATGATTCACGTGGCTGGGGAATACGGGTACAGGGTGTCCTTCTACGGAAGGGGCGGGCTCTGTATTGACCAGTTTCAATCCTTTTTTGAGGGTTTGTTAGGGCGGACAAGGTCACCGCCGTCTATAATCATAGTCCATCTTGGGGGCAACGATTTGGTGGCCACTGGTAGACGACTTCTTCTTGAGGCAATGCTTTCCACAGTAAGTTGGTTGGCAAGAAGAGTTCCAGGGTGCACAATTGCATGGTCCCATATGATCCCACGAAAAGTGTGGCGGGGGGCTATTTCGGTTTCTGCTCTGAATCATTCAGTAAAGTAAATAAATAACAAATTGAGTAGATTGTTTCGTTCAAGTACACTGCATTCTGTTTCGCATGGTTGTATCAAAGGGGACAGTATGTATTTGGGGGATGGGGTTCATTTGTCCCGGGTGGGGAATGAGTTACTCATAGGAGACCTCATAGCTTGGCTAAAGAATTTAAAACATGACCTTTAGGCAGGAGTTGTTGTGGGGGGTCCGGATAGCCGGTCAACTATCCGGCCTGTGGCGGTAAGGTCATGATCGGTGAGCAGTAATTGGAAGATCCCTATGGGGGGGCGTCACCCATTACGGATGGGAGCGCTCAGGGGAGGTGGCCATTGGCCCCTCAACAGGGAGGCGGTCCCTTCTAAGGATAGGCCGCCGGAAGGAAAGGAAAGGTGGTCAAGGCCCCTTCCTGGATAGGAGGGGCTACGGGCCCTCCTGGGGAATTTCCCGGGGCCAGGACATCTGCGACGGCAGATGGGATAAGTTGTGTGGGGTTCGGGAGGGGGTTTACGCTACCTTTTAGACACCTCACACGAGTCCTCGGACGACCGTTAAATGGCGTCGAGTTCATTGGGGCCCCCGTCAAGTCCAAGGGAAATTGGTAGATGCACTTGAGGTACTCCTCTGTGCGGTCGCTCCCCTCACAAGTGAGGGGGGGTATTTCTGGTTTAGAGATCTGACACCGGTTACGACCTTGCCGTTGGCCCTTAACGTTAGGATGTACAATTTCAAGTCAAATGTTTTGTAGGATGTTAGTTCGGCTAGGAGAACCTTTGTATTAGAGATCTGTTAAGGTTAGCCAAACATCGTAATGTGGAAATGAAATTGTACATAATATGAAACTGTTATTTTAATGTTTTTGATTTTGTTTCATATTTTAATAAATACGGCCGGGAGGGTCACTCCCTCCCGCCTTCCAAAAGTTCAGAACCGTTTCCGGTTTCCCATCCTTGGGGATTGTGTTGAGAGGGGGTGGCGGGTATCTCAGCCATATGGAAAGGGGCGACCATTCGGTCCCCCCGAACGTATGGTGGAGTACCACGATCCCCCCGGGAAGCCATCTTGGGCGGGAGGCGAGTCTCGGCTGGTATGCCCGAAGCGGCGTAGCCGGGGCGCGCCTTTTCCCGCCCTGGGGTGGGTTGTCCTAGACACTGACGCGGCCGGCCACGCCCTCGGAGGCAGGCGGGGGCGGGTTTACGCCCGCCCGAAGATGGATAAAAGGAGCAACAAGCCAAGAAAGCATCCTCTTGTTCCTGTGCTCTGAAGCTGCACCTCCCCGCTGCACGTGAGCTCGAGACGGAACGAAGAGCCAATTTTGACCCACCCACCAGCCCCTGAGGACAGCTAGTTGTTTTTAATAAAGTTTTGATGTGATAACTCTATTTCTTGCAGGTTGTGATGATTGTCGTGATATTTTGAGTATGCAATAAAGAATGGTCATTTTCAGTATGTTTTTTCAAATAAAGTAATTCTACGCTAGTGTTGATCAGTAATCATGCTTGTAATAGTTATGGTTGTTGTGTAATTTAGTAATTTAGGTAAATTGTCGTATTTATTTTGGTCGGGCGGTAAGGTCATGATCGGTGAGCAGTAATTGGAAGATCCCTATGGGGGGGCGTCACCCATTACGGATGGGAGCGCTCGGGGGAGGTGGCCATTGGCCCCTCAACGGGGAGGCGGTCCCTTCTAAGGATAGGCCGCCGGAAGGAAAGGAAAGGTGGTCAAGGCCCCTTCCTGGATAGGAGGGGCTACGGGCCCTCCTGGGGAATTTCCCGGGGCCAGGACATCTGCGACGGCAGATGGGATAAGTTGTGTGGGGTTCGGGAGGGGGTTTACGCTACCTTTTAGACACCTCACACGAGTCCTCGGACGACCGTTAAATGGCGTCGAGTTCATTGGGGCCCCCGTCAAGTCCAAGGGAAATTGGTAGATGCACTTGAGGTACGCCTCTGTGCGGTCGCTCCCCTCACAAGTGAGGGGGGGTATTTCTGGTTTAGGGATCTGACACCGGTTACGACCTTGCCGTTGGCCCTTAACGTTAGGATGTACAATTTCAAGTCAAATGTTTTGTAGGATGGTAGTTCGGCTAGGAGAACCTTTGTATTAGAGATCTGTTAAGGTTAGCCAAACATCGTAATGTGGAAATGAAATTGTACATAATATGAAACTGTTATTTTAATGTTTTTGATTTTGTTTCATATTTTAATAAATACGGCCGGGAGGGTCACTCCCTCCCGCCTTCCAAAAGTTCAGAACCGTTTCCGGTTTCCCATCCTTGGGGATTGTGTTGAGAGGGGGTGGCGGGTATCTCAGCCATATGTAACTGTATTAATAAGCATGTGTTGAATTTATTAATCAACTTAGTTTTAAAATGCTTACATACATTCAGAAAACATATGGGACTTATTTATATGCTCTATGTTGCAATTGCAAGTGTGTGGAAAATAATAAACTAACCTTGTCTATTGTCTTTGTCAGTATTAAATGCGGCTGTTTAATAAATGGCATGTGCTTATTTGTGTGCTTGTGTTATGTTTTGTCTTTCCTGTGGCAAAAGGCTTGTGGAGAATCCTTGTGGCCTAAAAGAAGAAGGTAGATATAAATGGTGCTTTGTGTGCTCAGCTAGGTAACATAAATTAATGGGTTAATATTTAGCGAAGGGGGTGGGTAACAGAATAGGTCTGAATTCTCTAATTAATTATTGTTTTGTGTTTGTATAAACAATAGTTTCCGAGAGAGGCCTTAGGCCTGCAAAAAGATGGCATTTCGAATCCTGGCCCGAAAGAAGCCTTGCACTGAAGTGGAAACTTTTACCACGTCAACAATTTTGTCAGAAAAATACAGTTTAATAAGTTGTGCTAAACGTGCTCTTGGAGAGAAAAACTCAAGGACAGGAAGCGGCAGGATTGCCAAGGCAAGGAAGTCATGAACTATACCGCAAGTGAAATGTTACATTTTCGAGGAAGCGAAATGACACAAAAGCAAAGGACAATAGGGGTAAAGAAGAGCCTGTGATGACACAATATGGTCTGACATAAGACAGCCAATGGGAACTCTAGATGGCAAAGAAATGTGTACAATTTTGAGAAGATTAGCTAGTTAGAAAGGTATAAAACCTGGCCCCATGGGCAGGAGGGGATCTTCTCGGTACCCGATTCCTGAAGGGCGTGACGTGCTGTTGGACTCTTTTGCGCACGTAAGGACAGTAGTCATTAAAGATTATTCTTTCTAGGTACAAGTTTTAGACAGGGAGATAGAATTTAGGGAATGGAAACTTATATTTTGCTTTAATTCATGGTAATTGATTTGCCTTTGAAATGTCAGACTAATAAGTGCTTTCATTTTGCCAATAAAATAAAGATTCTTGATTAAAAATGCTCTTTCTTTGAATAATAAAGCTAATAAAAATTAGATTTTGAAATGACAAGCTGGTCTTGTTTATTCATGGTCTAGTTACCATCAGTTAATCTATTCGCATTAGTGACTTAAATAAATGTCATATGTTTAAATCCATGGTAAGAAATGATAAACTGCAGTTGTATATAATTATGTAAATAGTTTGTGAATAGTTCTGATTAATTAGGTCACATGATTCAGTCGCTCAAAAATTGTCTCGTTAGTTTATGGGCCTTGGTTAGTAATTCATGATTAATGGTGAGTATTGTGGAGATAAGTAGCGTTGGTGAGACAGTTTTTCATTAGGAGCGCTGGATCAATTACTTGGTAGCAGAGTTACGGTTACTATGGTAACTGACATGCTACATGATAAATACATAGGAATGATGACTAAAACATGTTAAGTTTGTTCAGTTGTTATATGTAGTTGAAAGGTTTTTTTCCAGCAGTGTGAAAATTCCTGGTATGCCTAGTGTTGTGGACGTACAGCACAAGTTTAGGGATTTTTAGGTGTGTAAGGTAAAATGTATAGTGAGGATTGTCTATGAAATTGTAGCTTTTGAGTATAGGGACACTTGTCCTGTTTTAAAAATCACTGTGAAAAGAGTAGTAGAATTTATCCAAGCTTGAGTGAAGGGTAAGGCAGCGTCGTCTATTCTTACTGGCGAGTGAGGATTTATTGGTGGGTTAAAGTCCTACTGAAATTTCATGTATGAATGATTAAGGATTCTTTCTGTATGATTGCATGTGTTAGAAGGGTAGGGTAAGGCTACTTACTTTATCAACGAATTTTAAAAATTCTGTGAAAAAAGCGTTGTCTATTTCACGCAAAAGAATACTTGAATGATTGAGAAAGCTGTCGCTTTATTTTAGTGAAACAGACAAATGGTTTGTTTTTGTGGAGTTACTAACTGAATTCCATTGAAAAATTTGTAAAATATGGCGCTGTGAAAATAATTTTGTAAAGGAGGTTTCAGTGTCAGAGCAGAGCGAGGACAGTGAAGCTGCAGTGGCAGTATACGTCATTAGGGTCGCTCTGTGATTGGCTAACATACGTCACAGTATTGTGACTAGGCAGGCTTGCAGCTGATTGGCTTATCCTAAAATACAGTAATTCTATTGGCTGAGCAGAATAGTGACGTAACTTAACCTGATTGGCTTGTTGATGAGTTTCGCGCACGGATTGGCTAGAGTAGTGGAACAACAAGGAAATATTTACAATCTTTTTCAAAGTAAGCGGAATTGTTTTGAAAACATGGATTATGATTACATGAAAGAGGAAAAGAAGCTTTCATGGTTTCAGAAATTGAAAAATATATTCAAAAATGACAAGAAAATTGAAACGTGAGGTGGAAGATTACTTCATAAGTACAAAATACCTGCAGCTTATATGTTAGGTGAATATGGTTATCATACTTGCCTTTGGATGGAGAATTGGATGGAATATACCAAAAATGATGGTGTGTTGGCATGGCCGGAAGATGGGTCATTTAACATTAAGGTATTGAAAAACTTGAGAGAAAAAATTATGACTCTTGTACCAAAACCTAGACCTACACAATTTGAGGCTTTAGCTGAATGGGAGGACGAGAAGTTTGAATTAGAACGAGAAAACAGAGGTGTAACAAGAGGCACTAGATTAGACATTAATAGAGAAACTCATGAAGATAGAATGCGTTGTTGGAGTCGTGCAGATAAGTGTGATGGTTTGTATCCAGTGAGATTTGGTGAGGTATCTGGTCAAGAGTGCTGAAAAGAAAAATAATATTGGTGAAGATAGTGAATTAGAAGATCCGGTTTTAGAAGAGATTTATATTACAAAATCGAAACCGCCACCTTATCAACCAGTTTGTTCATGGTCTTCCCTGAGAATTCCTCCAGGAACTTTTCCAAGTGCTCCTTCTAGGGAAATTGATGATGAGACTCCACCTAGATTAAATCCGAATAATGCAAAATTTCCTGAGAGAGTAGAAACAAGAACTAATTCTAGTACATCTGGAGAACATAGAAATTATGCTGAAACTCCAGTTCAGAGAATGAAAAGGGGGGGCCTTTGGCCCCCTGCCCGCATGGCGGCACAGCGATCTCCTCTTCCCATGCCTGCCGGTGGTGTGGGGGCGTGATCCCCCGGCGCCCAATGGTACACGGGAGGTGTGTGCCACACCACCGGTCGGCCGGCGCCCGACCCCTGATCCGGAGGCGTGGTTCAGTCTTCCGGGTCAGAGGCGCGGGCGTCGAGGGGGTAAGAGGAGGGGGCGGCCTGCCCTCTCCCCGCGTCCCTGGGAATAAAGGAGGTGGGAGCGCTAAGTTGGCTCTTCTTGTCGCCTGACGCTCCCCCACACCCAGAAATGGCCCGAGGAATGGGGATCGTGGGGATTAACCACCAACATTGGTTTCCTGGAATTGTTCCCGATATGGGTGGCATTGATGGTCTGGCCGGTGCACCTTAGCAATCGGTCAGTGGTGTTCTGGTCGGACAACATGAGCGTGGTAGAATGCATTAACCAGCAAGCGGCGCGGTGCCCATTCATACTGCGCTTAGTAAAGGAGATTGTGCTACAATGTTTGAAATGGAACGTGACCTTCAGAGCCAAACATGTGCCAGGTGTTCTCAATAATGTAGCTGATGCCCTTTCTCGCTTCAAAATGCTGGTGTTCAGGAACAGTTTCCTGCAGCGGACCCATCGCCAGCACCTTTCCCGGTTGCTCTCTGGCGGATTGGTGCCCAAGACTACCGTACCTCGTGGCATCTAGCCTAGCCCCACAGACCAGAACAGCATACGAATGGGGCTTTCTTGTCTTACTGTACTTTCCTTGGACAGGGTTGGGAGAATAACTGGGCACGGAAGGACAGTTTTGTTGCATACCTAGAGCTGATGCACAGGGAAGGGTGCTCGGTGGCAGCCGCAAACAGACACAGGACTGCTGTTTCATTCTTTGCTCAGGCCAGGGGCGTGAGGGACCCTACAAACACGTTTGTAGTGCGCAAAGCGTTGAGGGGCTGGCGTCGCATTCAGGGACACTCAACAGATTTGAGAAAGTCCAATGGGCTGGTCAGGCTTACAGCCCCGTTGTTACCTCTTCCTGATGTCTGTAGTTCCCCTTGATAGGTGCTGCTTTTCAAGGTGGCGTTCACACTAGCGTTTTATGGTGCCCTGAGATTAGGCGAGCTAGTAGCTGCGTCCAAAGTGGACAAAGAGGGTGGCCTACAAGTGGCCTGTGTGGGGATCCATGCCGACACCATGTGTGTAACGATTCAAAGATCGAAGACCGACCAGGAGGGAAAGGGGGAAACGATAGTGCTTCACCGTGCTTGGACCAACCCTTGTTGCCCAGTCTTGCATGTGGAGGCTTTTAGGAGGCAGCAGGACGGGACGCCCGGAGGGGCACTATTGTGTCACATGGATGGTACTCCTTTAACTATGTACCAGTTTAGGAAGGTCCTGGACTTAACTATTGGAAAGGCAGGCTTGGATCCCGTGGAATTTGGCTCCCATTCTTTTAGAATCAGGGCAGCAACTGAAGCAGTGGTAAGGGGACTCCCAGCCGAAAAGGTTAAAAGGATTGGGAGGTGGTCCTCGGAGTGTTACACACGCTATGTATGTGTTGGCATTTTGTGACAGAGCTGGATGACTCACGCTTGTATCTCTTGGTTTTGCAGTTTCTCAAACCTGTCACGCGGGAGAGGAACTTGCCGAATGTCGGCAGAAGACAGCACCATCGCAACAAAAGCAACAGGAAGATCGTCGGACATTGGTGACTTGAGTTGTGGGCCACTCTTATGTTAGGCGTGCAAAAAATGTATTTCTTGCAGGTGACAAGATTAGAAGTGCGTAAGAGGAGGGGTTCTCCATCTCATTCTTCAGGAGGGGAGGCCTGGGTATTCGGCAGTTCAGGGATTACTTTCTGGAGTTATTATTGCAGCAACCCGCCCCCCCCTGTCAGTGGTGATACTTCAACTGGGGGAGAACGACTTGACCAAACTGGGGAGATGCATCCTGATAGATGAGATCGAATCCACTGCGGGGTGAGTTGCTAGGACTTGTGCGGGTTGCACTGTAGTCTGGTCACAACTTATTCCTCGTTGGCAGTGGCGAGGGGGGGACTCGGTCAAGGCGTTAAATCACTCGGAAAAGAGGATCAACACACAGTTGGAAAAATTGTTTCGAGCCCCCCGGTTGCAGACGATTCCTCATGGGTGTATTTGGGGGGAGCATTTTTACCTGCAGGACGGGGTACACTTGACTGAGGCAGGGAACGTCCTGTGGTTGAATAACATTTTAGCATGGCTAGAGGGATATGCGAAGAGGACATGACCTTTCTGAGGAGTTGGAAGGGGGGAGGCCAGATTGTCGGGTAACAATCCTGGCCTGTGGCGGTAAGGTCATGACCGGTGAGCAGCTATTTTTTAGGTCTTAGGGGCGGCAACATCCTTTGGAGGTGTCCACCCAGGGGGAGGAGGGGTCACTGGCCCCTCCTAGAACTTCAGGGGCAGCTGGTAACGCAAGTTAGGGCACTCCTTCACTGGTTAAATGAAGTTCACGGGGTGGACCGAGTAATTAACGGGCTCGGCTGCATAGGTGGACCGAGTAAGTAACGGGCTCGGCTGCATGGGTGGACCGAGTAATTAACGGGCTCGGATGCAAGGGGGGACGAGTAATTAACAGGCTCAGCTGCAGGGGTGGACCGGGTAATTAACGGGCCCGGCTGCGCATGCGCACCTGCGTAAGGGCGCAGCTTGTAAGACCTGACACCGGTTAGCGACCTTGCCATATCACCATCAATGATAGTATGCAAAATTTTCAGATGAGGATGTTAGATTCGGTTAGAAAACAAGCTGTATTAGAATCTTGTTAAGGCTAGCCGATCGCAATTGTCGATATAAATGTATCTAAATGTTTCTGAATAATTTTGCATAAATTTTTTTATATTTTGTTTAACAATTTTAATATTTTGTATCTTAATAAATACGGCTGGGGGGTCTTGCGACCCCCCGCCTTGCAAAGACAAATCATTTTCCGTTTTGTTGTGTTCCGGGTTATTGTGGGCATACAGGGAGGGGGGCGGTAGCCGTCGCTGACCATGTGAAAAGGGGGGGCCTTTGGCCCCCCTGCCTGCATGGCGGCACTGCGATCCCCTCTTCCCATGCCTGCCGGTGGTGTGGGGGCGTGATCTCCCAGCGCCCAATGGTACGCGGGAGGTGTGCGCCACACCAACGGTCGGCCAGCGCCCGACCCCTGATCCGGAGGTGTGGTTCAGTCTTCCAGGTCAGAGGGGCGGGCGTCGAGGGGGTAGGGGAGGGGGCAGCCCACCCTCTCCCCGCGTCCCTGGGAATAAAGGAGGTGGGAGCGCTCAGTTGGCCCTTCTTGTCGCCTGACGCTCCCCCACACTGGTCATGCCCCGCACTCGGGCCTCCTAAATTTCCCCAACCACCGTCCCTGGAACAAAGCTTTGTAGTACATTATGTATACCTGTTTTTAACCTAATTTCTCCTAGGATGTTGAATTGAAGCAGAATTGTCAGTAGACTGTTGGTATAGACGCAATTGTGTATACATGTCATGTATTAAGTATTTCAAGAGATGTAAAATGTAATTGTTTAATGTTTTCTGTGTTTAGGCCCTTTTTCCCATAGTAGCTGATGATTGAATGTCATATATGTGTTGTAGATAGTGTAGCTGTCCTTTAGTCCTTTTTTCCACAGATCGTCGTATTTATTAGGGTGTTGGTCATGCGGTAAGGTCATGACCGGTGAGCAGCTATTTTTAAGGTCTTAGGGGGCGGCATCATCCTTTGGAGGTGTTTGCCCAGGGGGAGGAGTGGTCACTGGCCCCTCCTAGAACTCCAGGGGCAGCTGGTAACGCAAGTTAGGGCCCTCCTTCACTGGTTAAATGAAGTTCACGGGGTGGACCGAGTAATTAACGGGCTCGGCTGCATAGGTGGACCGAGTAAGTAACGGGCTCAGCTGCATGGGTGGACCGAGTAATTAACGGGCTCGGCTGCAAGGGTGGACCGAGTAATTAACGGGCTCGGCTGCAGGGGTGGACCGGGTAATCAACGGGCCCGGCTGCGCATGCGCACCTGCGTAAGGGCGCAGCTTGTAAGACCTGACACCGGTTAGGTACTTTGCCATATCGCCGTCAATGTTAGTATGCAAAATTTTCAGATGAGGATGTTAGATTCTGTTAGGAAACAAGCTGTATTAGAATCTTGTTAAGGCTAGCCGATCACAATTGTCGATATAAATGTATCTAAATGTTTCTGAATAATTTTGCATAAAAAATTGTATATCTTGTTTAACAATTTTATTATTCTGTATCTAAATAAATACGGCCGGGGGTCTTGCGACACCCCGTCTTCCAAAGACAAATCATTTTCCGTTTTGTTGTGTTCCGGGTTATTGTGGGCAGACACGGAGGGGGGCGGTAGCCGTCGCTGACCATGATGAAATCCAAAGAAATGTAATGAGAACTGAAAGATGTGAGGAAATACCAAATGCCTCAGAATATTTTCGATCAAAATATGAATTAATACAGAAGTTAACTAAAAGCATGGAAGCAGTAACAGTACCAGTACCAATTGGGCCTGTTGTTCCAGTCTTTGATCAAGGAGAAATTAGACATTCAGCTCTGACTGTTCCATTAAATGCAGAAATTCAGAAAGTGGCTGAAAAATTTTATTCAGATTTAACAGAAATTCACCGAGAGAAAATGATGCCCGATTTAACTTTTAATCAAAGTTTGTCAAATGATCAAACTCCATCTGTTGCAGGATCTGATTCTGGTACTCCAGAAAAGAGCATACATAAAATAGATTTAACGCAGACTCCACAGACCCCAGAATTTAAATTACTTAATGTTGCAAAGTTGAAAGCGGATTTGGAGGAATTGATTATTGGCACAATTGGATCTGATAGTTTAAAGCTATATCAGGATGATCAATTATTGTTTATTTGTAAAAGTATACAATGGAAAATGAAAAAAAAGTATGATCAATTAGAGGAAATGGCTGCCGAATTAGAAATAGATTTGAGTAGACAGAAAAATTTGCAGAAACATTACAGAGTAGGTTTCTCTGAAAAAGATATTGAAAATATGAACACCACAGGAAGAATAATTCATATAAAATAATTAACAGTGTTTCTAAAAAGATTAGGTGAATTAAGCAAATGGAGAGTGAAATGGACAAAGAAAAGAGAGGAAGACAGAAGAGAAAAAGGAGAAATAGCAACTGAGTTTCCCATGAGAGAAATAGCTGACAGAGGGTATGTACATGTTCCATGGACAAGACAGGACATTTTACTGTTTACAAAAGATTTTCCTCGACTGAGAGAAAAACCTGTGGAATGGTATCGCCAGGTACACAGATTTGTTAAGGTTTCAAAAGTTCTGTGGATTGATCTTGATGGATTCTTTGACATTGTTGTACCATCAGATCTTTGGACAGAATGTAAAATTTCTATAGATTGGCCCAAAGAAGAACCGGCTCGAGATAGAGTAACAGGTGCACCTTCAGCAGATGTAATAAATCTGTATGATAAGGTGATTGTGTGGCTGAAAAACAAGATTCCCCCAAAAGAAGTAGATTGGGTTAAAATAGACAGAACAAATCAAGAGCCAAAAGAATCAGTACATTCATTCTATGAAAGATTACTGCTGGTATTTAAACAATACAGTGGTTACGAGAAATTGAGTGAAAAGGATATGAGCCATTTCATATACAGATTTGTTTATGGCTTAAGACCGGAAAGTGGTGAGATGATTAGATCAGGAATAGTTGGTTGGCAATCACTCTCAGTTGATGACATTTTGAGAAAAGCAAAATACTGCAGTGATGAGATAGATGCTAAACAAAAGAAGCTAAAAGAAAAAGCTATGTGGGCACAGGTAAAAGTAGCTGAACAACAAATTGCAACTTTGGAAAATAAAAATGTTCACCAGAATCAAGGAAAATGTAAAGGTAATTATAATAAGCCAAAATTGATGGGTAATATTGAAGAGTTAAAGCAGAGACTCCCATGTTTTAATTGCTACAAAATTGGACACTGGAAGCATGAATGTAAGAATCCGTCCAGAAATTTCAAAAATGCATCATTAAATCCACAGAGCACAATGAGATAAATCAGCAGCAACAGCTACAGCGACAGTTAAATGAGATAAATCAGCAGCAACAGCTACAGCGACAGGTAGTGAATCAGCAGAGTCAGATTCCACAACCGCCACTTCCAAACTGTGTAAATGTGCAGAGATACAATACAGAAACAGATTGCCAAGAGTGAATGTGTCAAATGTTTCTCAACAATATTGGTTGAAAGAAAATGAAGGGAGTGATTCTGAGGATTACTTATGATGGTGCCTGAGAGAGGAGGAAGAGTGTGTGCTTGGAGCCACTCTTCAGGTAGATCAGTCTGGTCCATTTGTAAATGGTAAAGTGAATGATGTAGAAATCACTTTTCTAGTGGATACAGGTGCTACCCGTTCTACTGGTAGATCAGTGGAAATAGAAAACCTACCTCTCTCTGGGGATTCGATCCAAGTAGTTGGTGTAGCTAATCAACAGATTAAAACAGATTTAACAGAACCAGTTAAAGTTGAAATTGGTAAATTTAAAGACAAACATAGATTTGTAGTCTGTAACAGCAGTCCTGTAAACTTGTTAGGAAGGGACATCCTTTGCAAGATGAACTATAAAATATATTGCTCACCGGATGGTATTGAGCTTCAAACTCAAGAAGATGGCCTTTATAAATTAACAATGTTGATGGTGGATGCTAAAATTTGGGATTTATCTGGAGACAAAATGGGTTTGATGAAACATGTAGACCCAGTAAAAATAACAATAAACCAAGGAGCAGATTATCCAAATATTCCTCAGAAAAAAATGAAAGCAGAAGTTATTGAAGGTGTCATACCTGTAATTGAGAAATTTATAAAACAAGGTGTTTTAAAAATTGAGAGCAGTCCATGTAATTCACCGATTATGGGAATCAAAAAGCCAAACGGAACTTTCAGGATTGTTCAAGACCTGAGAAAGGTTAATCAAATAGTTGTTCCATGTTGCCTAGTTGTACCAAACCCAACAGTAATTCTTTATCAGATTCTGCATGATGCAGAATGGTATACAGTTATAGACCTTTGTAATGCATTCTTTACTGTTCCATTGCATCTAGAAAGCCAACAAATGTTTGCATTCAGATTCCAACAGCGTATCCCAGCATGTAGTCGTATCCCTCAAGGGTATACAGAGAGTCCATCTATTTTAAATCAGTTGCTAAAGAAATCTTTGGAAAATCTAGATTTACCTGGAAAATCAACATTAGTGCAGTATATTGACGATCTCCTTGTTGCTGCAAAAACACGAGGCAATTGTGTGACAGATACCATTACCATTTTTAATCATTTGGTAGATGAGGGACATAAAGTGTCTCCTGCAAAATTACAGTTTTGTAAACGAGAAGTAAAATATCTTGGTCACAGAATCGCAAAAGGAATCAGACATGTGACAATTGAAAGAATAAAAATGATCCAAGCAATGCAACTTCCAAAAACACAGAGACAGGTCAGAATGAATTTAGGGTTGGTAGGTTATTGTCGACAATGGATTAGTGGATTTTCAGTAATTGCAAAGCCATTGCCGAGACTGACTAAAGCAGACATAAAAGACCTGATTACCCTAACAGAAACTGAGTTAGAGGCTTTTGAGCAGTTACAAAGAAGTCTGTGTGAAGCTCCAGCATTAGGAATGCCAGACTACGAAAAATAATTTGAGCTGTATTGCAGTGAAAGGGAAGGATGTGCATTATCAGTTTTGATTCAAAGACATGGAAAACTGAGAAAGCCAAAAGCATATTTCTCAGCTGTTCTTGATGCTGTTGCAAAAGCATTACCAGGTTGCTTAAAAGCAGTAGCTGCAACAAGCGTACGTTTAAAACAAAGTGAAGGGATAATAATGGGGTTTCCTGTAAAAGTATATGTGTCCCATTCAGTTGAGATTCTCCTCACCAGAAGCAAAACACAGCATTTGACAAGCAACAGATTGACAAAATATGAAAAAATTATTCTGGGATCAGATAATGTTTCAATTGCAAGATGTGTGAATTTAAATCCTTCCACATTATTGCCTGATGGTACTGTAACAGAAATCAGAAACGAATATGACATATATCATGAATGTTTGGATGTTTTAGAATATTGCACCAAACCTAGGCAGGACATTAAAGATGTTCTGTTAATTGAATCAGATTTTGTTTATTTTGTTGATGGTTCATGCTTTGGAACAGATGAAGGCATTTTGAGTGCAGCATACTCTGTCTGTACAGTTGCAGATGTAGTTGAAGCTTCTTGTCTCAAAGGAATTCGTTCAGCTCAAGTAGCAGAATTGATCGCTTTGAATCATGCATGTGAAAGAGCAAAAGGGTTAAAAATTATCATAGTGACTGATAGTCAGTATGGGTATGGCGTAGTCCATGACTATGGCCAGCTCTGGTCTCAAAGAGGTTATTTAACTTCTGCGGGAACTCCTATCAGGAATGCAAAATTGATCAAAAGGCTGATTGATGGTATTCAGCTACCAGAGAAAATTGCTGTAGTAAAATGTACAGCTCACAAAAAGGGAGACGATTACATGACAAAAGGAAATGCATATGCTGATGAAATTGCTAAATTCTGTGCAAAGAATAATATGTCCATTAATCGGGAAAAAGACAATGAGCATGTTTTGAACTCACTTATGCTAACATCTGTAGTTGAGACATGGCAAGGAGTAAAAGATTTACAAGATGAGGCAGATGATGAGGAAAAAGACATGTGGTTAAAAGCAGGTTGTAGACAGCGAGAAGAAGATGAGATTTGGGTTTACAAAGATGACAGGCCAGTAATGCCAAACTGCATGATTGCTGACAAGGCACAAATGTATCCTGGATCAGGACATTTAGGGAGAGATTCAATGATCAGGTTGTGTAGGCAGACATGGTACAATCCAAAATTCGGGATAATTGCAGAATCTTTTTGTCATAGATGCTTGATCTTTCAACAGATCAATCCGAACAGAAAAACAGTTGTAAGCTTGGGACGGGAGGGTGGTCCTTTTACCAGGTTACAAATGAATTTCATTGATATGCCGCCCCATAACAGATTAAGATATGTGTTAGTGATAATCTGTCTGTTTTCAAGATGGGTGGAAGCATTCCCAACTCGTCACAATGATTCAGTTAATGTGGGAAAATTGCTTTTAAGAGAAATCATACCTAGGTATGGATTTCCGGTGACGGTTGAGACTGATCGTGGCTCACATTTTGAAAACAGATTATTACAAATGATTTGTGAAGCATTGAATATAAAACAAAAACTACACTGTGCTTACAGACCAGAAGCATCAGATGTTGTTGAGCAAGTCAATGGTACAATAAAAAACAGGCTGGCAAAAATGTGTTTAGCTACAGGAATGAAGTGGACTGATGCACTTCCACTTGTTTTGATGTCTTTGAGAAGTACTCCAGAGAGAAAAACAGGTCTAAGCCCACCTGAGATACTCATGGGCAGAGTCATGTGACAAGCATTTTTTCCAGTTGATAAACTACTGAGTATAAATGATAGTGCAAGTATGGATTACTGCTAGAACCTTTCTGATGTGGTGACTTCTGTGTTCAATCAGGTGGGAACTGAAGTACTTACAAAAGAAAAGAACAAGCTCATGATCTGTTGCCAGGAGAGTGGGTGAGGACAAAAGTTCATTGAAGAAGGAACTGTCTGGTACCCAGGTGGCAGAAGGCAAGACAGGTGATACTTGTTACAACAAATGCAAACTGGTGGATTGGAAATAATTGAAAAAGAAGACGATTACCAAGTACCAGCTATAAGGATGATGTTCCTAACAGATTGAAGCTGCCGAGTAAATAAATATCTGAATCTAAAGCTGATATCTCAGGAAGCGAAACAGACGAAAGTGATGATAAATCCAAAGTGAAAAGATCAAGGAAAAGACCTTGGAGAGTTGAATGCAATCTAACGGAGCCAAAGAAAAAATTCTCAAGAAAAGGAGATAATTGGCCAAATGAGAATGAGAGTCTGAAATTCAAATTAGTGAACAAGTCAAGAGAACAGGTTAATGACATTTTAAGTCAGAAAAGTGATTCAGATAAGAAAAATCAAGCAGGAAAGAAAATAGAAGTGATTAGCAGTAGAGCAAAGAGGGTGTTAAAGCCTAATCAAAGTATAAGTCACCTGAATGGACTTATATTATAATCCCACCAGTAGTGGAAGTTAAAAGTAGTAGCCAAGAAGATTTATATGACACAAGTGATAATGATTGATTTTGTTTTCACATAAGGTTGAATTTATATTTGACACAAGGTTGAAGAAATTGTGTTAGCTGGAAAAACACATTGATGTAAGACATAAGGTCGAAGAAAAGCTGTTAGAGGATTCCTTAATTTAAAAAAAAAAAGTAAAAAGGGAGGTGTATATTAGTGTATATTAGTAATTATTTTTTTTTTAATTTAATTTATTTTGAAAGGCTCTTGTCTCAAAGTAAAAGATGCCTAATACTAACAACAATTGGAGATGCTTTATTCTAAGAAGATGTTGCAAAATGTCTTCTATTTGTGTGATTTTAATAATGTTGGTTTGGTTAATTTAAGCTGTCATTTTTCCTATTGGAATTGACAAAGAAATGTATAAAGCTAATATGACTAGTAAAGTTGAGGCTAAACAAGTTATTCATGATGTAGTAGGTAAGACTAATAAAGTCATTGAGCACAAACCAGAGATCCACCAAGATAGATCTGTTGGTGATTTTTCTAGTAATACCTTTTCAAGACTTTTCTCTGAATATGTTAAGGTGATGGATGTGAATGATTGTTACATTTGTGTGAAACTACGTGCTTCTGTTTCAGAAGGGGTTACTTATAACATGCTTCCTCTTACTTATGGCATCACCTGTAGTGTAATAGCTAGTTTATTTTATCGGACAGGTCGACTGGAGTGTTACTACTCTAATTATGATGAGATTTTTGCAAATCTAAAAGTTGACAATAGTCTAAATAAACTGAAACATGCTAAACAGATGAGGGAATTTTTTATAGTGACTAATGAACTCACATTCTACTCAGAGGCCACCCAAGTCATCTGCGGCGTACCTCAAGGATCCTCACTCAGTCCCACCCTCTTCAACGTCTACATGAGTCCTCTCGCCTCCATCGCGCGTCAACACAACCTCAAAATCATCTCTTACGCCGACGACACCCAGCTAATCCTTTCCCTCACCAAAGACCCCAACACTGCCAAAACCAATCTTCACGAAGGCATGAACGAAGTAGCCGAATGGATGAAACAGAGCCGCCTAAAACTCAACTCAGACAAAACGGAGGTGCTCATCCTAGGATCTTCCCCCTCAGCTTGGGATGACTCTTGGTGGCTTTCCACTCTGGGCACAGCACCCACACCCACAGACCATGCACGTAACCTTGGCTTCATCCTAGACTCCTCTCTCTCGATGTCCAGACAAGTCAACGCCGTCTCGTCCTCCTGCTTCAACGTACTTCGTATTCTCAAAAAGATCTTCCGCTGGATCCCCCTCAAGACAAGAAAGACAGTCACCCATGCACTGGTCACGAGTCGACTGGATTATGGTAACACACTTTACGCCGGAATCACAACAAAATTACAGAAAAAACTCCAGCGCATCCAAAACCCGCCAGGGAGACTCATATTAGACATCCCGCGCCAAGATCACATCACCGGACATCTAAAAGACCTCCACTGGCTTCCGTCAACAAAAGAATTACTTTCCGCCTTCTCACCCACGCACACAAGGCCCTCTACAAAGTAGGACCCGAATGCCTCAACACTCGACTGTCCTTCTACAAACCCACCCGCCAACTAAGATCGTCCAATCAAGCATCCGGAAATCCACCATGGGTGGCAGATCCTTCTCCTTCCTGTCACTCCCCACCGACCTCCGCCTTACTCAGAACCACATCTCCTTCAGAAAAGAACTTAAAACCTGGCTATTCGACAAATAATGAACCTCTTCCCCAAGCGCCTTGAGACCCTCCGGGTTAGTAGTGTGCTATACAAATGCCCGAACTTGAACTTGAACATATGAGTATGATTTTAGAAACAATTTAACATGCAAGTTGAGAATGGAGGAAAAATCTCTCTTAAACATGGTTGAAGAGAGAAGGGCAATTTACAAAAGAAACGAGATACTGAAACAAACTAAATCTAAGTTTTGACAGAATGAGGATGAAAAGCTTAATGGTAGAAATGAAAATGTAGCAATTCACATAGATAAACCTGTTAGTGGAAAACTTTGTATAAGAAGAGATAATACTCACTTTGATAACTACTTTGTAGGTGCTAGTCAATGTGAAGATACTTATCGAGGTTGTGGATTTAAAGGAGGCAAAGATCCAATTTTTCCTGGAATGTCTTTTGTTTGGAGGAACAAAGCTTACTTCAATATCCCAGACCACTGGTATGGGACTTGCTATGTTGGTTTAGTTTTTCCAAAGATTTTTCATGTAGATAGAAATACAAAAGGTTTATTTGAAATTGGCAAACACCTGAATATATGCAGGAGGGAAAGTTTTTCAGAAATAATGGGAGACATATTTGGTGCAATAATACCTATGGTGGAAATAACCCTGAATGCAAATAAAATCAGAAAAGTGTCTACAATTGTTGACAGATTGTCAATAGACACTGCAAGTGGATTTCAATTAGTTGATACAGAACTGATTTCTATGAGGACTATGGTAATGCAGAACCGTCTTGCATTAGACATTCTGCTTGCAAAAGAGGGTGGAGTTTGTGGAATTTTACATGTCCAGCATTCCTGTACATACATTCCAGATAAGAGCAGGAACATAGAGATGTTTATCAAGAATATTACTAAATTACATACTGAGTTAGAACCTTTAGAAGATTAAAATTTTTCAGAACGTTTGAGCAAAAGATTTGCAGCAATCAGAAAGTGGTTTCAAGAGATTGACAGTTCAATCATTGGTAAAATACTTTATTCTGTAATAGTTATAGTTATAGTGACACTTTCGTTAAAAATTAGTTGCATGATACACAAGAGAAAGAAATATGTAAGGGAAAAGAAAAGAATTTAAAAGCTCAGAAAAGAACAAGAAAAGGAAATAGAACTAGGAGAGTTTTGAAGAGCTCAATATGAGAGTTGTAGACAAACTGCTGAATCAAAGGTTTAGAAAAACGAATACAATGACTGTCCAAAACATGTTCTAAGTTTTAAAATTTTACTAAAGTTTTGGGTGTTGTTTGGTGATTTTGAAATCACTAGATGAGGGAGCGAGGTGATGAATGAAATGTTGTTCAAACTCGCAAAGTTAAGCTTCTATAATCAATGTAGCTGTATTAATAAGCATGTGTTGAATTTATTAATCAACTTAGTTTTAAAATGCATACATACATTCAGAAAACATGTGGGACTAATTTATATGCTCTATGTTGCAATGGCAAGTGTGTGGAAAATAATACACTAACCTTGTCTATTGTCTTTGTCGGTATTAAATGTGGCTGTTTAATTAATGGCATGTGCTTATTTGTGTGCTTGTGTTATGTCTTTCCTGTGGCAAAAGGCTTGTGGAGAATCCTTGTTACCTAAAAGAAGAAGGTAGATATAAATGCTGCTTTGTGTGCTCAGCTAGGTAACATGAATTAATGGGTTAATATTTAGCAAAGGGGTGGGTGACAGAATAGGTCTCAATTCTCTAATTAATTATTGTTTTGTGTTTGTTTAAATAATAATTTCTGAGAGAGGCCTTAGGCCTGCAAAAAGATGGCGTTTCGAATCCTGGCCCGAAAGGAGCCTTGCACTGAAGTGGAAACTTTTACCACGTCAACAATTTTGTCAGAAAAATGCAGTTTAATAAGTTGTGCTACACGTGCTCTTGGAGAGAAAAAACTCAAGGACAGGAACCGGCACGATTGCCAAGGCAAGGAAGTCATGAACTGTACCTCAAGTGAAATGTTACATTTTCGAGGAAGTAAAATGATACGAAAGCAAAGGACAATAGGGCTAAAGAAGAGCCCGTTCTTGGTTTGAAAATGGTGATGACACAATATGGTCTGACATAAGACAGCCAATGGGAACTCTCGAATGCAAAGAAATGCGTACAATTTTGAGAAGATTAGCTAGTTAGAAAGGCATAAAACCTGGCCCCATGGGCAGGAGGGGATCTTCTTGTTACCCGATTCCTGAAGGGTGTGACGTGCTGTTGGACTCTTTGGCGCACGTAAGGACAGCAGTAATTAAAGATTATTCTTTCTAGGTACAAGTTTTAGACAAGGAGATAGAATTTAGGGAATGGAAACTTATATTTTGCTTTAATTCTTGCTAATTGATTTGCCTTTGAAATGTCAGACTAATAAGTCTTTTCCTTAATAAAAAATGATGCTTTCATTTTCCTAATAAAATAAAGATTGTTGATTGAAAATGCTCTTTCTTTGAATAATAAAGGTAATAAAAATTAGATTTTGAAATGACAAACTGGTCTTGTTTATTCATGGTCTAGTAGTTACCATCAGTTAATCCATTCGCCTTAGTAACTTAATTAAATGTCATATGTTTAAATCCATGGTAAGAAATGATAAACTGCAGTTGTATATAATTATTTAAATAGTTTGTGAATAGTTCTGATTAATTAGGTCACATGATTCAGTCGCTCAAAAATTGTCTCGTTAGTTTATGGGCCTCGGTAAGCAATTCATGATTAATGGTGAGTATTGTGGAGATAAGTAGCGTTGGTGAGACAATTTTTCATTAGGAGCGCTGGAAAACTACCATACCACATAATTACTCTCCATAATTCCTATACACTAAATCCCACATACTTTCTATACTTATAATTTCACTGCACAACATGCCGCATAATTCCACTACACACAATGTACATCCTCTGCACTCCACCCCAAAAAACATTAGTAAAAAACGTTTACATTTACAACACCAATAGCCGTAGCTTTCAAAAATTGGAGACCTATTACATTCCAAATGCTTCTTTAACTAGTAGCTTCATTTGCAGAGTGATGGAGAAAGGGGACAGGTCCTCAGACCAGCGTAAAGGAATTCTGCTGTGTAGGACTTACAGGAGGTACCAGGAAGGCTTCTTGGCCCTCAAAGTCCTTCAGGAGTTAAGTGGACTTCATCCCCAAACCAGTAGTATGCCAGGAGGCGCGTTTGCAGAGTCGTAGAGAAAGGGGGGCATGGCCTCTGAATACTTCTTAGCAATCCCTCTGTATGGGACTTACTGGAGGTAACAAGAGGGGTATTTGGCCCCAAGGACATCCTTGGGGGCCAACTACCCCTTTTATTACCTTCAGTTATTCCCAGAAAGCAGGATTGCTGAGTTCTGATACCAGGCCACACTCCTTTGTCCATCTCTCTGCAAACGCGCCTCTAGGCATGCTCTTGTTTGTGGATAAAGTTCCCTTTGCTGCTGGGGGCTCTTGGGTGCCAACTAGGCTACCTGCTACCTCCAGGAAGTTCCACACAGTGGGATTGCTGAGAGATGGACACAGGCCATGCCCCCTTTCTCAACCACTCTGCAAACACAACTCCTGGTGCGCTCTTGGGCGATCTTTAGGATGGCGGGCCCTCTGGGGGCCCGCAGGGGGCCCCCAGAGTGAAGTCGGCATGCCTTTCCGTGGTGGCGTTGCCGCCACGGAAAGGCATTGAAAAATGCCAATCATAATATGGCTGGCGGTGTCTGATAGACACCGCCACAATATTATTCCTTTTCCTCCCCAGCCGCAAGGCGACCGGGGCGGAAAATACGGCAGACGGTCTTTCTGTCTGACCGAGGTTCCCCCCGGGGGGAAATCAAGAGTGGATGTCGGGCGGATTGCCCCCACCAGGCTGGTGGAGGCCACCCCACTGCCAGCCTGGCGGGGGCAATCCGCACGACATCATAACGGGCCCCTTGGTTGGGAGATGAAGTCCCCCTACCTCCTAATGTTTCCTGGGGGCCAATTAGCCCTCCTGTTATCTCTAGTAAGCCCCACACAGTGGGATTGCTGAGAGGTGGTCCAAGGCCACGGCCACTTTTTACAACACTCTGCAAGCTGCAGGCGGTGGAGGGAGTTAAGGTGGGGCACGAATTTCGTAGCGCGCCCTGTATCGCAAAATGCAATACAGTGCATGCTACGAAATTAATTTTATTAATTCAATTGTTTACTTACCTCCAATTATCCATATCCAGTTTTTTAGCAGCCCCCACCCTGCCCATCCTGTGCCCGCCCTCTTGCCCCACCGGATCTCCCTCCATGCCATGGTGCACTGCTGCTCGGGGGATGAAGTCTCCTTTACTCCTGAGGCCCTCAGGACACAAGGGGACCTCATTGCCCGTCCAGCAGTGTGCCAAGAGGCCTGTTTAGAGAGTGGTGTAAAAAGGGGTGCGGTCTGGTACCACCTCTCAGCAATCCCACTATTTGGGGCTTACTGTAGGTAACAGGACTAGTTGGCCCCTAAGACTCTACCATCAAAGGGAACTTCATCCCCTAACCCAGATCGCTCTAGGAGGTGCATTTGCAGAGTCATAGAGGGGGTGGGGCCTCTTGGCAGTTGCGTCCTCCGATTTCTTTCCCTATTTTAGGAATGAGCACTGTGTGGCCCATTCCCTTGATCCTTGTTGAGCCCTGGGGACCCAATCCCCCAGGGCCTGTCCCATTTTTTCTCCCAAGGCTGATTTCTGCCCTGGGCCCCCATTTCCCAGGGCTGGGCCATTTATTACATTATTTTTTTAAGAAAGGGGCTGCAAGGCCCACTTCTTTGGGCCATTTTTGGCCCCGGGGACCTCATCCCCGGGGCTAGGCCATTTTTTAATATAATTAAAAGATAGGCCGATTTCGGTCCAAGGGTCCGGCCTTTCCTTTTTTTAAAAAAAGGGAGGGGGGCATGTTGCCATCCTCCTGAGGCCAGTTATGTTGAGGACCACGGGTGCCCCAATGCCCCTGCGGTTCCAGCTGGCTACCCGCTTTCTGCAGGAACTGGCATTGCTTTTGGACAAGGGTAGCTGCTGACATGCAGTTGCCCTTGTCCAAAAGCAATCTGCTTCTTTTCATGGAGGCGAGAGCAGGTTTTTCTGCTCTTGCTTCCATGAAGCGAAGCAGAGTTTGCAAAGCCAGGGCGGATAGCTGTGCTCCCGCCCTGCCATTGCAAACTGCAATATCCCGGGGGTGGGCACCCAGGACTTTGCTGGAGCAAGCCCTGGAGGTGGCAGTCCCCAGGGCCATGGAGGGCTCCAGGAGGGGGGACCATGCAGCTCCCTCCCTTCAAGAAAATAGCTGAAGGCCAGGGGTCTGCAACAGACCTCCATATTAACAGGGGAGGTGGTGGTCCCCCGGGCAGTGTGGAGAGGGTCAGAAGCCCCCTACACATTCTTTATTTAAATTAAGGGTGAAACGCGTCACGGCAGGTTTATGAGGTCAATAAACCCCCTTTGTTAAACTTTGGATTACTGGTGGTTTTGTGCAAGGACCTGAAAGCGATTGGGACTCCGTTATAAAATTGTATTGAATACCGGCTCACTCTGCCAGATTCGCTCCACCCCGCGACGGGCTACAATCTCCAAAAGGAGTAACTTCATTGTGGATCTATATGGTTTTAAGGTAACATTTTTAACTTGCTCTAGTGAAATGTAAGCAAGGCCTACATGCAGAGTGCACTGTTCCTGGGGAGAATATTTCTCACAATTTCTTACAATTACATATTCTGAAAGGTATGTAATCAACACATTTTCTCTTTCAAAGAAACACATTTATTTGCAATAGAACATATTCTGATCTGTAACCATTATTTTCTATTTGGTTCTAATCAGGTGACAACTATTTTGTTACACAAAACAAAAATTGATTGGGATGCCTATGTTAGACTGCACATTACTTCTCTAAATAAATGAATGCAACCACTCATAGTGTTCCTATGTACATAATCATGAGGACACGTTACATCATTTTCTTTCTCGGTCACTAGACTTGCGAAGAGATGTCGCCCTATGCATTTCAGGAAACCCTGTTCCCTTCTTCAGGGGCAAGTGTCTGCGAAAAAATAAATAAAAGGAGCATCAGATGTCAATACCTCATATTATATTCTCAAAAACATTTACCATGTTTATTGTTTCACATCAGGGGGATGCTTCCTAAATGAATTAACAGTACGACACACGACCAGTGCATCATTATGATGTTATGCACCTGATTCTGGGCAATAGTGAAGTCTACCAGATTATCTGTTGTAAATAAGCAACCACCTAGGATTAACTCTCAATCTTCACCCAAGGTGATATCATACGAAATAGAAAACATGATAGTGAGATGACAACCATCGAAATTAACATAAGCGTAGTTGTGCTGACTAGTAAATTCATAACTAAACAGACATATTAGACTAATGTGATATGTGTGCTACCAATGTCACAGGAAAATATTCAGATACATGATGAACTTTAACCAAAAATTGTCACAAGTAATGTAGAAGCAAGTGACACGTTGCTGTCACCTCACTTTCAAATGAACCTCGTAATGATTTATTACCCAACGGTCATTTCTACACAACATCTGAGGTGAACAGTGCTAAGTATACATGTAACATGATCTAAATTCAAATAATCACTAATGCAATGATGATGCATACCTTATACCCCGTTACTGAGGACTATGTGTCTTCTGCATTCGTCACGTCTGATCTAGCGCCAACATGCACGCGGAAATGTGACCCGAATAATCCTGTATATAAAGTCACTCATGAACTGACTAATCATGAGAGGGATGTAACACTTCTTACGTCTCAAGCGATATAGGACATATTTATTTGCTCTTCTGTGAGTTCCTGATGTTACTATACGGAATGTAAAAAATACGGTGACAACACATCATCAATGTGTACAAAACAGACGCAATAGAAAACACAGATGCCATGTCACTACTTTAAGAACTTTAAGAGGTCACGTAAAAATCGTATATCTATACCTTCAACATTGCTATAACAGATGCACGGTCATAAAAAAGAACCTGATCTAAATACACTCTGTATGAGTACAACACTTATTGAGACATAAGTTTGCTACGGAAGCTGAAACACCTCGTTTCAACAGTAAGAACGAATATGTATCACAAATAATTACCTACTGGCTGAGCTCAGAAGCCACAGTGTCATCGATCTCCTCTATTAACAACGGTAAGGGTGAGAATTCTAAAATGCAATAAACGTGAAAATACTCAGCCACTATGTTAATCTACTAAGTATTTAACTGAGATACATAAGAAATCATGTACACATATACCTTGGTGCTTCTTGTGCTAAACAGAGTTAACTCTGTGGTAATACCGCTGTTATGTGCTTCTAGTCACCGGCCAATATCTACGAAGGAAATGTAATGGGGATATCATCACTATCAAAGTTAAACGGAATTATTACATACTAAGGACTTGGAGAGAATCAAAGACTATCTTACCGGCTTCTAATCTGTGTCTACTCCTGCAGAGCTCAATCCGACGAACCGCGGATACCTTTAAGTAGTTCCCGTCCACATATGGACCATGTGAGCTACACTAGGAATGATGGGACATGTAGTTCGCATATCAAATATGTACAGGATACAAAACCCAAAGTACTCCTCTAGTTGTAGTAATTATGTACCCGATGTTAACAGCAGACGAAACCTGTATTCCGCTTGGCATACAACTGCATAGTCCGGTGTCAAACAACTGTGCGAAAGATCAATGAGATAGTGAAACTTGTTATCTTACCAAATGTACCTTGGTTTCATTGTGATGTCAAAGTTGATAACAACTGACGAAAAATTCCTCCTGTATGTACTATGACACTTGTCATAAATTCAAGATTGACGAAGAAACTAGTGCAATTTATTCTATCCGGATGTGTTGTGTTATGTGTGCAGATCAACATTTTATCAGCGTCATATTTCTTGAAATAACATCATGTGTGTAGAAAATAAGAACTAGATTAGGCTCTGTACTTAAAAGTAGTTACAATCTAATAATCGTAATTACTAAAGTCCTGAATATCAAGGGACGTGACATTATTAGATCAATATTAATTAATTATACAAACAGTACAATATTGCAGGTTATACGTAGCGATATGCTGTCACCCAAAATACTATTCACATATATACAAATTGACGCAACGTACAATGTCATTGATCCATACTATGACTCCAAAGAGGAAGGGGACAAAGTCATAGGTCCAGATAAATTTAAAAAATACCACTACTTGTGTACTGTATGGCAATCAGTTCGGTATCAACATATCTTGATGTATGTACCTTATTAATCATATCATCCGATTACAAGGATATTGTTGACATAACATATGGAGAACACAAATTCTCAATTTACTATCCTCTACCTAAAGTAGTCACATCGAATATATGACATGGTGTTTTACCGTAACTGTCGTGTCTGTCATCATCACTATTTGCTAATCCTGTCTATACTCAACAGACTAGATACCACTTGTCCCTCCACATTCAAATGTATTTACCCTGCATTGTGGTCTAATGTTAATATGTATCAGGTGTTATTTGCATGGTGTGTCTTATGTGTGTATATGCAGTGTAACTAGATTACAGAAAGCAGCTGTAATCAATTCTGTCATTGGGACCACGCGGAATAAGAGTACCCAGATGTTCAATCCAAAATAACTCCCTTTGCAGAGCTTGGCATGATTGTTCTGTCCTTCTCGTTTCTTGACTACTTCAATAATCTGAGCTCCTAATTGCGCAATATTATGTTTTTCTTCAACCCAATGGTTGGCAACAGAAGTGGTCTTGTTTTTAGTTCTGAAGTTACTTTTATGCTCAGTGAGCCTGACTTTAAATTTACGTTCTGTTTTACCTATGTAAAGTTTACCACACGGGAACTTTAAACAATAGATAATGTTGGTAGTGTTAAAATCTCCAGTAAAACGTAATTGTATTTTGTTGCCCGTCAAAGGATGTACTAGAATGTTACCTGTAATAATATTATTACAGTGTATACAGTTCAAGCAACCCATAGAGCCTTTATGTAAATCCATAGTGTCCGTCTGTTTAGAAGTTCGCATGATGTCTAGCAGATTCTTAGCCCTGGTGTAAGCAAAAATAGGTTTCTCCATGAAAATGCCATTAAAGTCTGCTTCATTTTGTAATAGTTCCCATCTATTCAGAATGACTGTTTTGATTTTATTTGAAGCTGTGGAATATTTCGACACAAACGTAATTCCTTGCTTTTGTGGCTTACACATGGGGTTGAGCAACGTTCGTCTATCCAAGATCGCTAGTCTGTCAACAGCTTGTTTCAAGACTTCGGGTGGATACCCTCTTTGAGTGAACCTTAAGCGGTGTGTTTGGATTTGAGTGTAGAATGACTCCTCATTAGAACATATCCTTTTGATCCTTGGAAAATGCGAATAAGGCAAGTTGGTGATAAGACTTCTGGGGTGGAAACTGGTGAATAACAGGGTGTTGTTGCGGTCAGTGGGTTTCGTATATATGTCTGTAAGGAGCATTGATTTCTGATCATCCTTTGTAATTTTAACATCCAAAAAGTTAACCTCTCTCGTACTCATAGTGTGCGTGAATTAAATTCTTGGATATTCTCATTAAGTTGTGCTATTTGTTTATGCAGTTCGGTTTCCAAAAGGAGTAACTTCATTGTGGATATATATGGTTTTAATGTAACATTTTTAACTTGAACATAAAATATTTCTAAGTATTCAATTTAACTATTTAGCATGTATTCATGTTATATTGATTTTTTCTTACAAAAATATTTAATATCATTAATATATATCAACATAAAATTGAAACATATTGAAAATATTAATATATTCAAATACATTTTTAAATAATGAATTATTATATTAACATATATTTAAAAGTATTTCTATAAAATTTAGATGTAAACACAAATTTGTTAAAAATCTCTCCACCCGTATGTCCTAAAAACCTAATACTCCGCTACTAAAATCCAATATTCAACTAAAAATAAAACATTTAACATTTTCATATATAAAATATTATGCAAATAAAATAATAAACATATACAATGAAACACATTACCATAAATTACATACTAATTAACACTCAAAAACGATAGTAAATGCAACAATGTTTTCCAAATCAATATTTGTTATTACTATATTGAAAAACACACTAAAAACAATATTTTTACCTTTGATTTTTCCTGCCCATGATATTTTTATGACCCAATATTCTTGACACAATATTTTTGAATCACAATATTCTTTTTTCTGATGGTTTATCCGAATACCCATTGTTCCTTGCCACAAACAGCAATGCTTGGTTCAGAGAAAATCGCATATTATACATTAAGAGCAGCAGCAAAATAACCTTACAGTTAAGAAACACATAGGGTACCGTTTCCATAAGAATTTGTTTCAAAGGAATAAAAGTGAATGAATGACACCAAAAAGATATATATGGGATAAAGAGATCAGAGTCTTGCATTTATTAAGATAACATTCCACAGAAAACAATGAGAACCAGCTACACAATGAAAGCAAAGTTGGACTTAACCAGGACCATGGCAGTGCTGATTAGAAGTAGAGTGGGGTTGGAAAATAAATGGCTGTTGGCTTACTACGTAGGATATATGGATGACTGGGACATACAGACTGATTACAGCTGAACAGAGATGGAGCAAGATCAGTCAAGGGCTGAGTGGGCTATTCCAGTCAGAAATGCTCTATGAGGCAAGGACAAGCAGGTCTCTACAAGGCCAGGTGTATAATTTACCATTTCACAGTCCCATTTAAGAATCAGTTTTAGGCAATTCATTTAAATTTAGATTTAAGAGAGAGGGACAACTTTAAAGATTATCATCACAACTTTGCTTTGCTGTTCAACACTCTTCATTCCTGTGCCCACTCTTGTGATTTCATCTAGGTCTACAAAACATTTCTTGTAGTTGAAATGTGTTAATGGAACAGGGCTCATAAACCAAATTAGTCAGTAATTCACAAAGTTAGATACCCTGTTTTGTACCCTGCAGGGGCTCTGAGCGGGTCACAACAAAAAAAGCATAGCCAGACAGGATGTGTTGCCGTAGGATAGCCATTGCACCTTGTCCTGAAATTAAATATATGTAAAAATGTAAAATTTCCAAGTTCCAGCAACATCTTTTTACTTGTGCTTCATGACTTCTAAAACATCCTGGCAAAGCCTCTTGTAAATAAGGCTATGGGCAAGTGGGAAATATTTTTCCCCACTTTCATTCAGTGTCTCAGCCGATACTTAGGTCACCACTGTTTTTGCTAGTACTCTTCCAGGCAAACTCTGCTGTTTTTGGTATATTTTATGGCGATCATTTCATGGTTTTATATGTAGTAAAGCTATTCCCCAGCAGGCAGATCATCTCTATTTGTTTAGCAACAGGGTAGCTTCCCTTGCCCTCATAAGACCTTTCCAAGGTCCTGTGATTGAGGGCAAGTAAGGGGTCTCCAAACTCCAGTCCTTCTCTTTGAAGATGGGAATTCTTCCAATAAGGTTTTCTCCTAAAAATGAAGGGTAGGAAGGTCTTTATTCACAGTATTAGAGCATTAAAATGCGCGAAGAGTTTGAGGTCATATAATTCATATTACATTGATTTGTCAATGTGAAAACTTTAATTTGTCCGAAGGCGAGTAATTCCATTGCTTCAAATTTGTTACCATAAAATGCTTGGGTGCTGATTATGAGTATGGCGGTCTTGAGACTGACGTACCATGGGTGGTGGTCCAACCGCTGTCCCCCCAGTGGTCTGACCACCTGATTATGAGGAGGGTGGTCGGACCTCCACAAGACTTCTGCAAACACCAGGATCTTGATGGAGGTACCAATGCCGGCACTACTGTGCTGATGTTGGCACCGCCACGCTGATCTCAACCTGTCTTTCCACCTTTCTTCTCATGGCGGGGAGCCTGCATGAAAAGAACAGTGGAAAGGCAAAGAAGGGGCCCAAATACAGGGCAATTTTTTCCATTTGGGACTGTGCATGGGGGACATGTTGTGCTGTCTTCTGTTTGCATTGTTGTGTATGCACTGTGTGCCATGCATGACATGGTGCATGGTACACAGTGCACCTCATGTGCAAGAGGCACTGCACTGTGGTGGAATGTGATTCAGGCTCTTTTTATGAGCAGAAACATGCTGCCACTATGGCACCACTGTCACAATACTGCTTGCCTGATGTGGGGTCGTAATGCAGTGGTAGGGATGCCCCCCACTTTGCGGTGTTCTCCCGACTGCCATACGGCGGTCCATTGGTCAGGCCCCCAATCACCTAATCGGGTCCTTAGACTTTTATTTAGGCCAAGACTCTAATATCTATTTTTTGGGATATATTTTTTAACAATATATTTTATTGATTTTACATGGTACATGCCGGGTCGTGACCCGGAGGATACTTTTTGATGGATATATGTAACACTGTATGTATCTGATCGTCATTTTTATATATAACAATAACATAATTTCACAGTTACTTTCAGATCCCTCCAAATTATAATCAAACAATTGAATATGCGGTCTGAAAGGTTTAAATGATACTCCTGGTTCTAAAAAGATCGATCTCATCAAGGGGTTACAGCTTATCATGGGTCTGAAGGGATGTGGGAGGTAATTCTATGCCCCTGTAATCCGCCGTCCACAGCCATATTTTTGTATGGTTTTGGGGACATCCACAAGCTTGGAACACAGCTATCTCATCATTCATACATTCATCTATGGCATTTTTCCATCTACCAATCTGTGGAGGAGACACACTTTTCCACTGTTGGGCAATTTCCTTTTTAGCAATGGTGAAAGCTAAAAACAATAAATGGTGTTTGTATCGGTTTCCCTCAATACTATCGGCACTATGTAATGAAAGCAGCTTTGGCTCGAGAGGTATATCCCACAACACCACCTTGTTCAGGAAAGCCACAACCCTCAGCCAGAATGGTTGCAGTGCGGTTCAGCCCCACACAGTATGTATGAAAGTCTCCTCTTCCACCCCACATCTTAAGCATACAAGGGAATGGATGACTCCCATCTTCCAAAGTCAGAATTAAGTATAGTATACACAGTGTATATATTTAAACTGTATAAGTCGGTAGCGCAATGAGATCGCTGCACCTCAGGGGCTAGCCAAGGCTTCCACCCAATCATCATCTGTTATGTCTGGTATGTCCTCTACCCAATAGGTAACCGCAAGATAAATATGTTTAATCTGCAGCACAACTTAAACCTTGCAATTATTAACTCTTTTGTGCATGACTAAATCCTTATTATTTCAACCTATTCAAGGTCGGCAGAAGATTCGTGTTCTTAAGTGACCTAACATCTGCAACTAATCCTCTTGCATATGTCTTTATGAAATTCTAGGTAAGGGCCCCATTACCATCATGTCACCATCACTGGTTGCGGTACTGCACACTACTATGTAGTTTATCACCTCTATCTAGAGCTATTACTTTATTTTTCTTTCACTCATCACCATCCTAGAGCCTTGGTCTATTATAGACAAATCCTTCATGTTCATGTTGAATGCAACTGCATCCTTGCACTTTTGGGTTTGGTGATGTGGTTTTTCTTCTCTTTTGGCACGAACCAGCTTCTTCGTTCCAGTCTCTGACTTTTTTATTTAGTAAATGTGAATCATAGCAGTGTACAGGTGCAAGATATATTTGTTTATACATATTATCCCTTTTTTTAGAAATCTTAAGTGGTCTCCCGAAGAAGGCGTGTGTAACGCCGAAACGCGCGTAGAGATTCCGCTTTTACCCACTTGGTTGTTGTGTTTTACAAATGTATAATCTTATTTATGCAAATAGATTTTAAATGTGATGGAGTATATATGTTGACATTCCATGTATTAATTGTTTTATTGATTGACTGTGTATATGTTTTTGCTTTTAAATTAAAAATATTCTTTGTAATACATTCTAAATAAATCAGATTTATATGAACCTGTTACACTAGTTCAGTCATCCTGTACACTGTTTCACTGCATACACAATTTGTGTTTTTATTATCAACGTGCTTTTGTACCTGATATCCCTACAGGACCCCTACGTTGCCTAGGAATTGTTATTTTGATCAATGTCCTCAACCCAAGCCATTCTGGTCTTATGCAGTGTGGTGCGATTATGCGTTGTCAGGGTTTGATATCTTTGGATATATTTTGAATCTCTTAAATAGACCAACATGTGTTTTTCTTCTAATTTATTTTTCAGTTTGATTCCTCAGGACCTTACCAGTTTAAACCTACTGTGTCGATATGATCAAATATAAGAACAACATCTTCTATTGTGTAGGTTCTAATGTGCTGGGTTAATTCCTGTGTATTGCAATACACAAGGAATGTGGAAACATTTACTGTAGGGTTATCACGCCTTACAATGTGACCAAAGAGAAAATCTTTCCTAATCAAAAGAGGCCCACAGCCACACCATACAGTTCGAACTGCTGCATAGAAAACGGTTGCAAAAGGAAACTTTACTATTACACAACCTCTAGGTGCAACTGAAGGAAAAACCTATCATTCCAATCATCCATGAGATTTTGAACATGACTATTTTGGGAATTGCCTGGTCTTCACACCATACATACATATCAAACATGAGCTGTGCTGCACTTAAATGATCCTCGCTTGATTTTTGCTCCATAGGATATAGCACATCAGAAATCTTCAATTTCTGCTCTACCATTAAAACTCAATGCATGGTAAAGAAAATATTTTTAGTGATTTAAGTGCCCTGTGTACTACTCAGAAGAAAGTCCACTTAATTGTATCTGCTACTGTAAGCAAGTTAATATAGCTTTTAAGCCAGACCACTGAGATTACTTCAATTGAGTACTGTATTACAGCTTTGTTGAGCAGTCTTTGAAGTTCTGTGATTTAGCATTTGTAACACTTTAAATACAGACACTTTCTCTTATTAATTGATGCCAGGAAGATATAAAATCCAGGTTGTATTCTTTGAGGGAGATTTTGAAGAATGTTTTTCCCCATACTCTGCAGATAAAAGAATTCACAAATTACCAAGTCAGAGGTTTTGTGGTCCAAAGTCAGTTCTTCAACAGTGATGGTTCCCAGATTGATGTCTTTAGAAGCTGGTAAAGACAGTGGCCCTTGTTGATGAGGCAACAGACTCCTCTAATGTCTTGTTATATACTGCCTACAACAGAGTTCAATTTTGCTAGGGTTTAAATCAAAATGTTGTCAACCACTTCTCAATTATAATTAGGCAGAAAATAAATATCTAATGCTATTCCCAATTTGCCCTGATTGTGATGGTAGTTTGTTATTATCAACAAAGGTTATGAAACAAAAACTCTGAGGTAGCAACAATATTCATAATTGGAATAATTTAAAGTGATAAATGCGTGGGTGACACTAAGGATCCCTGTGGTACTATAGCTACCTTCAATAGTATATTTAATTACATTTTTTGAAGAAGTTATTTGATTCATATTCAGCACAAGGCATCTCACCACACATTTTTGTAATCTCTCTAGCAGGACACCAAGGTTGTTCATAATGAATGTCACTGAAAGTTTTAGTAGGATCATTATTGAAACCCCCTTGTCTACCCACTCCAGTATAGCAGTAATATATGCCTCTATTCCATGATCCAGGAAGATTTCTTAGGATATTACTCTTTCTGCTATAATACTACAGTTGTTTATTCACTAAGTATTTGCACATGCATAATGAATACGCTTGAGTTTTGTTTTATTTAAGGGATACCACAGCTGTTTTAAACGCCTGTGTATCGCTAAGTCATTTTTACCGAATCTGTATCTTGTTTAATCCTGTCATGTTTTGTAATACGGATGGAATACTCTGCTTCTATTGCTCAATAAAAAAAATATTATGTTAAAATGCTTAAATGTCAGACCTTAATAAGGATCACTTGTGTGAGCCTTTTATAAACATCAATGACGTTCCGATGTGAAGATGAACTCGATTTTCACTATTTATAATCAGTACTTGCACTTTTTGGAGTTAATAGGGTCAATCCTAGAAAGAACCTGAAAATGCATCTGTAGATTTGTTTATGCATTTTTCAAGAAATTTTTTTTGCTGTTTCGCTTGGAGTTCAGAGTGGATTGTTTGAATCCTCTGAATATAGTATGTTGTATTTTAGTTATATATGTCTTTTGAGGCTGATTTTGCTGAGTTCTCTCTCTGCATGGTATTTAGCACCCACTCATTCCCTATTCAATCATCAGCACTGGAAGTGGACAACTATAATGCATGAATATCGATTTACAGGTTTTATGATGGATTGTCCGTTATTCTTTTTTCATATCTTCATAGGTAATTTGCATTACCTAATTTCTGTAATCCGAATTTGTAATGTGGTTATCATATCAAAATAGTCCTTCGTTCTGTTACCAAGTTATTCAAATGTTAAATGGGTTATATTAGGTATACATTAAGTCACTTGATGTAGGCAAGTCAGTCAACATAGGCCAGGTCTATAGGCAAACACACCCCGACACGCTCTAGGATTAACTGATATATACACTGATACACCCATGGATTCACTAACACATTTTCAAAAACAGTCTTTATTAAAAAATTATTTTAAAGGATTAATGACCCCAAATAACGTGGAACTGAACAATTGCAAAACCAGTTCCATGGCAACTGACAAAATATTAGGGTAAAAAATAAAGCTATCCAACTTAGATGGTTATAACAAAAAAAAGGTAGCAAGGATGAGCTAACAGTGTGTAAATACTCAGCAACAGGTGTTGGGCCCAATTCACAAAGGTAAACTTAGGCGTGTGTCCTAAACTTAAACCAGACACCTAAGTTTACGACTTTGAGAATTCACAAAGGGCATTTACGAGTACTATCTTTACACACACACTCGTGGTGGAGATCTGGCCTGAGAGCGGATATAAAGATAGCACACATAAATGCCCTTTGTGAATCTCTAAAGTCATAAGCTTAGACCTCTGGTCTAAGTTTATGGCAAACATCTAAATTTACCTTTGTGAATCTGGCCCCTAGCATTTAGTTCAACCGGCATAATATACCATAAACAATGGCTTTTCATGTGCGCAAAACTGAGGGCCATAGCTGCCACTGTTATGGTTGCTGAGGTGGATGGTGTTTCAACAGTCAGAGATGAAACTAACGGATGGAATTCGCTTCATTCTCACATGGCATCTTGTGGTATGTTTTGCCAGGGATTGCTTCAATATGCTTTCACATGGAAGAGGTGCAATTACTGTACTTTTTTGCCGCTCCTCATGAAAGTTCTTTGCCACAATTTTCACAGAAACTTCCTTTTCACCTGATGGTATACTGAAGTATCGCCAGACGTCACTTTACTTTCCTTTTTCTATGGTGCTGCATGTTCTTCAATCCCCTGTTCTTGTAACAGAACCAGATCTTCAGCAGGTGTTGATGCTGCAGCTATTGTAAATAGTTGTTGACTGTTAGAACAGTGAAAACAGCAGATCATCTAAGCTATGTCCTCCTTTCATTCTTTCCTAATAAAGTTTGAAATTTTGGTGGGGTTTAATAGGAATAAAAGCTGTGGTCCCTATGTGTCCAATGAAATGTGGATTGATGGGTTTTCAAGCTTATCCACGGAGAAGATCAGCAGATTTGTTGTGCCTTAAAACAGCTATTTGAGTGAGTTACACTTAAAAAAAATATATTATCATACATTGTATACCTCTAATAACCCCTATTGAGTAAATCAGAAATAGTGGTATATATAGGAAGAATTTATTTTTATAGTCAGCGATGTTATCAGTCATGTCAATGACAAGGTCATGAGTGATGTAATATGTGAGTCCATAAGCAGTGCATTGCTGGGGCATAAGTTATAGATAGCTCAAGTAACTATAACTGTTGAATAGCTATGGATTTATATGAGTGAAATGTGAACCTAACAATAACAGTCCTGTAAACTTTGTTTTTTCAGTGAACATATATGTTGTCATCTCTCGCAGCAAATAAACATATGAAACATTAATGGTTAATAGTAATTAAAGGTAAATGTGATCGCGAAAACAGGTTACCATACAGCCCAAGTGTGCATATGCTCCAGATGGGATTAAAGTATCCTTTGCTCGATATGGCTGCAATGTGCTTAACAAAGTTGCAATTCGGCCCCAGTGGGAATTTTATCTGGGAGACTAGCCCTTTCACACCAACAAGGCAATCTATGGCAATTACAAAATCTATTTTTTTTATAAAAGGTGATCCTTTTAAATATATGAGTTACTCCTCTCCTACCACGAAGCCCAAGCTGGGTATTGTGAGAGTAAAGTCATTGCGGCGCATGGATGCATGCTTCAATTTGTATCGTACAGTTACTTCCAGTAAGAAGGTTTCACTTGTTATACAGGTGTGGAGCCTGTAAAGACAAAAAGATGCAAGGCATGAAAGTATTTGTATCAACCTCACCCCAATGTGCAAAAATAATAAACATAGTATTAAATGAACAGAAAGAAGTGCACAAAAAATGGATATATTACAGACAGTGATACAGCATAGCATACATCTTAATACAGAGCTCAGCTGTGGATTACCACAAATGTAAGAAAGAAAAGTTTGCAATGCATTTATCAATTTCATACATAAGCATTGGAGATAACATCTGAAACATTCTAGAGAATTCGAAACATTAAATCAAAAAATTGAGAACCTTTTTTTAAAAGTGGATGAAGTGGAATGCCCTGCAAGGTAGGTGGAAATACTAAGGATGTGAGACAGTGATTGAACAATGTCATTAGATAAGTTACCCAATAGTTGGCTGCAATTTATATTATGCATTATTTGGGCATTTGCCCTCAAATTGTTTCTTGGAAGACTATGGCATTTTAATGGTAATGATATGCTTCCATCTTCAGAGTGACAACTCCATCTGAGAACCCTTTCCTCTGAGCCAACTGTAATTCACTCCCCCGCAATGCACTGCATCAGCGATGTCATCAGTGATGACACTGACCATGTCATGAGCGATATAATATGTGAGGTAATAAGCAGTGCATTGCGGGGCGCAAGTTATAGTTAGCTCAAGTAACTATAACTGCTGAATTTCTCTCGTTTTGTGCATGTGAAAGCTAAGCCTAACTGTAATGTCCCTATATCCTTTGCTTTTTTTGTGACTACGTTTTTTTCATCCTATTTCCTAACTATAATAGCCCTGTAACCTTTGGCTTTTTCTTTGACTTTCCAAGGTTTTTTGAATGCTAATTCCTAACTATGACTTACCTGTAAGCTTTGTTTTTTTCAGTGAATTTCCATGTTTTTTAAAGTCGCAATGGTGTTTGCAGAATGGGGGCAGGGCCTCTGATCAGCTCTCAGGAATCTCACTAAGTAGGACTTACAGAAAGTACCAATAGGGCTTCTTGGTCCTCGAGGTCCTTTAGCATGCAAGATAATTTTATTGCCAACCAGTAGTGTGCCAGGAGACGTGTTTGCAGAGTGGTGCATAATAGGGGCATGGCGTGCAAAACCCTCTTAGCAAACTGACTGTGTGGAACTTGTTGAAGGTAACAAGAAGCATACTTGTCCCCCAAATACTCTCAAAAGCCAAGGGGATTTCATCTCTCACCTAGTACTATGCCAGAAGGCATTTTTGTAGATCGGTAGACAAAGGATGTCCTTGATAATTGCACATGTAGTGCTGGTGTGATTCTATGAGTGCCATTAACAAAGACAAACTGGGAAAAACGGGTATATATAAAACACATATATAGACATATTTTGCATAAAGTTTCAGTGTACCTATTTAGTAAGATACTAATTCAACTTTCCTCTTTGTATTCATTTGTCAAAATAACTACATCAAAAATGCATTTTCATTCTTCACAGCTACACCAGAGGTAGCAGTGACATGAGGAGTCATGTACACAAATGACAAAGTGTAAAACAGATATACAGACATATTTTACACAAAGTTAGAGTGTAGCTGTTTAGTAACATATTAGTTTAACTTTATTTGAACAACAAATTTAAAAAAACAACAGTTTAACACCTTAGCTGCTATGGAATGTCCAGCTCCAGTGCTGAACATTCCATTGCGCAGGTGCAGCTGGAACGTCCAACGGCCAACGGCAGCACTCCCGAGGTAGTGGTGCCGTCGGCCGTTGGACAGGGCGCAGCACTTATGAGGTTAAAGAAAAAAACTTTAAACATCTGAAATCACAAACACAACATAACTTCCAAACAAAGATCACACTGTCCATTACAACCTAAACACATGAGAAATCAAAAGCTGCTGCAAAACCAGTGCAATGCACAATGTATGATAAGAACCTCTCTAGAAGGATGAACAAAAATTATTCGTGTAGGACGATGTCCATCTTATATTATCTTAAAACCTATCATAGAAAATGTCTTGAACTGGTGACCTACGAGAGGGAAGCTGGAAGACCATCTACATCAGTGGCAGCAGCAACAATACCCAGCCAGAAAGTCCCTTCAGAGATGCAGACTACTATACCAGATATGGCTACAGAGTTTTTAGGAATTACCACATATTTCTATAAGTGCTGGTCAGCAGTGTGCTACAACTATTGACAATGCTGCATAAAATCATACTGCACATTTTTTCTTCCCTTTCATATGTTGCACATTTTCCAGTGCACAATTTTTGAGTTCCTCCTGCCGAAGTTGCCATTATCGTTACCATAAAAAAGAACAACAATCTTTTAAAACTTTACAAAAGCACACTTTTTTTTAATACAAAACTGAAAATCAAGTCACTGAGAAACAAAGGAATATCACTGTATATTACACTTTTCAACAAAAAAATAAGAAGAACATACTTATTTATCTATCTTAAACATTTTTAAGAGGAGTTCATAGTAAGCAGATTTGCACAATGTACAATTTGTTAAAAGACATTGTCAAGGGGTACAAATACAAACTATTCTTGCGGGACTGCATTGATACTTTACCATCTAAAAACAGACCGTTGGAATAGTGTACAAAAAGCAAGAAAGCAACACAAGGCTGAAAGACCCTTAACTTCAATAGCAACCACAACTATGCCAGGGCAGAGAGTCCCTTCAGAGGTCCAATCTCAACTTCAAGATTTGGCTTCACGGTTTTCCCAGATGACAGCATACTGCATTAATTGTGAAGTGGACTGCTAGAGGGCAGTCCATAACAGCCCATTGCAATGCTACTAAGAATTCATAAATGTTGATTATTTTATTTGGGCCCTTCATAGTTTTTGTACAATAGCAGACATTTTATTATCTTACAAAACGGGTATCTTATATCGATGTGGTCTTCATTTTACTATCTTCTAATTTATTGTAACACTACTTATATATAACTTGCCATATGGACAAGTCAAATCATTCCTCTAAAAATAGATATACAGCTAAATTTGGCAAATATCATTGAATCACTGACATAATATCAACACTAAAAATCTAAACACACAAAAATATCGAGACACAAATAACGATAACATAAATATATATATACTATACTTATTTTTTTAAAAGCACAACATTAAAAATTACACAAATATCAAAATCAAAAATATAGACCACATATTCTCCTCAAATACCTTTATTCAGTTTGTTTTAAACCATCAAAGTATACAAATGCAAATACAAATACTAAAAAGTATTTGAACAATTAAAAAAAGCTCATCAGACATATTTAAAAACCTTATAAAAGTGTATAGCTAACAGTTCTAAAAACATTTATCACCACATGTATTAAATAATGGCATATAAAACAACATACAATTGAAGAGAATGATACTAGGGTAACAATAGTAAAAAGGTTTTTGCTTGCAGCTTACAATTCATTAAAGCCGGCAAATTGATTTGAATCATGGGGTTTTAATTTTTAGAATTAAGGATTGGCACCATCAGTATGCAGAAGCTTTTCCCTTGTGATCCATAATGACAATAGAAAACAACTGGCCGCGTAAACTATTGGTCCTGTGGTATAAATCTTAAGGGTTCTGTAGGCAACCTGGTGTTGCATGGCTCAAATGTTTAAACAGGTCGGTCATATCCATCTCTTGCAGATCTTTTTGTATTTTTTACAGAAAGAAAGAATGTGCTCCTCTGTCTATAAAGTTTTAGCACATGCAGGGCAAGGTTCTAAAGACAATCCCGCAGTCTGATCACTAGAGAACCATAGTAGAAGGTTATTATACCTAAATCTAACATAGACTTTTTGCAAGCAGTGGCGTGATTAGATACAGAAAGGTTTCAAAGGAGGGGCATGGCTTGACACATAAGAACTGGGTAGTTAGTTGGCCATTTGCTGGCCTGGTGACATAACGTTTATCCACAGCCGCCCAATATCTGATCTTCAACTTTGAGTAATCATCTTTGTTTGCCTTCTCTGGGTGCTCCCATAGTTCTGTCATACTAAGAGTTGTAAGCCAACTTGCAACATGCTTGAACCAGGGGAGGCTTTTTGCACCACCAATGTTCAAAACCTCCTTTAATGAAATGAAATGAAAAACGATTTTTAACGCGCAACTAAGCCCAGGTGGGCGTCAAGGCGCCTGACCAAATGATACCAGATAACAGAGAATAATCCTAATTACGGATATGCCCTGACAAAACACCAGGTCTTGAGCGCCTTTTTAAAGGAAGACAGAGAGGGTTGCATCTTAATCTCAAGAGGTAACAAGTTCCATAGTTTGGGAGCAGCAATGGAAAAAGCTCTGTTTCCCCAACAAACCCTTTTGGCACGTGGGATAACCAACAAATTCATCTCTGAAGATCTTAAAGATCTACCAGGCTGGTAGCGAGCCAGCAGGGCACCGAGGGGATCAGAAGAACCCTCTGCCAAAGCTTTATAGACAAGACAGAGGATCTTAAACGAGATCCTGAGATGGATGGGCAGCCAATGAAGGCTCTTTCTGGCCATCGTAGCAGATGAAGCTTTGGGAAGTGCTAAGACAAAACGAGCAGCCGCATTTTGAACTACCTGTAATCGCTCAATGAGCCCCTTGTTGGAGTCTACATAAAGCGCATTGCAGTAGTCCAACCTTGAACCTATCAATGCTACTGCCACCTGTTTACGTGCTGAGGGAGAGAGATAGTGAAGAATCTTCCTGAGAATCTTTAACACTCCCCAGCAGGTGGCCACCTTACGGTTGACCTGCAGAGTCATGGATAAGGAGGTGTCAAAAATTACCCCAAGATTTCTTGCCGACTGGGAGGGAGATGGACAGGTTCCCAGTGAGGCCGGCCACCACTCATCCGACCAAATATCCTGGTCCTTGCCAAAGACCAGGATCTCAGTTTTGTCGCCATTCAACTTCAGGGAATTCTGAAGCATCCAGTCAGAGACTGTCTGCATACAGATCCTGAAGTTGGTGGCAGATGATGAAACTGAGTGGGCCAGTGACACCATAATCTGGGTGTCATCGGCGTATGACACCAATTCCATCCCCTGAGATTTTACTAGCCTTGCAAGCGGGGCGACATAAATGTTAAATAGGGTCGGACTGAGAGCAGACCCTTGTGGCACCCCACATTGCAAGGACATAGCAGGGGAAAGGAACTCACCAAGCTTGACTCTTTGCTCCCTGTGCTGTAAAAAGGAGTGCAGGAGGTTCAGAGCCATGCCGGAGATCCCTGCCTCCCTCAACCGAGATGTAAGCTTTGATGGAGACAGGGTGTCAAACGCCGCTGTGAGGTCCAGTAGCACCAATACAGTAGTTTGGCCAGCGTCCACCTTCCTACGGATGTTATTTGCCACCATAGTCAGAGCTGTCTCAGTACTATGCGCCTTTCGGAACCCATGCTGGGAGCTGTCAAGATACCCAGATGAGTCCAGGAAGGCGGTAAGATGGCCGTTGAGGTGTGTCTCAAGGATCTTAGCAGGAGCAGGTAGCAGTGAGATAGGTCTGAAATTTTTCAACTGTTCCGGGTCTAGTGTGGGCTTCTTGAGTAGAGGCTTTACTATCGCCTTCTTCCATATTAAGGGGAAGGTACCTTGGGTTATAGCACCATTCATAACTTCCAGGAGTGGCGGGAGCAGTATCGCTCTGCATTCCTTCAATATCCTCAAAGGGCAAGGGTCTGGAGGTGATGAGGATTTTATCCTATCGAGTAGAAGCTTAAGTTCTTCTCGAGTAAGTGGTGGAAAGACCGTTAGACTATCCGGGTGGTCTCTAGTCCAGGCTTCTAATTTGTTCAAGGTTTGGAGTGAGGAGTCGGCTAGGGACTTTCTCTGAGTTTCCAGCGCAAGATAGATGTCCTCAATTTTCTTATGGAAGAACTCTGATATGTTGTTGCAGAGCTTCTGCGAGCCCACAACTGGATCTGGGACCTGTAGGGAGCAGAGGGAGTCTACAATCTTGAAAAGCTCCCTGGAGGAAGTGAGGGAGGTAGTAAGATTCGAGAAGTACTGCTGCTTTTCCCTGATAACACTAGATTTGTAATCGGCAAGCAGACCCTTATGTAATTCCCTTTCAATAGGATCTCATGCTTTCCTCCATTTTCTTTCCTGTCTTCTACAGCCTTGTCGAAGAAGTCTAAGTGAATCCGTATACCACGGAGCAGTGGGCTTACGGCGAGCCGAGTATCTAAAAGACGGGAGAGCCAACTCATCAACCGCTATTGTGATAGAGTCAGAGAGCAATACCGCTGCATCCTCCACATCTCCCAGGGAAGAGAAGGTGAACTTCTTTATGTATGGTTCAAGAGTGTCATTGGTGATGTTCTTAAAGCTCCTTTTTGGACCTCTGGTAGTGGGGAACAAATCGGATGTTCCTTCTAAAGGAAGGGCCATCAGGAGAGGGATCGCCGAATGGTCTGACCAGACCAGAGGCACCGGGGTGTCAACAGACAGTCTGTCGTCGTTAGTAAAGACTCCATCAAGGGTGTGGCCCGCCAGATGAGTAGGGCTGTTGACCAGCTGTATGCATTCACAGGCAGCTAGTGCGTCCACTAACCTGATGGTATCCGGGTCCCTTGTGTTGTCCAAATGAAAGTTAAAGTCCCCAAGAATGGACAGATGGGAATTGCCAAAGTAGGGTTCCAGGATTCTGAGAAGGTCATCAGTGAACGTAGCTCTGGAGCCAGGGGGTCTATACATAAGGATTCCTGAGAAGGAAACCGAGGGAGCAAACAGGATGGAGAAATGCGGGGCCTCAAAAGAGTCCAATACTACAGACAGGGCTTTGATCGTGCAGGGCAAAGTGGCCTTGCAGACAATAGCAAGTCCACCCCCTCTGCGTATAGGTCGGTCTTGTTGCAGTAATTTATAACCCTCTGGGATGGCCATCACTAGGTCATGTCCAAAAGACTCCGAAACAAATATGTTCAGGTCAGACGGGGCACACAAGGCGAATTAACTGATAAAATACCAATACAGCGTGGGGTGCACCAGGGATGTGTGCCAGCCCTAACACTTTTCTCCTTGTTTATCAAATACTTGGCCGGCAGGTTATTGAACTGTAAGAATGACTCTCCTGCCTTGAATGGTATTAAGGTTCCAATCCTGGTCTTTGCAGATGATTCCTTACTCATTTCTACAACCCCAATGGGTTTGAAAGTCCTTGTGGATGAGTTTTTGGATTTCTGCAGGAGCAGGAGTTTGGAACTAAATGTTACCAAGACAAAATTTATGGTGTTTAGGAAAATTAAGGGTAAATTAAATGAGGATTGGAACCCTTAGAGCGGGTAAAAAGTTTTGATTATCTATGCATAAGACTGAGTGATACACTAGGCTGGGAGCAACAGATGGAAAAGAGCTATTAGGTCTTGTCCATAGGTCAAAATCAATATTGAGACGCTTTAAGCAGTCCTATACTCAATCATTGACTCCAGCTCTTGAAGTGTACCAAGCAAATGCTCGGAGTGGTGCTTTGTACGGAGCAGAGATATGAGGGCTTATCAGTATAAATAAATTGAAGATATCCGAAAATATCTTTGCCAGATCACTCGTTTCAGTACCCATAACAAACCCCTAATCCCACAGTTTTTTTTACTTTGGGACTAAAACAATTGGTAACATGGAATCTCTGATACCTTTATTGCCCTGGCTGCGTTTATGGACAATGCTGCAGCTTTCTGATTATTGCAACTCCCTAAACACCCTAACAAATTGTATATTGGCTGGAGAGGTTATCCCTTCAATTTGGCGGGGAGCTGAGATAATCACTATACACAAGAAGGGTGACATGTCTGTCCCAAAGAACTACAGACCAATAAGTTTAATAGATAACTTGCAAAAGAAATGTGCCCGTCAAGATCTGGATAAACTCCAGAGCTGGATGGAGAAAAAGAAAGTGATGTCCCCTTATCCAGCAGGCTTCTGCTTTAAAATCAGCACATGTGGCCAGGCTTTTAGATTTACTCTCCTGGCTTGAAAATATGTGCTATTGAGAAAACAAAAACAAAAAAAGGAGAAAAGTGTTAGGGCTGGCACACATCCCTGGTGCACCCCACGCTGTATTGGTATTTTATCAGTTAATTCGCCTTGTGTGCCCCGTCTGACCTGAACATAATTGTTCTCATGGAGTCTGGCTCTCAGAGTCACCAGTCCAATTGGGGCCCCTAGATCACGCATTACTTTCCACAACAATTTATGTGGCACCAAGTCGAATGTGGCTCTTAAGTCGACAAGTGCCACTTAAAGTTTTTGTTTTCTCAATAGCACATATTTCCAAGCCAGGAGAGTAAATCTAAAAGCCTGGCCACATGTGCTGATTTTAGAGCAGAAGCCTGCTGGATAAGGGGACATTACTTTCTTTTTCTCCATCCAGCTCTGGAGTTTATCCAGATCTTGACGGGCACATTTCTTTTGCAAGTTATCTATTAAACTTATTGGTCTGTAGTTCTTTGGGACAGACATGTCACCCTTCTTGTGTATAGTGATTATCTCAGCTCCCCGCCAAATTGAAGGGATAACCTCTCTAGCCAATATACAATTTGTTAGGGTGTTTGTATAGGGAGCCCAAACCATAGGTTCGGATTTAGAAAGATCACACGGTGTTTGGTTAGGACAAGGGGCCTTTCCTGCCTTAAAACTATTTATTGCTAATATAGTCTCATCCAGACTAAAGACCAATACCTTGTTGATCTTTGGCATATCAGGGAAAATATTCAAATCAATTTGTTCATTATTTGCACTATGGATGCAATTATCATCTGGGATCTTAGAATATAGAGGGATAAAATGCTCACCCAAACCTCCGGCTGGATGTGATGACTAGGGGTGTTTAAGATATCCAAGGTGCCCTTTTTGAGGGTGTGCCAAAACAGACGTATATCTTTGCAATTAGCTGCTAGTACAAGTTCATGCCATTTCTTGTCTGAGAATTCTCTTTTTGGTTTTGATATTGCAATTTTATATTTATTGCATGCTTGAACGACCCTGGATTGATTATCGGTCTTTCTAGCTAGCTGGAGAGCAGTCTTAGTGGATTTACATTCAGGGTTAAGCCAACTATTAGTTATTTTACTGGCAGGTCTACCACCTGAACTTTCCTTTGTAAGCACTTCTTGGAGTTCTTCAAAAAAATAATTGTGTATGGAGAGTATTGGGGTTGGTGCACCTAGTTGTTCACAGTCCTGTCTACTTAAAAACCTTGAAATAAACTACAAAGAATTCATAAATCCTGGTATATAAATTGCAATTGGTAATTACATTGGGCCAGGTCCCTCGTCAGCAGTTGCTAGTTATAAGAAGTTCATCCACCCTGCACAGGCAGCCAGTTGGATGTCTGCCCAGTTTCAGAGCCCCTCATTTTTAGCAACAAGGGATTATGATCGCTATCTGACCTTGGAGCTATTGTCATATCCTCAATCAGTGACCACATTCTGACATCAATGAGAAAGTAATCGATGACACTTGAACTATTATTATGTTTAAAGGTGGTTTTGCTACTCTTTTCAAAGGGGGTCCTCCCATTACAAGCCCTCATGCTTTCTGGTTCTGTGTCTGCTTATTGAATATAGTTAAATTAAAACCTTTTCGAAAAGTGAGCTGAATCCCCAGTATATCAGGAGTTTCTATTAGCAGCTGTTTATATTTACAAGCTATAGTATTCTTTCCAAATATTATTAATACCCCACTTGCTCTGCCAGATTTTTTGGGAGCTTTTGCTTCCACACTGTAGGTAGCATAACCATATGTATGAATCTTAACCACTGCCCAAGTGTCTTAAAAGATGCAGATATCATTAGGTTCCACAAATGTGTGACAGTCTAGATCTTGCAATTTAGAATGTATCCCCGTCAGGTTCCAAGATATTATGTTTAGACCTATATTTGCCTTATTTTTAGCTATAGTTAGGCCATTGCAAAATTCTATGCTGGTAGGATGCCTCTTGTCAATGGTTGGAATAGGCAACCCTGATGAAGAGTGAAATAATAAAGGATACACAGTCTCAGCCACAACAGAGATACTAACAGAGGCTATATTAGGATGAAAAGCAATATTGGTTGTAGGGACTGCAGGGTGAATGTCTACAATAATTGGTTGAGGTCCCTGCTTATTAATGCCGGGTACAATGTGAACCTCAGATATTCCTCTATCAGGTTTGGCATCACCATATGACCCCGTACATTGAGAAGTGGAATTCACCCCTAATATTTCAGTGTTCCTTTTAACATTTTGATTAGGTACCTTTGGGTCCACAGAAGCCAATTTTAACCTTTTCGTCACTGTGCGAATTCCGCCGTGGCTTGGGCGGGGCTAGAGGGTGGATATGGTGCTCCCTTACTTATGACAGCTCCATGAGTCACGGGCAGCGTGTGCTCATGACGATGTGGAGCCGTCATGACCCCACCCTCTCACTAATTCACCCACACAAGCGGGGAATTAGTGCTGCGTGAGCAGAGTCGCAGTTGCATGACAGCTCCATGCCTTCATGAGCACACACTGCCCGTGACTCATGACGGCGTAAAGTCCCATTGAACACGGAAGTGATTACACTGGCCAGTTTAGATTCTATTATTCTACGTTGAACAACAGGATTGGGTGTGAGAGTCAATCTATATCTTCCAAGGACAGGAGTATATAAAATCTGTTATGTATCGGTAGGCTGAATTGATGGTGAATTTTAATGGTTATAGGTCTCTTATGAGGGCGCTGGTAGAGTTGGGTCCCTGGGGCATAAAAATATCCTAAAGGCAGAACATTTATTCCTCTTGTTAGCATATAGTCGCTATCAAGTCTGTATAAGATCTGAGACACGAATTTTGGAGATTTAAAGGTGAGAACAATGCAGTCCCCAGAGATTGTTTTCTCCCTTCCCCCGAACCAGCCTACTCTTCTCACGATTTAAACTCGCTAAACAAGGCCTCTGTTAGTCTAGATTTTGTCCCTAAGCCACCAGAGAAACTTGTTTCTCAATGCCTATCATGATTTGTTTACCTGAGGTGTAAGAAGTGGTACATTTGCCAAAATTATGGTTAATGGAGTACCTTCAGGGGGCAGACTTAGCCTAACCTCCTCCCTAGCCCAATGAACTGTGGGCAAGGTAGATGACAAAGCGATGACACAGGGCTTTGCATAAGCAGGAGCTAGGTTATATGTTAGACCAGTAGTTGTCTTAGGACCACTGGGCACTATGTCTTGTACATAGGGGGACTTAGCCTGTGGAACTGGGTCCGAAGGATTACCATCTGATACTAAAGGAATGAAAGTCGGGGACACATGGTCCATTATTATTAATTTTTAACATATCCTCGATAACCGTTAACCTAGCCAGTACTTGTTCTAAAGGAATCACTGAAACAATATCGATGGCAATGGCAAAAATATAGAACTACAAAAATATCGAGTGAAAAATATAGAATGCTAAAATATCGACTTTCTATCTTCAAACAGGTAAGTACAAAAATATAGAATCCAAAATATTGTTGTAAAAAATTTAGATAGTCAAAATATTGAATGTTTTAAATAGTTAAAAGTAATTTAAAATTAATGAAATAATAAATATAACTAACTTAAACATACTTAAAATACTTAAATAACATTAAAATTAATAAATATTTAATATAAATAAAAATAACATTTTGTAGAGAAAGCGTTGGATAGCGTAGGGGTAAAAATTACTATTCCCTCTCCAGAGATTGCAACAGTAAGGAAAGCATTGGATAGCGTAGGGGTAAAAATTACTATTCCCACTCCAGTGAGTGCAACAGTAGGGAAAGTGTTGGCTAGCAGGAGGGTAAAAATTACTATTCCCACTCCAGAGAGTGCAACAGTAGGGAAAGCGTTGCATAGCGTAGGGGTAAAAATGTCTATTCCCAGTCCAGAGAGTGCAACAGTAAGGAAAGCGTTGGATAAAGGGAGTGTAAAAATTACTATTCCCACTCCAGAAAGTGCAGCAGTAGGGAAAGCATTGGATAGCGTAGGGGCAAAAATTACTATTCCCACTCCGTTGAGTGCAACAGTAGGGAAAGCGTCAGATAGCGTAGGAGTAAAAATTACTATTCCCACTCCAATGAGTGCAACAGTAGGGAAAGCGTTGGATAGCGTAGAGATAAAAATTACTATTTCCATTCCTGAGAGTGCAACAGTAGGGAAAGCGTAGGATAGCGTAGGGGTAAAAATTACTATTCCCACTCCAAAGAGTGCAACAGTAGGGAAAGTGTTGGATAGCGTAGGGGTAAAAATTACTATTCCCACTCCAGTGAGTGCAACAGTAGCGAAAGCGTTGGATAGCAGGAGGGTAAAAACTACTATTCCCACTCCAGTGAGTGCAACAGTAGGGAAAGTAAATACTTCATATATAAATAAAAATAAAATAAATATTAATACCAATTACAAATTAATTAAAATAATTAACACGTTTATATAATATATTAATTAATCAATTAAAAATACAAATAAAAATTACTCATTAAAAATAATTACCTACTAATACACATGATATACCAATTAACAATAAATGAATTAACAATGAAAAAATAATTAAAATTTAAAAAAAAGAATTTAAAAATTGAATTAGTTACAATTAAATTACTTCCCACCCTATTCCCCTATAAAACCACAACCTACTATAGAAAATAAATTAATACAATTAACATAATTATTAATTAATAAATTAATTAAAATTAATTACCCATTATATTTTAATTAATTACCAATTAATAATTAATTAACAATTAATAATTAATTAACAATTAATTCAAAATAAATACAAATAAATAAATTAACATATTTATTTTTTATAATTAAATAACTTCCCACCCTATACCCCTATAAACCCACAACCCGCTACAGAAAATAAATTACTGAAATTAACATATTTATCAATTAATTAAAATTAGTTACCAATAATATTTTAATGAATTACCAATTAATAATTAATTAACAATTAATTCAAAATAAATACCAATTAATAAATTAACATATTTAGTTAATTATAATTACATTACTTCCCACCCTATTTCCCTATAAACCCACAACTCGCTACAGAATTATGTTACGCAAAAATGACATACCATAAAACAAATTAATTAATATAAATAATAAAACAAATATACACTTTTCAAACATTTACTAACATAAAAAACACTTTAAAAATTGATATTAACTTACTTACCTCAAATTCGATATTTTTGCAGTCTATATTCTGTCCATTCTATATATTTGTAGTCTATATTCTGTCTATTCTATAGTTTTTGTTGTCGATATTCTGTCCATTCTATATTTTTGTTTACATATATTTTTTAATCAATATTAATGCAAATCAATATTAAAAACTCAATATTTTGAGTGTATACCTTTCTTAAGGGACTATTGCATGAGTAAGAGGTGCTGCATGGCCCATGCTCTCCCGAACAGACTGTAGGAGCCCTTTAGAGCTAATCATTTTCCTAAAAATTTAGTCCAAATGGTCTAGGCGACCCCTGAGAGGGGCAAGGCTATTATCAATCAGTTCTTTCAATTGAGCGCAAACTGAGTCCGCAGTAGCCCTCCCAAATCCAATGCAGTATGCAAAAGAGAGTTGCATACTGGAGGTGCAACATCCGTTTGTGTGCCAATAGTGCAATTTTGGGGCATCTCAGGATTAATTTGTCAGATCCGCTTCTGCTGTTTGGGTTTTTGGATGCCTGCCCCTCTCCTTCACTTCTCTGCAAGTTCTCACTGCTTGTCATCACTGTCCTCAGTGTCCTTGGTAAGAGGAGTAATAGTTTGCGACCTTGATGCTATCATCGATCCAGATTGCAAGTCCGTAGGGGAAGTGTCAGATTTCGGAGCGGGCTGATGCTGGCTATGGACGATGGGAGTGTGGTAGTGGGCCTCAGCAAGGCCTACCAGTGCTAGGGGTTCTCCCTTCTCTGTACAGAGTCCTCAGACCATAGATAAGAAGTTGGAACAGAAACTGGAATAGAAAGTACAAAGTTTATTAAACCTCATGAGGTGGAACTACATTCACACAGCACACTTTGGTAATGTATGAAGTAGCACACTGAATGGAAGAAGCTTGGTCCATTTATACACACACAGGGGCTCAAATGAAGGTGGTACAAGTACAAAATGCTGGTTGTTGGTACATATAACGTCATACAGAAAGTGTACAGGTAGCAAGTGGGAGGAGCTAACAGTTTGCTAATTCTGGTGGACACATCCTGACAGTTACAGACTACAGCAGCTGCAAGCTCAACTGAGCATGTGCGAAGGTGGAGGATGCTAAATATATCTCGTCTCTAGGCAGAATTCATGAGCAGTTAACAGGAAGGTAGGACAGAGCACATGGCGAGCACATGGAAGCACATGGCACACAAAATGGCTGACAGAAATACAAAATGGATTCCACAAAATGCAGGATGTCTTCTGCTAATGCTTAACCTAATTGCGACCAAATTACAACAGGATGCGAGCGGATTGAAGATGCATCTCCCGGGCCAATGGGGCCTACAGATGAGTTCCTCCGCAAGGATACAGGGTCTAACGATAGGCGCCTCTCAGTTAGTTCAATCTCGTGGCAAATCATAGATTCCGCCCTCACAATGAAAGCGTCCAATGCGCCTGTCTCTCCCTTGCATTTAGTCATTATTGGTAGCACCTCAGAGCAGCATCATATAACGCAATTCACAATTCACTAGCGTAATGGAGGGGAAAAAACAAAAAGATCACTGAGCAGGAGTGCAAGCAGTAAAAAAATGTGTTCCAAAGGAGAGAAACTGAATACTGGACAACCGGAGTACAGCACAGTTAGTGAGGAGAAAGAATAAAAGCAAAAGGCAATATAAGATTCATATCAGTATCAGTACCTTGTGGGTGCAAACCTGTATCAGGTGCTACAAGTGTTAGAGGGATTGCCCAGCCCAGCCTCTTCCGGGAAATGATGGACAATGACGGGCCCGGCCTTGGCCCGGGTTTTTTCAAGCTCATCCCACGCCGCAAAGACACTGACTGCTTAAGGCGCCCACAATGATGACTTCTCCCCCTGACAATCAGCTGCAGGTGGTGGCGAGCGTTGCACCCTGGGACATGGGGTCCTTCCCAGGGTGTTGCTGTGCTTGGGGTCTAAAGTTGAAGGTGCTGGTCGGGCTGGGGTGATTTCACTAGAGCTGTGGGATGACGGTCCCACCAGAGCAAGCCTGACACGATGCTTCTCCCCTTTTTGCTTGATTGCACGTATTCTATATGGCAGAGGAGCTGCACCCTTGAAACTAAAACATAAATGTACTTAGCTGGGTAGAAGCAGTCCAGCGTAAATTAGAAGGTCTCCTCCACTGCAGGGTTAAGTTGAAGGCTCTGGAATTTATAGCAAACTACAGAAGTGGCCACACTGCACAATTCTCCAAACCCTCACAGGCTCCTGGTGCGCATCAGCCCAAAACCAGCAAGGAAAGTAAGAAACAGTATAGAGTCTCACAACAGCTCGTATATAGACCACATATTTATCGTCAAACCGAAATATCTACACCTTAAAAATAATCCAAATGACTCAATACAAAACAAAAAAGTATAAACAATATCACAAACACACACAATGTATTAAACATGTCAAATTAAAGTTAAAAAAAGTTATACATAAAAAGAAATAACTTTAACATAATTAACACCACAAAGTTAATTCCTCTTTACAAACAAAAATATAAAATAAGAACATTAATTAATACCTTAAATACAATATATTTTACAAATCTTATACTATCATATTTTTAAAGGTAAAAATAATTTTTAAAATGTTTAACCGAACATTATTTAGTGTTTCCCAAATGAGGAAACAACTGTTAAAATTATTTTATAAATCTAATAACTATTAATCCCAAGCCAAACGCCCAACTAACCGCACAAACCCCAAAATACAGAAAATACTGTTAAACAAATGAATTAAAAATATTTTTTTTTCTACCGAAATGAAAACAAAACACTAAAGCTAAGCACCAACAGAAAGCATCTAAGTATCAAAAAAGTTCTACATATTAAATTGTGTAAGTATATTTTTATTTCACAATACTGTAACATAATAAAAAAATTATAATATATGTAACATGTTTTATATATATTTCTCATAACAGTTAACACATCAAAATGACTGAAGGTGAAAAATTCATCACTTCTCAAAAAGGAAAGCTTTATTTACACTATATTGGATATGTCTACACCCAAGAAAAACAGTGACCACAATTATTTGGAAATGTAGCAAATATTATTCAAATGCATGTTATGGGAGGGCTACAACTAAATAAACTACTGTATTAAATGTTAATAAACATAACCACCCCCTAACATTGCAGAAATAGAAGTTAGAGATTTTTGGGAGATTCTTAAGGAAGCTAGCACTATTTCTCAAAAACCTACAACACAAATACTAAAGGACGTCCTACCCCGAGTTCCAGAACATGTAACTGGACAATTACCCTCCATTCCAACATTAAAAAGGTAAATAGCTAGAACAAAAAAAACAACTTGTAACACCCCACCTGCCCCAAAAGAATTTGCGGATTTCTTTTTTTGTGTTCGCAAGGGTTTCTGCCAGTTCGCGAGGGTTTTGTACCAGTTCGCAATTGCGAACTTACTTGTCGGCTCGCAACGGTCGCGACTATGTTGTTTCTACGTCTGGTTCATCATTACAGGTTTACAGCACCCTCTGTTTCACCACTGCCACCCTGTTTCACCCATGCCACCCTCTGGTACATCAATGCCACCCTCTGGTTCATCACTGTAGATTATGGGGGGGGGGGAAGCAAGCACACCTGCCCTGCTTCAACTGACATGAATTAATTTGGGGTTGATTTATTAATGTGTCACTGTTTTAAAATTCCAGTCTGGCACCTGCTTCCTTATCTGTAATTTGCTTCTGTTGCAGTGCAATTTTTTTTTCCAGGACCTTTGTGGCCTACTTGTAGCTATTCTTTGAGCCTGCTGTGAGGGTCAGAGCAGGGTCATAGAATTGTTGCAACTAGCAACTGAGCTCTGGAGTGTAGGAGAGTAGGGTCTGCTATCCTATGGTCACCCCAAATGTTTGCTTTTTGCTTCACTGGTTTATGACTTAATGTGGCTGTGGGCCTGCTAATCAGACCCACAGCCTGCTGTTCTCTCTCTAAATTACAGCCAGTGCACCCTAGGTGCATTACGAATTGGAACTGGTTCACCTTATTGGCCCCTGTAACAGTGTACCCTAGGTACCCAGGGCATAGGTGTTTCCAAGGCCTACCAGGGGCTGCAGCATGTATTGTGCCACCCCTGGCCTGGCCTCCATATTTGACACAACTGGCTGATCACTCAGCTGGGGTAAGTTGGTGTAATCACCTCTTACTTAGGTATAGTATCCCAATATCTAACCTTAAACTGGACACATATGTTCCTAGCAGCCACTCCTATGGAAGGCCTCATCAATCCTGGAGGCAGAGTGCTTGGAAATATGTGAGATGGAGCTCTAGCATGAGCTGAGCCTGTCTGCAGCTGTCGGGAACCACTCCCTAAGCTGTTCCGGGATATTGCCATACCATATACTCTTAAGTGCATTATAATCCTCGCGGTTATTTGCTAACTTTGGTTTGGCTTTATCAAAACATGTTGAGTAAGGTGTCATACGAATTGGAATACTATCCCCTCGACAGTTCTGTCGACGGGGATAGCATTCCACCCTTCTAGAGGGACACAACATGTGTGTAGCCTTAACCCCGGTTAAAGTTAACCAGAGCCTCAGCATCACAAAATGGATGCTGCCGCCACAGACACAAGTCTGACCTCCTGCTGCTGGGAGTCCTTCCAGCGAGGGAGGCTTGGACAAAGGGTTTCCTGCCTTGGGAGGTGCAAGCACCACCCCAGACAGGGTTTTGTGTATTGGGTAGGGCAGGGCTGAATAGATTGAGACATGCCCGGGGCACACAAGTTGTCCCTGTGCATAAGCCAGTCCAAACCGGTCCTGGGACTTTCCAGACCCAGGCCTGGTGAGGAGCTAGACAAAGGAAAGGGGGTGTAACCACCCCCCTTCCTGGTTCCACCCAGAGGAGGGACCTAGTAGGTGATCCACCCCTCAGATTGGGAATAAGAGGGGGAGCAGTGCCATTGCACAGCAGATCATCCTGAAATCAACTTTAAACGAAGAAGGCGACTGGACTTCGACATTCTGCTTCACAGAAGACTGAAGAGAATCTCCCTTGTGGCCTAGGAGTGGCCACCCTGTGAAAGCAGGTACCAACCAGCGAATCGATGTCTGCTTTGCCGCCGCCTCCCGTTGGAGCCCGAGCCCAGAGCCTGACAAGACCTAGACTCCCAGACTTCTCACAGCCCGATCCACAGTCCCTGCAAAGAAGGGACCCGTGGATGCATAGAGAGACGTGGGACCGGACATCTTGGAAGACCCCTGAAGAGCTGACTGCGCAGCATCAGAGGCATCCACGACGTTGTGCTTTGGGAACTGAGAGCCCCCACCACCGAGCAGCCCTTGCATCGAAGATCAGCCCCCCCAGCATCTCCACGATCTGCGTGGGGCCCTTTTGCATTGTGCCACTTGACGCGCCATCCTGGCCACTAGCCACGTGGTCAGCGGCCATCTTGGCGACAAAACCGAAGAACTACACTGCGGGCCTGGTTGCTTAAGACATGCCGTAGCGCCTGTAAAAAGGAGCACCCGCTCTGACCTTGCTGGTCCGAGTAAGAAGCCTTTTTCAACTCCTGCATGGCTTGCATTAGCCAAGGCATGTTTGCTCCGATCAAGTTGCCGACACCGCTAACAGCGAGAAACCTACGTAGGACAGCTCGTGACCGACTCCTGGATGTCCTCGACCCCCGGTGTCCACGTGGCTGCAGAGAGAAACTACACCTCAGTGCCTGTTTGCACCCGACATCGCCTGGTTCCAATCTGGTTCCACGGTAGTCACTGGCTAGTGACTTTGAACATTGTCCCCTCTGCTTTCAGGTCTTCACAACTTCCGATCCACCCTTGGATCCACCGGAACTCTTCACCTCGAGCCGCCTGCAGCATCTTCAGCTCCAAGCACCATCGACCAGCGTGACGAAACCCGACACTATTTCGACCCTGTGCACCCGCTTCCTGTGGGTGAGGTAACTCAGCTCCGCCAGTGTTTCTACACTGGTACACATCTCTAGGGCCTGTGTCTCAAGTTTCAGCTTTCTAGGTCACTCGGAAGGTTCCGAACTAACTAACTTTGTACTTTTTACCCACCATAGACTTTGCATTGGTGAGTGCGTGCACTTTAAACACTGCACCCGAGTCCCGCTGGCCTTTCCCGACTTAGTCACTGCTAGTCCCGAACAGCTCCAGCGATTCCCAAGGCCCTAGGCCTGTTTCCTTTTAGATTGGTATCTCTTATACCACTTTCTTAGTATATGGTTTAGGTGACCCCTAGGGCTCATCCATATTGTGCAACTTTTGTGTATTTTAAACTGTCTTGTGTTTAACGCTTGTGCTTCTGTGCTCATAAAGAGTCCAGGGGATACTTTTAGTTAATAAATCTATATATATTTTCAATATATATCTGTGTGGTGTCCTTTCATTTGGTATTCAAGGGGGTTCTGTATGGTAATACAGCTGGCTTCACATGCCTTTCAGAGTTTAGCCTAAGACTGCTTTGTGCACGTTACCACTTGGATAACTTGTCTATAAGGTTGACTTACAACCGATCATCATAAGGGTTGCTTGGCATGGTACAAAGTGATCACTAGAATTAGTGAGCATTATATACCAGGCCAACTTCTCACATGGAGGGGCACCAGTCAGGAAGCACTACAGGGAATGGTTACTAATGATGAGTTTGAACTTTTGCACCTGCTGAGTGCTTTCAGTTTTGCAAAACTCGTTTTTCTGCAGAACAGCAACTGTAATGCCCCAAACAAACATAGGCAACTGAACTCTGGAGGGGCCCCTCAGGAAGTACTACAGGGAATGGTTACTAATGATGAGTGAACTTTTGCACCTGCTGAGTGCTTTCAGTTTTGCAAAACTCGTTTTTCTGCAGAACAGAAAATGTAATGCCCCAAACAAACTTACTTGTGAAAGTTGATTTCTAATCCAAAAGTGATCCAAAAAATCAAAAGGCCTCAAATCAAAAAAAAGTGCAGGCAAATGTCAACCTGAGGAGGTATTCTGATAAAAATCATCATTTTCAGAAGGTCTATGCTGCTTGCTAGTGGATTTCTTGTGCAGAATTGCAAATTTTGTAAATTCGCGATTGCGAGATTGTTGCTGCCCGCTGCACCTACATGTTCGCAATTGCAAACTCTTGCGATGTGTCGCCAAACTCCTGCGGATCCCGCAGAAAGATCCAAAATGGTGCAGCACTCGCAAAATATTGAGAAAAACTACTCGGCAAACGCTGAATGATGGTAAGTGAACGCGGCATACCGCAATATTGTATCACCAAGATATTGTATCTGTAAATTCGCGAGAGTTCACCCATGCTTAGTGGGAAAGCTACACAGATCTGGACACAGAAGACAGCCAAAATTCCACATTCCATGAGGAATGTATACAACAGTACCATGGGTTCTAACAGTAGCCTGTCTTCAAGTAGAGCTGCTTCTGCCGCCTCCCCCTCTTTTGGGATAGCTGTAACGAGTGCATGACGGATTTGCATGCATCAGAACACTTTCTGATTAGCCATGCTAAACTCTTTTTCTAGTTCTGAGAATCGGATTATGGTTCCCTTTTTCCTCAGCTCACCTACTGTGGCGATGCATATGGTGTCCCATTTGTCAAACCATGGCTGTGTGCCCAGTTTGCTTAGTTGTTGAGCCACCCATAATGGTAAATCGTGGGTAATTGTCGCTTGCCATCCTAGTGTTTTGCTGGTTAGTTGCCATAGATTAATTGTGAGGGCTGTAGGGGTGATGTATTTTCCTTTTTTGGATTTTATGTATAGGACCCCAAAGTAACCCTATTTTCCCAGCAATAGCCTATCCATCTGATAAGCGGGTTCAGTTTGCGAGGGGTAGACCCAATGGTTAATGATTAGTAGTTGAGATGCCCAGTAATATATCGATATGTTAGGCAGGGCTATCCCGCCGGGTGTATCAGCTTCTCATTAACTTGAATGTAGCAATGCGTGGGGTTTGTCCATCCCATAGCAATGTTCTTACTTTGCTATCTATGCTTCTGCAGTAGATTTCAGGAACCTTAAATGGGCTGTTTTGCAGGACATATAGGAAGCACGACAATGCCATCATCTTAAAAAGTGCTGCTGGCCCTAGTGAAGACAGTGATAGTTCTCTCCAGTGCTGTGCATCGTTTTGCAATCGGCTTAAGGGGCTCATGAGATTTTTAGTGTAGAAGAGCGCTGGTTTGGGGGTAATGTATATCCCTATGTAGCGGAAACCATCTATTGGGATTGAGGCTTCACATTTGGATGGTAGTTTCTGGTTCGTTACTCGAAATTCATATATTATTGATTTGGACCAGTTAATGGGGAAGCCTGATTCTTTGCTGAAGTTTGTGAATATGTGGAGGATTCTACTGATTGGTCTCACTGGTGATGCTATGTATACTAAGATGTCATCCGCATACAAGGATACTCTGTCCCCATATCCTTCTGCCCACTTTAGCCCTCTAAATATTAGGTTTCCTCTTACCCAGTTTGAAAAGGATTCTAGCATCAGGAGAAGATCAGCGGTGATATGGGACACCCTTGCCGTGTTCCTCTCCTCGATGGGAACGTCAGTGAGGTGTGGTAATTTACTCTCACTTGCCCCCTGAGGTCTGTGTAAAGGAGCTTGACCCTTTTAGGAATTTAGGGCTGAATCCCATGCGCTCTAAGACCGTGAAGAGGTATGGCCACTTGATAGTATCACATGCCCTTTTTGCCTCTAGCAAGAGTATCTCTGCGTCTTCCGTGATCATGTCCTTTCTCCCCAGCATGTTAGATAGCCGGAGTATATTCAAGGCTGTGTTGCGGCCGGGCATAAAACTGGAATAGTCTAAATACATTATTTTGAGATGATAGGGATAAGGCGAGACACCAGTATCTTCGCTAGGATTTTGGCCTCTGCGTTTATTAATGAAATTGGTCAATAGGAGTCACAGCTCTTGGCTGGTTTATCTTTTTTATGTATTACAACTATGGAAGCTGGACTTTCATCACCTGGTATGGCCCCTTCTTGTTGCTTGCCAGGAACATATCCCATAGATAGGGTGCTCCCCAGGATGCCTTGAGTTTCAGGAATTCAAATGGGAGACTGTTAGGTCCCATTGCTTTCCCGGGTCGTATACTGCTGATTGCTAAGCATATTTCCTCTTCTGTGGGATCTCCCTCAGGCAAGTCCCGGTCGCCAGAGGATAGAGTCGACAGGGTAATGTCAACCAATAGTTCTCTAGAATTCTCTGCAGAGGTTTTGGAGGCTGGTGTGTACAGCTGTTCAAAGTGATCAGAAAATGCCTCTAATACCCCTTCCGGGTCATCTATTTTTAATATTGGTACCCATCGCTGGGCTTGTTCTAGCTAACCTGGCCAGGAGTTTGCCTGCATTATCCCTTGTTTCGTATAGTTTATGCTGAAATGTTTTATATTTGGCATTGACTGCCTCCGTCACTAGAGCTTTATATTCGGTTTTCTTGATGTCTAGGTTGTGTTTATTGGACTCATTTGGGGCCTGCATGTATTTGTCTTCTCCCTTATTAATTTCCTGTTCTAGCTGTTCTATTCTTCCCTTCCATTCTTTATTTTTTCCTACCTCAAGTGAGAGTGCTTGGCCCTTTAACACCATTTTAAAGGCTTCCTCTAATGTTGTGCTGAGTTGACCAAATCCACATTTTTTTTAAAGTCGAGATCTAAATAATGCACAAGATTTTCCCTTATAGTTGGTATTTTAAGAAGCCATGATTGAGTTTTAGTGTGGTCCTTTGGTGAAATTTTTCAAAAGTGAGAGTAGCCCAGACTGGGGAGTGATCCGATATACTGCGTGCTAGGCATCGGGCTTCTCTATAGCTGCTGATTTATGTCATGTGTGTTAGTATATAGTCTATGCGGGACAGGCTGTTGTGCACTCAAGAGTGAAACATAAATTGCAGTGTGTGAGGATTGAGGTGGAGCCATACATCTGTAAGGCCCATGGCACCAAGGAAGTCTGATAGAGGCATATTATCCCATGACTGGGCTTGTGGTGGCCGCCTATCCATGTGGTTGTTCATTGTCATGTTTAAGTCTTCTCCCAACATTAGAGTTCCGAGTGGTAATGCCAGGATTAATTTACTTAGGTCAATGAAGGCTAATTTATGAAGCACTGAAGGGGCATAGGCTGATATTTGGTTGATCAGTTTTCCTACCCATATTGCCACAAATGTACCCAGTGGGTCGGCCCACGTCCTCAGTATTATTAGCGGGAGAGTTTTGCGGATCAGTATGCCTGTTCCTCTGGAGCGAGACATAAAACCGTAGTGTATTACTAAATTATATCCCCATCTATTCATGGCCTTGCACGCGTTCCCCACTAGTTGATTTTCCTGCATAAATACAATGTCAGGGGTTTGGCACTTGAGATATTGCAGGACTATCCCTCTTTTTAGTTTATCTCCCAGCCCGTTTACATTCTAAGTTTACATTCTAAGTGTGCTTTTAACCGATTTTGTCACAATATTTGGGTAGAGGTCTGTTGCAATCAAACTCTCTCTCTTTTTTCCTGCTACCTTGGAGCCAAGTGGGACGCAACTGGAGTCATTCTTGGCAACAAGGGCAATGTCACCATATGTAGCCCTCAATATAGGTCTAGATGTTGTATGATGTGACAGTGTCTGTAAATAGTTCTCTGTTAAGGTTGGCGGTTTTTGATCTGATACCCACCAAACTTGCACCTTGCCTGTTGCCCCTCCCCATAAGACCTAGGGTTCGTAGTCATGCTGGACACTCCCCCATTCCATTACAGCCCCTTATTTAAGACAGTTGTATTAATTTTAGACTGATCAGTAACCCTGAGTCACTCTTCCACCATTCGTGGCTTACCCTTTGTTCGTTACCAGTCTCGGCGTGGTTTTCAGTTTATGTACTTTGGTGTTCATCACACCTGACACACTACAGTGTATACTGGTTCAGTGTTAGTGGAAGTGCCAGAGTGTCAATACTTTGTCTGATCAGCACATTCTCTTCTCAGGAGTTTCATTGTTCCTTTTTTATGTCAGTGTCTCCAGTACCTGGATCTGAGTCTTTTAGAGTGTTGTGAGGTTATTTTTTCCAGTTCCATTTCTGCCTCATTTGTCCATCCTTGATGTGGTTTCCTACTAGGTTCCATCCTTCCAGCCATTCCCACACCTATTCCGGTGTTGAGAAAAACCATGTTTTGCCTTCCGCCTCCACTTGTAGTTTTGCCAAACATAACAGTGCATAGTTGATGTCGCTTTCCCTGAGTGCTTACTTTACCTCCAGGAAACTCCACCTTTGCTTTTGCAATCTGATAGTACATTCTATGAAAAATGTTATCCTGCTGTTTTCAAATTTGGTTGGCGGGGCGCTGTGGGCCATTTGTAAGAGGATTTCTCTATCCCCAAACTCCAGGTTTCGGCCTTCCTCTTGGTACTCTGTGAGCATGTTCAATCGAGAAGTGATTTGAGAGGCCTTTCGGTTGAAGATGCTTTGTAATGAACTCTTCTACAAAGACGTATGTTGCTGGCCCTTCTGCACCTTCTGGCACTCCTAGGATGCATACATTATTTTGGCATGTCCTGCTTTCATAATCGTCCAGTTGTGCTTCCATCAGTTTTTGTTTGGTCTGTAGTGTTTGTACTTGCTCTTTCAGATGGGTTGTGTCTGTAGATACTGCGTTATTCGCGTCTTCCACATCTTTAACTCTGGCATCCATGTTGTGCAGATCTGCTCTCATGAGTGAGAGTTCGATATTTACTGTGTCCAGTCTCGACTTCAGTGAGGTGCTTGCATTATTGATAGCTGCCATTATGTCCTGGAGGGTGAGTTTAGATTTTGCCCGGTAGCGGTCTGGGCTTGAGCTTGGGCGGTTGCATTTACCGTCTCTGGTTCGTCCCCACTTTTTGCCACACATGTTTATCTAGCTTGGTCTGCAGTGCGGCCTTCCCACCTTTTCCGCCCGCTTTGTTCCTGTGGCTGTTTGGTTGTGTCACTCATGCAGTAGTCCCAGCTTCGGGGCAGTTGGCCCTTTTCGACCTGTTGTGTTTCATTAATATATCTCACGAGTTGTGTAGCCACTGTGCTTCTTAGCTTTAGTGGGGCCTGTTTTAAAGGGGTTCCCGCAGTGTGACGTGATTTCTCCACTTCTCTGTTCTGTGGTATATGAGTCTTTCCTTGTATTTTCTATCAGGCTGTGTGCTTGGTGACTTTCATGATTGTACCTTGAGGAGAGGGTCTGAGCAACATGGAGGTCTCTCTTCTCTGTGCCAGGCCTGGTTCTAGCGTGGTGCAGTTTCACAAATATCTCATCAACTGTTGTAGCAGTAGACCTTGCTGCTTCGTTGCCAAATTCAAACATTGCTAATCACCCCCTCCAATTGTCCGTACTTTACTGTAGCAATCTGCCATTCATTTTTCCTTTGGGCCGCCTCTGTGTCAGTGCGATGTTAATGCGTGTGTACCTTCACTCAGTGGGAGCTCCGTAAGCTCCGTCTGCTCCCCTCTCATCTGCTGTTGTGCTCGGTCCGGGCGGGCTGTTTCGGCACCCCTCCTGCTCCAAGGTGCACAAAATTTCACTTTGCCAGGGCTCCGTAAGCACTGTCTGCTTCCTTCACGTCGGCCATTGTGGTCGGTCACGTTGGGCTGTTTTGGCACCTCTCCTGCTCCACTGGGCATAGAAACAATGCGTCACACACTCACCACCCTGCTCATGCTCATCTCTGATTGTGGGCTCCAGTAATGTCTTCTTGGTCTCGCATGATTTTCTGGGTGCCGCCACTTTCTTCTTCTTCTCCTCCGCCGGGACAGGCACGCTTAACTCAATACTCTCCCTCAGAGCTGCTACAAGGTTGACTGTAATTTAATGTCTTATGATGCTTCAGTTCCAGATTTGAGAGCCGATATTGTGGGAATGCGGTGTGAGGGTTTTGGAACAGCGTTCATGAGCGGCCGTTTCCTTCGGCTGCTGGACACGCCCGGGGAGATAACATTATTAAATGAAATTTTCTACCCCAATGTTTTCCGATGCAACAACCAACTGTGCTAAAAATAGATTTTGTGGTATTTTCACTGTAAGGACATTTGTGGCATTGCACATTGCACTTTTATATGTCCTACTTTTAGATATCATGCACCCTGCTTTTTGGGAAGTAAGACCTACTGTGAGGAGGACAGTGCTGAGGCTTACTGGAAGCGGCCAGCCAGGAGCACCGTGGAGGAGCCCCTGATGTCATCGGATGGGGACTCCCAAAAGGGTATGGCCACGGAGATCGAAGAGCGCAAGAGGATGAGAAAGGAGCAGACGGAGGTGGTTAAGATGGAGCCAAGGAGTGAAAGACCAAACAAGGATGGAGGAAGAGGACGAGCGTGAAGGAGGGACAAAGACCACGGAGAACATCTTGTACACTGCTATCAATCTCGGTGTTCCGCAGGAGGGAGAGGATGCCCAGGGTCCCAATGCCATGGACCTGGACATGGGTCGTGGCTTGAGGTGACTACCTCTGAGGGGATTGTTTTGGTGGGGGGTGGGGAGGCACTGGAAGTTAGATCATGAATGTGTTACCTTAATCCTTCACCGCTGTGATTCCCTCACGCTTTCCCTCCCTCCCTTTCCGACATCTGGAAATGGTTGCACTTAAAGAGAGAGAGACAGAAACCCAACGTTAACTTTTCTTTTCTCCACACCCTGGCCAAAGAGAGATGCCATAAAGACCCTGCTACCACGAGATCCCAAGAGACCGAGGACCAACCTGAAGAAGCTGTGGAAGAAACTGTCCAAACCCCTTTTTGTTGTCTTCTGTAATAGACTTTTTTGTTGACATTATAGTTTATCCTGATTTTTTCTCCCCCCTCGTGGGGTTTAAAAAGGTTTAAATAAAAGAACATAAAAAGATACCTCTGGTGTGACCCGTGGTCACTTCTGCCCCACAATTCAACCCCAACCCTTACGCCCATTTAGGGGTGGCTCATTAATACTATGTATTTAAAATGAAGTTTTTAGGCGTTTCGAAAAGGGTTATTTTTAACAGGGCAACTTTGTAGAATTAATGCTGCACAGAAAGGCCTGCAGTCATGTTTGCACGGTCACTGCAGTGGCTAGCCCATAGCGTAGTGCAGCCCACTAATGACTTTACTTACAGGCCCTAGGTACACTCTTGTACCGTATTCTAGGTATGCTAATTCCATTATGTATAAAGGGGGAGCACAGGCACTCTACCTTTGGTTATCAAGGATAAAGAACACCAAGTTCTACAGTAATCAAAACTAGCCAAGTCAAACATCTGGGGGTACACCAGGCAAAATATCATAATTTCCGAAACTACTTGGCTGAGGTTCAGAGAACTCACAGAATTACCATCTTATTGCTATTTCATACATTACAGAACCCAGATGACTCCTTACTTTTTTATATGGTCACCTCTTGGTCAGTGTGCCGCTCCCTCACTGCTACTGATTGCTCATTAGTACTGAGTCTTCCATAGTGCTGTAACTCTCTGTTCTGTTGTTTCTTTATTGTATTTTGCTTTTGCTACATTTCTTGTTGTTCTGTTTTTCCTCGCCGTTAACACTGAATATTCCCGTTTCGTGCCCTCCGGCCTCCTGCTAGACCCTCCGACCTCCCAGGAGGTGAGCCGAAGGCAAGCCCATTTGTGCCCGTCCCTGCCTGGACTGCATGCAGTTCCAGGAACTCTGGATCCACCAACACCTGAAGATACACCAATGCCGAGCTCCAAGCCCTTGACCGAGGACTCTGCAACAACATCTGCTGCTACACCTCTCCCCAGACCACGGAGAGACCTTAACACCTGCCAACACTGCTTCGTCACTTGCAACTCTGAAGCTCCAGTATGCATGGCAGCCACCACCACACCTTTCATGACCAATCCAAACCAACTCCACTGCCTTCTGCTCAATGCACAATCTCTCTGCAAGAATGCTAAAGAGATTAGTGATACCATCACCTCCCTCACCCAGATGTCATCTTCGTCACCAAGACATGGCTCAACCCTGCATTCATGCAGGACAGCTACAAGACTGCACACCAAGACCACATCAAGTAGCCTGGAGGTGGAATTGCTATCATTCACAAGGAAAACATCCACTGCACAACTACTGCGCACAATGTCTTCCAGACCCAAACCAACAGGAAAACTACCATCAGAGGCACAGTTGCCTGTATACCTCCAGGTCCTTGCCACAGATTCTGCAATGCCCTCCCCGATTTCATTACCTCACTCGCCCTAAACTCAAAAAACTACGTCTTCCTCGGAGACATGAACTTTCAACTCAATGAACCCAATGATACCAACACCACCAACCACCTCAAAAGCATTAGCAACATCGTCTTCACCCAACTGGTCACCAACCCCACTCACATTGAAGGACAAACATTCAACCCAATCTTCATGGACATCAACAATATCAAGAACAGCTATGTCACCTAGCTTAAATGGACTGAAAACACCATTATCCACTTCACCATTGATGGAGACTGTGGCACCGCCCCCAAGCTGCTCAGCACATCACACAACAGCTGGAACAAGATCTCAGATAGCCAATGGACCGACGCCCTCAACACCTACAGCCCTCACATCTTAACCAACCTAGAACGGATGGTCAAGAACCATGAAGCGCACCTGTAAACTACTGCAAGTGACTGAAAAGGAAATGGCTCACCAGCATGGAGCCCACGGACCAAATAACATTTAAAGCTACCCTCACCAAATACCACCACTCCTGAAAAATACAAAAAGAAGCACCCTGGCTGTCCACATCGAAGCAAGCTCCAACCAATGCCAGAAACTCTTCAAAATCGTCAGAGAGATCTCCAGTCCTTCAGCCTATCACCAATTCACAGGAACTCTGCAACTCCCTGACTGACTTCTTCCATGACAAGCTCTCCACCATCTACAAAAGATTTGACCCCCCCAACCCACGACCTCCTCAGCCACCTCAACCTCATAAATGAATATTATGAACACCCGCTCTCCACCTGGGTCCAGTTCACTCTGCAGGACACCTCAGCCATCATGATGTCCATCGATTTAGGAGCACCCACAGACCCCTTCCTGAGGAAGTGACATGCTTAGGGCCACCCGGGTCACCACTGACCACCTCTCAGTCTACCGTACCAAATGTAGAGTTGAAGAGATAGTGGAGAATATATGCCAATAACTGTTTATTCATGTACACTCCGAGCAGGCCCCGCCTACACAGCCTCAAGAGAGTGCTACAGAGGGAACCAAGGAACAGTAAGCATAGCAATACTTTTGTACATGTCATGGTTAGACAAGAATATGTCCACAGTGGAATTTTCCAGGCAGATGTAGATTTTACAGTGAAAGGCACAAACAAGGTTTTCTGTCTCGTAATTGCACAACCCAGCACAGTCCAAGGCTGTTCGACCCTCGCTGCAATCAAACGGCCAGACAGGTGGGAAAGGATCTTTATCGAGTGGGAAAGCTATGCGCTGGCACTAACAGACTATTATTGCAGAAACAAAACATAGCAAAGGGCATTTCTCAGAACTAGGAAAGATTAGTTTTTATCAGTATGCAAACTGCAGTCTAAAATGAAAATGGTGCAGCAAATGCTAATTAAAACATGGCATTGCATGAGCATCAACAGGCCAATATTCTAACATTTCCCCACTACACTTTCAAACTCAGGAGAGAGATGACCTGCTGAGAGCTAACCACCATCTCCATGCAGCCATCATCACACCCACATTCCTTAAAGAATGTAAGCATGCAGAATCAAGCCCCACTCAAGAAACTCAAGAACTACTGGGCATCACTCTGCTCACTCTGCTCACCTTTCCCACGAAAGTCCTCAAGAAGGTTATCAAACTCCAACTCATGGAAAATCTGGAGAACAATAATCTTCTGGAAACTTCCACAGTGCATGACGAACATCACCGACTGGATGAGAGACAACTGCCTACAACTCAACATTGACAAGATAGAAGTGCTGTTCTTCAGGAACAACACCTCCCCATTAAACAACACCTGGTGTCTCCCCAAACAAGAACCTGCACCCACTCCAACAAACCACAACCACAACCTGGCATCATCCTGGACAGCAAGCTCACCATGGGAAGACAGATCAGTTTCATCCGCCTGCTTCCCCAACCTTCACATGCTTCGCAAGATTTTCAAGTGGCTCCCCATCAACACCAGATGCACTGTCACACAAGGCCTGGTCACTAGCTGACTGGACTACGGCAATACACTTATAGAGATCACCACCCACCTCCTCAAAAGACTGCAAACTATACATACCTCAGTGGCCACATTCATCCGAGACCTCCCTAAACAGACCACATCACCCCCCACTTCAAAAATATCCACTGGCTCCCTATTTAGAAGAGATGCTAGTTCAAGATGTTGATCCACACCTTCAAAGCCCTCCACAACCGCCTTCCCTCCAGACACTTGCACTCTGCCTCACTCTGTGTCATCCACAACCCCTGCATCTGCCAAAGCAGCAGTGGAGGACGCTCCTTCGCCTAACTCTCCAGAAAGAACGCCCACTTCACCTGTGGAACTCAGCATCTCTGCTGGAATTCCGGAAAAGACTCAAGACATGGATGTTCAACTGAGCATTTCATTATTTCCTTTTCCTTTCTCCACCTTTCCACCTTCAGTTGTATTATGTAGGTAAAAACTATGGAAATGAGGCAGTCCATTGTCTCAAAATGCTGTTCCTTCATTGTCAAAATTCACAGGATCTTTTACAAAGTTTTTTCAACACTAAACCCTATCCTTCACACCTTCTTTATATGGGTTAAGAGGTTCATTTGCAATGCAAATCATCCTCCTGGATGTTATATACGTGGTACAAGCAATACCTGAAAAGTTTTTTCCAATGACATCAAAGAGGAAAACTTGCAGATTGAAAGTTGTGACAGGCTGGTTTGGGTAGTTGAGGCTATGCTGCAAAAACATGTAAGTGGAAGGCTTTGACAGATTTGATTAATGTTCTACAATATCCACAATTACATAATTAGTCATATGTACATTAGAAAACACTGTGGTTTATTGGCCTAACATAGGCTTTTCCTTCCCATGCTCGTGAGGGAAAGGGCCAATGACTCAGGCTACTTCAACTTTGTTTCTGTGCACATTTTGGCAGTTTTGTTTTTCCGAATGCCATTCTGCCACAGGTAAAATGAGTCCAGATGATAGGGGCACGGTAAATGTTGCACAATATTGAGGGCCTTGCATACCTCCAAGAAATGAATGGCTCTGCTTGAGTCCATATGTAATGGGAATACGAAATATGTAGTAGGGTCTTTCAACAAGGGGTGAGTGGCAAACTACGCTCCGCCAGTGGATTTTGACACTGCGCTCTTTTAGGAGCGCAGAGTTTGGCAAAAATACTGCAGATCACCATGAAGTGGTGTTTACGGGCACCAGACCCTAATTAAGGTAAACTACCTTCTCCAGATTAAATCATATTTACCACAAGTAAATGAGCACCAATAACCTGTGACCAGTAGTTTCACATGCACATAGCTCCAGGACAGCCCTGTGAAGTCATTGTATGGCAGGGAGGACGAGGCGAGGCTAATAAGAGAGGGATATGAAACATGAAAGGCTGAGGAGAGAGGGATATGAAACATGAAAGGCTGAGGAGAGAGGGATATGAAACATGACAGGCATTTGTGCCATCCGATGGCTGAACCCTTTGGTACAGTCTAGGTGCAGTCTAGCCTCAGAAAGGAGCTCTGATTGGCTTTCCTGAATTGAGAGTGAGCCCCACGTCATCGGCAGCACAGTGCAGGTAACATGGTTTTAAAATTCACCGTGAACATAAAACTGTGGGAAGGTCATGTGCCATGTATTGATCGTGGATGTCGTACAATAGTGTTGCCTTTTATATGTTATTTAATTATCAGATAAGCATATTTGACTTTGCTTTCACTCCATGTTGATGGGGTACTCCAGACCAATAGAGATTCATGCAAAGCAGTGTGTTGTTTGCACATGCAGATTAATTAGGGGTCCACATTGATATGTATAACACTACTTTGAAGCATCGCCAAGATAGGGGTACAGTTGCTATTGCTTGCTACTTGCAGAATACAAGACTCAGGAGGACTCGGGAAGAGCATGTTTATATTTGGAAAACCTTCAAGAAAGACTTTTCTATTTTCTTAAGACTAGTAGCGGTCTAGTCCTTCATCTGCGACTGTAGGCGGGGTTTTCTCATGTGGCATTTGTTGTTAAGCCCTTCTTTTATGTCTCTGCCCACCCTACCTCTCTTCTCCATATCTGATTCCTTCGCAGGCACTGTGTTGTTGTTTCTTCCCACAGACATGCCTCTACTCATAGACAGTCAGGGTAAATTTGTCTTTGACAGTCTCTCAGCTGGTAGAGGGGCATTCACGCTTAGAGGTGGGTTGGTACCATCATTACCCATACAAGTGTTGGCTCTTGGGTTTTGGTGGCTATTCAGTAGTCCAGCCGCCTGGCATTTAGTTTTGGGAGGCGCTTCCTACAATGTGTTGCACCACATCTGCTCACTAGAAATTGCTTCTTGTGCAACACAGCGGTTTGCTTATGTGTGACATTTCAATGTTTTCCTTTGTGTGTTTGTGTATTTCACAGCTTTAACTCTGCTCCTAGGCAGGAGATTTGTTTTGTCTGCCAGAGCTGCACATTTTCCCAATAATAAGGCAAGTAGAGATGGGTGGAACTCTGAAGAAACTTGCAGAATTTTTGTGCAACTCTGCGCAGTTATGAGGAATAAAACTAGCTGAGTTCTGCCCATCCGTACTTTCTACATGCATTTAATACCCAAACGTTTTCGTTTACACTATCTCAGTTGAATCCATGACTGTGACATTGCATATAAAGGCAAATCATGATGTCACTGGTAAACTGTTCTGCATACAGATTTGTCTGTGTTACTATTTGCTCAAGGAAAGTGTCACTGATTGCTGAAAAATTCTGCACTTCAGGTAGCAGTCCATCAGCTGCAGTGAGTAGGAAATGATGGGCTCTTGATGGTTTTGGGGCACCTTAATAAATTCTATTACGGATTTTGGGACACACACTTCTAATCACCCCTTGCTTTCTACCCATTTTAAATTCTTAAATATGTGTCATAGCCTTGAAGATGTTTCATAGACACACATGTGCTAGCTGTCAATACCCTTTGTACAAACATCGAGCCATACAAACTGTGAACCATATGCTAAAAAAGCAAAAACTATATTATCAACGTTTGTGCATTGCTGGCTCTTTGGCAAATTATGTTTATTGGGCATAAAGCTGTGTCAACTCTGGACGCTGGGCAACTTTCAAACACACATTTTGAATAAAAAGTGAAAATTGTGCTATATATGTACATTTGCTGTGTTACTATTTGTTGAAAATGGCCCTCAGAGAATAGTGATCTCCAACTAATTGCCCTCCTCTTGTTGCTGAATTATTTTTATTGGCCTTTACCACTGCTGACCAGCGCTAAAGGGCATGTGCTTCTCCCCTAAACATGGGAACATTGATGTATAAGTCCCTTGTAAATTGGTATACCATCTACCCAGGGCCGACTAATCTAAATGCTACTAGGTGGCCTGCAGCAGTAATTGTACCATCCACACAAGTAGCCTTTCAAACCAATCTTAGGCCTGCAGCTACAAGGCGTGTGTGAGCAGTTCACTGCCACTTCGACTTGGAATTTAAAACCACTTGTTAAGCCTTAAACTCACCTTTTCTTACACATAGGACTCCCCTAAGGTAGGCCCTAGGCAGCCTTAAGGGCAGGGTGCTTTGTAAGTAAAAGGTAGGACATGCACCAGTAAGTTTTGGATGTCCTAGTAGTGACGAACAGCTAAATTCGTGTTTCACTACTATGAGGCCTACTCCTCCGATAGGCTAGCATTGGGAATTGCTTTAAAACACCTTTAAGCTGTAATTTCTGATCCGAAAGGAGTAACTGCATCATGTTTTTTATCTTTGGAATGGTAATGACACATTCTCTTTAATGGTCATTTTTCTGCTCCTACTGCTCAGCGTGCATTGTTGACTGTTTCCAATACACATCTAGGATGGGTGACAGCTACACTTTGTGCATTCCATCTAGGCTGCCACAAACACAAGAAGGATGGGTGTGACAGAAGACTCATCTGCATTCATCTACATTCTGATAGCTCCTCCTGGACAGGAAGAAAGAGGAGGAGCTGACACTTACACCTGAACAGCCATTGTCCTGTTTCTCACACAAATCACTTATTATCCCCTTCTGATAGTCTGGAGTCTATGAACACTGGTCCTGTGCACTTCAAGGGTTTGCTTTGAAGTATGTCCCACTTCAAAGGCACACCTGGGTGTAAGTACTGGGCTCTGAGCCTACCAAGGCAGTACACTAGTGGACCTGTGGATAACTCTGCCAGGAGTAAAGACTGCTGTGCTACAAAGATCGCGACTGTGCTTGACTGCTGCTCTGGAAGAATTGCTTTTCTGCTTTGCTGTGCTGTCCTCCTGCCTGCTTATGTCTCCCCTGCTGAGAACAAGGACTGGACCTATTGCTCTTGTACCCAGAGTGACACCAAAGGGTTGTTTGCTGTTCTGAAGTCTCAGGGCCATCAAAGACGTCCAATAACCCTGCTGCTCGAATCTGCCATCTGTGAGTCTTCCTCTGCCTGAGGTCCCAATCCAGTCTTGGACCTTAGAAGTGGGTTCTGCAGCTGATTTTGCTTCAAAATCGACACAATGATGACTTTGCATCGATCATAACGGATACATTTCCCTTCAACCGACACAGGAGTCGATCAATGACTTCACCACAGCAGACTGCTAGGATCGACGTCGACGGACAGAATGGCTCAACATCGATGCAGTACATGCATCACAAAGGGGTTTTGCACTGAAGCCTTCATTGACTGTGTGGATCAGCGCAAACACTTTGCCTCCATCCACAGGATCGACTAGGACGTGGTGACTTCTCACATCGAGTCTTCGAGATCAACGCTTGCTTCATCCAAGGTTCTTTGTCAGTGGGAGCTGTCTTGAGTCCTAAAGTCGGCCTGCCCTCCACCTTGGTCAGCCTGAACTTTGAATTTACCCCAGGTCTAGCTAGACCTCAAGTAACACCTTAGTGCTATTGAATTTTAAGCACTATTTTTGGTTTATTCTTTATGAATTAATAACTCTGACTCTACATATTAGATTTTTGTCATTTTTATCTTGATTTTCTCCTACAAATACTTGCAATTTTTCTAAACCTGTATGTAAATGTGTAAATGTAATGTATGTGTAAATGTATAGGCATTTATATAGCGCACTACTTACCCGTAGGGTCCCAAGGCGCTTCGACCGCTGCGAAACCCTTCCTGGCTTCCCTGAGAGATGGTCCCTTAATGGGTATCTCCAGGGTGAGACCAGGCATCCCCGGCGGTCTGGTGGGGCCGTTAGTGAAGATGAGGCAAGCTAATGCCCAGAGTTGCCGAGTGTGATCGCTGATCAGAGTGGGCACAGAGGCGAGAGAATTATCGAGTCCGCTGACCCTGGTCCAGAAACCTGCCGCGCCAGGAATCGAACCCTGGTCCCGGGCCGTCCTCTGCTCTCGGGTCTGCCGCCTCTAACCAGTGAGCCACAGTACTTCACTATGGAGTATTTTTGTGTTGTTTTTATTGTGTTGCTGTGTGTGTGTTGCACAAATACTTTACACATTGCCTCTTGAGATAAGTATGATTGCTCTGTGGCAAGCTACCAGAGGTTTAGTACAGGTTATGTTTTAGTGTGTATCTAGGTTACCCTAACTAGGATTGTCGTCCCTACTTGGACAGGGTGCATAGACTCTGCCAATTAGAGACCCAATTTCTTACACTACTACTATTAAATTGGCGTAACTCCTACATATAACTTTTTTCTTCACCACTATACTATATTTCTCTTCTTATACAGTCATACACATTTTTTATTTTTATTTTTAAAAAACCTTTATTGAAAAAGAAATTGCAATTTCAGATTACAGAGAAGCACCAAATTATAGCACCATGCGCCTATATACAGAGAACGTTGATAAGGTTGTTCCAGTAAATAAAACACATCAAGTGGCTGCATCACATTACATATGTTAACAAAGACAGCAGAGTGCAAAACGTTAACTGGATGGAGGAGCACAGTTAGTAGGAGAAGGAGCAGGCCCAAGCTAAGGGAGAGGGGAGAGGGGAAGAGTGGACTGCAGGCCAGCACCGCCAACCTCCGCGGGCAAAGTGCAGGCAGGGGGTGCGGGAGAGGGCATTTGATTTGTGTGGGTGTGGGCAAGAAGAAAGGGCACCAGGGGACCCCATATGGCGAGTGGATGAGATCTGGCAGGCATAAAGTCCGAAAATTCAGACAGTAAGGTTTGGCAGCGTGAGGCGTCCTCAAGTCAGTGAGTGAACTTGGGTGCAGGTTTGCGGCCCCAGCACATGGAAACACTGCGGTGCACGAGGACCAGCAGCATAACAGTCAAGCGGCGAGAGGCATCCGGGCAGAACTTAACAAAACCTAAAATACAGAGCGGGGGTCAGGCTGAACCATGAAGGAAGTGATCTCGGAAATGGCGGCACAGACCTCTCGCCAGTAGTCAGAGACCTTGAGGCAGAGCCATGCAAGGTGGCAGAAGTCTGCAGCAGGGGTGGAGCAACGCAAGCACCTGTCACTGGGAATGACCCCTAGCTTGTGTAAATGGATGGGAGTGCGATAGAGTCTGTGTAATTATTTGAAATGGATGAGGCGCAGGCAGTAATTAGGGGACAGACGCGTGATCTGGTTACAGCAATAAAGCCAGTCAGCTTGGGTGATCTCAATGCCAAGGTCCGCTGCCCTCGCCACTCATGCGCGCTCAGCAGAAAGAGAGGAAGCCACAAGTGAGAGGCCATAAAGCTTGGTCACCAACTTCTGAGGAGAGGAGGACAAATACAGAAAGTCAAAAGCAGCCATCGAGGGGAGGGGCTGAGGGAATGAGGGATGTAACTCCCTGCAGATCGCCCGAAGCTGATAAAAAAGTAAGGTGTCCTTCTGACTGGAATTGTCCGCGAGCAAAAAAAAAGTGTTCCCGGGGTAAAGTTCCGCCAGCATGTTAAGCCCTTAGCAGGAGGCCTGCTTGGGCATATCAGAGGGCTGAAAAGGAGGGAACGCCAGATGACGAACAATAGGCATCGTGTTTGCTGAGAGTAGGGGGAGCTAGAAAAGTGACGCAGTCCCTCCCAGGCCCAAGGCAAGGACCAGGTGCGAGAGTGGGGCCGAAGCGATCAAGGCAGTCAAGAGCCGCCACGAGGCGGCCAAGTCCGCCTCCACAGCAACATGGGCGTGAAAAGGAGCTGCATGTAGCCAGAAATGCAGGAAGCTGGCCCGAGCACAGAATGCGTAGAGTTTAAATTTGGGAGCCCCAAGACCGCCACACGACATCGGAAGGGTGAGGATGTCATAAGTAATCCTAGGCCAAATAAGCGAGATGAGCAACGAACGAACCCTTCAAAAAAAAGGCCAGTAACGAGAACAGACACATCAAGAAATAAATATAAAACCTAGGAAGCACACCATTTTGGTGATTGCTATCCGTCCCAATAACAATAGAGGCGGTTGATTCCAATGGGGGACTTTGGACTCAAGCCAGTCATCCGCATGCCCCAAATTAGCCCTCCACAACTCGTCCACATCCCTACTCAGTCAGATACCCAAGTAACGAGTAGGGCCAGACACCCACACAAAAGGGTGATCCGGGGTGAATGGCACAGTGGCGTCGGTAGGAAGGAACAGGACTTACTTGCTCCAGTTCACCTGTATGTCCAAATAACCCCTGAACCTAATAATCTCGCGCACTAGAGGGCTGAGGTTGTCCTGAGGGTTTTGGACGTATAAGGTGACATCGTCTGCATATATGGAGACTAGGAGGGCACAGGCCGTGAACCGATGCCCCTCTGAGTGTGGTGCTGGCGAAGTCTGGCCACCAAAGGTTCCATCGCAATGGCGAAAAGCGTGGGTGAAAGCAGACATTCCTGACGGGTGCCGCGCGCAATGGGGATGGGATGGGATATTTGACCATTAACCCGGAGACGAGCAGTGAGGAGGGTGTACAGGAGTGAGATTTTACGTATGAGACCATGGCTAAATCCAAGGCACGTAAGAAGTGAAAATAAAAAAGACCATTCAAGGATATCAAAGGCTTTAGTAGCATCAAGCAGGGCAGCAAATGCAGGGAGTGACAGGTTGATTTGATGTAATACGGAAAAAATGGTCCGAATGCTGTAGGAGGTCGCACATCCGGGAATGAACTCAGACTGGTCCGGGAGGGCCATACGTTGCATAAGAGGGAGAAGGTGAGAAGCAAGCAGCTTGGCGAAGAGTTTGTTGTCTGTATTAATAAAGGAAAGGGGGCAATAAGAGTCATGAAGCTCGGGAGGTTTGCCAGTTTGATAAGAAGGGTCAGCATGCCTTCCCGGCACGATGGAGGAAATTAACCGGACTCGAATGATTTGTTATACATAGAGGCCAAATGTGGAATTAAAATCCGGGCAAGACTCTCATAAAAAGATACAGGCGAACCATCCAGACCAGGGGCCTTGTCACCAGGCTTGATATTTATAGCTGTGAGTATCTCTACTTTGGAGAAGGGCATATCAAGATATTCCCAATGGTGATTTTTGAGCCATAGAAGTTGAATGGTGTCAAAGTACTGTTCAAAAACGTCTGGCAAGGGAAGGGTGTTAGCTGTGTATAGTTGCGTGTAGAAAACAGTGAAACATGACTGAATTTCAGCAGGGTACTTGGTACGATCTGTGCCACTGTCCTGTCAAGTGCAGTAATGTAAGATGCAGTGTGAGGTGGGTGAAGCAGGTCGGCCAGGGTCCCGGCGGGGCGATCTCCCTCACCAAAGCGGCACGCTCGAGCCTCCCTGCCCAGGAAGGAGAGCTCCTTATTGGCCTCTTCAGTGAATTCTGTGTGTTTGCTGCAAGCAAGTCAGGGCCAGGGCTGATGGTGTGGGAGTAGTCAAGCGATTTGATTTCCGATTCCAATTTATCGAGCGTACTACGGATGGCCTGTAAGACTCCAGACATGGATGTCAACTTTGAAGCCTTCCCACAGCTTGGAGGGAGACTCCACAGAGCCTTCATTGAGTTCAAAATAATTCATGATTGCTGTTTGGATTTCATCAAAGAAAACTGAGTTGCCCAGCGCGTTAGTTGGAAGCCTCCATGAGAACGCACGCCGAGGAGAGAGGGGGAGACAAAGGCGTAGCTGGACCGGTGAGTGATCAGAAAGAGTGCGTGCAATGTGATTGGGGGAGGTGAGCATGGACAGGACATCGGAGGAGGTGATCCAGAGGTCTATCCGGGTCCAGCAGCCATGGGTGCCAGTAACACAAGTGCCCTCGCGAGCCTTGGGGCGCAAATGACGCCCAGTGGTGTTAGATTTTGGGGTCTCTAGTTGGCACAGGTCGGTTCTCGTGACAAATAGGGGCCCTAGCCTCTAGTCAGGGTAAGGGGATACCCTTGCACACCCCCTTGGTAGCTTGGCAGGACCAGACAGGCTTATCAAAGGCAATGTGTAAAGTATTTGTACCAAAACTCACAGTAACACGGTAAAAACACCACAAATGGACTCCACGCCAGTTTAGAAAATAGAAGTATTTAATCCAAACTAAACAAGACCAAAACCACAAAAAATCCAACATACACAGTTCAAGGATATAATTTCAAAAGAGTTTTTAAGGTTGCGTTAAAATAATACACAGTTGCGTCACGTTTAGCCAAAAGTACCTTTAGATGAGACAAAAGTTCCAAGTAAAAGCTGCAGCATTGAAAAACAAGTGATGTGTCGCTCCTGAGACCCTGAGGAGGCGATGCGACAACCCTGCTGGATGCAGCGGGCGTGTTGCGGTGACTCTGGTCTGTATGGGGAGAGATGCGATACCTTGTATATATTCCGGTGCGCAGGATTCGTAGGAAGCGTCTCGCAAAGGTACGATGCGATGATCTTCGGGACTGCGACGATCTCAGGTGCGAAGGCGATGCACAGAGCAGCATCGATATTCTCCTCTCGCGGCCCCTCGATGCGATGGCTCTGCGATGACACTCGCAGTGACGTGATGCGGTCCGCAAGAAAGCGGCGCGGCGATCTCACCCAGCGACAACAGGCTCTGCGACGATACTCGCAGCGATGGTACTCTTCCCGCACCGGAGCGATGCGTTCCGCAAGCAAAGGGTGCGTTGGTTCTTGCAGCGGCAACAGACACTGCAACGATCTTGGTCTTTGCAGTGGCTGGAATTTCCTCGCACTGTCAGGGATGCGCTCTGCAAGCAAGCACTGCGTGATAATGTGCAGATAGTTTTATTTTCTCCTTGTCCAGCTTCCCAAACAACATGTTCAACTTCCAGAGTCACCACAACTGGACCAAGTACTCTAGGAAGGACAGAACTCTCTCAGTAGAAGCTGGGGGTGAAGTCCTTTTGTTCCTGGGACTTCTTAACAAGGAGCCAGCTCAACTCAGGCCCTTGGAGATATCTTCAAGCAAGGGGACACAGCACAAAGCAGAGTCTTTCCCCTCTCAATGGCAGCAAAGCAACTGCAGGTCAGCCCACAAGTACACAGCAGGACAGTCCTTCCTCTTCAGTCTTCCAGCTTTCTCCTTGGCAGAGGTTCCTTCTTGAGTCCATGATGATCTAATTTTCTGTAGTCTGGGGTCCTATACCCCTAAACGTCTTTGTTCCCTTTGTGCAGGAGGGCTCTGAGCCCGGTCTGAACCTGTTCTGGGTGTTCCTTAAGCACTTTGTTTTCCTGGTTTCTCCTTTTCTTTTGGAGAAAGGGGCAGGGTCGTCAGCCGGCTAGCAGGAGGTAGAGCCAGCATTGTGGAAGGCAGGCACAGCCCTATTCAGGCCCAGGTGCTACCCCCACCCACCACTCTAGATGCAGATGGAGCTATTCAGCCCAGGGATGGCCCACTCAGCCTCTGGGAGCCACCCAGCCCCTGTCACTCACAAACCAGACAGCCAATTCACAAACAGGCCAGGCAAACAGAAAGGTCAGACAAGAGAACACTTCTGTTCTCGAACACAGGATTTAAAAACCACCCTTCCTAAAAGATATGTTATTAAATTCTGAGTTCAGGGATACCTGACTTTTATGTCTTATCTTGCTCCTATGGTAAAATATGCAGGAAAATGGTTGTAATTCACTACCAGAGCATGTCACCTGCACTAGAACATGCTCTATCTTTCACATACACTGCACCCTGCCCAGGGGGGTACCTTGGGCCTTCCATAAGGTTGCCTAATGTGTACAGAAAGGGAAGGGTTAGGTCTGGTCAGTGGGGACACTGGCCAGGTTGACATGGCAGTTCACAGACTGCACACGGGCACTGCGGTGGCAGGCCTGAGACACAATTTTAGGGCTACTCATGTAGGTGGCACAATCAGTGCTGCAGGCCCACTAGTAGCATTTAAATCACCAGCCCACGCACACTCAGTGCACTTTACTAGGGACGTCTTGGTAATACACATATGCCAATCATGGATAACCAATTACACTTATAATTTACTCAGGGAGCACTTGCATCTAAACCAGCAAACACGAAATACAGCATCAAAAATACATGAGGTAGAGGAAAAAAGACAGGGGAAACCACTCCAAAGATGCCAGGTCTAACACGTGGCATAAAGGGAGTTTTCGGTGAGAATGGAATTGAGGTGGGCCGCAGCGCATAGATGGAAAGTATGAGGACCCGAACGGTCCAGATCAGTGGAGAGCGCGACATTAAAGTCCCCCCAAAGAAGCGCAGCCAGGCCGAGAGATGTTATGTGGTGCCACACCAGTGTAAATAAGTCTGGGTCATCGATTTTTGGTACGTTTGAGCTCCAGGATTTTGTCCATCTGGAGTAGTTCTTGGCGATCCTGGGTGGCAACATCCTCAAACGTCAGAGATCCTTGTCTCAGAATACAGGAGATGGTTGTCATGTTAGTCCACTCGTGACTTTACCACATCCAGGCATGTGGAGAGCTGGTCCAGCTGTGCAGCGATGCCAGAGATGGCAGACTTGACCTCCAACATGATGGCCTTGAGATTGTCCTGCCAGGAGGCGGCCATCTCAGCAGTGGGAGCTGAATCGCCTCAGTCGGCGGTCGCATCCTCCTGGTGCTTCTGGCGGCGTTGATCGAAGGTGAGCCTGGGCTGTTCGGGGTCAGCTTTACCCATGTCACCTAGCCAAAAGGAAGGCGAGTAGGAAGCACCACTTGGTGGTGGACCAACAATGTCCGCAGATGCAAGATTGTCAGACAGGGCATGCAGAGATTGTAAGGGGTGGCACCCAGGAAGACACCAGAAGGAGGGAACAAAGATGTACCAACAAGTTTTCCAGGGCCGTCAGGTTAGCCAGCAAACAGGGAAGCAGCGGTTCTGCAGCACATGGCACCAGAATCACAGTTCTAGCCCGGTGATAGAGGCAGACGTGGAGTCCTGGGAGCACTCGTCAAGGGGCATCAATTGTGGTGGCAATGCAGGTGCTGACAGAGGAGTGCAGCTGCCGGGAGCGTTGTGACAGGGATGCAAGGATGGGAGCGAGGCCTAGCACGCACGGGGTCCAGGGCAAATAGGCAGTCTCAGGAGCTAGCAGCAGTGAAGGGCAGGAAGGCCCGCCCGCAGAACGTCGGCGTGGGTAAACTCTCCTGATGCAGTCTGTGAATGAGCAGCCCCCACATCAGGGCAGCGCACAAGGCCAAGCCAAACCCCCTTATACAGTTATACACTTAATTGGATGTGGATTAACAGAATCCACTGTGACCAACTGTAAAGCATGAATATTGTTTGTCGATGTTTGACATAAATGACAGCCTCAGACAATGAACTGGGTTCCAAAAGCTCTCAGTGTTGGGTTTCTAGTTCACTACATGCAGAGATATGCAGGTCTGTGATGTAGGAGCATTCATGCCATTCTCCTTGCCTGGCGTGTCTATGATCAGCTGTGCCTAATCATAGACAGATGGGAGGAACACAGACAAGAAGCTGAACACTGGGTTCGACTTTAGTGGCTCTCAGAGGATTCAGGCACATGCCGCATTCTGAAGGCAATTATCTGACAAAGGGAGTGCACATGTCTGTGTGAGACCAATGGAATACCTCCAGGTAAGTAGGATGCATAAAGACTTTGTAAGGTCATCTCTACATCCAAAAAACAAAGATGGAACAGTGCACTCACACAGATAAAGATTAGAAAAGAAGTCCTTATTATTTTCATTCAATTCCTTAAAAAATTTATACGATCCAGCAACCAGAACATTCAGCCAATGCGTTTCGTACATTGAACTTTATCAGGACTTTAATCAGCGGTGAAAAATAATCCTTCAGTTACTGTTTCTGTTTGATATTCACAATTTTCTTCCGCCTATATAAAAGGAGGTTGTATTTCAAGCGGGCCTGTTTACACAATATAGATTTTGGACTGTTGGACTTGGTCCTTTTGCAGGTTCACCCCTGAACTTTTTGCTTTGTGGTTGTGACCCAGTGATAGTGATTTCTGGTCTTTGCGCACTTTGACACTGTGGCGCAGTGTAAAGTACGTGCGCTCCCTGAGTGCGTGTGTGAGATTGGCCTGCTCTCCCATAGGAATGCATGGGGAATGTCTGTGTCCCTGGTAGTTCCTGATGCGTGAGGCGTGCATGCTCAAGTTTAGTATGTGCGAACTCGTGAGAGTGAATGCTTCGTACCGATGTATGTGGCATGTATGTGTCTTGTGCGGAAGCGCCACTTTTAGGAGTTGGCATATTAGTGTAAAATATGCCTGGCGTGTGATTGGCTGGAGCTGGCTGGTGAGCCTGGCTCCTGGAAGGCTGTGTGGGTCTGCGCCGGTGGTGAATGGAGAGATTAGCATGCTGATGTGAGGGAGGGGCTGCGCCTGTGTCCTGAATGAGGCTGGGTTTCCCCCACACAATGCTGGCTCCGCCCCCTGTGGTACGGCTGATGACCCTAGCCTGCCTGATGAATGAAAGGGGTGGTTGAGCAATCAACAGTGCTCACAAAACAGCTGCGACTGGTTCTGCCCCCACCGTGCACCTACAGACAAAAGAAAAGGTGTATAAAAGACCCCATGAAAATGTTCTTGTTTTTGACTTGGATCTACCAGGGGCATGCTGCTGCTTGGGCCCAGGGGAAGTCTTGCCCCCCCTGGGCCCTGCCCAGCCCCTGGCTTGCTGATGGACCCCACAAGGACTTTGGCTTGACTTTTAGGGACTTTGGGGCCTGGACTTTGCCTCTAGCGCTTGGAAGCGCTTCCTTGTGGCCCTTAGCGCTGGAGAGCGCTTTCTTTTACCCCTGAAGTGTTGAAAGCACTTTATTTGCAGCCCTAGCCCTCAGAAGCACTTTATTTATCGGCTAAGCGCTGGGATCGCTGTCATTGTCCTTCCGCGGCTGCCCACGCCGCTTTTGCCGATTCTAGATTCCCCTGGCAGGTGCCCACCCTGCCCGGGACATTGCCGCTGTTTTTGTGCCGAGCGAGTGCCCACCTCGCTCGGGGTTTGAAATTGGAGCCGGAGCCCACCCGGCATTGCCCCGTCCTGAGATATTAATTTATCACGAGGGAGCCCACTCCTGCCCGGGACGACCCGGAAGTATTGGGCCGGGCCGGCCAATCCCTGCGCGGCCCGGGAGAGGCAGCCGGAAGTCCCGCCCCCGCAACCAGGCCGCGAGGGAGAGACGCGAAGGAAAGAGCCCCGCCGTCCCCGAGGGGAGAGGAGCCCCGCGCTGCTGCGAAGACACCCGGTGAGTGGCAGTGAAGGGAGAGGGGCGTCGGGACACATTGTCGGTGTCCGCCCCTCCCCCGTAGCGCGACCTTGTGCCTGTAATTGTTGAGAGCCTGAGAGGCTCTAGGCGGCCAGTATCTCCCGAGTCCCCCGAGAGGGACTCCAGCGAAAGGGGGCATTTCTGTGTAATTCGAGTCCCCAGGAGGGGGACTCTAACCCGAGCCAGAGAGGCTCTCAGCCCCACTTATTTTAGAGCCCAGAGAGGCTCTTGCTGCCATTTGTCTTCCTGAGTCCCCAGGAGGGGGACTCCACCGAAGCGCCGCAGTTGTGTTTTGGGCCCCGAGAGGCTCTGGGGCCATTCGTTTGTTTAAAGCCGGAGAGAGGCTCCCTGCGCCCCTTGATGTTTTAGAGCCCTGAGAGGCTCCCTCCTTGCCCACATTGTTCTGGCCAGAGCCTGCGAGGCTCCAGCAGTGGCCCAACAGTGTATCCAGCTGCCCAGCACTTTGTGGGCAGTTGCTCCGTTTAGGACCCTGACATTGGGACTGCCACAAGTTGTGGCTTACGTGACTGTGTTGCGTAGTTGCTGGTTCTTACACCTCTGAATGTATTGTTGATACATCATGTGTTTTCCTCACCTGCACCTCTGAATGTGTGTTTATGCATCATGTGCCTTGTTCTACACCGCTGAATGTTTTTATGCATCATGTGCCTTGCTCTTACACCGCTGAATGTATTTTGTGCATCATGTGTTATCTGCAGCTCTGAATGTGTTTAGGCGTCATGTGTTTTGTTCCCAAGTCTATACCCCTAAATGTATGGTGATATTTAGTTGGTTGTTTTCTCCTAGTACAGGTGGTGCTAGTGAGGTCCTGGTTCCCTGTGTGACCTGTTCCTAAGGTGGTTAGGATTGCGTAGGTGGTACTTACCTGATTACCAGTAGTTACTGGTTGTGTTCTATATTGTGCTAAGTGATTTATTATTCTATGTTCTAAGTGCTAATACTACCTAGTGCTAAGTTCTAAAAGTGCTGATTCCTGACAGTGGTCCTTGTGGCCCTGTCTTGTACATATCCCCTGTAAATTCTGCCCGTGCCTGTTGGCACATTGTAAAGTGTAAAGTTGTAAAGTGTGTGTTTTATCTAATGTGTTTTGGTGTAATACAAAGGCTATTTTTACATATAACCTTGTGTGGAGTTTCCTTTGTGGTGGGCCTTGGGTGTTGTTGCTGGGGTGCGTGCGCAAATACTTAACTCATATCGCCTCCAGGTTTAGCCTTGCTGCTCGCGCCACGTTACCTAGAGGGTGAGCAGGGGTTATCTTGGCGTGTAACTCCCTTGCCCTGACTTAGGAGTGGTGGTCTCTGACTGACTTTGGCGCAAGCCCTGGCCAGCCAGGGATCCCATTTCTAACATGGACCTAAAGACTTCAGTGGTGGCAGCAATTCCTCAGTGCCTTCTGACAGGTTTGTCCACATACCCAAGGATTTGGGTTCTGACTTTGTGGTGGAAGATGACATAGTCAGATGGGTTCAGGCCGTTGAGATTGCTTCACAGATTCACAAGATCCCTGAAGAGGATTGGGTAGCCAGTCTGTAGAGACACATCCCTAGTAAAGGGAGGGACACCCTACTGGCCCTAGAGGGAGTGATAGGATGAGGTCATGATCGAGAAGTTTGGTCTAACCCCAGAGAAGACAAGCCAGCAATACAGAGGCCGTCAGAAACTATACCAACAGGCCTGGGTGGATTTTGTGGATTCCTTTTGCAGGGCACTGGATGGCAGGATGAGTGGCAGTGAAGTAAAGGATTACCAGGGGCTGTGTAATTTAATTGCACAAAGGCACCTGTTCAGTCTTTGTTTTCCATATCTGTTCCTTCTTGATCGTAAGCTCATGATCCCGGGGAGCTTGCTATGGAGGTGGACCACCGGTCAATGCCAAGGTCCACAAGAAGGTCTGGGAAAGAGGTCTCCAGAAGGGGGGCAAGGTCTTCACTGGAGGAAGGTGTGGGTGGACAAAAATAAAAGCTGTGGGTCAGGGATCCCATCCCCGCACCGGAAAAGAAGAGGACATTTTTCCCTGAGTGTAGGTCTAGAGGGAAGGCACTTCTGAAGTCCTTTGTGTGTAAACAGGAATGGCAATTCAAAGGAGATGTCAAGGTTGACACTCATTAGGATTAAATAGTATCAGGCCAGGTGGTAGGTCCAGGCGCGCGGAACACACGGCCACCTACAGCTGGGTGAGTCTAAACCCAGGTTGCCTCAAAGGGTGGCAGGAGGGGGGGGGGCAAGAGGGTGTGGAAGGGAGGGGGGGGAAACGGGTTGGGTGGGGGATGTGGGGGGAAAAAATAAAAAACTGAAGAGAGTTCGTACTGCTAAAGTGATTTCGAATGAAAGAGTAAAATTGAAACAAAGGACATGCTCGTATTATGTATATTGCGTATGCATCATTTATCTGGACAGGTTGATGCTATGGAAATTTTTAAAAATTAATTATGCCTAAACTAAGTATTGGATCTCTCAACATAGGAGGATTAAATGATTGGAAAAAAAGGGGGAAGCTTGAACAATATCTAAATATGATAAACTTAGATTTAATATGTCTACAAGAGACCCACTTACCCTGGTGCAAAAAACATTGGTTGAATTTTAAAAACTATGAATTGCTGTCATGTACATCCCAGACTTCTATGATAAGAGGTGTGGCCATAATTGGCAAAGTGGGGTTAGGGGGCGCCAAAAGGAGTAAGGCGGATTCATTAGGACGATGGGCAATTTGCGAAATGAACTTAGGTTTCACTATTTGCACAGTATATGGATCCAACACAGACGAGCCAGAAATCTTTAGCCATATTGAAAACGAATTAATTGATTGGCATACCCCGATAGTATTATGTGGCGACCTTAACATCTCTGCAAATTTTATGGATGGTAGCGCATATATAGGTAGGAAGCCAAGGGTGTTTAGAGCAATCAAGTCAATGATGCAGTCACATGGCTTAGACGATGTTTGGGGAAATTTACTGACTGGAGACCCAGGGTTTACTTATTTTTCATACCCTTTTAATAAATACTCGAAATTGGACTATTTCATGATCTCGACTACCCTACTTAAGAGTGTACAAATAAATAAGCTTCCCAAAATCATGTCTGATCATAATCCCCTAGTCTTAAATATGGTCATCAATAAACCATACAAGGTTCCTAGACCCTGGTCATTTGATAAAAAATTATTAGCGGATGCCGACTACATCACCCATATGAAAATATGGTCCCAGTCCTTTTTTGATGCTAATAGGTATAGTGCATCAAGGGGAGTCGTGTGGGATAGCTTCAAAGCAGGAATAAGAGGAGAGACTATAAGTTATACCACCAACATATGGAAAAAGGTTAATAGGGAAAGGGAAGCATTGATGGGAAAATTGAGTGAGGCAGAGACACAACATAGACAAGATATAATTACAGGTGCCCAATCTGTCGAGAGCCTACATAGAGTAAACTCCATAAAAGCTGAGATCCAGAAACAACTAGCAAGAAAGGCGGCAGCATATTATCAGGCACAAAGATCACGCCTTTACGAAACTGGTGAGCAAGCAGGTAGAGCTCTTGCCCTGCGAATTAGGCAGGTGGCAAGTAAGAACATTGTGACACAAATCGAATATCAGGGCCAAATATACGACAAACCTGGGGAAATTTTGGAGGGGTTTAGGAAATTTTATCAAGAATTATATCAGGAGGAAGCAGCTGCAGAGGCCCCGAATATATGCTGGTTAGACATGGGTAGTAAGTTAAAATCAGGCCAGATCGATCTACTGGAACAAGATATTACAATGTCAGAGGTATTGGAAGCTCTGCAAGATCTTGCAAGCGGAAAGGCGGCGGGCCCAGATGCTATACCAGTAGAGCTTTATAAAAGTCTAAGGGAGGAAACAACACCAATGCTCTTAGATCTATTCAATGGTGTTATGAATACCGGAATAATACCTGAGTCCTGGCAAGAAACTAATATAGTAATCTTTCACAAAAAAGGGAAACCTAAGACCAACCCGGGCTCCTACAGACCAATATCATTGATTAACAGTGATAACAAGCTATATGCCAAAATCATGGCCACTCGCATGGGAGGGATCATTGCGTCCTTGGTTTCCCCCTGGCAGCATGGGTTTATCCCAGGAAGAGGAACCACAAACCATATTAGGAGAGCAATTACACTATTTGACATCGGTGCTGCTAGGGGGGAGGAGGTTGCAATGATCCTCCTCGATGCGGAGAAGGCATTTGATCGCGTCAGATGGAGTTTCCTATGGAAGGTTATGGAGGCAAGGGGATTTGGCCCTAGATTTTGTCAAGCCATTCAGGCTATGTACTCATCACCTACGGCAAGAATTCAATCAATGGGGGAAAGATCAGATAGGATCAACATAACAAGGGGTACGAGACAGGGCTGCCCATGCTCTCCAATCTTGTTCGCGCTCTACATAGACCCTTTAATTACACAATTAATGAACAGTGCACTTATCCAACCAGTAATATCAAATGGGTTTCACACTAAACTTCTCGCCTATGCGGATGATTTAGCAGTCATTACAAAAGATCCAGAGCTAGCAATGAGGGAGGTTGTTAATATAACCAGTCATTTTGGATATGTGTCCGGCTACCGACTAAATGTGGACAAAACACAGGTACTATGTTCTAAAAAAATAGCCAAGGTGGATGGAAGATATGTAGAATCTGTAGTTTACCTGGGTATTACAATAAACGCAGAACCAGGTAAAATAATTGACGACAATTACACCCCTCTTATTAAATCTATGGAAACAGATCTAAAAAGAATGGACTCATTAAAGTTAACACTGATTGGGAGGGCTAATGTCATAAAAATGACAATGTTTCCTAAAGTGCTTTATAAATTAAGGTCAATCCCATTTAAAATTGACGAGAAAATTATTAAGAAGCTTGAGTCAATTTTCATGAAATTTTTATGGCAATATGGTAAAATAAGGAGGTCTAATAGATATATGTCATTACCACAAGATAGAGGGGGGTTGGGATTGCCAGATATTAAGAGCTATCATTTTGCATGTCTCCTGGCAGACATGGCTATCCTACTCCATCCGGGGGGCCCAACCCTCAGGCAGGCGGTGATACCATCAATTTTTCAGCTATTGGTGGGAAGTGAAGCCGTAGGGCTTTTATTAAGGAGGACCCAGAGGAGTTATTATAAGGAAATTGGGTACAAGACGTTGGAAGGTATATGGTATATATGGAAAACTGTTAAAAAAGCACTAGATATACCCACTATCCATTACCGCACACCACTTTGGAATTCAACACTCTTTCCAAATCTTAGTAGGGATGGAACGTGGCGTCATTGGGAGAGCCATGGTATTGTGGAGTTGGGGCAAATAATGATTAGAGATCACTGTAGAACGCTTGAAGAACTCACACACCAATATTCACTACAAGGCTATCAAGGGTTCAAATACCTACAGATTGTAAATAGAATTAAAGCAATTAGGCCACGTATCACTCAGCTTGGGAAATTCGAACTAATTGAGTATTTGAAGTCAGGGGGCCATAGAATTAGAGATATATATAAAATATTTAACGACGCATCAATCGACGATATTGAAAAAACTGAAACCACATGGTCCAAAAAATTGGGAGATCCCGAAATAGACCTTGATAAAGCGCTAGATATGGATAAGAGGCTTCTACGTTCCTCGAATCTCAGGGCCCAACATTTTAAAACACTATTTAATTTATACTATACGCCCGAAAAATTATTCTCTTGGGGGAAAGCGACAGATAGTAACTGCCCCAGATGTGGAAATGGTACAGCAGATCTTATACACATGTTCTATGGCTGTGAAAAATTAAAAACTATTAAAATTGAAATAACACGGTTTTTAGAGGGGCTACTCGACGTCAAAATTAACCTATCCCCAACCTTGATAATATTTGGTTGTGATGTGAAATTAAACATGAGTACGGAGGCCGAAGCTTTAGTTTTTATTTCCGTAGCAGTCCTTAGAATTTTAATTTGCGCAGCCTGGAAGGATACAGAAGCCCCAACTTTTCAAATGTGGTTGTGTAGAATGTTGGGTATACATAATATTGAGGAAGCATTATATGATTTAAAGGGAACGAAGCTAAGGGATATGGGCAAGCGATTCTGGGCCCCAGTGGCTACTTGGAGGACAGCAAAACTACAAACGAATGATTTACTGGCTGTGTAGTTATTTAACATGTCAACTGACTGTGTACTGTATAGTATTCTTTCTGCTTTTCTCGCCTGACGATATAATGTAATGCTTCTATCTATGTATTTATGTACGCATTTATGAATATGTATTTACCGGTATGAACTCTCAATAAAAATATTAAAAAAAAAAAAAAAAGGAGATGTCAAGTGTCCCAGGTGGGCACAGCCCCTCATCAGTAGGCAGTCACCGGGGTTGGCTAGAATAATGCTTGGGAAGCAAATGGACCCAGATATTTTTGAGAACAGTGTGGAGGTTACCATAGTGTCCCTGGGTAACAGAGAGATGGTGCAGGAAACCCACATTCCACCACAAAGGGAACCCCCTGTGGTCCCGCAAAGCTGCACAGCCCATTGAATCCAATGAATTAAGTTCATATCCTTATTCATACTTTTTCGTAATTTAATCCTTTCATTTTTCTTTTCATTTTTTCACACTTATTGATTCAATTCATTTTATTCAATCCATTCAGGAGAATAAGCTAATATATCTGAGTACGGATATCACGGGATGTACACCTGCCACATATAAAATATTTGCCGAATCGGCAGGTAAATATGAGGTAGAACTCACTATGAGTGTTCCCTTACAGAAAAACTTTATGGCACAGTTAAATGACAAAGCATTTGTGGTCATGTGATCGTCAGGAACAAAATCACACATTGCTGGATTGATGAAGTGCATTTAGTAAAGGAGCGATTTGGACAGATTTGAGTGCAAGTAGGCACATAAACACAAACAAAAAAAGAAAGACTCAGATGTTACAGAGGAAAACAGTAAGTCACCCCCAGTTCCCTCCAAATGAATATGAGGCTCCAACTTTCCGTATTAGGGAGGAACCAGTTGAAGGGCATTTTGACTATGTTTATGTACCATGTAGCAGAGCTGATTTTGCGGCATCCATGAACACATTTCCAACATTGAGAGAGAATCCTGTCCTGTAGTATACACAAGTTGAAAGGTTTGTAAAAATGTTGAATGGTGACTTCCTTTGAGATTGTGGTACAGAGTGAATTTATAGCTGAATGTAATATAGCTGTGCAATGGGCACATATTGAGCCCCCAAGAGATGCTTGTACCTATGCACCCTCACCTATGGTGATGACAAAGTACAATGAGGTGATTGCCTTTTTGATGATAAAAGTTCCAGTGAGGAACATTGATTAGATAAAGATCAATAGGAATACTCAGAAAGCTAAGTAGTCAGTCCATGCTTATTATGAAACATTGTTACATGTGTTTAAACAGCATAGTGGACAAGAACATCACAAATAGGGGGTTATAGGGAGTTTGTATCACAGTTCATTCTTGGGTTACAAACATAAGTCAGTATGCACATGCAAACAAAAATATTTACTGGTAGACAAAGGCTCTAGAAGAGATCCTGAGGTATGCAAAATACTGTAGTGATGATCAAGAGATGAAGCAGCATGCTGGCACAAACAAAGCTTACTCAGAAAGGGTTTCATAAACCAGCTGTATGTAAAGGATGTTGGTGGAATGCAAAAGGTTGATTTTCAGAATGAAGGTCAGATGGCACAAGGTAAAATTAGTGTTTCACAAGGAAGCAGATGAGGTATTCCAATTGATTGAAAAACAGGGAACGTTTAAAAAGTTGACTCTTTATCACGTTTGTTATAAGTTGGACATTGGAAGATGGAGTGTAGACAAAATCCTGAGTAAATGAAGATGAACAAATGCAAGGTGTGAATCTAACTCAGAGTTCTTCAATCTGTGGGGCGTGCCCCTCTTGGGGGGCGCAACGCCATCACAGGGGGGCACGCACTTCACTGTAAAATCCTACCTTTGTTTATTCTGTACTGTGCTGCAATCGTAAGTCGTCACCCATTTCAAATGGAGATTTTTGATAGGAGACCTCAGGAGCAGCAGCAGCTAATCAGCAGGTAGAAACGTCACCACTGGCATTCCACCAATGATGGGACAGCAGCAGAGATTGCAGGAAGCGCCACAAAATTCACGTGCTTAAAGTTCCTGCATTCTACTGCTTGCTGAGTTTTTCCGTCGCCTGGCAATAGGACTTTGCTGAAATAATATCTACATCAGATAAGGGGGCTTTTTAAAAGGGGGTGGGGGTGCGGTTGGTTGGAATTGGCTGGGGGTTCGGCAGTAACGGAGGGTTGGAGGGAGGGGGAGGGAGGGTAACTCAATGGGGCACGACGTGCTCATTCTTTTTTAATTCCATGAGCTAACCTTCCTGAAGCAGTCTAATCATCTTTCAGATCTTATTACTTAGACTAGCAAAGTAACTCAGTAAAACTTCAGAACATGGGGGCACAACCAAAGCAATCACGGCACTGAATGTACACCCATAAGTAATTTTAAACACCAGATATGTGTAACTGATATACATTCCAGTATATCGCCTTTGCATAGTAACCTGCAATGAGACACAAGCTTTAGAGATCTTTTTTTCTGGAGAACATATAAAAAAGCAATAACGTATCACTGGCTGAGCACAGCAGAACAATTTGTTGACAACATGCAGGAAGAATTTTACAAATTCATAATAAAAGACAATTGCAGGAGGTGCCTCTGTCGTTCTCCAAGCACAGCAAACCTTGATTCCGATAAAACTACCAAAGTAACAGAAGGAGAAATAAACTTCCAGAACAGAGCACTAGCTCAAATAGCCAGAACAATCTATTTTCCAATGAGCTGGTTAATTCCTAAATGCTTTAGCTGCAGTGTGAGGCAAGGAGTCTCCATTGCTTAAACCAAAGTGAGCGAACAGACAGTGCACTTTGGACTCTCTGTTACTTCGTGTTTGGTTTCATAGCAGAAGAGACTCCTTGCCTCTCACTACAGCTGAATCATTTCATCCCTAGGAATGTAACCCCCTCCTGTTCCCAGAAAGGAGACCATGTTTCTTTTAAAATTACACAGGCAGTAGCACAATATCCACAGGACTAAAATGGCTTCAAGTTGCCAAAAGAAAATGCCATGTGTGGTTTAAAGAGCCTGCAAATTGCTTGTCTTGACACTAAATACAGGTTACAAATAAAGAAGTTTGTATTCATTTGTAACGTGACTTTTCTGTCTTTGTCCCCTTTAATTATCAGTCAAGGATCATTCAGGCCGCCATAGAACAAAATCAAAAGTGCTTTCTATTTATCTTTTCTGTTCAAGGTACGCACAGCTAAGTACTGAAAATACAGCCTATTTAATAGTTAATTGAAATATTGAGCTGGCACCCTAATGATAAAACTGAAAGTTGTTGCAGGATCAGCACATTATTTATTTCCTCCACATTCAAGCCCTGGTTAATGCCATAATACCAATAGTTTAACTTGTATCTGAAACCCTTCACCACTATCAATAACATGCTAAGTTACCTCAAGTATCTGGGAACGCACCATGCAATCAGACAACTCTCTCCTCATTCTTGGCCTTCACTTTCACGATCACAATGCCCTCACATCGATCCACATGCACTCACAGCATTCACCAGCTCAACCTGCACTCACAGTGATCACTCTGCACTCACAATGCACTTGTGTTGTTCACCCTGTACCTCACCCTGCAGTCACACAAGCACACTACTCAACCTGCACTCATGTAACACTTCACTCACCTGTCCCCCACACTGCTCAATCTGCAATGTCAGTCAAGCAAATCCATCACTAACCATACATTCATTCATCCCACTCTTCACTTACATCCACACCCAAATTCATATGGTCACCTCACTCACCCTGCAGTCACTCCTCTCACCTCACTCTCACACAGATGCATCGCTCACTGTGCACTCACATGGGCACTCCTGCCACCCACACAGCACAGAGGGATAATGTGCCTGCTATAAAGTCTGAGTAAACTATGAGTAGTGCCATAAAAAAATGTTGTCAGAAAGGTGCTATAGAGAATAAGGTACACTGTTGGTGAGTGGTAGTGAGGGAAATCATAGATATAGGAAATGGGGGAGGTTGTGCCACAAATACTATTGCACTGTAAGCGACTAGTGCTATGGCCATCACTGGCTGAGAGTGTTAGTCCCCCCCACAAGGTTTGGGTCTAGTTGCGCCCCTGTACACAAGTATGGGCATGTCGTGCCCCATCAAGTTTTCATCCTAAAATACAAAAGTACACATTTACATGCACTGCAATCCAGCCTTTCAGGTGGCTCCTTGATAGATACAGCTCTGTTGTTTTTGCCCTGATGGCCTGGAATAATTCCCAAACAGATTCTTGTGAATACTGTTTTTTATCATTTCTTTTGAATGTGATTGATGTGGGAGAGTCTATTACTATTTGCAGAGAAATGTGTTTGTTTAATGCAACAACCATAAAAAGTTTTTTTAGATCAAAAAGGGCCCTCACAAATAAGAAATTGGGGGATTTCACAGATATTATTCGCTGTAAATTTAGTGGATGTGGAGAACAGCCTGAGGATGGCAGTACCAAAAATCCATCCACGGATTGACCATCTCTGTGGCGAAAAATAGGCACACATTTCACATTAATGTTGGGGGTGTTATTATCAATCTATGTCTTGTGTAAAATAAAGCATCCTAGTAACAACAATATGCACACATTTTATCTTGGAAAATTGTTTTTCAGCTGTGTAAAAATCCTCTGTCATTTAACCACACCCACTCACAATCCTGCAGTTTACTAAACACTCTTATTGTTTTGAACATTATTTGCCGGATATGGCCGGGGATATGCGGGTGGCGGTCAAATACGTAGTCTACCAGAGTCCATAAATTTCTTTCAGGTGGTGGGTGGCCCGACATCTTGAAAAATGTGTCTGTGGGGCTCAACCTACAAAAGTTTGAAGACCTCTGATCTAGCTCATATTGAAGATTTTCCAGTTCAGGTCCCAGTTCAGCGAATTCAGGCACCAATCAGTCACCAGTCCCTATGATGCAGGCCCCACAAGCTCCAATGGCCCTACTGAACATGGCAACCCCACATTTAATATGAATCAAGCATCAAAAGCAAACTCAATTCCATCTCCAAATCAGAACCAATTTCGGCATCTGATGCTGGCATGGAAACCAAATCTTAGCCATCTGCTCTACACTCACTGCCCTGGATTCATGGTGGCAACTCTCCTGGCTGAGGGCCATTCAGCCAGGAAATGTCCTCCCTGGACACAGTGGACTATCGGCTGGATGTTTTGGAGGGTCCTGCCCGTCTGCGCTCGTCCGCGCTAGGCTGGGCTCTGGGCTCTGGCATACCCTTTATTGGTGAGTAAAGCCACTATATCCATCATGACTCTTACATACTCCTCCGAAGAGTTATTTGCGCTACGTGGTGCTCCCAATAATAACTGCTCCACCTACCCTTTCCCGCCTCACAAGTTCAGCTGTCCTCGCTGCAACTTTTCACTAAAAACCCCTACCACATGCAGATCCCTCCAACATCAAGGCAGACGAAAGAGACAGGTATGCTCTAGGACAACTTCCACTCGCCCCCTCTTAAGATTTTGGAGCATAAATTGCCGATCCTTACCACAACACAGATACAATATCCACGATTTTCTAGATCAAAATCAACCTGATGCTATATTCCTGACCGAGACGTGGCTCAGAGACTGCTCGGGCCCGGATGTGGCAGACGCCATTCCCTCTAACTACGCCATTCTTCGTCAGGATAGAGTTTCCGGTAGGGGTGGAGGAATTGCAATTATTTACAAAAATGTATACACTTGTAAATTGGTAGACACCACTCAAAAAGATTGTGAATCAGCCCTTTTTAAATTATCCATTACCCCCCAATTTACGCTGTCAGGGCTACTGGTATACCGTCCCCCTGGGACAGCAAGCCCTTGGATAACATCGTTACCGGACTTCCTAGCCCCAGTACTGCTTAAAGCGCCTAATTTCACAATCTTAGGGGACCTAAACATACATTTAGACGACCATGAGTGCCCTAATAGGAATCAGCTTCTCCCTATTCTGGAAGCTTTTAACCTTCAACTTCTAAACACAGGTCCCACTCATTGTGCCGGTCACTTACTGGACCCGATCCTATCTAACCTGTCCCTAGATTGTTCTCGTGAAGCCCTACAAATCACCTGGTCCGACCACTTAGCTGTCCCCTTCTCTTATGACATGGCTGATACAGTAATAAGACCTGAGGTGGAAACTACGCGGCCAGTTCGGAATTGGGGGAAGATTAACTTGCCAGAACTCAATAAACTACTGATCAAAACACTTCCATGTGTTGAACTACGAACTGCCGCTCTCAATTGCGCCACTGAACTCTGGCTAACCACTGCAGTCAATACAGCGCTTCCAATGACATCAAAGCCCGCATTTTCACACCACCCTCCTGCTCCATGGTATTCGGAACAACTTAAAAGCCTCCGCTCACATTGTAAGACCTTGGAGCGTAAATGGAGACAAGGCTATTCTCCTTCACGTAAAGCCACATATAAAGAAGCCTTAAAAAAATACCACTACAGTTGTAAAACTGCTAAAGCAAACTACACAAGGAAAACTGTGACTGATGCACAAAACTGCCCAAAGGTGCTATTCTCTGTTGTCAAAAAATTGACTGGTGCTAACTCGATCCCTCCTCCCCCGGCACTTGATGGCACTCAGTGTCAGTCCTTAGCGGATTACTTCATAGATAAAGTTGATCTTATCTATGAAAATTTCACTACACCTCCAGGTACTATGTACACTGCCCTTGACATAGTCCAAAAATTGGAAAACAATGACACTGATGCAGTAGTCACTACTTGGCAGCCCTTAGACGCCATTTCTTTCCTCTCCTGTTTAAATAGTGTGAGATCGGGCTCCCCACAGGACACTCTCCCGGCCAAAATATTAAAACAATTAGACCCCCTCACTCATCCCCCATCATTAAATTACTCAACGCTTCTCTGAGCGAGGCCCATGTCCCACAACCTTGGAAACACGCCATGGTTGTACCGTTATTAAAAAAACAGGGTGCAGATCCTTCAAATCCTGCTAACTTTCGCCCTATATCTTTGTTGCCAATTTTCTCAAAGATATTGGAGAGACATATAAATTCTCAGCTCTCCAAACTGGTTGAAAACACTGGATTTCTCCATCCTTCTCAGTCGGGCTTTCGGCCTAGGCACTCAACCGAGACAGCCCTCCTGGGGGTGACAGAGAGTCTTAGGCACGGTGTCGATCAGGGAAACACCATGGCGCTCATCCTGCTGGATTTGAGCGCAGCTTTCGACACCGTGTCACATTCCATCCTCATTGACTCTCTGAAATCTCTAGGTGTGGCAGGCCAGGCCTTGGCCTGGCTGGCGTCTTTCCTTAGTGACCGAAGCTTCCAAGTGTTTTCTTCTAAAGCTGCCTCCGCCATTTGTCCTTCCACCCGCGGCGTCCCCCAGGGCTCAATTCTTAGCCCTTTATTATTTAATATTTATGTTAAACCCTTGGCAACCATAGTCGAACAAGCTGGGCTAACCCTGTTTTCCTACGCAGATGACACCCAGATTGTCTTCTCCTTGTCAGGGAGAGACGTAAACAACATCTCCGCACTCAAGTCGGGCCTCACTCTTGTGGCCGACTGGATGCGGAGAAATTGTCTCAAGCTGAATGGGGAGAAGACCGAGGTGGTCATTCTGGGACAGAACAAACATCTTTGGGGTCCTCGCCATTGGCCCATCGAACTGGGAAATGCGCCTACACCATCTACTGCAGTTCGCAACCTGGGCGTCATTATTGACGACAGGCTAACTATGAGACAACAGGCTACTAAGGTCTCAGCCATCTGCTTTTCAACCTTGCGATGGCTTCACAAGATTTTGTGGATGCTCCCCCTCTCCTCTCGCAGAACTGTAGTCCAGGCACTTGTAACATCACGCCTGGACTATGGCAACATTCTCTATTTGGGCGCAGATAAAGCCACTATACATGTGCTGCAGGTGGTGCAAAATGCGGCCGCGCGCCTGCTAAAGAATGTCCCCAGACGCACCTCAGCCACTGCCGCTTTGCGTGACCTCCATTGGTTGAGCATCCCAGAACGCGTTAAATTCAAGGCACTCTGCTATATGTTCAAGGCTAAGCAGGGTAGCGCCCCAGTATATGTTCAGGGGCTGGTAAAACCCTATAGACCCCTGCGCTCATTAAGGTCATCGGACATTGGCAATTTCACAGTACCAAGATGGAAGCTGGCAAAAATGGGAGGCCGCTCCTTTTCCACTCTTGGTCCTAAATACTGGAACTCCCTCCCATTGGCATTAAAATCTGAGACCAACTTACTCCGCTTCCGTAAGGCTTTGAAGACCCTGCTCTTTACTAAGCGTGACCAATAGTCGGCAGAGGCCTTAAGTCAAGGTGACATTCTCTTTTCTTCTACAGTCTATCCCTGGCGCCGGGAAACCCATTGTGGGTAGCTGTGCGCGGTACAAGCTTAAATAAATAAATAAATAAAAATAAATCGCTTGGCGGACTTGGGACAAGATATAGACTTTTTGCTCCACAAGGTAATGGACTTGGATGATAGGTTCCAGAGGGACAACTTTCAGATCTAGCCCTTTCGCTGCCAGGCTTTTGCCCTCGTGCCATGCCTTTTTTTCGTTATTCGGGGTAGTTTCCTCTTAGGCCCCTATAACGTTTTGTCCACATAAGGTATCCATTTCAAATTTGTATCCTTTTTTTACAACATAGGAGGATTCTAAAGGTACCCGGGTTTGCAGATTCCCCTAGAGAGGATCAAGAAATTAGCCATTATCCAGATGAATTTATCTTTTTTTGTGTGTGGAGGGTTAGGAAGAAATTGCTGCAGAAGAAAGCCTCTGTTTTTTTCCCTGCTAATGGTGTCAATGAAGGGTATGCTGGGCTAAAATAATCATCTTCCCAGCTTCCAAGAACAGGCAGACTTTTGTCAGAAAGCCAACATTTTACAATGTTTTGGCATTTTATTTCGACTTAGCCTATTCTTCCTATTTTTTGTGCTTTAACCTCTTCCCAGTTAGTAGTAAAAATGGGTTTGAAACCAATAATGAATCCTGGAAAGCTATACATTGCTGAAAAGTAGACAAACGTATAAATGTAGCAAGGGGTCATTTGCAAAGATCCTTCAAGGTTATCCTACAGAAAGTAACTGTTGAAATTTTAAAATATTGAAATTGAGTTGAAAAAAACTGCCATTTGTGCCTGAATTTTCACCTGTATCATAGTCTAGCTATGGCACATTTTTTACAGCAATATGCTGTTATGTCCGCTGGACCCTAATGGTTGTGGGGATAGGGCATCTACGTTCACCAAGAACCTGAGGTACCCAAAGCCAAACACTGAGCTTCACCTTGCAATGGTTTTTCATTGTGTACCGCCTATACCGCAATTAATTTGGTAAAATATAAAGAGTTAAAAATATATACCAAGGTAACCTATATATTTCCGAAATGAGAACAAGATATGGAGTTTAGAAGCAGTGGTTACCATATTAGCAAGTGATTGAGAGGGCATTTTTTAAAATGTCTTCTTTTTGTCTTCTTTTTTTCACACTGTCTTACCTTTGGAAGGCAGACAATGGATAATAACACTTGTTCTACAATTCTGTGTTCCCCTAAGTCTCCCAATAAAAACGGTACCTCACTTGTGTCTGTAGGCCTAGTGCCGGCGACAGGAAACGGCCCAAAACGCAATGTAGACTCATCACATTTTTTCACTGAAAACTGACCCTTTTTTGCAATGTTCTTAACTGTGGTTTCAGACAATAGCTCAGACAGCACCTAACAAACCTGTACATTTAAAACTGGACACCGAGGGGAATCCAGGATGGTGTGACTTGTATGGCTCTCAGCAAGTCTGTTACCCAAAATCCCTTGCAAACCTCACACTTTGTAAAACAAATACATTTTCCTCACATTTCTGTGATGGAAAGTCCTGGAATCTGTGGGGAGCCACAAACATCCACCCACCCAGCATTTCCCCAAATCTCCCAATAAATATGGTACCTCACTTGAGTGGTTAAGCCTAGTGCCCACAACAGGAAACGTCCCAAAACATAGCGTAAACATATCACATTTTTCCAATAAAAACTGACCTTTTTTCTGCAATGTGCCTAGCTGTGGATTTTGAGCCCTAGCTCAGTCAGCACCTAGGGAAACTTAGCAGACATGTACATTTTTGAAAACTAGACAACAAGGGGAATCCAAGCATGAGCAAGGCCAATGTTTATGAGGGGAGGGTTGGAGGTGTACGAACTCCTAGAAAAGGTTTGAAAATTGGTGTGTTTTGATGCAATTTTCAGCAATATGTCTAAAATAAATGGACAATAAATAGAGGGCCGGATTCACAAAGGCCCCCTCATTCGTGGAAGAGGCCCTTCAGTCATGGGGGAGTCTCTGCACTCAGGCTGAATATCTGAAATAAGAATTCTCATTGAGCAGATTCCACCCCGAGTGTGTTAACTTTCCCATAAATTCAGAGCTTACGCCACAAGCATGGAGGCTCTTTGCGAATCAGGCTCAGAGTTCCAATCCCAGCTTCATCCTGCCACCCTCCCTGCACCAAGGATGTGATGTTATGGCCAGAGCTGCCTATTTAGAAACTGAGAAACCAGGTGTAATTCTCATGTGAATTGCCTGCGTTGCTGGGCAAATCAGTTAATTTCACATGTGCCTATGAAAAATAAATGTGACCTTGTATAATGTAACTGGTGCTCATGAAAGTGCTAAATTACTTTGTGTTGAGTTTGTGGTATATAAAAACTGCACAAAGAGGTTGAAAACAAAGCCTTAACATCATGAAAGACAAAACAAAACTCAAATAGTGGCCAATTTGTACCAGGCGAAACCTTAAAATAATCCTGATTACTATAACCGGAATCTAGAATCCAATACTGTAACCCGATTCCGAGGGGTAACAGTTCTTTCCCACTATTCAGGCACTGGCCTGTCAGTTTCAAGTTAACTGAACCGCTGAGGAGCGACTGTATGCCCTCGTGTGGATAATAGTGTGCCTACTTTTGGACAGAAATTCAGATGCAATGACCAGTATACTAATTTAATCAGCATTGGTGAAGGAAACCAACGGTTCCTTCTTATGTTCCAGTGCGCTCTCTGGTTTTAGGAGCCTGTGGGCCCTTCATCTTTCAATTCAGCCCTCCATGTAGGGCTGTTCACTGGTGCCCCACTCCCCGCCTCCACACAACCTAGTTTGAGAAAGACCCCATAGTAAGGTGGAATTCAGCCTAATCTGCTCGGGGTGGAAACGTTGACTTTTGAATATCTTGCCAACCCCAAGAACAACAGATCATTGTTACTGTGTTTTACTGTATGGGCATGGTTACCAACTGTCTAAGTTTTTATGTGGCCTAATGATAAGCCTATGGGATGTCAACTGTTGATTTTGTGACTACACCGTACCCTTTGAACTGTCTACACAACTTCAATCCTCACAAAACCACTTACCTTCCCCACTACCACAAACCTCCCCCTCTCTTCCGGGCACAACATTCATATGTAATGAAACTTTTTTTTCACATATGTGCTTTGATGAGGATGTGAATAAATAACATCCCTCACAAATTCAATGTATACTTTCCTTTTGTACAGCACATAGAATTGTTTTTGTTCTTTTAAAAGTGTATACTGGGACTACTTTTCCCTGCAACATTTAATACCCAGGTCCCAGTACTTTTATCGGTTAACCCTTTATGTAGTGATACTAAAAGCACATGTGAGTACCATTTACAACTATCATCGGTGATACGTTCTATTACAAGAAGAACCTATGGCATAAGTCTTACATGTCAATCAACATGCATTATTTATATGATTCAGTGCCAATGGCAAAGCTGTAGAAAACAATACATGGGCCAAACAGTGAATGGCCTCCATACACGATCCAAGAACCACATATCAGCAATAATTCATTAATTCATAAGAAACTTCACCAGCCTGAAGTCAATCATTTAAACCTTGTGGATTTCAAACAATCTTAAAATACTAAAGGAAGGAAGAAGCTGAAACATTGGAGTGGAAAACTCGTTTTGCTCTTTGATGAGTCCATCTGCTTTGAGTCTTTTCTCGCTTCTTTCTTCTTTGCTTATTTGTTTGTTTCCAATTTTTACAGAATAAAGATCGGAAGGTTTTTCCTGATCAAATAGTTTGTATTTGTGGCTTCTAATTCAATTAGCGCTGTTGAGTGAAAACTTGGAGTGATAGGATTTAAAACAACTCTGTGATGAAGCAAAGGCAATATGAACTGCTGCAGTCGTTTGCATTTGTTTCGCTGTGAAATTCTCACTACTCAAATGATTCGAATTAGAGGTGTGAGTTTGATAGTATTTAGCTGCTATATTGCAGTCTATGCTTTCAAATTATCCAGCATCATTTGAATTATCTCTGGTACCGTATTTAATTTATCAAGTAGCAGGGAGCATTTACAATGCTGTATGTGATATATAGCCTAGCCGTAGGCTCAATCAATTATGTAGTTCAACTTCTGCAGCCTGGTATCAATTAAAATAACACAATTGGCCAGCATTTGAAGCAGGCCTATTTGGATTTCCTTTTCATCAAAGTGTTTGGCCGATATGTGTGCTTGCAGTTTGTCCATGCCGTTGCCTATGGTATATCTTGTCATTACATTTTAACATGAAGATAAGCATTCTAGATCAGACTTCATTTCTGTAAGGAGTTTCCTCAAATAATGCTCTCTATATTGCGACATTGAGAACATACATAGGAGCTTATACTTTATTCTTTATGAACCTATGAAGGCTAAAGGACATTGATTAACAGTACTGTAATGATTTGCTTTAATGGATGCAAGGCAGCTAACACACTGCATCTTTTTGTTTTCTGTCCGGAGGATTTTATTTTTGTTTTGTGTATCACAAACTCGACTGGAGGGTATCAGACCACTTTACACGAGCACCAGTTGCGTTACAGATGAATACATTAATTTTGTTAGGCATGGAGAGATTAAGTGATTTGCCCAGAATCACAGGATGTTAAGCGTCCCTGCTGAGACTAGAACCTGGTTCCCCAGCTTTGAGGTTGACTAGAAAAATATTTACTTAACTTGCAAATAGGGTTATTATCCATAGAAGAACTCATAATATGAAATTCCCTGCGATATTTTATTGGGAAGCTTTGCCTTTTTTTCCTTATTGCTACAGTATTTTGGCAATGGTTGCTGAATCATGTTGCTTTCTGTGTATGGTTTTTAATATACACAGCTCATGCTGTACTCAGTGACTGCCAGAATGACCAAAGATTCATGGGGCATATTACCAAGGGGTGCAATAGGCAATTATCGCCAGTTTATCGGCCTTTTTTCGGCCATATCTTTTGTTGGACTATGACCCCCTGCACTTATTTTCTATTCATGTTGTTCTAATCCTATTCTGGTGGGAATCTTAATGCACTTATCTTTTGAACTCTTGTTGCCATTTCATTTTTCAGGTTTGCAGCAATGGTTCTTCAGAGATTCGACAGTTATCGGTAAATTTATGAGAGGCTTGAGCCAGAGTTGTGCCACTTATTTTGACACAATGGTGGGAGAAGTAGTACTCCATATTTAAAAGACGACAGATTTGTCCAAATGTGTCAGTTTTTGGACTCCTGCATCGAAAAAAAGCTGCACTTAAACTAGCTTTACCCCACATAAAAGATGCAAGGTCGGTTTCCCGATGCAAATATTAACATAAATCCAAAGCAATGATGTTTATGGGAATGTCAATGTTTGATGCATCATCGGCAAGCAGCAAGCAAAGGCTGGAATCTGGCAAAAGGTCCAGAGCACACAATATGTATCAATAGACTGGTTTGTCTTAGAGTAGTGATAGTAGGGATAGACCGGACAAAGCGTATAGTTTTCAAAGGTTTTATTCACCCACAGTGTTCCCCACCGGGGAATCACTGTAAATACAAATCACGCCGACACGTGTTTCGTCACAACATATGGCTGTGACTCTTCAGGGCTGGAAAAAAATAATCGAATACTACTTAAGAAGTCAAAATAAATGCAATTGCGTTATATGTGGTAAGAAGGAACACCTGTGAAGTGTAAACCAACACAGAAGGGGTAGGAACAGGAAAACTTCTTTAGTGATTTTTCCAGCATTCGCTGTAGTTTATTAACCAAAAGTAATATAACTGCCTAGTGTCAGGGATAGAACCAATGTGTCGTGACTTTCGGCGCAATCGGTGTAAAAGTAGGTCAATAACAAGATACACGTTACATAATCATAAAGGTGCAAGTGTGCAGTGAGGCAAATTATTTTTGTATTTACAGTGATTCCCAGGTGGGGAACACTGTGGGTGAATAAAACCTTTGAAAACTATATGCTTTGCCCGGTCTATCCCTACTATCACTACTCTAAGACAAACCAGTCTATTGATACATATTGTGTGCTCTGGACCTTTTGCCTAATTCACTGAAAAGGAGGTCTCTGTCCTTCTTTCTTCACAGAGGTTAAGGTTTTTCCTCTGGCCAAGAAGCACCTACCAAAATATACTTTCAAGAATCTATTAACCACTACCCTACCGTAACAAGTTGTGCGCCAATTTTCTGAACACTCAAAAAAACGATTCGCAGAATTCTTACCATGAAGGCTGGAATCTGTCAAAATCCCTGTACTTTTGCAACTGAGGCATAGGAAATGACACAGTGGCTGTGATATAAGAAGACAAACCACATAACACAATTTTGCAAGACAAAAGCTATTAGCTAAAGGCTGAAAACAAAGTATACAACTATCTCTATTATGTATTGGAAACACACCGCATGTACGCAGCCAAACCACAATCTAAAGTAAGCAAAAAATTCAAAGACTGTGTCAATGTTATGTAGGCAAGTAACTGCATCCGAGGTTTCACAACGTCTGTGTGACTGTCCAACATGCTGGCCCACACAACCTACCTAGGAATGAACATATAGGAGAAAATCAGTTAAATATTTTGGCAATTTGCTCATGTAGTGAGAGAAGATAACATGGAGTACTCAATAACTTTTCAAAAAGAGTCCAAACTATCAGGGCACAGTCAACATTTCTAAGACAGAAAGAACTGGAAGAAACATGTGTAACCCAATGTTTAACAGTATATATAACACATTTCGTCAAATACTGCAAGAAATCTATATGAGTTACTAAGTACACATAACACGTATGGACAATAATGTGGCTATCACAATGTGCCTAATTATCAACATTTGTTATTTTCTTGACTTCTAGCTGATCAACGATATCATCTGCAACCATGGGTCATGACATCAATTTCACATCCTCACATGGAACCCCAACGCCAGTACACCCAGGCACTTGTCATGACCCAAATTGTTGTTGGACATACTTTTGGTGTACTGAAGTAAAGGTTCAGATGCCTGGACATGTCAGGTGGTTATTGCTATGCTTGCCCCTGTGGTCTGCAAGATAATACTGATATGCGCCATCCTCCACAATATCTGTGTGCATATTAATGTCCCCTGGGACTTGGAGCATGATGACCATGAGCAAATGGAAGATTAGGAGAATAGAGAAGAGATCTAATATGCAATAACTCATCGGCGGCAACGCAACCACATTTTGAATAATTTTTCGTAACTTTTTGGTTACATGATGCCTAATATGTCAGCAATTCACTGAATTTGACAACATTAAAGGTACATTTTTGAACTCATTCATAGTGATGGCTTTTATGTCACAGTCACTGTAAACATCAAACCACTCCCATCTTCTCAACTAGAAGTAGGCCTCAACATGTAACAATCATGTCGACCGAACTGTTGAGCAACATGGGGCCAAGGTGATCAAAAAGAATCTACCAATGCAGAGATGCAAAGTGATGCATTGTACTTCATTCATGGGATAGGGAAGACTAGCCATAAATTAACATCCAAAATTACCATACCTCTCCTCACGCACTTGAGCAGTGCAGTGCTACACAGCTAGAAATCTTGCTGTGCTCAAAACCCGCAAAGTCGGTTTCAGATGGTACTCAGTATGGGCCCGATTCACAGAATGAACTTAAGACTCAATCCTAAACTTACAACTATTTTGGTATTCACAGAATGCACTTACTCATTTCGGTATTCACAGAACGCACTTACTCATTTTGGTATTCACAGAAGGCACCTACTCATTTCGGTATTCACAGAAGTTAGTAGTCCTAACTTTAGAACTCCTAAATGCCTTCTGTGAATACCGAAAGTCTTAAAATTAGGATTTTTCTCAGTTTAGTAGTAGTAAAGTTAGGACTCCTAACTTTAGGACTCCTAAATGCCTTCTGTGAATACCGAAAGTCTTAAAATTAGGATTTTTCTCAGTTTAGTAGTAGTAAAGTTAGGACTCCTAACTTTAGGACTCCTAAATGTCTTCTGTGAATACCGAAAGTCTTAAAATAAGGATTTTTCTCAATTTAGTAGTAGTAAAGTTAGGACTCCTAACTTTAGGACTCCTAAATGCCTTCTGTGAATACCAAAAGTCTTAAAATTAGGATTTTTCTCAATTTAGTAGGAGTAAAGTTAGGACTCCCAACTTTAGGACTCCTAAACTGAGAAAAACCCACATTTTAGTACGTTTAGGATTGAGTCTTAAGTTCATTCTGTGAATCGGGCCCTGAGTGTTGGAACACAAACCACCCAATATGTCCATACCTGAGACATGCCCTTCATTGTAGTATGTCTCACTAATGAAGTAGCATCCAGAATGGCAGCACTGTACTAGAACTAATGTTATTGCAGATACCATCACAGCAGAGGAAGAAAGACTAAATACACAGGTTTACCATAAACGTACGGACAGGAACAATCTCCTTTCTTTTAAGAGCTTCCATCCCAAGTCCCTCCATGAGAGCCTACCTTTAGGACATTTTCTGTGTCTCCATAGGAACTGTTGTGAAATAAATGATTATAAACGTGAATCAGAAAACTTACAGATGAAATTGAGAGCAAGGGACTACCGTGAAAAAGTTGTGGACAGAGTCCAATGGAGGGTCAGGAACTCCAACAGAGAGGCCCTACTAGAAGTCAAAGAAAAGATAGAGGAGGATAAGATAACATGTGTAACCACCTACAATACTGCCCAAAACTACATCAAAAAAATAATCGCAAAGAACTTGAGGCTCATCAACTGAAATGCTTTACATGTCCCAACTCCTATGTTTTCATACAAAATAGTGCTGGAGACATGGTGGTGCACACGAGACCACAATTTCAAGAAAAGATACAACAACCAAGAATTTGGAAACTACCTCTTGTGTCGGGTTATACTCCACCCAGAGGCTGCGGGGTCAGCTCACTTACATGTATAACAAAGACAGTTGTAGTAGGACTCAGAAACTCTTGGGTCCAAACCAGACACACTAATTGTAAGTCAGAAAATTGTATTTATTTCATTTGGTGCCCTTGTAACCGTTTGTGCCTAGGGATGAACACCTGAAAAGTGAAAATACGTATCACAGAACATAAAATCAACATCAAGTGCAAAAAGATTACAACAAATCTTGCGGCACACTTTGTAGAAGCCAACCATAAAGTAGAAGACATCCACTAGGCGGTATTAGACAAACCATTCATTTCTCCCAACACTGGCATCATTAAGAAAATATTACTTTTATGAGTGCAAAATGGGTTTACAGAATTCGGAGTGACATTAATGGACTAAACAATGAAATCCCATGGCATCAATTAAGTAATCTTAAGATTTGAACAGAGAACCGGTTAATCAATCTCATCCCTGTTACCAGGAGTGGTAGAGAAGCCACAATGCTGAGGCGAAGAACGAATAGGCGATGGTCTCACTGATAAATATCATAATTATTTTATTATAACCATAGATATGAGACTTTGACTTAATTTGCAAATAATACACGATTTTGTGACAACTATAGCCATGATTAGAGTACACAACAACATGGAAATGTGCACAAATGGTGAATGTAATCATTGCTAATAATACACAGTATCTACATCATTTTTGACTAATACATCCAGCAAATAGTACACATGAATTAAAAAAGTATTAAGGAATACCTCTTGTGAAATCATAATAAGATGGAGGACACCCAGAAAACGCAATGAAGTACTGCTGCCAGTTTACAGTAGATGGGGCAGTGAAAAGTCCACACATGACAGGAAGTAGGTATTTAGTGATACCAACCTTCGTCAGGTTGATGGTCTAGTCAACATTGATGAGAAAGGGAAAGTGTTAGTAACTGCGACCCAGAAGTACTCAGATCCAGCAGGACCACGGAAGAGGTAAAAAAGCAGCACCAAAACCACCCACAGTACCTACACGGAACTGCGAGCGGCATTGACAGGAGAGGTATCCAATCCCTTGATGAAGTAAGTGGGGATCTAAACGGGAGAAGCAGAAGGGGTGATAGAGTTTTATTTACACCTCCTGACATTGGCACAAATACACAGCCTTACCAGCCACACAGAAAGCAAGTGGGTATTCAAACGGGATAAGAAGGGGGGGAGACAGAGTTTTATTTCCACCTCCCGACATCGGAACTAATATACCGCCAGAGCGGCCACACAATTGAACTAACCTAAGGGCAAATGGATAAATGTTAAAGGTAGCAATTTTTACTCAATGTTTGAATGCATTTATGTGCGAGACGAACAGCTACCCCACATCGAGAGTATTCAGATCATTCCAATGTTTCAACTCTATCTAATTAAATTTTTATCTCTACACTTTGACCCTTTTCAGGCAGAATTAACCTGATGATATCAAAACAAATATTTATTACCGAGCACACTGGGTACATGAATGACAAACTTGTGGAGAAAAATCATAATCCTACAACAAGCGCTGACCCATGAGGATAATTAATTTGACAGAATGTCCTTCTTGTTCCCTAATTGGCAATTTCTACAGTCTGTGACTACAGGGGGTGCCCCCTCTTGCGCTCTAATGTGAGCACCTAAACATATGAAACTCGGTAAGAAGAACAAATTTCCATTCTTACTTATATAGATAAGTAGTGTAAAAATTGAAACACGTGTTCATACTCATGAATAAGCATCATTGGGAACCACAGGATTTGTCATCACATTCTTTGTGTTATGTTGTGTTTGTTAAGTCTTTTATTTATGTCTTTCAGTAACAAACATGAGTGTCTACACAGAAAATGACAAGCAAAGTCATTATTGGTATTATATTTATCACATTTGAATCACAAACACTTCTCTGAAGATTTGGCAACTAATCAGGAAGGGGAGTGTTCTACACTAGGGCTTGCTAATCCTGAAGAAGGCCAGCATGACCCTAGGTGGGGCTAATTACACGGCTGAAGCATGTCGACATAACAAGTAGTACAGGAGAAGAAGGGGTCCTAATTTCTTCCCCAACACCTTTGTCGCCGATTCATAATTTTATCCTAACCAGGGAACCTCAGTAAAAGGTTGAACAGTAGATATCTCTGAGTTAGGTTTGAGACTTCACACCACACTGTCTCATGTTATACTGCAATAGGGGCCAGATGTAGGACACCAAATACCGGTCGGTATCAGCCGATTTCGGCCATTACCGACCGGTATTTGGTTTTTGATATGTAGGGGGCCTAAAATTTACAGAATCTGTAAATTTACCGGTTCGGTAAAGTTACCGATTCGGTAAAGTTACCGAATCAGTAAATCTAGATGTAGGTGGCACTGAAATAAGTGCCACAGGCCCTTAAGAATTTGTTACTTACCATGAAATAATATTTCGTGGTAAATAACGAATCCCTGTGTACATGCACATCTGTGCATGTACACCTGTGCCATGTGGCACACATACATGCCCTTAGGGCCCTTAGGGCATGTATGTGTGTCACATGGCACACAAGCCATGGAACCTCTCTCTTGGGCTGAGTAAAGCAACACAGTGTTTTCTAAAGCATTGCATCACAAAAGATAAATGAGCACTCACAGGGCTATACAATGTGGCCTTGGATTGGAGAGGTACTATCATTTAAGATGTACATCACAGATGTACCATGTTGTATTGTGGAACACCCCCATAACTCAGTTTATACATATCCCCCTAAGTGCTGAAGTGCCTGTGCCACTACATTACATGGAAGACCTTGCCTAGCTCTGTGCGTAAGACATGGTTGACTCACAAAAACATGATGCAATTTGGAATTACACCTGATTGTGTTCATAAATGCTGGAAATGTACTTGCTGGGTGGGGCATAAACTGTAGTAAGGGTGTGCCAGACTGTCTTTGAGCTTCCCTAAGTGTGTGTTGCATCTGTGTCACGTCACAATGACAGATTGCCCCCACAGGCATGAATAGAGAGCCTAGCGTGATTTGGGGATACAATAGCGTTGCACATAGGCCCCAGGAGCCTTCTTAATATGCACATATAAGTGTAGGGGACAATCAGGTGTGTACTCTAGTTATGGCAGTGACAATTGATGTGTGATCCTTCAGCTACTACTGTCTTCCTTGCTGTGCTGCCATGCTGCATACTTTTTCCCATTGCATGATGATAGGGATTTTACATGCATTCCATGATCCCATGCTGACTCTATGGGCAATCTGTTGCCCCACGTGGAAATGCTGCTTCACCTTTCATAAAGTGAAAGACACATGGCAGACTTACAACCACCTCGATTAACGACAAGGATACTACCTTCTGTCACACAAAGCTGCAAAGTGGCGTCACATCACTTCTTGCCAAATGACAGGTTGCTCAAGAAGTTTAATTCAGCATCACAAGGGCCTCTAAATTTGAACCAGCACATTTACCAGTTGCATTGATCACAACCCATGCATTTCCCCTGTTGATCAGTGCATTGCAACCCCTGCACTGATCAGATGTCATGCATCTAAGCCAATATATGGAAATGACAGCAGAAGCACTAATGTCCAGTGTAGGAACATCACATTGGCCAGTTTAGTTCTGATGCGTCATAAACATATGATGCAGATGTCAAAAATGGGTAGAATACACCCAGGTAATTACACAATGGGTGTGACAGGCTGCACACTAGGGAGTATGACAGTTAGTTTCACTTTCACTTTGCAGACTGTTAGTTTGTTCTGAGTGTTGGAGGTGTTTTGTAGAGTGGTTTGTGCTGATTTTTGGTCTTGTCGGTGTCTGCTCTGTCACTGTCTTGGGCTTATTGCGTATTGTATTTGCAAATGTTATTGTCATTGTATTATTGGGCATTTATCCATTTAGGGGATTACTAATTTAGGAGTAGGGGTTAGGTTAAGGGGTGTTAATTTTGCTTTTAGGGTCTATAGAGTGGGTTGGAGAAGGGTAGGGCAAAAAACCTTTCCGATGGAGAGTTTGGGACCTGCTTTGGCTCCTGGCATATTATGTACCAAACATGATGGCATTGGAGGTAGGGCCAGCCAGGGCTACCCCACCAAGGAATGCAAGGAGTACAGGGAGAGGGCATGGTGGCACATGTATTGGCTCTTTGGGGTCCGCGACCCTCTCCACCAGCTTAAGCATTGATGGACAGATGCGGAGTCCTGAAAGGCGGATCTCCTACACCACCTTGGTTTCCGAGTTGTTGGCCCTGTAGGTATGTATGTATATATACCTTCTGCATGTAATTTTGTCCCTAGCACAATTAATTAAAACTGTTGTTTTACATGTAAGGGGCAGACCATTTGAGTGATAGGATACAAAAATCCAGTGTACATCCGTCTAATTGCTATACTCTACCCCAGATGGCTCTTCAAGGTGTTATGGTGTTTTCAATTTGACTAACATGCATGTATTTGTCAAACTTGTAATTAAAATTAAAGTTAAAATGAACAGATTATACAAGTCAGCTATAAAAAAAACGAAGAAAAGGTACTATTCAGACAGAATTCAAAATGCTAAATGTGCAAGTAAAGAATTCTATAAAATACTCAATGAACTTTGCAAACCAAATTGCCCCAAATGAACTCATCCTGTTACTCAAGATTTCACAGACAAACTGGCAAATCATTGCACAGATAAATCAGACACATTGGACTCATTCTTAAAATAGAAACAAAGCACCAGCACTAACCCTTGTACAAAACAACAATACAAGAATACACTAAACCAGCCTCTCCGTTCCTTCCAACACATCTAACACAATGAATTTATGGAGCTGGTCAAAGCAAGCAGGCCTGCCGGCAGCCCTTCTGTCCCGTGTCCACCACAAACTTTCAAGACAATTCTTTTAACAACATCTGCTGCCACTCCAGTAAGGAGAAACATCAATGATTCCTTAACTACCAGAATATTTCCAGAAGAACTCAAAAAGTCACACATACGGCCTTTACTGAGGAAAACAAACTTGGACCCGCTGAAACCTGACAACTACAGGCCCATTACAAATGGACCTTTCCTGGGCACACTGATAGAAAGAGCAGCAGAAACCTCTTAGACTTCCTCCTAACGACAGCAGCCAAAACAGTGCTCACCAAATGGAAAGACAGCCAAAGCCACATTCAAGGGGTGGCTGAATTGGGTGACATTCCTTAGAGGAGCCGACAACACAGTGCTAAGATACGCACCAAGGAAGAACCCCAACAGGGGGTTGTGGGCAACCCTAGACAAGTTCTAAACACATACGAACCCCCATGAACAACGAAAATCAGTCTGCACTAATAGGAGGGCAACTCCACAAAAAGTGCGGCTGAGGCAGGCCGTTGTAGCGGATGTGACAGTGAGATTGGATAGACAGTAGATTCATGCACCCCCACCAGGCTGACGGTCAACCCTAAAACAGGCGGCAATACTTATATGGTATGTGTGATTTGTCTGAAAATCTCAGAACAATCGCAAGTACCTACCAGTTTTATGTTAAATATTTAAAAATCAGAGGGGCAAGTAAGCGCAGGTAGATATAGACAAATTGAAAACCCCATTTAAACAGACAGCCAAAACTCAATGACGAGGGCCCCTGCGAGAACAAACATGAAGAGACTATACATGTTAAGTGTCAAAGGTTGTAAATGTGAAAATACAAATACAAATATTATAAAAAAAAAGAAAGAGCTGTGTTCGCCCAGATGTCATAATTCATTGAAGGGAATGACATACTTTCAGACTTCCAAACTGGATTCCGTCCGGGAAGAGGCACTGAATCTGCCCTCCTTGCCCTCTGGGATGACCTAAAGAAAACAGCAGAATGCAACGGGGTTCCCGCACTACTCCTCTTGGACCTCCCGGCTGCCTTTGAAACGGTTGACAATGACACTCTGAAACAAAGAATCTATGAAGCCGGCATAGAGGGGACCGCTCTAGACTGCATTGTGTCCTACCTTCGAAACAGAACTAATGTCATCCATATCCCGACCTTTCTCGTCCAAACCATACTCCACAAAAGAAGGAGTCCCTCAAGGCTCAATCATCGCGCCCATGCTTTGAAACATCTACATGAAGTCAATACGGGTACTGATCAATTAATTTCACCTCACGTGCTATAACTATGCAGATGACACGCAAATGCTCCTTTAAATGGAATGTCCCAAAGACATTGGAAAATCCCCAATTTTCAGTTGTCTCTGAGCCATGGATCAGTGGATGACTTGCGTCATCTCAAATTGAATGCATCCAAAATGGAAATACTCATGTGCGGTGATTGGAAACATTATGACCCGCTTGCCGCCTGGCCTGATAAACTGGGATCATCGACTAAGTATCGAAGGAAGTAAGAAACCTCAGAATGGCCATTTGCTCCAAGCTATTAATGACTGCCCAAGTGGACAAACTATCAAGATTAAGCTTTGACACAATAAAAACGCTGCAATGAATTTTAGCTCATTTGGGATTTCCACACAAGGTCCAAGCTACCATCTCCCTTGTTCTGTCCAAACTCGATTACTCCAATAGCCTCTACTATGGATCACCTTTAACTACCATGAAAAGACTACAATGGATTCAGAACTCGGCTGCTAGACTACTCTTGCATATGAAACTGCGAGACCACTTCTCCCTTGCCTTGAAAGCCCTGCATTAGTTACCAGTTGCCAGAAGATCCACATTCAAGCTGCTTTGAATCACCCACAAAGCAATACATGGAATGATACCACTCTTCATCAGCAATAACATCACCAAACACATCCAACAAAGGAACCTCTACTCTAAAGGGCTACCTCGCCTCAAAATCCCAAGATACAAGAAAAAAACATGTGTGGCACATCCTTCTCTGTTCAAGCAGCCAAACTATGGAACTTTTTACCCCCAACATAAGATCCACTGACAGCCACCTTATCTGCAGAAAACTACTCAAGAATTGGCTCTTCCCCACATAAGCACCATATGCCAACAGAAATTTTCAGCATATCCCCTGTATATAAGCATTTATTTTGAGTACAAATATGTACCTATCTTTGTGTAATAATTTGTATAAACATGTAGAATAATTATGTGGTTAAAAAAAAGTATAATAACAATTGAAAACAGGAGTTTATCCGGTGCATCTTTGGTCTCAATGTACTTGTTTCCATTGTGCATCTATGTACCTTCTATGTACTTGGACCTGTGTGTTTCTTACTTTTCTCCTGAAAAAGCATATTTAATGCACTACCCTATTTCTCATCATGTACCTCTATCAATATCTTTAATCTACATATACTTGCCTCCTGTATGTATCTATATACTTTCAATGTACCTATGGATCAATACATTTAATAATTTCTTCTAATTTAGCATTGCCAATGCACTATCCTATTTCTCAGCCTTTACCTCTATCAACATATCTGCTGGCCCAACTTTCTGACTCATCTTAAACTTCTTTCTACTACTCTTTCCAATGCACTACCCCTATTTTTCACCCTATACAATTTGTTGTCTTCATCCACTCTCTCATGTATCCCAAACCCCATACCACTGCTATGACCCCCAAAATATCCCTTTCTAGACTCTCTCCTACTCTACCTCTCCTTAGATCATCTGACACCTCTTTTACTATACCGATCCCCCAAAATAAACCTTTCTAAACTCTTCCCTCTGACACTTCCCCTCCACAACCCCATTTTACTCATCCAAAAGCCTCCGCCTACTGCTATGACCTTAAATCAAAAAATATATATATATATATATATTACCTACTGGCGGTCGCCAGTAGGTAATTATAGTTAGGACCTAGTTTCCATAGCAAATCCTCAACATTCTATTTGGAATAACTTTGGCCCTGGTGGATGAGTCTTTGCGAATTTCTCAAAGAAGATGGCTCGGTCCGCTGCGCTCCTTCCCTGAAAGTTTGGGGGGGATTGGTCAAGTGGGGGCTGAGATATAAGGGGGGTCCCAAAACGTGTTTTCTCCATGTTATTTTCCATAGGACCTTTAGACTCGGCTACAGGTCGAACGGCTGAATGGATTTATAAGAAATTTGCCAAAACTGTAGAGTCTTGTTCGCAGATTACGCTTTTTTTGGAATGGTGTAAATCCGTTCAGTAGTTGTTGAGAAAATTAAAGTTAAAGTCAATTATATATCTATAGGCGCGCACACGTGCGCGCACCCAAGCGGCTGCGCGTGAGCGGAATTTGTTTTGGCTGCGTGACGTCTGTTAACGTTCGATTCGAAGGAAATCAGGAAGTTTTGTCCGCCATTTTGTCACTGCGAGTAAATATATTGTTCATTTCAAAGCGTTGAAACATGGAAAGGGGAGAAGTTAGAGATTGTTTTGCTGCGTAGCTTTTCTCGGGGTGTGCAGTAATGCCCTTAAATGCGAAAAGATATAAATTTTCCCCGAAAAAAATACGGGGTGCGCGCACCCGGTCGTGCACACCTATTTACAAGAGTGTGAAAATGGAGATAAATCAAAAGTTTGAGTGCTTAGATATAAGGTGGCTCTGAAAAGAGCCCTTGTGTTAATTGAGTGTTTTCTGCATTTATAAGTAAGTACCGATGCAGAGCCTGATGTTGCAGAGGAAGATTCTGTTTCCCTCATTTGTGAAATGAACACCGTCTCTCCTATAGACGTCTTGCATGTGGTATCGCAAGTTGTTGTGGTAAATAGAACCCATGCTATAATCTCTGAGGAACGCAGAAACAGATTTATTTACATGTCTCCTTGCTTTCTCAAATTGTGTACAATGTTGATTGGACCAATTCCATTTCTGTCTTTGGCATATATTGGAATATACCAAGGCAGATCGAGGAAAAAGTGTCATCAATTGTCGAAAGGTGTCTTTTAGAAGCATTTCCAGACCTACTCCAGTGATTGTGCCTAGATCGTTCCCACCACAGTGCACAATTATAAGGTCTGGTTCTGGGAGATGCATAAAAGTTTTCACCAATGGAATCAATTGGTGACATTTCAATCCTCTTTTGGAAATCCATGTTATGTGTACATTTGGTAAGCTGAGGTTGCAAATTCGTCTGCTTACTGCATATTTTTCACTCCAGTGAATATAACTGTGTCCTATTAGCCAGACCTTCATTTTCAAGGGATTTGTAGTCGTCCTCCGATCGGTTCTGGAAGTGGAATGGTAGTTAGAAGTTGAAATTCTAAATAAAGAAAAAGGAAGAGGCTGGGTGTGGTTTAAAAAATAAAAATGATTGGTTGATTGTAACAAGTGGAGATTGAACAGGTTAATGTTTATGTTAAACGAAAAGTACTAGTGGGTGTGAAAAAACAAGATATGTAACAGAGCTGTGTATTGGCAGGTGTTTCTGGAGGGAAAATAGTGTTCTCAGTTTGTTGTAGAACGTTAAGACATGAACTTTTGACCTGTGCCTTCAGCAAGGTGCAGAATGAGGTGTAACCATGGAAACAGCCGGAGATGGCAGTTGGTGATGGGTTCACTCTTTGGTGCCTCTGCATCTGAGTCTGTTCTTTGGTGGCAGGCGGACAACTGTTTGTTATTGTGGAGATGAAAGGGTGATAAGGAGAGAAATACGACATAGCGTCTGGCCTGTAGAAGCATGGGAGCAGTGATTAACTCTGAGTGAAGCGGAACTGTGTCGGTGCTTAGTAACAGTAAAAAAAATGTTAACAGTGGTATAACTGTCTTTACGGTGCGCGACCTACTAAGAAAGAGTTCACGGGCCGTAATTGGCTTGCAGGTTCTAGTATCAGTAAGTGAGGTCGAGAAAAGAAAACATTCAGGACTTTATTTATGAAGGCCTTGCGCCACCGGTGCGTTACTTTTTCCCATTTTAAAAAATGAGGCACCGGCGGCGGAAGGTCTTCATAAATAAGGTCCTCAGTGACTACAGTTAGGGTTATGTGGAACCCATGAATATTTTTTCAATATGAAATCACTTCAGTTGAGATTATGGATTAAAAGAGAAACCGTGAATATTTGAAATGTTTATTTAGAAATGTACTGTTTTAAAGGCAAATCATTATGTAATATGAGTACAGAAATTGCAAAAAACACAGTAATTGGTATTGTCAGTAGTACATGGAATACAAACGCTATAGTTGTAGAAAAATGAATATAGTTGGAAAAAAACATTGTACACTCTTATAAGGAAGTATATTATATTTTAATAAATGGAAGAAGGTCTCTGGCCTTTCAGTTTAGGAACGATATATGAAAATGCAAGTGGTTATACATCATTACTTTATGAATCAGCTGTCAAACAACACGAAATCATAATGTCCACTGTTAGTAAAGCAAATAGGTCTGTTCTTCAAAAGAAAATATGGAAAAGAACGTGAAGAATATAGAAAACCAAAAGGAAATGAGGACGTCAATGGCTTGTTTGAGAATTATTGAAGTATTGTTTAGGCAAAATAGGTAGCTTCTGCTTGTAACAGGAAATCAGTTTTATCATTTGAAAGTATGTCAGCTATCCAATGGAAAAGAGTAAAGCAGAACTCATGATCTGTTATAATCGGAGCCTCTTCTACCATCAGAGTGCAGGTCGGTGGGTTTTCGATGTAGCTCGCTGTTAGGAAAGAGTTAACCGTCCATTGTGTAGGCAAAGTATGCAGCAAGTGCCTCTAACATGAAATCATTGTTATCATCTGAAAACATGTCTGCCATCCAATTGAGAAGATGAAAGGAGCATTCATGATCTGTCATTATTGGAGCGTCTTTTACCATCATAGGGCAGCTCGGTGGGTTTTCGATGTAGCTCTCTGTTAGGAAATCTTGCGCCGCTGCGAATATATTCCAATGACCCAGAACTCCTTGTATCGCTGCAAAGGCCATAAACCCTCCGTTGTAACAAAGCTGTTCATGATCAAGTAACGGATTCATGAGGTGATTGTAATTCGGTTCAGGAGGTACCAAATTGCAGAGACATAAATCCAGGGCCCACGTGAAATCACAGCTCAGGCAATGAAACACAGGCTGCACACAGGAGAAATACGAATATCGAAATGATAATCGATATGAAGTATTCAAAGTTGAGAGTGGTAAGGTGCCGTAGTACAGAAGCATTCTCTGTCGAAATAGTTCTAAGTGGCCCGGCTCGTTTGCGAAGGCAGGAGGGACATCCATTTTGAATTTACCAAGATGGTAAAGGAAACGGCGCAGCACCGCTGGTTGTATAGCAACTCCACAGAATTAGGTCGCCGGCTATGCAGTGGAGAGGAGCAGAATGACTTGATACATTTTCTAGGAGTCTAGTCACTTATATATTGCTTAGTGGTTATCAAAAAAGTAGCTTTTTTTGAACTGGAGGATGCGTTAAAAAATAAGGGAGTGATTTGAGGGAGTTGTAAAGCAAGGTCATTTTTTTTTACATCAATGCTGTTTTCTGTGAATGTTAGCTTAGTGAAAGATATGTGTGTGAGCAGATGCAACGTTCAGTTTTAAATGTGACAATGGCGGTCATGCCTTCCGATTCAAGGTCGGTAATCGCTGCCAAATACAAAGATCAAGAAACGCATGCGTGGGGTACATAGTGTGCATTCTTAAAGGAAAGCAAATGAAGGGTTATTTTTACCGCGTTAGCATTGTCGTTTAAAAAGTTATAGTGATTTCTATTATATGTGAAGAAAGTGTCACTGATGAAGACTGAAAATAAATCCTTATAAATGATAGGGACTGGTGTATTTTAGAAAAGGTGTGTAACATTACATGAATTGTGGAAAAAAAAATAATGTAATTGAAAGTGTATGGTTTGAAAATGAAAAGTAGAGGTTTATAGTTCACGTTTTGAAAGCAGTTCTAGAGGGTCAGATGAAAGTGTATGGTTTGAAAATGAAAAGTAGAGGTTTATAGTTCACGTTTTGAAAGCAGTTCTAGAGGGTCAGATGCATGATAGATTTATAAAAAATAGAACATGTTTTTAAATAGTATTTTGGAAAAAATATGTGCCTTTATGTACTATTTACATTATCTGCCTGTTGCGTATTCTTTGAGTTTTAGTAATCCTGTGTCTTATAAGTTTTCTAGGGGCGGTTTGAGGTTCATGGTGGGTTTGGGCAGGGAGGGTAGGTTGGGGGTTTGTAATAGGGCGTTCGGGTGGGGTGGAGTGCGGAGTTTAGTGAAAAGTGAGGGGGGCGGGGAGTTACGGTGTTTGGTACTGGAGCAGAGTCAGAGGACGCCACATTTGTGTTATGGGGTGCCACGGAAATATGTATTTATTCTCAGAGGTTTATTATATTAAGGATATATATCAACATGGTGGCTCTTGTCGTTTTGTGGTTCTGTGCATGTTTATAATGCTGGCCCTGTAGTTTTTGTTTATGGACCTTATTACGACACACAGGGGACCTAAGTTGCACAGTTGGAGATCAGAGACTTAGGAAATAAAACTTTATAATTGTAAGGGCTCTAAGCGATAGAAATCGCCCGTTCTCGGTGTAAAAAATATCACCGCTATTGGTGGTATTTTCTACGGTGTTAGTGCTCGAAGGAGAATAGTAACATATATGTGAAATAAAATTATGTAATAGGCTCAGCATTTCACATTATCGCGTGAAAACAAAAGTTGCTTTTACATAGCAATAAGTCTCTTATAATTAAGGGACGGAGTGTATATAGTGCTATTTAGTACTCTGCTATGTGATTGATGTCGAATATTTCATAAGAGGAGGCTTTAAAAGTTTTTCGATAAACTGGTTTTCTAGGGAAGTGGGTGGAGTGTTCTGTGTAAATTGCAGAATAGAAACTAGTAAGAACCAATTGGAAGTGTTGTTTTAAAGTCACATGACTGCACATGCGTGTGTCGACGCCTGTACGCGATAGGTGGGTGCGCGCACCCGGTCGCGCACTATAAGAAAGCGGCGAGAAAATATCAGCTAATATGCTCTTGAAGCTTGTTTTGGTACAAAGAGTTAGTTCTGAAAAGAACTTTTTTTTTTTTTTTGGAAACAAGTGTTATGATGCTTTTGATTTCTTAAAGTTGCTACGACATTTTTCAGTATGTTATACTATCCAAATAAAGTGAAGAAATTTAACTTTTCTTGGAGCATTTATGACTCTCAATTTTGTGTTTAATTAGAGTAAAGCTTTGCTCTCCGTATACAAGAAGTTCTCTACAGTTGTTGCATTTTATGTGCACCTTCGCCAGACATGGTTTCAAGTCCATTTCAGCACTCGATGGAGATACAGGTCGTCCACCGGAAGATGTGCTGATTACTTCTGATGGTAATAGCGTGGCCTCCGTTTTTCTTGTCAAAGGTGGTCGCTCATTTTCAACAGATTCGGAAGATGAATGCGGAACGGTAGCCATTGTACCGAAGTCTTCGGGAAGATGTTCGACGTTGTTGTCTCTTGAGAGTAGAAAAGAAAGTGATGGAAGTGGGTGGAGTGCTGCGTGTAAATTCCAGAATAGAAACTACCAAGAACCAATTAGAAGTTTCGTTTAGAAGTCACATGACTTCACATGCAAGTGTCAGGTCCTGTACGCCATAGAAGGGTGCGCGCACCTGGTCTCGCACTAAAATAAAGCGGCGAAAAAACATCTTATAATATGCTCTTGGAGCATGTTTTGGTGGAAAGAGTTAGTTCTGAAAAGAACTTTTTTTTTTTTTTTTTTTTTTTGGAAACAAGTGTTTTGATGCTTTTGATTTCTTAAAGTTGCTACGACATTTTTCAGTATGTCATACTATCCAAATAAAGTGAAGAAATTTAACTTTTCTTGGAGCATTTATGACTCTCAATTGTGTGTTTAATTAGAGTAAAGCTTTGCTCTCCGTATACAAGAAGTTCTCCACAGTTCGTGCATTTCATGTGCACGTTCGCAAGATATGGTCTGAAGTCCATTTCAGCACTCGATGGAGATACAGGTCGTCCTCCGGAAGATGTGCTGATTACTTCTGATGGTAATAGCGTGGCCTCCGTTTTTCTTGTCAAAGGTGGTCGCTCATTTCCTTCAGATTCGGAAGATAAATGCGGAACGGTAGCCATTGTAGCGAAGTCTTCGGGAAGATTTCGACGTTGTTCTCTCTTGAGAGTAGAAAAGAAAGTGATGGAAGTGGGTGGAGTGCTGCGTGTAAATTCCAGAATAGAAACTACCAAGAACCAATTAGAAGTGTTGTTTAGAAGTCACATGACTTCACATGCAAGTGTCAGGTCCTGTACGCGATAGGAGGGTGCGCGCACCCGGTCGCGCACTACAATGAAGCGGCGAAAAAACATGTCATAAGATGCTCTTGGAGCATGTTTTGGTAGAAATAGTTAGTTCTCAAAATAACTTTTTTTTTTTTTGGAAACAAGTCGTATGATGCTTTCGATTTCTTAAAGTTTGTACTACATTTTTCAGTATGTAATAGTATGAAAATGAAGTGAAGAAATTTATTTTTTCTTGGGGCATTTATGACTTTCAATTTTGAGTTTAATAAGAACAAGGCTCTGCTCTCCATACAAAAGAATTTCTGCACACTGGTTGCATTTCATATGTACCTTCGCAAGATATGGTCTCAAGTCCATCTCAGCACTCGATGGAGATACAGGTCATCCACCAGAAGATGTGCTGGCCACCTCTGATGGTAATAGCGTGGCCAGGGCTCTTGTCGATGCTTTTGCATAATGCTCAGGGTGCCTTTGTTTAACATGCCGCTGCATGGTATGTATAGAAAAGGAATATTTTTTATTTGGATTTCCCCTTGAGAGCTCCGAATTGCATATCGTGCAGGTTACTTTTGGCGCATTCACTTTCTTTTGATCTTCAGGATAAGTAAAAAATTGCCAAAGGAAAGATTCCTTTTTTCTTCTTAACGGTGGTCGCTCATTTCCTTCTGATTCGGAAGATGAATGCAGAACGGCAGCCATTTCAGCAAACTTTTCCGGAAGATGCTCGACGTTGTTGTCTCTTGAGAGTAGAAAAGATTGTGAGGAAAGTGGGTGGAGTGCTTCGTGTAAATTTCAGAACAGAAACTACTAAGAACCAATTGGAAGTCTTGCTTTCAAGTCACATGACTTTACATGCGCTTCTCAGGACGTGTAGGCGGTGACACTATCTAGTTACGAACGTGATTACATACTTAGGAACTAGCATTCAAAAAAAACATGAAATTCACTGAAAAAAACATAGGTTTTACACACGTTATAGTTAGGAAGTAGCATTTGAAAAACCTATGAAATTCACTGAAAAAACCATAGGTTTGACACCAGTTATAGTTAGCTGGAAATTTTACTGACATAAAACCAATGAAATTCCACGTTATAGTTAGTTGGACTCACTATAACTTGCGCATGTAATGCACTGCTGATGACATCACATATTACATCACTCATGACATGGTCAGTGACATCACTCATGACATCACTGATGACACCATCCTTGTGACACAGTGACAGACCTCCTCTTAGTGTAAAGTAACCCTTGAAACACATATTGAAAAATAGAAACTAACATTTTAAAAAAAGTGGATATACCCATACCAGTTACAACAACCAATTCAGTAATTTCACCATCTATATACAAATGTACACATTCACCAACAGTTTTATATATATTCACTCATACATATACTCACTCATCATATGTAGTGATACCCCTATTCATCCTGTTACACACTGACAGTCATCAAAAAGTTACTCACACATATACTCACACATGCAAATAAACTAATAAACATCCATTTATTTGCATATACAGATTTACACACACTACCACCTTAATTCTAAGGAAACTTACACATATGTACTCTCTTAAACAATCACATATAGAAACCCATACTTATTTAAACAGGAACTCTTACAATCTTTTACTCTCACATAAACTGACTTATATAAATCAATACTCACATATACTAGATTAAAATGTATCTTGTTACTGATAAACACACTAGTGAGATAGGCATTCAATCACTAACACACACAAATACACACTCATCCACCCATACAGTCCTGCACTAATGCAGTTTTCAAAAAATATACAAACAGTGGGTCAATCATTGAAACATCTATGTGCTAAGTAACATCCCCACCAAACTATACACACACTCATACTGATACTAAAAAACATATAATAGCCCATATACACACACATGTAGTTACTCACCAACCCATGCAGCCACGTATACACAAAGTGAAACACTGATACATATATTTAAATATTTAAATATTACTTGCCAATATATGTATTCACTAAGATACACTTAATAAGCCAGTTAACCAATCAATTTTTATAAAAAAAACATTAATTAAGACAATAATTTAAACATTTATCTTCCATCAACCTTTATATATACATATATAAAACATATTTATTTTTCAGAAAGACACACATTCATTGGATGGTGTCATCAGTGATGTCATGAGTGATGTCACTGACCATGTCATGAGTCATGTAATATGTGATGTCATCAGCAGTGCATTACACGCACAAGTTATAGTGAGTCCAACTAACTATAACGTGGAATTTCATTGGTTTTATGTCAGTAAAATTTCCAGCTAACTATAACTGGTGTCAAACCTATGGTTTTTTCAGTGAATTTCATAGGTTTTTCAAATGCTACTTCCTAACTATAACATGTGTAAAACCTATGGTTTTTTCAGTGAATATATATATATATATATATATATATATATATATATATATATATATATATATATATATATATATATATATATATATATATATATTACCTACTGGCGGTCGCCAGTAGGTAGTTATAGTTAGGATTTTTTTCAATGTTAAATCTGAAAATTCTATTTGGAATAACTTTGGCGCCGGTTGACGAATCTGCCTGAAAATTTCCTGAAAATGGCCTCGCGGGGTTCCGGTCCTTCCCTGAAAGTTTGGGGGGGATACGTTAAGCGGGGGCCGAGATAAAAGGGGGGTCCCAAAACGCGTTTTCCCCATGTTAATTTCCATAGGGCGGTCGATGTCACTTTTAGCCCGAACGGCTGAATGTATTTCCACCAAATTTGGCAAAATTGTAGGGACTGGTAGCCCGATGTGCCTTTGCTATGTCTCAAGATATGTGCTCCAGTGAATTTTGAGTAATTTAGGTCCCAAAAAATATATATATCTATAGCAGCGCACAGGTGCGCGCACCGGAGTGCGCTCCAGGCGCGACACGCGAGGTGCGCATGGAAAGCTGATTGGCTCTCGGGTGTCTGTAAACATTCGAAACAGTCCGCAGCGGCCGCCATCTTGTACCTCGGTAGGATTGAGGTGGTAAAAATCAAAGGGGGAAATGAGCAAAAGGGGGCAGGGTACACCCCCCCTGACCCCCTAGGTTTGATGTGGGGGTCATAAAAAAGCCGTACGGGGCCCCCCAAAATTTTTTTTTTAAAATTTGCGCCGAGGGAGCGCCTGGTACGCGCACCGGTGAGCGTACGATTGAGAAAAAGAATGGCACTTTTTTTTTTTAAAAAAATAGCATTTTTTTATAAATTGGAGGTAGTTCTGAAAAGAACTTTTTTTTGTTTTTGTTGTTTTATATTTTTTTTATACTTTTTGAAACGATTTTATATTTTTTTTGGTTTTTTTTCAGGGGAAAAACAAAAACAGGGATTCAGAAAATGCTCAACAGGAGCAAAAAAATGAGAAAATTTAGGGACGGGGAGAGCATTGGTGTTCCTGTTTCTTTATTGCAATGAGTTCAACGCTCTGCTCCCCGTAACAGAGTAGTTCGTCACAGTTTGTGCATAAACATTTTATTCCTGCAAATACCGGCTGGATGTTAGGGACCATTCTTGCACGTGTTGAACCTGAAGGTGTTGCTCCACCAGTGGAGGTGCTGCTGCCATCTCTTCGTGCCTTCTCTGCCAGCTCCCTGACACTCTCCCTGGAGTAATTGTTGGGGTGTCTTCTTTTGACATGCCTAATTAAATTGGCATTTCCAAAGCTGTATTTTTTTAGAGGATTGCCTCTGGATAAAATACTTCCACATATTTTACAAGTTACTTTACTTGCATTAACTTTTTTTTGTCCTTCAGGGATGTCATAAAATTTCCAGATGAAGTGGTTCTTTGTTTTCTGGTGAGGAGGGTCCTCTTGCACAAATCCATCTGAATCACTGCTGGAGGACTCCCTTGCAGCCATTGCTGTAGATCAGGAAAATTAATGAGTAGAGAATTCACAAAACACCTCTTGCTCTCTCCAAGTGAAAATCAATAGTGAGAGAAATGGGTGGGTTTCTCTAAATTTAGAAAAAAATAATTATTGAACCAATGAAAAGTGTTATTTACAGGTCACATGACCATGGGCTTCATCATTATGAAACCAAAACTGTTATGAACCAATGAAAAGTGTTATTTTCTGGTCACATGACCCGACGCGCTTACGCGACGCGCCGCGGGGCGCGGCCAGAGGCGCGCCGCGTAAGCGTGTCAGACGCCTACGTTGCACGATCGTATTCGCGCGAGTACTTCCGGGTGCGCTTACGCCGTGCGTATCACGCGGTCGCGGCTACGCGAACGTCACAATCATGTTTTCGTTTGCGATATTGGCGCTCACGAGACGCTCCTCGGAGCGCGCCCGGGGGCGCTTTTCAGAAATACGCTTTTCGGGGCGCACTCCGGGGCGCGCTCTGGGAGCGCTCCCCCCAAAAATTAAAAAAAAAAAATGGGAAAATTGTAGGGACAGGTAGCCCTATTCTGAAGTGGTTTGTAAAAAAATTAACTTTATAAAAATATGTATTGTGCTACATTGGGCTTAATATATGTTAGAGCCAAAATGTAGCCCAAATGTAGCCCAAAGTAGCCCAATGTAGCCCAAAGATGGCCACCAGAGACCAAAAATTGTAAATGTAGCCCAAATTTCAACTAGATGTAGCCCAACTGTAGCCCAATGACAGAATGTACCAGAGTGTTAAAAAGAACAACTAGAGTGCTAACAGTCTTATTTATAAAGTGAAACTTATAGTTAGGAATTAGCATTAACAAAACCTATGAAATTCACTGAAAAAACCATAGGTTTCACACCAGTTATAGTTAGGAATTAGCATTTAAAAAACCTATGAAATTCACTGAAAAAACCATAGGTTTCACACCGGTTATAGTTAGGAATTAGCATTTAAAAAACCTATTAAATTCACTGAAAAAACCATAGGTTTCACACCAGTTATAGTTAGCTGGAAATTTTACTGATATAAAACCATTGAAATTCCCACGTTATAGTTAGTCGGACTCACTATAACTTGCGCGTGCAATGCACTGCTGATGACATCACATATTACATCACTCATGACATGGTCAGTGACATCACTCATGACATCACTGATGACACCATCCAGTGAATATGTGTCTTTCTGAAAAATAAATATTAGTGAGTTATGTTTAAAAATTTAAATACATATATTAGTGTTTCACTTTGTGTATAAGTGGCTACATGTGTTGATAAGTAGCAACATGCGTATGTATATGGGTTATTTGATATTATTATTAGTATCAGTATGAGTGTCTATATGGTTTGGTGGGGGTATTACTTAGCACATAGATGCATGAGTGACTGACTCTTTGTTTGTATGTGTTTTGAAGACAGCATATGTACAGGACTGTATGGGTGGATGAGTGTCTATATGTGTTTGTTAGTGAGTGAATGACTGTCTCACTAGTGTCTTTATCAGTAACTACATATGTTTTAATCTAGTATATATGAATATTGATGTATATAAGTGAGTATATGTGAGAGTAAGAGATTGTAAGATTTCCTTTTTAAATAAGTATGTGTTTCTATAAGTGATTGTTTAAGAGAATAAATATGTGTAATTTTCAATAGAAGTAAGGTGGAAGTGTGTGTATAACTCTATATTCAAATAAATGGTTGTTCAATAGTTTATTTGCACGTGTGAATATGTCTGTGAGTAACTTTTGGATGAATGTCGGTGTGTAACAGGATGTATAGGTGTATCTCTTCATATGATGAGTGAGTATATGTATGAGTGACTATATAGAACTGTTGGTGAATGAGTGGATGTGTATATAGATAGTGGAAGTACAGAATTGCTTTTTGTAACTGATATAGGTATGTCCATTTTTTAAAAATTTCAGTTTCTATTTTTGAATATGTGTCTCAAGGGTTACTTTACACTGAGAGAAGGTCTGTGACTGTGTCACAAGGATGGTGTCATCAGTGATGTCATGAGTGATGTCACTGACCATGTCATGAGTGATGTAATATGTGATGTCATCAGCAGTGCATTGCACGCGCAAGTTATAGTGAGTCCGACTAACTATAACGTGGGAATTTCAATGGTTTTATATCAGTAAAATTTCCAGCTAACTATAACTGGTGTGAAACCTATGGTTTTTTCAGTGAATTTAATAGGTTTTTTAAATGCTAATTCCTAACTATAACCGGTGTGAAACCTATGGTTTTTTTAGTGAATATATATATATATATATATATATATATATATATATATATATATCTTTCACTCTTTTATCCCTCCAATATCCTTTTCAATCAAAATAACAGACTGACATGTTCACTTCTCAATTTTCACATTCCACAATACTAATTCACCACTAATACTTTATGGATTCCACAGTAGCTTGCTACTCGCCAACAAAATGCTTCAGCACCCCATCAGGGTTACAAGCGCTATATAAATGCCAACCTTTTTCCCTTTTCTACCCCTCCACTACCCTTCCCAATCCAAATAACTGACTAACATATCAACCACTGAAAATACTTTCATATTTCATATACTAATTCAACACTAATCCCTATGGGTTCCAGAGTAGTGTACTACTTTCCAAAAAAGCACTTCAAAACTTCATCAGGGGTAGCAAGCGCTATATAAATACAAATCTCTTTCCCTCTTCTATTCCGCCGCCTAAGATATCTAAATAACTGAATAACATTATTAATTATCAACACTAATCCTTTATGGGTCTGGAGTAGTGTGCAACTCGCCAGAAAACTGCTTCAACACCCCCTTCTATCCCTCTGCTATCCTTCTCACTCCAAATAACTGACTAATATCCACCATTCAAATTACTTTCATATTTCACTATACTAATTCACCACTAATTCTATATGGGTGTCCAGAGTAGCATACTACTCACCAAAAAAAGCGCTTCAACAACCCCTCAGGGGTAGCAAGAACTATATAAATACAAACCTTTTTTCCTCTTCTATCCTTCTGAATCAAAATAACTGACTAACCTGTCCACCACCTAAATTACTTTCATATTTCACTATACTAATTCAACACTAATCCTTTATGGGTCCCGGAGTAGCGTGCTACTCACCGAAAAAGCATTTTGACGCCTCGTCAGCGGTAGTAAGTGCTATATAAATGCAATTCCAATACAATTACAATTTGTAAACATGACCTGATTTCCCATATGTCCTTGTCCAGAGCATGAACTTTTTTTTAAATACCCTGCACAGGTGACATGTAAGGGGGACAGTAATCATCAATCTCCTATTATGTTAACATTCTTATGTGTACTTCATTGTTCAGCACGCATAGAGAGTTTAACAATTTTATTTGTTCCTGAGGGTGGACCATTCAGGATAGAAATGTGATACTATCTTCAAATGTATACACCCTTGCACTATGTTTTAAGGTAGCATGCTTTGAAGCTACTCAGACCTCTGTGCACCAGTGAAATAAATAGTATGATATTGTCCATACCATGTTACATATATGGCATATCTGTCCTTTTCTATACCAGCTCTACTTTGCCAAGCCTAGGGCCAATGGGTTCCCCCCCCTTGCGTCATGGTGCAAGATGGCCTGAGATGATGCTGCCCAGCAGTAAATAAAACTTCCTAAGTCTGAGGCATGCTTCAGGCATGTGATGTGAGGTATCTCTGAGTGTCAACATCCAGCCACCTCTGCCATGTAAGGTGACTAGCTGCATCACAAGTATAGAGACAATGTATGCAAATGTGTGTCCAACGTGTTAAATAAACCAGATCACTGGACTGTCATAGTACTGTTTATGATATGTAGACCATGTGTATTTGCAATATTCACAAAGCAATGTTCAAATTACTGTTTTGAGGTGGACCTGCACCCCAAGCAAAGTTGTGACCTTCAGGGATCCCAATGCTACCAGTAAGTGTAAATAGTACATGGTTGTAGCACTGTAAGGATTGTTAGTGATCTTTGATAGCTGTAACATTGTAATGTGTATGGGGGTATATAAATCACCTGTAACCAATTTATAGTCAGTGTAAAAATACAACTGAATTGTAAACAGTAAAATATTAAGTGGACAAGGACGTTTGTCAATTTGCATGTAGAGGCAATGTATGCAGTTCCACATGAATTATGCTTCTTTACCTTGTATTGTGATGTTTACTCACCTACTGTTTGGATGCTTATGGCACATGTACCATCATTTGGCTCTACAGATGGTCAAATCTTCTATTGTTTTACACCCAAAACATGGAACAAACATTACAACCTACAGATCAACAAAAGTTGCAGCTAGGTGGAATGGGCTAGGCTGAGCTTGACTGGACACAGTATGACTGCCTATGTCCATATTTGAACATGAGTCTTGTGCTGGCGAGGTGGAACCTATTACCCCAACAGCATTACCAATAGTCAGCATTGCAGTCACATGTAATTAGAATTACAGTAAGTGTGTGTCGAAATGCAACATATACTATTGTTTTTTTGCATCATATTATGCTCATACATGCTGCAAACGTTTAAAGTCACCTTCAAAATGAGTTCAGTAGAAAAGAACATAGTCACCATCAGACATTCATGCCAACTAAAATATTTTGTGGTCCTTACCGGTCTAGTAGCTCTGTGTGAATTGAAATGTCTATTTTGAACAAGCCAACAATTCTGCCTATGATAGATGCTGCAAATGTTGTTGTAAAAAGGCAAAGTGATTCCTAATCATTGATTACAGTTATTGCAGAGGACACAAGATATCTCAACATGTGTTGCTGTAAGGGTGTTAGCAAATTATTACTAGGAATTATTTACTTTCTTTCACCTCTTTTGCAACACTTAACCTGAGGTATGACTGCTGTAATCCAGACTCAGTGGTACCTGAGCATCCCTTAGAGTAGTCCATACAAAATATATGTGAGATGGGATGACAGTGTAATGCTTACACAGATGCCATGGAGGCTGTAAGGATGAGGCCTGCAACTCTATTTTACCATGGTGTTAGGTGATTCATCATCAGACTGCCTGTCTGATGCACATTGTGAGTGGAGATGTCCACATGGCAGGGTATGGACATTTGGCTTGGCAGGTAATGACAGAATGTAAGGAGTTCTACCTCAGTGCAAACAGATTTGGTTGGAGTGCATTGGGCACATTACCCGTCTGCACATGGAAATGCAGTGAAGGGCCTAACACATGGCCTCATATACCCTATGTCCAATTTCTGGGAGGCATTCATACAATGGCAGGGAGATGGTCATTGTGGTGCAATGTGGAAAGGGTGAGTGTTGAGGGTAGAATGATCTATCCTCGAGGCTGAGCGCAAAATCAAATTGGAAACATCAAGGTTTCTTATCCTTGGTTCATCAATTTATTTATCCAGTTCCAAATTTTCAACAGAATATTAATCCATCAAGTGTCAACATCGTTTCCTTGTGTGCATAAGTAGATTCTTATGTCACAATTTTGATGTTAAAATATCCTTGTTACTTCACCCAATGCATTTCGGGTCATATACATCTGACCCTTCGTCAGGGGTCCGCAATCAGGGACAAACAGGACCATATTAGTCACTCCTGTACAATGAAATGCTAGACATCAACATCAATTATAAAAGGTCAAGAAACATGAAAAGAAAATATAAATACTGTTCACCTAGAAATAGTGCCTTGAAATAAACAAAACTGTACCATGAGCTAAACAAAAGTAAATCGTGACTAGCAATATCTAACTTCTTTGACCCACACTATGCTCGATACGTTAACTCGATTACATAATATCTACACCCTCATCTTCAGAGCAACGTGCGAGTATTCAAAGACCCAACATAATATGCCAAGACAAATAATCGCAATGATTCACGTTGATAAACTTACCGAAATGCGGACGCCACCGCGCCTCGAAAAGTTTCAATGTTATCCAGACCCCTTTACAAACAGGATTATTATTTGTTGAACAAGAGTCATGTGATCGCGAATTGAACCAATGGGTGCGCAAATATTACCAGAGGCCCCCACCATGTGACATGAGTGTAATGGAGTCAAAACACAACGCTGCAGATAATCGTTGTCTTGGGAGACTATTGCGGCGATACTTCAAATCGGGAACAGTATGACACAAAATAAAATAATATTACCATGTCCTCTTGAAAATAAATGTGCTAATACTCAGCCAGAATACATAAAAATTTAAAATGATGTACTGATTAGAAGGGAACAGCGGGAATCAGAGTCATTCCTCAGTCAATGTAATATATGCCAACAGAGTCATAAAAAGCAAGCATGTTCCACACGATCATTAAGACCAATCGGATGGTTCGAATTCAATTTTTTGATCCAGAAAAATTCTGCCCTTAATCTTTGTTTCCCAGGGTCCATGTCTTGGCGTGGCGAGATGGTCTCCAGAACCAAGAACTTTAATTGTGAGATTTGGTGTCCAGCTTCTTTCCAGTGTCATGCTAGAGAGGATTTTAAGTTGACAAGCCTGATATTGCTTTTGTGTTCTGTGATACGAACTTTAATTTTTCTTTCGGTTTGCCCAACGTAAATCTTGCCACATGGGCATTTGATGGCGTAAATACAGTTCGACGTGTCACAAGTACTGGTGTGGCATAACTCGATGGGATATCCTTTGGTAGGATACATGATAATGGTACCGGTTATTATGTTGTTACAGTGGATACAATTCAAACATTTTAACATTTCTTTCCATTTGTGTTTCTCCTTTTTTGGCGTATTCAACAGTTCTTTAAGATTTTTTGATCTTTGAAAAGCGAATGTTACCTTTTCACTGTATAGGTTATTCAAATCAAGTTCATTTTGAATGAGATGCCAATGTTTATTGATAGTACGTTTAATTTGACATGATTCCGTTGAATATTTCATTACACACACCGTTTTTTGTTTGCTCGTTTTTACTTTAGACTCAAGTAACTTTTCTCTGTTTGTTTTGTTTACTTTATCCAAAGCATTCTGCAAAACATCTGAAGGGTTGCCTCTCTTATCATACTTCCTGGTTTGTGACTGCAGTGCAATTTGTAAATCCTCTGTATTGGATGTAATCCTTTTTAGTCTGATATATTGTGATGTTGGTAGATGTTTTTTAAGGGCGTCAGGATGAAAGCTTTGAAATAACAAGCTGGCGTTATGATCTGTAGGCTTATAAAAAACTTTAGTTTTGATGCTATAGTTGGTTAACATTATTTGTACATCCAAAAATGCAATCATTTCATTAGAACAGGTATGTGTAAACTGGATTCTCGGGTTATGCAAATTTAATCAGGCGATGTTCCTTTCCAATTGATCCTTAGGTCCTTGCCAAATCAAAAAAATATCATCGATGAAGCGTTTGAACAACCTTAATCCTTTTGTCCAGTTTATATTGCTCAAAATATGCTCTGTCTCGAATTTGTTCATGAAAATGTTCGCATATGAGGGGGCCCCCCCAAAACCCCTAGATGTTCCATTGGATTGATTAAAAAAAATTCCATTCCATTCAAAATAACTGTGGTACAATGAAAATTGCATTCATTCCAAAATCAAAATTTGTTGGTGCTCTTCCAGATCGCTGTTCAATAGACGCCATTCTTGTGCTTCAATACCCTCCTTATGAGGGATGGATGTGTACAACGCGATAACGTCAATGGTACATAACCAATATGTCTCTCCTGGTTGTAAAATTACAGTTTTCAGCATGTTCAAAAAAGCTGTAGTGTCTTTGATGTATGTTACGCTGGTTTGAACTAAGGGTTGTAGAAATTTATCGATGAATTTACCGATAGGTTCCGAGATGGACCCGCACGCCGAAACAATGGGTCTGAATGGCTGGTTTGTGAGACTTTTGTGGATTTTCAGCAACATATATAGCTGCGGTCTTCTTGGAAATTTTAAGTTGAAAAATGTGTGCTTTTTTTGACTAATCCATTTCATTGACAAGGCATGATCTAGTATATGTTGCAAGACCTGTTGGTACTCTTGCGTGGGATCTCCTTCTAATGGAAGATAAATGTCGCTGTTGTTCACATGGTCAGTAACACTTCTATTGAAAAAAATTCAGTGTCCATGACTATAAGGGCTCCGCCCTTATCTACTTTTTGAAAAGTGAGGCTTTGATCTTGACTCACATTTTTAAGTGTATTCCATTCTTTAGATGTTAGATTGTTTTTTTGGGGTTTCTTGAAAGAAATTCTTTGTACTTCCGACATCACTGGGATTACACATTTTTGCAATGTGGAAAGGACCACATGCAGGTATGCACTGTTTCAGCAGCATAGAGCCCATTACACTTCTCACGTACTGGTGGCGTCACTTCTACTAACTAGCACCAATGTGTCACCCTTGTCTCATTATGCAAGGTTACCTACAAAATACAGCACAAAGTACTTGTACAAATGAGTATTTTCGCATGCACGCACACACTCCTGACATACATAGTCTAATTGTTAATGGGCATTAAAGAAAGCAGCCTTGCTGAAATGTGTGTTCATACATTAAGATATGTTAAGGTCACCAAGGTATTGCTACAACTGTATACCAGAAGCTATATGTTATCGTTCTTGGTATTTGCCTGAGTCTATATTGGTGAAGTGTAAAACAGGTATGTTTACGGGAGGTAGCTACCCACCCACCATCTATGTTTTGACTACCTGGCACAGAGTCACTCAATACAGCAATGTATGTTGACTTATGTATCTCCAGATGAGTAATCCAATGCAGCAACACTCTACCTGTACTTGCTTGACGCAAGTGATTTCACATAAGTTAATGATCAAATGCAAACACAGTTGCAGGCTGCAAAACCAACCCCAAAGTGCCCATATGTGGACCATGTGTTGGATTCCATGTGGTCCCAGCAATATGTGTGTACTCAGTCACAGGATAGATATGGTTACATGAGTGTACATTGGTGTTGACATTGCCATATTATATACGTACACTACCAGCACTTGAGTATGTTTCCCTTGTTTGATCAGGAACAAAAAAAATGTACATGATGTATATTGCTCATATCTCTTTCTCAAAACATTTTTTGAGCTGGCCTGCCACATGCAATGGTCAGAAAATGGTAGCCTATTATTGCAGACATCATGTACATTTTCAACTTAGGTGATACATATTTCCTTTACCTCCCCAGTCAACATGACAGCTGAAGGGGCAAAGTAGTATAACATACATTTGGAGCACTACTTCCTCATCCATCATGTCACAAAGGCCTACAAGAAGAAGGGCACCTTGTATGAACAAGGAAATGCAGCCGAAACCTGGAACGCAGACAGGCAGGAACAACAAGGACAGTCAAAGGGCAAAACACAACAGGAGGGGGCCCAACAGCTGACAGATATACCTCAGGCCATTCCAGGACTATCATCTGCCCATTCGGTTCCAGTCACACAGGCCATAGAAACAATCTCTGTCATAGGCTCCTTATGTGAAGCACAGGCCCTTAAAGACATCCAGGAACTAAAAATCCAGATGGCAAGAATTGAGGGTGAGCAGTCAAGCCTGCATGGCTTTTCGCTGAAGCTACATGAGGTAATAGAGTGCATCAGTGCGCAAATCTGACTCTCCCTCTGACTGTTCTCTTTCCCCATTAGTTAGCATGTTATTAATTAGCTATAGTAATTAAGGCATAGTGTAGGTTAGGATTTAGGATAGGTATAGTGTAGGTTAGTTTATGTGTTTTAGAAAAAAAATAATACCAAACAAAAATGTATTTGTTTAGACTTAAATGTGTTCATAGGGTATGTTTAGGATGCGGTTGCTTTCTGTATTGTGCTGTGTATGTGTATTGTTAGGATAGGTTAGATAGGTGTAGGTAGTTTTAGATAAGTCAGTATACTATAAGGTAGTGTTAAGGGTAGTTAGTTTAGGCTAGATAGGTGTAGTTACATTAGATTTGTCGTAAGTATAAAAAAACACTTAATTATGCTTTGCTAGCATAGAGTAAATTAATGCTGATTACTTGATGTGGGTATTGACCTGCTTGCTTTGTAGGTAAGTGTTGTTTTGTCAGAGACCTATGGAGAAATGATAGTCTACATGACAATTGACTCAAGTGTGATGGCTTTTAGAACATTAGACACTGTAAGGGGTGCTCTTTTTAAAATTTTCCTCCGGTCACAGTTAACATAGTACTGTTGCACTCTTTGCGAAAGTGACAGAGCAAGTATAGGTGGAATAGTTTTAGCATTACAGATTACAGGCTGCGCTAGAACAAAGTGGGGCCTGCCAGTAGCAGCCACACACTTGCACCATTGTGCAAGTAGTCATAGTTTTTGACTGGTTTCCAAACATGAATGTATCCACACCTGCCTTTGGAACCTCCATCAACATTGTCACTGACCACTTGGTAAGCATTGTACTACATGAAGTTCATTTTGGGTAACTACATTTGTTGATCATGTGCATGAGGGTCCCATGGCATCTTCCCCTGGGGAGGTGTTGTTATGTGTCTGCTTCTGGGCTCTTCTTCTATGCAGCAATTTGTGTGTGCAGTGTCTCATAGATGTATCTTCACTCGGCGAGACCGCTTCAGCTCCCGGGACCTTGACGTGGATACCGCTCACTCTTGTCACATCCTCTGGGTCCTTTTCTGCTGCACTCCTTCCTTGGTCCGTCGCGATGCAGTCCCTGGACACGAACAGACTGGCGTCTTCCGTGTCCGCCTTTCTTTCTGACGAGGCCGGTCCTGACGCAGTGTCACAGGGGCGGAGCTGGCCTCATCTTAGCTCAGGCAGTTGTTAAAGGTGCCAGCCCAGTCCTGTTGAGGAGAGGGAAAGTCTGTTACGGGGCTACCTACAGGACAGCTCTCGACCCGCTGACAAACACCAACATTGATTATGAGCAAAAGATGTCCAGACTGAGTCCATCTGGGAGACATGTCATGTGACATATAGAGGTGAGGAGAATTTAGGTGAGGAAGTTCACATTGCCATAAGGAAAGGTAGGCTTCTTTAACAGTCTACAGGTGGATGCGATTAAAAGGTGCACAAACAGAAAGGTACATTGCTGGGTGACTATGAAGGTGGCATGATGATAGACACAGGGCCACTAGGAACCTGGCCAAGAAGCACAGAAAAATGGTATCTGTAGTTTGGCAATGGAAACTTATGAAATCTATCATCTTCCTCCCCTAATAGGTGTTGTGCCTCCCTTGCAGCTGGTGGTGTTTTTCTGGGAAGCATCTGAGGCACACGCACATCAGGTGTTTTCCCTGCCCACATCAGCATTTGTCTGTGCCTGCAGGGAAAGGTAGCACAGCGCTGACAAGGCACTGATGGCTTCTCAACAATGCAACAACATCCCTATAGAGGACAGTCATTGTTGTTATATAGGTGTTCAAATTGTGCTCCATAGATGCCATCAGTAGCGGTCGGCAGTAGGTGTTTCTATAGGGCGGTGACGTGGGCAGGAGGAGGGGCAGGGTGGGGGGAAATAATGTATGGATTACGGAGTTTTACAGGTAAGTAAACATTTAAATACATAAAACGAATTTCGTTGCGCGCACTGCATCACATTTGGTGATGCAGTGTGCGCAACGAAATTCGTTTTATGTATTTACATGTTTACTTACCTGTAAAACTCCGTAATCCATACATTATTTCCCCCCACCCTGCCCCTCCTCCTGCCCACGTCACCGCCCTATAGAAACACCTACTGCCGACCGCTACTGGATGCCATGATGTTAATGATGGTCCTCAGCCTGGTGGCAACCGCACTGGTGTCAGAGTTTGAGGCCTGCTGTTCTTCCCTCTCCCTCATGACACCAGCAATGTCAGCCAGGGACTCATCCATTCTATGAAGCCATAGATAGGTGCCTTTAATTGCAGCAGATGTATCCCTATTAAAATCCGTTCCGCTCGCGGTTTTCGCGGATTTTCGGTAAATTTGCAATCCGCGAACTCCCGCAAATTTACAGAAAATCCGCAAGCGGTGGATCCGGGGGGCAAAAGTTCAAGCCTTCAAGCTTGAAGTTGATGTAACTATTTTAGGATGGCGCCGGCAAGCTGCCAGCGCCATCCTAAAATAGTTACTAAGTTAGTTCAACAGGAAGCTTTATTTTATCTATTAGTGCTTCCTGATGAAGCTAATTTAGTAACTATTTTAGGATGGCGCTGGCAGCTTTCCGGCGCCATCCTAAAATAGTTACAGGATGATGGACAGCTCACTCAAGGGACCCCTGGGCACATCGGTGCGATTGCATAGTAACACACACATGGTCGCTGGAACTAGTTGAAGCTCAAATTCAGTGACTCATTCATCAGCCCAAAAACAATCGTGAGCATCGTCGAGGCTGGGCAGGTGTGCCTTCTTTCCAAATCTACCGTCGAAAATCAGCTGTGATGCTGGATAGAGGCCTTTGCATCCTTGACTTTCACGAGCGCAATCCTCGTGCTGTTCCTGTGACCAGGAGCTTCTTTCTCTTGATCTACTGCTCTGATCGGTCTCTGACCTTTTATACACACAAGAGGCAGGTGAACTCCCATGAAGCCCTGCCCGTTTGGCCCCATTCACACACTCGGGTGTGCACCATCTTCCCGCCATTTACCCACAATGATGGACAGCTCACTCATGGGACCCCTGCGCCCTTCGGGGCGATTGCATAGTAACACACACATGGTCGCTGGAACTAGTTGAAGCTCAAACTCAGTGACTCATTCATCAGCCCAAAAACAATCATGAGCGTCGTCGAGGCTGGGCAGGTGTGCCTTCTTCCCAAATCTACCGTCGAAAATCAACTGTGATGCTGGATAGAGGCCTTTGCATCATTGACTTTCACGAGCGCAATCCTTGTGCTGTTCCTGTGACCAGGAGCTTCTTTCTCTTCATCTACTGCTCAGATCGGTCTCTGACCATTTATACTAAGCCTGGGCGTAGTTCACGTAGCCGCACTCCGCGGAGCTACGCGAAGATGCACTTGCACTCCGCGAACTACGCATAGCTCCGCGAGCATGCGTAGTAGCTTGCTTGACCCGTTCTCGAGCCATTTTTCGTCTTCGGGAGCGCCGTGGAACTCTGGAACCTGCTCGACACCACATCTCCAGACGTCGCCTTCCTCACGGAAACATGGATGAACGCCTCCTCAGCGCCCGACATCGCCGTCGCCATCCCGGACGGATACAAGATCACCCGGAGAGACCGCGTCAACGAGACTGGAGGAGGCATCGCCATCGTCCACAAGAACACCATCCGCATCACGACCAACTCAGACGACACCCTCACAGCCGCTTAACATTTTCACTTCCTGATACACACCCACCCCAAGACCACACTCAGAGGCACCCTCATCTACAGACCCCCAGGACCTCGCACACAATTCAGTGAAGACATCGCAGACTTCATCAGCCCGCACGCCCTCGCCTCAGCTGACTACATCCTCCTAGGGGACCTCAACTTCCACCTGGAGAACAACAACGACAACACCACCACCACCCTGCTGGACAACCTTGCCAACCTCGGACTCATGCAACTGGTGAACACCCCCACCCACTACGCCGGACACACGCTTGACCCAGTCTTCTCCTCCAGCAAGTACATCTCCTTCAGCCACTCCACCGGACTCCACTGGACAGACCACAGCTGCGTCCACTTCAGCTTCAGAAAGACCACGACTCACCACCACCCGCAACAGGTTCCCCGCAGGAACTGGAACAAGATCACCACCGACCAGCTCACCACTTCACTGAGCCAGAACCCTCCCGCCAGCTCAACGGACCCCAACCAAGCAGCCAACAACCTCACACAGTGGATCACCAATTGCGCTCGCCCAACCAGCCTCGACCACTCGCAGTCCGGCTTCCGCGCCAACCACAGCACCGAGACCGCCCTCATCGCAGCCACTGACGACATCCGAGCCCTGCTGGAGTGGATCATCTCGTTCCTCACTGAAAGAACCCAGAGAGTCCGCCTCCCCCATACAGATCCAAGGCCACCAAAGTCATATGCGGCGTACCACAAGGATCATCACTCAGCCCCACCCTCTTCAACGTCTACATGAGCCCCCTCGCAGCCATCGTACGCCAACACAACCTCAACATCATCTCCTACGCCGACGACACCCAGCTGATCCTCTCCCTCACCAACGACCCAGGAACCGCCAGAACCAACCTACACGAAGGGATGAAAGACGTAGTCGAGTGGATGAGGAACAGCCGCCTGAAACTGAACTCAGACAAGACGGAAGTCCTCATCCTTGGATCATCACCCTCCGCCTGGGACGACTCCTGGTGGTCCCCTGCCCTGGGCAGCGCACCCAAACCAACGGATCACGCACGCAACCTGGGCTTCATCCTGGACTCCTCCCTCTCGATGACCAGACAAGTCAACACCGTCTCATCATCATGCTTCAACATCCTACGAATGCTTCGAAAGATCTTCCGATGGCTCGCCACCGAAACCAGGAAGACGGTCACACAGGCACTCGTCACCAGCCGACTGGACTACGGAAACACCCTCTATACCGGAACCACAGCCAAACTCCAGAAAAGACTCTAACACATCCAGAACGCCTCCGCACGACTCATCTTGGACATCCCCCGACACAGCCACATCTCCGGACACCTGAGAGACCTTCACTGGCTCCCCGTCAGCAAGAGAATCACGTTCCAACTCCTCACCCACGCACACAAGGCCCTCCACGACCTGGGCCCCAGGTACCTCAACAACCGCCTGACCATCTACACTCCCACCCGCCAGCTACGATCGACCAGCCACGCCCTCGCCGCCGTGCCACGCATCCGAAGATCCACCATGGGAGGAAGATCCTTCTCCTACCTGGCATCCAAGACTTGGAACTCCCTCCCCTTCCACCTCCGCCTGACCCAAGACCACCTCTGCTTCAGGAAGCAACTCAAGACATGACTGTTCGAGCAGTAGCGGACCCCCCTCCCCCAAGCGCCTTGAGACCCTCTGGGTGAGTAGCGCGCTATACAAATATCCTGATTGATTGATTGATTGCCTGCATGCTCGGGATGTGTAGCGCGCAAAGTTACCCATGAGGTTTGTCCTGCCCGCTCGCGTCCCCTTATTTCCGGTCACTACTAACGTGTTCGCGAGTTATTCTGTGCCAGATTGCAGTTTCTGCGTGTTCGGCAACTCGATCTTACCGACAAGCATCCTCGCGCACGCGAAAATGCTATTGAGCGCGTGAGAACTACGCTACGCAGCACTTTGCGGAGTATTCGACAACTTCGCGTTCTCCGCGGAGCGCGGAGTTGCCGAAACTCCGCAAACTCCGCGAACGGAGCGTAGTTCTTCGCCCAGGGTTAATTTATACACACAAGAGGCACTTGAACTCGCACAGAAGACCCCCCCATTAAAAAAATCCGCAAAATCCGCAAATCCGCAAATTCGTGGATTTTGCGAATCCACAAATCCGCTAATTCGCGGAACGTGGATCTGCGAAATCCACCCATGCTTAATCCCTATTAGGACTGAGGCATCCAAGGACTCACTCTAGGCTGCCGGCTATGGTCTACATCCCCGCACACACTATATCACTGGACACTCACTGGACTCCTACCACTCACCGATGGAAGACAACTTTGGGGTCTTCAGAGTACGCAACTGGTCTTGGACTGGCAGTTGAGGAATGTCCTGTTGGTGATGGTTACTCTGGAGATCCTGTGATGCCATTATCCCATGCCTTGACTAGAGACAGAGATTCTATTAAGTCCAAGAGTTGCTGGAAGCTGTCATCGTCCATTGTGGGCAGGGAGTAATCACCAACAGATAGGCCATCCAGGGAAGGCTGCTGGACAGAGGTGTTGTTAGTCCCTCTGCAAAGAAATGTAAATATGTAAATGATGATCTATGATGGAAGTTGACATAAGTACATAGTTTGAGATACAGACCTTATTTTCATTCAGGTTATCTTACACAGATGTGTTGAACATGTGTTACTAGAAGTGAACGATGCTAATTTACACTGGTGTTGCACAGCACATGGCACTTTCTTAACATGGTCCACACAACCACTGTGTGACAAAGGGTCCTACCACACATTTCAAGGCTGCTGTACAGCTTTCTAGACTGCCCTGCCTGAAAGGGTGAGTTCAGACAAGGACCTCATTTACCATGTTGCTTAATTGATTGTATATTTTATAGACTAGATTGATGTAACATTCACTTCTTGACACCACTGCTGAGAAAATTCCAGCATGTCACCAGGGTGCCTGCATTGCCTCTTGCTATCACTTAGCCCACTGATTCAGAAAAAGTAATGCTTTTTGTCATCTATTTCCTATGGTCCTGCACGATGGCCTTCACGTAGTACACACGCCAATCTGTCTTTCTCTGCTACAATTCATGCATGCCCATTTTTTGTATATTTTCTGTTTGATGTTAAAGCTCCGACAGCTACTATATTGTCAGAAACAAGTGCATTTTACCAATGTCCTAAATATTTTTTTTCTTTTTCTTTGAATTACAAATGAGTGTTTTTTTTCAAATGATTTTTGTTTCAAATGTTTGTGTGCGCCAAACATTAGTGGAACATTGTAGGTCATTGCTTAGGCAGTGGGCTTCTTTGTAGCTCATGGCAGCAGGGGTTAAGTGTGTGGTAGCACTGTGTAATATTGTTCCAATTACTGTCCATACTTATAGACAGGTTCTTATGCAGTTGTCAGTTTTTCCACTGCTGCTCTTTTTTTGTAATAGACTGCTCAGATTTTCAAAACCATGTAAACCTGAGGATGCGGCAAAACCTTACACTTCCCTATGGGAGGCACAGCGAGCGAAATAACATTATTTCCCTTTGTTTTTTCCTCTTTCCATGTCTGCTGCATTCTGCAGCACACATAGAAAGAGGAAAAAGCCTCCCAGGATTCTGCACAAAAACAATCCTATTGACAAACCAGGCACCCTTTCACCATGGTGTGTGCATTGGCACTAGGCTGCTGAAACGGTGCAGGGGAAAAGAGCAGGAGTGCAGCGTATTGGATAAATATGGTGCATTCCTGCCCTTTCACTTTGAAGCAGGGCAGCACAGCAAGGTGACTTGCTGCACTGTCCTACGCCAAAATCCCATAAATGAGGCCTTAACTGTCTAGCTGTACGAGTTATTACATGAGCATCACACAGCATGACTCCGAAACAGACCTGTGGTTCTTGATCTGTGTTTCTGGGCTCTATTGTAGCTCGGGGACTACCTTCAAGATTTTCAGCGAGTTCAATCAAACAATCAATCAATCA